>NC_046165.1:16657147-17269647 GCF_011064425.1 Rattus rattus
TCAGTAATACTTCCAGAATGATTCGTATTGCTAGTCACAAGGAAGTACAGTCAAGCCAACGCAGTTTCCTACTACCATTGAAGAATATTCGTTAAAACTCAGGTGACAGCAAAATGCTGGCCGGATGTGGAGAGAAAGGGAACACTCCTCCATTGTTGGTGGGGTTGCAGACTGCTACAACCATTCTGGAAATCAGTCTGGAGGTTCCTCAGAAAATTGGACATTGAACACTTGAGATCCAATATACCTCTCTAGGCATATACCCAAAAGATGCCCCAACACTGAAAAGAATGTGCTCCTATGTTCATGCAGCCTTATTTATAATAGCTAGAAGCGGGAAAGAACCCAGATGCCCTTCAACAGAGGAATGGATACAGAAAATGTACTACACAATGGAATACTACTCAGCTATCAAAAACAATGACTTTACGAAATTCATAGGCAAATGGATGGAACTGGAAAATATCCTGAGTGAGGTAACCCAATCACAGAAAAACACACATGGTATGCACTCATTGATAAATGGATATTAGCCCAAATGTTGAATTACCCCTAGATGCCTAGAACAAAATGAAACTCAAGACGGATGATCAAAATGTGAATGCAGATCGTTCCTGAGAGACACAGCCAGAATACAGCAAATACAGAGGCTTATGCCAGCAGGAAACCACTGAACTGAGAATAGGACCCTGTTGAAGGAATCAGAGAAAGAACTGGAAGAGCTTGAACGGGCTTGAGGCCCCCATATGTACAACAATGCCAAGCAACCAGAGCTTCCAGGGACTAAGCCACTACCTAAAGACTATACATGGACTGACCCTGGACTCTGACCTCATAGATAGCAATGAATATCCTAGTAAGAGCACCAGTGGAAGGGGAAGCCCTGGGTCCTGCTAAGACTGAACCCCCAGTGAACTAGACTGTTGGGGAGAGGGCAGCAGTGGGGGAGGTTGGGAGGGAACACCCATAAGGAAGGGGAGGGGAGGGGATGTTTGCCGAAACCGGGAAAGGAATAACACTCTAAATGTATATAAGAAATACTCAAGTTAAAAAAAAAAAAAAAAAAAAAAAGAAATGTATATAGGAAATACTCAAGTTAATAAAAAAAAAAGAAAATGGACATGAAATGAAGCAAGGTGACAAAATGTTCTAAAATGATAAATATACACATTTCTGAGTATACTGAGACATTGCAGTGTAAATATTAAGAATATACATTATGTATGTGAAATATATCTCAAGAAACCTGTTAAAAAATCAGTGTTAGATGATTATATTGAAAACAAAGCCTATCATTGTACAAAAATCCAACAATCTTCCCATACCCTACCTATATGTAAAACCAATACGCAATATAATAATTGCATCGTTTGTACTTTTATTAATGAAATTTGTCCTTATATGATAAAAAAAAAAGATCCATCTATACAACTCCTGGACATATACACAAATGATGCTCTTCCACTAGCATAAGGACACATGCTCCAGTATTTTCATAGCAGCCTTCTTTGTAATGACTACAAATAGGAAACAACCCAAATGACCCTCAAACAATAATGCATAAACAAAATGTGGTACATTTACCCAATGGGATACTACTCAGCTATAAAATCAAGGGCATCATGAAATTTGCAGGCAAATGGATGGATCTAGAAAATATCTTGCTAAATGAGATAACCCATGCCCAGAAAGGCAGGCATGCTATATACTCACTTATAAATTGATATTAGTCATAAAGTACAGCACAACATCCACAGACCTAAGGAAGCTAAGTAACACAGAGGACACAAGGCCAGGTGCAGGAGTCTCACTAAGAAGGGGTAATAAAATATGTAACTGAAGTAACTGGAGTGAAAGAACTTTGTGGGAGAAGAGGTGAGAAAAGGAATGGCACTGGGAATCAGGTATACTGAAAGTACACTTTCATGGACTCTGAGAGTGAAAGGAAATTGATGTGGGGGGTGGGGAGCATCTCTGAGACAAGCCAGAGACCTGGAACTGGGGAAGTTGCTGGTAGGTTAAATAGATGACTCTATCTGAGACTCTTAGCAATGGGGGACACTGGTCTGTTGTCATGCAGGTCTTCCAGTGGAGCCGGGGAGACAGTAGTCCACCCACAAAACCTTCAACCCAAAAACTTGCCCTGCCTACCAGATGTGCAGGGAACAAGGAAGAACAGAGATTGAGGGAAAGGCCAACTATTGGCCCAACTTGAGACACACTCCATTGAGAAAGCCAACCCCTGACTCTATTGATGATACTCTTCTATGCTTGCAGACAGGATCCTAGTACAACTGTCATCTGAGAAGTTTCCTCCACCAGCTGAAGGAAGCAGATACATCTGAAGCGGAAGAGTCAGAGGACGGATTGAGAGAGCTGGCAGTATCAAGGACACCAGAGGAAGACCTATAGAGCCAACTCTCCTGGTTCCATGGGGACTCACAGAGACTGAACTACCATTGAAAAGAGTATGCATGGACTTGACCCAGCCACCCCTATATATAAATATGTGCGCCTTGCTTTTCATGTGTGTCCACCAAAAATTGCAGCAGGGGCTGCCTGTGACTTCAATTCTGTTCCTTCTCTTTGGATCCATTCCCACTAACTGTGGTACTTTTTCAGACCTTGGTTGCAGAGGATGTGCATAGTCCTGGTTAAGAATTGAAGTGCTGACATAGGTTGGTCCTCAGGAGAGAGGGAAATAGAGGAAAGGCTTGGGAAGGTGTGACTCAGAGGAAAGGAGGAAGTTGCTCTGCAATTGGGATGTAACGTGAACAAATAATTCATGAAAAAAATTGTCTGCAGATAAATATGGTCATTTAGGTTAAAATGTTTCTTGATCATCCATTTATTTTTGTCAAGTTTTCTATGAAATGATGAAATTATTACTTAATTAATTATAATGATTACTACTTAATTATGTAGTTGGAAATTTATAATTTAACCCTTTCGTCTACCAAATTTTTGTATATAGAGTTTATAACTTTATTAATTAGAAACTAAGTTAAGTCTGGCACCATGCCTCATGTTCAACGATGTAGAGTTTCTCATCAATGCAAAATACAAGGACGCAATATGAATTTTTAAGTTGCTTTACAGATCTAAAGAAACAGAGGCAGCTGCACCATGAGCCAGCTTGTCAAAATGATACTAAGGAAGGAGATAAGAGACTTAGGATGTGGTGATTTCAGGGCTATGACCCATCAAGTTAAGTCTTTTGTTTATGCCTAAAAATACAGGCAGATTCCGGAGTTCAAGGTAAGTCAGGGACAGAGGCAGTTTGTTCCAGGCAGAGGCATAGTAAGAATGGTGATTTCAGGGTGAAGTCCCACCAGTTATCTTATTTTTGTGATTCAGCTTGCTCTCTTTAGGAATCAGGGTCTGGAGTCAAGGGATGCTGATTCATGGGATAATCAGGAGGGAATCTGGGGTAATGACTGAATTGATATGTAAATAAAAGACTGGGCTTTTGATCTGGGAGAGATGAGCTGTTCAGAGATTTTAGAATAGCACGAAAAGCTTTCTTCAGCAGAACACACACACACACACACACACACACACACACACACACACACACACACACACACACACACCACGACCTGGGGGCGGAGGGAGATCTGAAAAGCTGCCACACATCAGCGAGGACCCACAATTTGACATTTGTTTAGCTGCTCCCAAACTCTTCTTTCTCATATTCCCCTATCCAAGCCAGAGCTGGTCCTTGGCAAGAAAACTTACAAAGAGATATGCATGACATTTATCCCATGTATTTCCCTGCAAAACAATGTCTGTTAACTTAAAAAATGAACTGATTCACTTAAGAGAGGAGTGCCAAACAAACTTTCAAATGGTTTTATTTCTTGGCCAAAAGAGAGCTAAATTTTAAATGATACATTCAAATGAAGTGCTACAAGTTACTTCCATGAATGCCTTTATGTACACTCTGAATACTTAAAAACACTTCCATATAATCAGAATCATACGTTTGTCTACTGCTATGAGTACTAAGATGCAACGCCAAAAAGATTAGCTCATTAGCTGAGGAAACACGTCAAGCAATTCTTCACATTTAGTTAAACATGAATAGTTCATTGAAGACAGTCAAAGCATATTCAACATTGAGGAAAATCATATATTTTAAACTTACATTTTCTAATTTAGCATAGTTCTGTTTTTATATAAGTAGGATAATAGATATAGTATATCTTTATTATTATAAAACTAACATAAAATGATTTAAATTTGACCTAGAGAATTATTAAAAAAAATTATTCTTCCTTTCGGGTCAGACTGTTTTAAGCCTTTACTTCCTGAGTGTTCTAGTGGGTCATAGAAAGCACCCACTGAAGACCTTTCATTTTGCTGTCCTTATCAAATTTCCTAAATGTCACTGTTGCTGTGACTTCTGTCTCAGAGACAATGAGCTACCAATTACATGAAGTCAAGCCCTAGTGATTTTGTATTTGATCTTAGAACTTATTTAGCTCCAAATAAAAACTCTCCCCAGCCCCATGGATTCAGGTGAAACATTGTACCTTCAAATGTGTGCTCAACAATATAAAAATAAAATAAATTAGAAGAAAGTAATCACTGGGCTAGGGGCATGACTTATTTGGTAAATGAGGTTTATCAAAAGGCATTGAGATCTGCACTCAGGATCCATATAGAAAGATTGCCCTGGTGGCACACACACAAACCTAGCATTGGAGGAAAGGGTAGAGTCAAGCAGATCCATTTAGTTCCTTAGATCTTGTCTAGCTGAGCTAATGAGCTTCAGATTAAGTGATAGACCAGATCCCTCAAACTAAAGGTGAGAAACGTGATCATTTAGCCAAACAGTAGTAGCAGCTTTTTCCTGTAGAACCTAAAACCCTCCTAGCAGTGGACTCCTGATCAGGTAGGTTTACAGTACCACACATTTTTGCCTGTGATTGTAACCACAAAGCAAGTGGATATCCTCATAAGTGTAATATCACAGATGGACCGTAGGGCACATCTTGCTTGGCATTTTATTGTTGAAACTGACAGGATTTATATCAGAGGAAGACTCTTGATGACTTTTAAAAAATACTCATGACAAGTTCTAGCTCTGTGAGCAATAGCTGACATATAGGCAGCTTCCAGATCAGATTCATCTTGAGTCCTATTTCCTGTGACCATGGCATCTTCACCCATAGGGTCAAAACACCACTTCTCAGTTTGGGGCAATAAAGAGCAATTGAAAATAGCCCATAATGCCTCCGTGACCTATACATTCTTTCTGGCCAGCAGCTCATAGGAATTTCAAACTTTATGATATGATTTTCATTTACTTACCTATTGATTCTGGGGGAGCATTTTGTCTAGATGGATACCACATTCATTTGAATTTCTTGAGATTGTAATTTTAGTAAGTTCAAAATACAATAAATTTTATTTTCTCATGTGGATATATTTCAGTTATTCTCCCTTAACCCTTCTTCAGCCCTAACATCCTACTTTTTTGTGTGTAGACATTTCTACCATCCCTGTCCTTTCCCTTAAATTTCATTTCCTTTGTGTTCTACTCTCCCTTCTATCTGAACAGAACATTTTAAGATAAACTCTTTCTATAATGATTTTATCTTCATGTCATTTAAAACTAAATACATTCAAGATTTATAGATGAGGGAATTTTTTTTCCCTCCAGGGGCCTAAATAACCTTAAACAATATTACATATTTTCCTCAAAATTTCATATTTTTAATGTTCATTAGATCTTAATACAATCTCATTGCATATGCATATTGTATTTTCATAATCCGCTCCTCTGTTGATGGGTACCTATACTGGCTATATATCCTGGTAATTGGGAATATTGAAGCAATGAAGATGATGCGCTGACAGCTCTTTCCTAAAACAAAGAGTTCTTTTTAGTATACGAAGAATAGTGAGATACATGGTTATATGTATTTCTGGTTAGAACTCCACACTAATTTCTATAATGGCTATATCTATAAATACATGTAACAATAATGAATACAGGTAATTGTTTTCCAAATTATCACTAAAATTTCTTTTAATTTTTCCTTAATAATATCCATTCTGATGACAGACATTTTCTATATTTCTCTTGAATAGAATTAATTTTCCCAGTGTTTGTTTTGGTTGTATTTGTCAAACATAAAGGGACATAGCTGTATCAGTTTTCTTTCTGGTTCCTGTGCTCAGTTCCATTGATTGAATGTCTCGTTTTGTAGCAGTTTAGACTGTATTGATTATTATAGTTTATAGGTTGGGTTGGGCAGAATCTCTATGAATTCCTGGTGACTCGTGATGGAGGAAGCTCCCAAAAGTCAATGTGGGTGACCTTAGATGAGATGCACAACAGTGGAGCTATGGAACTTCAAGAGGCTGCCTACTATAGCCAGGCATGATATCCTGTGGAGAGATAAGGATAGCAAACCACTCACAAAACTTTTAACCCAACATTTGTCCTGTCTATAAGAAATGCAAATACGGAACAGAGGCTGAGGAATGGCTAATCAATCCTTGCCCCAACTCAAGTCTCATCTCATGGGAAATTAAAATCCCTGACATTGTTAATGATACTCAGTTATACTTACAGCCAGGAGCCTAGCATAACTGTCCTCTGAGAGGCTCTACCCAGCAGCTGAGTAAAACACATGCAGATACACATAGCCAAACGTTGAACAGACATCAGGACACTTAATGAAGAGTTGGGGAAATGATAGGAACCCCACAGGAAGATCAACAGTGTCAACCAAGTTGGACCCTTGGTAGTTCTCAGAGTCTGAACCACCACCAACTAAAGACACTACATGGTGTGGACCTAGGCCCCAAAATCTATGTAACAGATGTGCAGCTTAGTTTCCATGTGGATCTCCCAACAACTAGAGTGGGTGTTGTCCAAAAAGTGTTGCCTGACTAAGAATTCTATTCCCAAACACGCTGCCTTGTCTTGCTTCAGTGGGAGAGGATGCACCTTACCTTGCAGAGACAAGATGCTCTCAGAGAAAGGGAATGGAAGGAGGAAATCTGTGTTGGGGGAGGAACTGGGAAAGGGAGCAGCGACTGGGAAGTAAATAAATGAATGAATGAATGAATTGTATTATTTATGGATGAGTACATTGACGCATCAAATTGCTTTCCACCAACTATTGTTTTGTTTATCTATAGTCATTTGTGTTCTTATAAAAATATTTGGACTTCTTTCTTGTTCAGACTCTCAGTTTGTTTGTTTTTTATGGAAATTTACTCTAATCTGAACATTACTTTTGGAAAGATATACATTCTAGTAATAAAAATTCTGCCAATCGAAGGCCATAAAAGTTGTTTCTATTAGGCAGTAATAGACTTTGAGATGAAAATAAATCCTTAAAACAGATTCTAATGGAATAAAAAGATTATTAGGAAAATATTCTAAAAATTAGTATTTCAAAAGATTATAAAATGAAGAAATTCAAAAATTACTAAATGTATATGACTAAAGAAAATCAAACCAGGATACAAATAGTTTTAAAAGATGAGTGATAAAATTTAAGCTGTAATTACAGTCTCAAACAACATAAATTAATCCAGAAACAAATAGTTATCTGTTGAACTGTAGAGATTCAGTGCAACCCCAATGGAAATATATACAACCTTCTTCAGAGAAACAAAAAAAAAAAAATTGTAAATTTGATATGTACTCAGAAGAGACTTTGGAGACCAAAAATAGATCTGAATGGTTAACAATAAATATTGGACACTTATCAACCTATTCTCTAATTATTTTTAAGATTTTAATATTATAATATAATTGCATAATATTCTCTTGCCATTTCCTGCCTCTACCCCTCTTCCCTTGCTTTCAAAGTCATCCTTTTTTCATTAATCGTTGTTATTTAAGAGAAAACAATAACCAACCCAAATACAGTGATTCTGAACCTATCTATAATGGATATATCTAGAATATCACTCAAGCAATCAAAGCTCAGGAGTCGTTGAAGAAGAGGCGATAGATTGTAAGTGCCAAAGGAACATAGGATTTTGTACAAATTCCTAAAGCTTTTTCCATTAAGTCTTATTTAATTTCAAAGTAATAATCTTTTCTTTTTGCTATGGATGGTTATTTTTGTATCAAAACTTGGTGGGAATATTTATATTTATGGGTAGGATTATTTTGAAATTGTTAAGAATTGTAGATGCTTCATGGAATTATGAATCTCAGTATTCTTACTGTTGTATGCTCTTGATTAAATTATAGTTGGGTCATTGATGCTTGAATCACCATTGATGTGCTTCTGGAAACCTAACGTTATTTATCTCTACCCACCAGGATAAAAATTGGATTTTTCACAATGAAATGGCTGGCAATCCCTGAAATGAATTGGAAGTTGCTTTAAAGCCACACCACGTTTAAAGGAAAGCTGAAGGAGCAAAAGTTCTATAATCAACATTGTCTCACTTGTTTGATTACAGTGATTTGGCTGAGAAAAGTAGGGCAGACTACTTTTCTTGATACTATCTAAACAAAATTACAGAGGAATCCGTTTTAGTGTCAGTTTATAAAATGTCCTTCTAGGAGATGAGATCAAATGTGCAAAAATGGGTTTGTGGCTGTCACCATGACCAGACACCTTGTGTTGACACAGTACCGCACCCATTGTCTTTTCTTAGCCTCGAAGGTGCAGTAAAGCACATATGTAAATTCTTTCTGGAGGAAGGTCAAAGAAATCAGCTGAAATCTTTCATTCTTCTCATAGCTGACCTTGATGAGAAAACAGTTTTCTATAGCCTACTTTACAGTACAAGTTACACTGTTTATAAGCAAGTAAAATTTTATTAAATTCATAAGATTTTTTTAAATTAGTAAATGACCATCGTCTACTACTTTCCTCTTGTCTTTTTAAACTTTCGCTAATGTACTAAACTATAAACATTAATGTGAACTTCTATGGAAAATGTCCTTTGCATGAAATATTAGTTGGTGTCATTTAACATTTTCTATAATACATAAATTGCTTTCTACTAAAATACATTCGTAGGGTTGCTATACACGAAAACATAGAAGATCAAGCGTGTGCCACAATATTGGATAATAGTGATGTGCTGAAAGGAATAATACAGTAAAGTGTTTTTCTAAGCATAGAGAAAACTATAGTCTTCTGATATACCATAACATAGGAATTTTTAATTATATCACTTTCTAGTCTTATGAACAAAGTGATCCCTGCCCTTTTTTGGGTTGGCTTTTATATATTCAGCTACATTTACCTGAATATTTGTGAAAAATTTAGTCAGATAACTGCTAAAATATCTAACAATTCTTGCTTTCACCTTCACTTTTTGCTTTCAACCTTAAAAGAATTAACATCTTTAAGAGAATTAATCAGTCCAAAATTTTTATGTATGAAATTTTGTTGAAAAAAATGTTGGATGCTATTTCTTTCTGTTTATTGAATATCCATGTAGCTTATTTTTCAGTTGCATCACACACCAAAATAAAAATATGAATTGCAGAAATTGATATCTAACCAGATATGATAATATAAACTTCAAATGCTTTTATGGATCATAACTTTCTCAAAGATATTCTAGTCAAGTTTCTGATAAATGAAAAAATGCATTTCTTCTATGTATCATAAAACTATATTTCATTTAGGATAAAATTAAGTTTCCTTTTAATCCTTTAAATAGTAGGTTATAATGCAGGCATCACTTGAGAGGTCAGCGCCATTAAAGCTCACTAAAACATCCACACTGTATGTGGCAAATGGAAAATGTATCCATAGTTACGTTTGAAACGTTTTTATGACTTTAATCGTACTTGTGAATGTCACATAAATCAAAATAATATTAACAATGGAAAATTTACTCCTTTCAAAACAGTTATTTATTAGAAAATATGAGGTCTTTTCTTTATTATTTATCTTTCTTTAAATATGTGCAGACAATCATGTGTCAGCAGGTACCTTTCAGTCTTGTAAAACATCACCAGTCACTATGGAGCCCTTGTCTTAGGTCAGATCTCCCTGAAGATCCCTCTTCTCATGAGAGTCTAACCATTAATCAATGAAATTTTTATGATGGAACAAATTCCACTGTGATTATTATATTGAAAAATGGGCACTAAGTAGAAAATATTCTCTGCTGGATGCTATCATACCACATATTTAATAGAAGAAGGGTGCATGCAAGTTACCACATAGTATGAGTAGTATGATGTCAATGTGAACAAAGCTAGAGTATTTTTAAAACTGGAAATACCAAATGAGAAAATGCCCCCACCGTGACCTGTAGGTTAATCTTTAGCATATCTTCTTTTTCTATGATGTGTGTGTGTGTGTGTGTGTGTGTGTGTGTGTGTGTGTGTGTGTGGTGTGTGTGTGTGTGTAGGGGGTGGTCAGCTCACTGTGGACAGAGCCATCCTGGGCTAATAGTCCTAGATATTATAAAAAAAAAAAAAAGGCAGATAGAGCAAGTCATGATGGTCGAGTCAGTAAGCATCACCCTTCCATGGCCTCTGCACAAGTCTGAGTTCCTGCCTGGAAATGCTGCTTTGAAGTTTTTGGTGATGAATTGTGATGTGGAACCGTAGAGGTTCAATAACCCTTTTCTCAAAAAGTTTAGTTTCTCATAGCGATAGAAGCTCTGAGACAGGAATTTTCACCAGGAATGGGATCTGTGAGTTTGGTAGTAGAATTTGAACTTTGGACCTGAGAACCCACTGAACGTTTAGACATGAATAATATTGTGGTGACTTAGGAGGTAATACTGAGAGAATTGTGGAAGATTGGAGCCTGTAATATAAAGTGACAGAGAAAAAACAAAGACTCCCTCAAAGGTGATATTAGGGTCATTTCAAAATGACTGGCTATGATTAACAAGGGACCAAGACCACTAAAGTGAAATTTCTGCTTTACTAGGGTAGTTGATACTGGCCATGTGATGCTGACCAGCCAATAAGAGTTAAGATGTGGAAAGTATACCTGAGACAAAATCTTTGGAAAATATCTCAAGGTCAGCACACAGAAGCTACAGTTCACATGGAGTCAAGTCTGCATCTCTCATCAGTGGCCATATGTGATACTGTGTGAGAATCACGCAGGATGCATTGGGTTTGATAGCATGAGGGGGTAGCAAGCAGAGAAGAACTGAGACTTGGCATTGTGGGCAGGGCAGACAGTAGAATAGTACACATGAGACACAATAAAATGTGGAGGATAACATTTTGGAAATAAAGATTAGAAGCCATTTTAAGAAATTGGTAATCTTTCTGCTGGCCCTCATAGCTTCAGTCCTTTTCCCCCACCCAATACCAAATTATGTTCCCCTGTGCCCCCACCTCCATCCCCTTTTTCTCTCCTATCCCTCCCTTCCCCCTTGTGGTTGCTTTCTTCTCCCTCCCAAGTGGGACTGAGGTGTCCTCACTTGGGCCCTTCAGCCTTTTGCCCTTTAGAGTTCTGTGGACTGTATCTTGGGTATTCTGTACTTTTTTTGGCTAATATTCCTTATTAGTTAGAACAGATCATGCCTGTCCCTTTGGGTCTGAGTTACCTCACTCAGGATGATATTTTCTAGTTCCATCCATTTACCTGCAAAAGTAAAAATGTCCCCATTCTTAATAGCTGAGTAGTATTCCACTGTGTAAATGAACCACATTTTCTGTATCCATTTTTCTGTGGAGGGATATCTGGGTTGTTTCCAGCTTCTGGCTATCACAAATAAGGCTGCTATGAACATAGTGGAACTTGTGCCCCAGCGGCATGGTGGGATATCTTTGTGGTATGTTCCCAAGAGTGGCATTGCTGGGTCTTTAGGTAGGTCTAGTTCCAATTTTCTGAGGAACCTCCAGATTGATTTCCAGAGTAGTTGTACCAATTTGCAATCCTACAAGAAATGCAGGAGTGTTCCTTTCTCCACATCCTTGTCAACATGAGGCTAGGTTTTGATCATAGCCATTCTGGTGTAGGGTCATTTTGATTTGCATTTCTCTGATCACTAAAGACTTTGAAATTTTCTGTAGGTGCTTCTCAGCCATTTGTCAGTTTAGTTCTATACCCCATTTTTTGGATTGCGTTGTTTGGTGGTTTTGATGGCTAGCTTCTTGAGTTCTTTATATATTTTGGATATTAGCCCTATATCAGATGTGGGGTTAGTGAGGAATTTTTTCCCAATCTGTAGGATGCCGATTTGTCTTATTGTCTATGTCCTTTGCTTTACAGAAGCTTTCCAGTTTCATGAAGTCCCATTTTTCAATTCTTCATATTAGAGCTTCAGTCATTAGAGTTCAGTTCAAAGAATTTCCAATTGCCAATGAGTTCAACGTTCTTTGCCACTTTCTCTTCTATTAGATACACTGTATCTGTTGTATGTTGAGATCCTAGATCCACTTGGACTTGAGCTTTGTGCATGGTTAACAAGTGACCTCAGATGGAAGGTTGGGAGGATGCTCTAGAATGTACTAGAGACCAGGGAAGTTATAGACCCTCAGGACTCAAAGTTGGGCACTCTACATGAAATGCCCTCCAGTGGAGAGGGGGAATTTATTGAACCCACCCCATCAGAAAGACAGGGCATCAAGTGAGGGATAGGGTTGCTATCCCACAGTCAAAGCTCTGACCCATATTTCTTCATGTCTGAAAGAACTTCTGAGATGGAAATGGAGAAGATCCTGAGGAAAAGAAGGTCCAGTGACAGGCCCAGAGTGAGATCCAGCTCAAGCAGCGGCCCCGAGATCTGAAACAATTACTGAGGCTATAGAGCACTCACAAAAAGGGACCTATCATGACTGCCCTCCAAAAGACCCAACAGGCAGCTGAAAGAGTCAGATGCAGATGTGCACCCAACCAACAAACAGAAGTTGCCGACCCCGCTGGTTGAATTAGAGAAAAGCTGGAGGGGGCCGAGGAGGAGGGCAACCCTGTAGGAGGTCTATCAGTTTACCTGAACCTATGAGATTTCTTAGACACTGGATCACCAACCAGGCAGCATACACTAGCTGAGATGAGGCCTCCAACACATATACAGCAGAGGACTCCAGGGTCAGGGTTCAGTCAGAGAAGGTGCATCTAATCCTCAAGATACTGGAGGCCCCAGGAAATTTAGTGGTCTGGTGGGGTGGGTGGGGTGGTGGCATTCTCATGGAGAATGGGGGTGGGGTGTGCCGGGGCAAGTATGGAATGTGGAACCTTCTGGGGATGGACCTGGAGGGGAATAAAATCTGGAGTGTAAAAATAAATAAATAAATAATCACCAATGGTGAATAATAATTATTATAATCACCATTTTCATTAAAAACTTCACACACTTGTAAAAAAAAAAAAGAAATGGATGATCCTTGTTTCTAAATAGTAAGTCAAATTTAAAAAAGGTTGATACCATATTTACTCTTTCACTCTAACAGTTCTTTGGAGACTTTTAGCGGAATAATTGTTCTGAGTTTTGGGGCAGATGGAATATTGCTGAGCTGAGAAGCCAATGTTACGTTGGAGACCAGACACAGCAAATACAAAATGTACAAAAAATAAGTCTCTAAAGGAAAATTAAAGGGAATTTTGATGATATGTGTAAGTCTTTCTCAGCATAAAGGAAATGTGTTATTGTTTCTTTTCTAAAATGGGTCAACTTTAAATCACTTACAGGCAGGAAGAGGGAAGATATTTACTAATTATGCCACTATTTCATATAAAAAGCAGATTATCATAGAATGTGAGACCAAAATGAATAGCTTACATTGATAAGAAAATTAGTACTCTTTTTATTTAATAATTTAAGGGGAATTTAATAAATTCACATGATGTAACACATTTTACCATTAAGTATGACTGCAACTGGTCATTTTGCTTTCTATTACTATAATAATCTTACCAGAATATAAACCTATAAAGAGTCATTTTGACACATAGTTTTGTTGTTTAATCACCTGTGCATATCAGGTGGCTTTTGGTTTTCAGGTTATGCTGTGGTAACATCCAATGGTAGCCTGTGTTAGAGAAAGATACTCATCTTTTGGTGATTGCAGAGCAATGTTACAAAGAAAGGCTAGAACCTATTGATACCTATCAGGTCGTGTGATCTAATTTCCACAAGCTATGGTCAGACTATTAAAGTTCACCACCTTTAATAATACCAAGGAATGAAAAACACTTAAGACTAATATTCCCTCGATTAATTTAATACTAGATATATTTCCAAACAGACAGAGATTTAATAGAACAACATTTCACTGCCTATGTATTTATGTTGTTACCAAAGCGTTTATCTTCTGAAGTATCAGAAGGACTGATGATTTTACTCCTTTGTGCTTTGTGTGATCTGTATTACCCTGGGATTTAACTAATGCTGTATAGTTTTATAATATCAACAAGAATAACTGCTTAACAATTTTAAACACAGTACATGAAAGGAATCATAATATTAAAGAAAATGAATCAAGCAATACTTTTTGATTGAAAGTTTCTGGATGATTCATTTTAAGAGTAATCTCAGTAAACTGTAGCGTCATTCTCAAGATGTGCTAGCAGAGAAATCTTGAATAATGGATCTGTTTCTTAAATGTTTAGAACTATAGACTGGAGGCCTACAAATAAAGTTTCAAATAAGTTATCATAAGATTTTAGCATTGTATATACTTTAAAATCAACTAGAAAATCTATGATAATTCAATTACTCTCACTCATGAAATATTTTGTGAAATGATTAATTAAATTTCAATTTACATGGTGATACATACTACAGGATTTCGAATGCCCTTTTGAAGTGTTTTATTTATTGGGATATTTTATGTACTCCCTGTATATACCTTTGTATGTGTGTTTGTGTGTGTGTGTGTGTGTGTGTGTGTGTGTGTGTGTGTATCCTTGCACACTTACACTCATCTGTATCCTCTGCTGCTTGTACATGGATATCTGGGATAACTTGGAGAAGTCAATTCTGTTCCTTGCCACATCGGCGCAAGGGATTGAGTTCATTATATGGATTGACGACCAGCACTGCTACTCACGGACGCATCTCACCAAATGTAGAATCATCTTGTCTACACGGCCTGGCACAGCACCGCAATGTAAATACTGATCATATCTTAAAAACTTTTTCTCTAAGTACATGGTAAATAAGTAATTGAGATTCACTAGGTATATTAGTCAGGGTTCTCTAGAGTCACAGAACTTCTAGATAGTCTCCATATGGTAAGGGGATTTGTTATGATGACTTTCATTCTATAGTCCAGCTCCCCAACAGTGGTCAGCTAGTCTTCTGTAGAAGTAGACTTCAACATATGTGCTGGCAAGTATAGGCAAACGGGCAAAGAAGAGCAGATCTTCCTTCTTCCAATGTCCTTATGTAGGTCTCCCGCAGAAGGTATGGCCTGGATTAAAGGTGTGTACCACCACGGCTGGACCTGGGACTTGCTTTGACCCAGGATGACCTTGAACTCAGAGATCTCCTTGCTTTAGTCTCCTGGGATTAAAAGCATGTTATACATGACCTGGGCCTAAGCTTTTCATAGCCACTGTACCTCAAGATCTTCATGTCATATCCAGGTCAGAAACGTGTGTCTCCCAGCCTCAATATCTGGATCAGAGATGAGCCCTCCAATTCTTGATTGAAATTTATTCCAGATATAGTCAAGTTGACAGTGAGGAATAGCCATTACACTAAGAAACTTTATTATATGCTAATTTCCATGGTAGTTTCTTAGCAGTTGAGCTCAATCGTCAGTAATAAACAGCTGAGATTTTTTTTTTAATTCTTCACAGAATGAGTTACATCTCAACATATTTCAGAAGACCACAGTCTAGAAACACAAGAACATATATACTTAAGTCTCCAACTCCTGGGGGAGAGAGAGAGAGAGAGAGAGAGAGAGAGAGAGAGAGAGAGAAACAAGTAAATCAACAAAATTTATTTATGCAAAGAAATGAGTGAAAAATGATCCACATAACTTGGCAAGCCAGGATTTTACATGTTCCTCTCTAGCTTCTTGCACGTTACTTAGGGAGGCCGAGTACAACAATGATGAAAGACAGAGCCAGCCTTAAGTCTTGAAGTTGGCATTAGCTAAATGGCCACTTGACAACTTGCGATGTCTGATTCTCTAACGTAGGAGCTGAGACTTAGCCACAACGTTACATGTGGGGAGTGGGTGTGGCGGCAGTCCCAAGATGGCGCCGGGACTGCAGCTAAGTCTCATGACTAGCACCTGACTTCCTCACACACCTGAAACTAGCCACGTCCATTGGGAGACCTGCGCAGGCGCACCATGACGCAAGATCAGGCCATGTGACGTGGACCTATGAACTGAGATTGCGTAGTCTGGATGGAGGAGTCAGAGTTGAGGGAGGATATAAGGGAGTGTGCTCGGGGGCTGGGAGGAGAATGAAGGGAAGAAAAGAGAGATTGCCGCTTACATGCAGAAAGAAAGGTTCCTGAATAAACTGCTTTGAGAAGAACGTCGTGGTGTCCCTCCTTTCTGTGGGACAGAGACAGAAGTGCCAGTTACAGGGCACCATTTTACATGTTAGGTTTCATTCGAAAGCTATGTATGCTTACTGCCCAGGAAGGCCAATTTAGACAAACCTGTTAGATAACTACCAGAGGCTATTTTTAAGGCACATGCACAGTTTTTCTTCAGATCCAATGAAATAAAATGACTTATTCTAAAACAAATACTGACACAAAATCAATTTTATAATCAAAATTGTATTGTAAAAACAAATAGAAAATACAAAATGTCTTATTCTAAAACAGTAAAAGTTATGGGTGTGAAAATGACTTACAAAAGATAACGCCTGCCCATAGCAAGAAACAGAACGAAAGCCCCAAATAAGGTATAATGTGTATTGACAGTGATTTTTTTAAGATTTATCTCTTTTTATTCTGTGAATATGAGTGTTTGCCTGCATATATGCTTATGTACCATGTATGTGCTTGGCTCATGTGAAGGCCAGAAGAATGTGAAGCAACTCCAAGAACTTTAGCTAGAAACTCGATATGGCTCCTGGAAACACAAATCAGGTCCTCTGCAATTGCTGTAACAACCTTTCTATCCCCAAGAGGGACAGTGTCTGTGATGTAAAAAGAGCCAGCATTTTGATTTAATAATCATAAACACCAAAGTAAAGTTATGAGTTTTCTGTGTCCTTTCATTAATTCTCTGCGATTTACATTACAGGAAGCTAATTACAATAAATGCACTGGCAAAGCTAATTTTGACAGCATCGTGAAATAACTGTCAGGAATGAGAATTTCTCAGAAGCAGTTAAGCCAGTGATTCTCAACCTGTGGGTCATGACCCATTTAGAGAGTCAAAAGGCCTTCTCCCAGGGTTTCCTATCAAGTATAATGCATATTGGATATTTACATTATGGATCATAAAAGTAGCAAAATTGCAGTTATTGGAGTAGCCACAAAAATAATTTTATGGTTGGGAGTCTGCACAACCTGAAGCTGACAGCATCAGGAAGGTTTAGAACCACTGATGCAAGCTGTATTAGTAATACTCTGATTTCATATTAGCTTGTCTTCTCATTCAGTAGATTATTCAGGTAAAAAAAATAATGTGATTTCATGCTACAAAGTCATGAAATTTATTACATGTATCTCATTAGGATACAGAGACAAACACAATTATACCAATACCTTAGTGCCAAACCCATGACCAGATTTCATATGGTATGATATTAATTAGACATTAAACTATGAAGCAACTGTTGGAAATTAGGTGCTTTGCCAACCTGTTTTTCAATAATGTAGCACTATTAGCTTTTGTCATCACTCACTGCCACCAGACTGGCTCTCTCTCTCTCTCTCTCTCTCTCTCTTTCTCTCTCTTCTCTCTCTCTCTCTCTCTCTCTCTCTCTCTCTCTCTCTCTCTCTCTCTCTCTCCCCTGTTTCCTAGTCTCCTTGTCTCTCTTCCTTTCTGTCTCTGTGGTTATCTGTTCCACCTGAGGTTTGTTGCATAGCATGACTTTGCAATTTTTTTGGGTCCAGCCTGCCAAGGTACCTTTTGCTGCTTTATCCTAAATGTGACTGGAGACATTTTATTAATATGTCGAAATCCTGTATCCACAATTTAAAATAGATATAATATCTATTGATGTCCCTTTAAATTCTCCTATTTTCAACGTGTAAAATATTATTGCCAAGGGAAGAAAACCCACACAGCTATTCAGGTAGCTCTATTTTCTGGCATTAATTTTTCTCTCAAATGCACACCAACATCAATGTGTATGAAACAGAGTAAAACTTACTTAGAGAAAACCCTTCATATTCCATGGAACATGAAAAAAATTTATCCCCGTATGAGAAAAAACTAATTATAAACAGAATTCCCCATAGGCCTTATTAGCTGGATTTGAGTGTGAGTCTAACTCTTTGCTCTTTTCGCTCTCAACTGAGCTGCTGCAGTGGGGTGTTACATTTACATAATCAAAGCGTCCTATGGCTCCTTTATACACGGAAAGTAGCGCAGTGGGAATGAATAAAAGTACAGAACATATGAGGAGAGAAGCCAGTAACAGAGAAAACAAAGCTAAAACCTCATACCTGACACTGGCAAAGCAAAAGCAAACATGTTGCACAGTCTGAATCCACCTTTCTCAGAGCATGGTTCTCCCAATAAACTTTTTGCCTTTGATCCACAGAGGAATTCTGCAGATACCACTGTGTGTATTTTTTTAATTGGAGGAAATTAACCTCCAAACATCTATGGTAGTCATCAAATAACATAGCTTTTAATTAAACCTGTTTCATCAATAAATTCTTGGCAAAATTATTTTTATGTATTTTTATTGTTTTTATTTTCTTATGTGTTTTATTTCAATACAATGTGTCCAAGCTTAGGATTTTGAAAAGTTATCTTAAAATCTAATGTGACAAAGTATTAATATGTCCACATCTAGTTAACCACTCAATTTTGTGTGAATATTGACCGTGGAACCTGAATATGAAGAAAAAAATATTGTTCAATGAGTTGTAGGGAGCAAGGATTAATTTTATTTGGTTCAGTTTATAGAAACACACACTATTCACTTTTAATATTGTATTTATGCCCTGACCACATAATTATTAACTAACAGACCTACATAGAACCTAAAAATAAGAATGAATGGATATATAAAATGTGGTACATTTACACAATGGTGTACTATTCAGCTATTAAAAACAATGACTTCATGAAATTCTTAGGCAAGTGGATGGAACTAGAAAATATCATCCTGAATGAGGTAACCCAATCACAAAAGAACACACATTGTATATACTCACTGATAAGTAGCCCAAAAGGTCAGAATACCTAAGATAAAATTTACAGACCACATGAAGCTCAAGAAGAAAGATGATCAAAGTGTGAATGCTCCATTCCATCTTAAAAGGGGGAACAAAATATTCACAGGAAGACTTATGGAGATAAAGTGTGGAGCAGAAACTTAAGGAAAGGCCATCCAGTGACTGTCCCATCTGGGGATCCATCCCATAGAGAGTCATTAAACTCAGAAACTATTGTGGAATCCAAGAAGTGCATGCTGATGGGAGCCTGATGTAGCTGTCTCCTGAGAGGCTTTGCTAGAACCTGACAAATACAGATATGGATGTCAAAAGCCAATCATTGAACTGAGAACAGGGTGCCCAATGGAGGAGTTAGAGAAGGGACAGAAGGAGCTGACGGGGTTTGCAACCCCATAGGAAGAACAACAATATCAACCTACCAGACTCCCCACCCCCAGAGCTCTCAGGGACTAAACCACCATCACAAGATTATACATGGCCTGACCCTTGGCTCCAGCTGCATATGTAGCAGGCCTTATTGGGCATCAATGGGAGGAGAGACCCTTGGTCCTTTGAAGGCTTGATGCCCCTGTGTAAGGGAAGGCTAGGGAGTGGGTGTGTGGGGGAGTACCCTCAGAGTCAGGGGTGAGGGATGTGATGGGGACTTCTGGAGGAAACCAGAAGGATAATGTTTGGAAATATAAATGAAAATATCAAAAAAAAGAAAGAAAACAGAATGGGAGAAGTGGTTGAGTGTAGGATTCTCTCAACTATAATAAATACATGCAAAGTCTCATACATTTGTTTGACAGCCTTTGTGTCAAGTCTTGGTTTCTCATTAAAGTGAGAAAATTTTAGAACTACAGACTTGTTTCAGCACATACCAAATAAAGGCCTTTGCTTTACTTTTTCCAAAAGCACAGAAAAATCTAATAGTTGAGATTGATCTCCTATTAATTTTTGGTGAAATGCTCTTTTCATTAAAGTCTCCCACCTTAAAATTTAATAATGAACAAAATCTCTGAAATTATTGAAAATAGTAATAAAGGATGGTTGATTATTTGCAGAATTAAATTTGTTTCTTTTAATCCAATTTCCATTAACAGCCTCGCAGACATCTGGGTTTGCAGCTATCAAGGACACAAATTCTCAGAAAGTTTGTTTGACACTTATGACAGTGAGCAATGGTTGCCAATAGTTTTAGTACCATTAATAGGAAATCAGAAGTTGTATAGATCTCATGTTCAATTAGTTGTATAGGTGTTGTTTTCGGGACTGGGGCCTCATTGTAAATTTGGGGAGAGCAACCGGTAGTCAAGACAATAAACAGCCTGATTTGTCTGGGGATTACCATGGGGCTTTTTGACCAACAACTTGAATAAATGTAACCCAGTATCAGTAATGGGAACTTCATTTGACAGATAGGCACATGCCGATGTGTTCTCATTATTTGCTATTTTCATTTAGTTCACCTTCATTTATACATGGACTCTTCCACTCTAATAGGTTTCCAAGCGACTTCACCTGGCCCTGTGTTTTGGATGTTCCTCCACATATTTTCTCTCTTCCCTCCTTTTCTTACATCAACACTGCTTAGGTAACTATCTACCTGAGATCAGATAGACTAGGACACTGAGGGGGAAACCCAGTACTACCACACAACTCTTCTGCCAAAAAATAATAATAATACGTAGCGATGCATTTACCTTTAATGATAGTCTGCTACATCCACAATTGGACTTTGTGCAAAGAGCTTGGACCCTTCATCTCTAAACAGGATGCCTCCATTACATCTGTCAGTCCAGGGTTCAGGAGCCCATACAGGAGAGGAGGCAGAAAGTGTACAGGCATCAGAAGAAATAGAGGTTATCACAGAATCACATGTAGATATAAAGGGCCAGAGGCAGTAGGAATTCAGAGAAATTGTGGCAGCAAGCACAGGCGGAGAGGTCACAAGTGCCTGTATATAATTCACGTTATGCTCTCCTTGGTGGATAACCAGATCCAAAGGAGAAACGCGGCCTCATGTCAAGGTGTTTGTTTGTCTGTTTGTTTTGCCTTACAGGGTTTTTGGGTTTCTATGCGGCTTTGTGTTTCTTTGGGATTCTTCTGTGTTTGTCTCTGGGTCTGTATGTATGTCTAGTGCTTCATCTTTGGCTATTTCTCTGAAGTCTACTTGTTTTGTCCCATTTCAGGTTGTTTGCTGTTTTATTTTATCCTATTTTGCTTTATTATTGTTCTTCCAGTGCCCATTTGCTTTCTAATGAGGGAAAGGATATAGATTCAGGTGATGGGATCGTAAAAGAGGTGAGAGAAGGAAAACCATAATCAGAATACGTCGACTGAAAAAAATCTATTTTCAGTAATAAATATGGACAGGAGGAACGATAGCAGCGTTAGGAATGTCAGTAACAAAGGGCGTGTGTTCACTAACTCACTAACCTAACAATAGCTGCAAAGATAGGGATGCTGTCTGTTAGAAACTCACTAACTAGGCATGCTGTGTCATGAAATAAAGCACTGATGAACAATTTTTACTGCTGATTATCTCTTTATTCACTTACATACTTTGTACTATGGGTAGAATCCACAGTCTCCTGTAGGTTAGACAAGATTTCTACCGAGTTATAACCCGAGACTGCTCATTTTTGGGATGTCTAAGAGAGCTGAGCGCAGGTTCTCTCTAAATACTTACTCATAACTACTGAGCCTTCCTCCAGGCACAGATTCTACCTTCTTAATGTTATGATTATGCATTATTTATTAAAACACTAGTTATTTCATAGAAAAAATAACGACAACTTTAAACAAATATGTTGCAAGCCCAAATATCAAATTCACACTTGGAAATTGGAAAATACATTAAAATACACAAAATAAATTACAATGTTCATGGCACGTTCAGCAATTGTGGATTTGAAAAATGTTTGTACCGTTCTAAGTACAAGGATCATGGTGTTTCACCCCAATTCAATTAACAGAAAATCGATAATCATTAAGTAAATGTAACATGGTGAGAATTTAGCTCGTCTGGAAAGGTCTTTGAGTGTTCTCCTAAGAAAGTAGGAATTGTTTAAAAAATGTATGCCAACAACTTAAGCTATATTCTATAAAGTAAAAATGACAAGCATTTATAAATTTAATACAACTTTTAGAAAGCATTTAACAGTAGCAAACCCATGTAATCACTCTGCGTGTGTGTGTGTGTGTGTGTGTGTGTGTGTGTGTGTGCGCGCGCGCGTGCACGTGCGCATGTGTGTGTCTGTCTGTCTGTCTGTTTTCCGGTAGGTCTCTGCATGCCTTTCCTTGTGTATTGTAGTTTGATTATTTAACTGTTATTCTCCTTTCTGAAAACAGAGGCTTGTATCACAATGTTGAGCTCTTTTTCTTCTTTTTTTGTTAATTTAAGGTGTTAAAAATGATGATATATCACTGGGTCGGAGTAAAACAAGTTTCTATTCATTAAATAACAGAACAGTTTATTTCAATTTCTTCTTGGATTGTTTTTGTAAAAAAATATTAAAAAGAAACCACTGAAGTAGGTTTCAATAAAACATTATCAAGAAAGTTGGCTGGAGTTTTACTGGGTGAGAAACCACTGAAACATAAGATGAACATAGCTTTGACTTCCAAAATTGTGTACTGTGTTACCAAGGTATGGGTGATTGAGTACAAGGCAGAATAGCATTAGCAAGAGTAAATTATTGTAGTTTCCATGGTGAATGAAAGTCTATAGTGCTGGCTTGGCACAGATTGTTCCCCCATGTGGTACAATCCTTACATCACAAGTATGTGAATAGACTTTAGTGTGAAATTAAATATGAGTGGCAGCTCACAGAGAAATAAATGTTTTCCCCTTTTCATTTGAATGACAACTTGCTAAACAGACGGAAAACAGCGAAGATGCCAAACAGCGATTGGGTAGGTAATGAGTCTTGTTCATAAGCATACGTCTTGCAATTTATTTGTGAAATAGAAGGACATGTACTCCGGGCAAACTATGATACAGCATTATTATTTATCCTGTTTTACAGAACCCGGAGAAAGAAGCTAAAAAATAAACAATAAAATAAAGATGAAGCTCATGCTGATTTTATTCTGTGTTACATTTGGTATTTGAAATACACTGCTATGTAGGCTGTAACAAAGTAGCCACCCTTCCAACATTGAACTTGCCTGTGAAAGTTACACAGGATGAGATGATTAACTGCCTAAAAGTGAATTGTAGATTAATTTTTAGTATTTACCTCTCTGAAATTGTTTTAGAGGAAAGGAATTTTTGTTTTTGTTTTGTGGGAATTTTTTCTTTTAGTTTTTTGTTTGTTTTTAGATCAGAGAATGGCAGACATCATCTCTTTAATTATAAATGTCCTTCTTTCCTTGATTAGGAAAGGAGTTGGCCATCAAAAGCATCTTCACTACTAAGTTCAGCTTTTTTGTTTGCTTCTTCCTGTACATTTTAAAAGGAGAGCCTTTGTTTTCCTGGAATCGAATAAAATAAAATTATGTCAAGACAACACAATCCTGCGAAGCTGTCAAAATGTGCTGTAGATGACCTCTTGAAGTAGCACTTTCAGTGCTCTCAGAATTTCCGGGGAGAAAGGGACAGGCATTGTTGTTGCTTTTGCTTTGCAACTAGCTTTTAAATTTGAAATAATATATAGCATAAGTAATAGGTAATATATTTCTAGATAGTTCTGCTTTAACATAATCTATACAGATATATTAATTTTAACACAGTTATAATTTAAGGTAGGAAAATGATATTTCTAAAACAATATTGAGAAAAGAATATTCAAAAATAGGAAGTCATGAGAGAATATAGGACAAATCTCAGTTTAAATTATGTACTTTTACAATGTCTCTCATAGCTAATTTTTTCTAAGTATTTGTTCTATGAAATACACCTTTGATTTTTGTTAGTGTGTGGGTAATGGAGAAGTATTACAAAGCTATGTAGTATAATTCATTTTACATGTATTTTCTGTATTTTCCTCCCTTCACACTCCCCAGCTAAATCCTCTTTCCTGTTTTGCCCATTCCTCCCTTCTCACTGCTTTATTTTCCTTTCCATTTCTTTAGACCTCTTTCGTACATGGTTATTTTTACATTCTTGGTTTCTAGTGTTACTGTGAGTTATAGATTTACATGTGATGATTTGAAGTTAGAAACAAACATTGTACTGAAGAAAAGAAGAAAAGAATGTATCTCGGAAAATGGTTGCAGATACAGTTTTGCAATCCTACAATCTAGAACAAATGCTTGATAGTATTCAAGAACTGAAAGAGACACATTCTTTAATCAATAGGCATTGGGCCTATACAGGTTTTTTGACAGAAGGCTGACTGAGGGATATGATGATTTTGATCCAAGTAATCCTCATTTTCACTATTTCCTCGAGAGTTTCTGTGCATACACATCAAATCAGCTTCATGGAGAAAACTCTGCTCCTTCAGTATTAGAGACAAACTTGATAAAACCAAAAATAAAATCTCCAGAGGAGTCACAAACTTCTTGCTTTTATCACTTCTATAGCATATTCTTGTAGAACCATTATGTACACTTTCTGATGATTAATAAATAATTAGATCTTCTCGTACCAGGATGCCAGAATATGTAGTTTATAGGTATGCCAATGCATATGTACTTTATTAAATTATTAATTTATAATAACAGCTTTAATTTGATATCTACTGTAATAGTCATTTTTGAAATTCATTGAATCTGATTTGTTTATGAGTACAGAAGAAATAAATTAATGCTTAACATTTAGACAAAATTTTACTAATCACTAATCATTGAAAAAGTTTGAATTTTCTTAGTAGTGGCTAACTGATAATAGTACGAGGGGCAAGGAAATGTATTTTGTTTCATTTCTTCACATTCAGAGACATACAGACACTCAGACACACACACACACACATACACACACCACATACAGACACACACTCACACACACACACATACAAACACACTCACACACACATACATATATACATACATACACAGAGAGAGAGAGACAGAGAGAGAAAGACAGAGACAGAGACAGAGACACACAGAGGGATTATATCAGTTGATTAACTACCTGTGATTTGCTGAGATCCAAAATCCACTTAAGTTTAGTTGAAGAGAATAAATATTGTCATTATAACAGCTATTTATTTATTTCATTTTGCTGTGTTGCTGTTTAAATGAGTGATCTCGTAGATTGCATTGCCTGAGCTCACATATTTAAAAACATAAATTCATATGTTATGCAGGAAGTACTTGATTTACATGCAGTGTAGTCACACATGCACAGGTAACTTTCTATAGTTAAATTATGGAAAGAAATGTCAAGGACTGCAACTCTCATGAAACATATGGGTATGTTTCCTTGGAGTGATTTTTTTAAGCTCTTTTCCTGCCAACTTTTAAATGAATTGTTAACATTTCACAAAATTAACATTTTTAAAAGTTGTTTTATTAATATATTTAGACATATTCTCTAGCTTTTAAGGTTCTCCAAATGAAATGTATCATTCATGTATAAAATTATGCATTGTGAAACTTTGCAGAAGTTTTAAAACACATATATTACACCATAAGTATGGTTGTTCTTTTTCAAAAATTTAAATTCATTCATCTAGCTTAAAGTTAAAAGGTTGTCCATACTTGTAGCTGTCAGTGCTCCTTACTCTAAAAATGCTAGAAAATTAGATGTTGTCAGAGCAAAAATTTTCTGATACAATTGAAATAATCATCAGTGTACACACATATATTCAACACACACAAAATTTTATTATCATAAACTACTTGTTTAAGTAATTGACAGATAAATTCCACCAAAATACTTTGATTCCAGGTAAATCCTGAACTAAATATAGAAACCTAATTGAAGAACAAAGGGGGGGAGGAACGGAGGAAAAGAAGATGAAAGGAGGAATGGGAAAAGGAGAGAGAATAGAACTCCTGCATTGCATGCATTGAATTGCTCATAAATTTATCATTGAAAATGGAAAACGGGAATAATGTAAGGTTTTACAGCAATGTAATTAATATATCCCACTGGTAAGTATTCATTGAATATAAATCTATGTGTGAATTCACCATTATGTACAGTACAAATATTTTATGTTAAAACCTATTTAGAAACAAGATGCCTTTCTGCAGAATTGTGACTAGAAGAATTTATTTCCATTTTCTACAAAAATTTTAAAAGATGCCTTGGAAGTTTAAGCTTTTCATTTCCGCAAAGATGACAATAGGGTATCTCTTGGGAAGTTTGTTTCATTTTGTTTAGAGGTATGAGCCTCGTGTGTGTGTGGGGGGGGCAGCGTGAAGGGGAGAGGGAACGAGACAGGGAGACACTGATAGAGATAGAGACAAAGGCAGACAGGGACCCAGAGAGATTGGTGTTTCCAAAATTTGGGTTTTCCCTGTTACACAGTTGGTTACTTTTCTGACATCATATCTTCTTCATATGACTCCACGAAAGACCCATTAATTACTATCTTTGTTTCACTCCCACAGTCTCTTCTCTATTCTGTTAATATTCAAAACATTGCCATAACAGATCTAGAAAGCTTGAAAGTAGAATTTTATATGCAACCTTTAAGGACTATCTTTTTGTATGAATTTAATTTATTTTTTAACTTACTCTCTTTACATCATAATCACCGTCCCCCTCTTGGTCACCCCATCCCACAATCCTTCCTAGATCCCTCCCTCTTCTCCTATGAGCATGTAGGTCCCCTGCTTGCAGTCCCCCCACCCTGGCACTTCAAGTCTCTACAAGGCTAGGCACATTGTATGCCACTGTGGCCAGACAAAACAGTTCAGGTAGAAGGAAATATGACAGGCCTTTGGAACCCACATGATGACCAAGATGCACATATGTGTGGGAGATGTAGGTCCAGCCTATGTTCTTTAGTTCCTGGTTCAGTCACTAAGAGCTCCAAGGGTCCTGTTAGTTGAGTACTTGGTCTTCCTGTGAAGTTCCCATTCCCGTTGGAGCCGCGATCTTTCCTCCTATTCTTCTATAACGATCAGTAAGCTCCATCTAATGTTTGGCGGAGTACGTCTGTATCTGTCTGAGTCAGCTGCTGCATGGAACCTCGCAAAGGAAGTTATGCTAGGCTCCTATCTGCAAGCATAACAGAGTGTCATTAATAGTGTCAGGGACTGGTGTTTCCCATGGGATGGGTCTTAAGTTGGGCAGTTTATTATTTGGTCAGTCTCTAAGTCTCTGCTCCATATCTCATTCTTGAATTTCTTGTAGACAGGATTAAATTTGGGTTGAAAGTGTTGAGTTTGTTGGTGTCTCTATTCCTCCACTGGGGTTCCTACCTGACTGCAGGAGGTGGCTTCTTCAGCTTTCATATCGCCAATGCTGTAAATCACAGCTAATGGAGCCCCCATTGGTTTTGGGACACCTACCTTATTCCAGGTTTTTGTCTCATCTTGGAGATGCCCCTACTCCTCATCCCTGTCAGTTGCAGATTTTCATTCATTATCATGACCATCTGGCCATTTCTCCAGTCCCTTCTCACACTGAGACCTGAATCCCTCACATTACCCTCTCCATCCTCTGTCCCTGCCAACCCCTCTCCCCTCTGCCTTTTATTCCCCTTTGTAAGGGAGAGTCAAATGTTCTATCTTTGGGCTTCCTTCTTGTTTAGCTTCTTCAAGTCTGTGGAGGATTTTGTGTCCTGTATTTTATAGCTAATATCCACTTATAAGTGAGTACATACCATGCATGTCTTTAAGGGAATGTGTTACCACACTCAGGATGATATTATCAAGATCCATCCATTTGCCTGCAAAATTCATGATGTCTTTGATTTTATAGCTGGATTACCATTGTGTAGATGTAGCAAATTTTCTGTATCTAGTTGAAAAACGTCTGGGTTGTTTCCAGATTCTGGTTATTGTGAATAAAGCTGCTATGAACAAAATTGAACAAATGTCTCTGTGGGACGGTGGACCATTTTTTGGGTAACTGCCCAGGAGCAGTATATCTGGGTCTTAAAGTAGAACTATTCCCAGTTTTCTGAAAACTTGCCAAGTTGATTACTAAAGTTGTACAAGTTTATATTCCTACCAGCAATGGAGGCGTGCTCCCCCTGCTTCACATGCTTGCCAGCATGTGATGTCACTTACATTTTTGATCTTAGCCATTCCGATGGGTGTAAGATTAAACCTCAGAGTTTTTGAATTTGCATTTCCCTGATAACTAAGGACTTTGAATATTTCTTTAAGTGCTTCTCAGCCATTGGAAATTCCTCTGTTGAGAATTCTCTATCTCTGTAGCCCATTTTTATAATTGGGTTATTTGGGGGTCTTTGATGTCTAACTTCTTGAGTTCTTTATACATTTTGAATATTAGCCATCCGTCAGATATAGGGTTGGTGAAGATGATTTGCTAATTTTGATTGTCATTTTTGTCCTATTGATAGTGTTCTTTGAGTAAGGACTTTCTTAACTTCAGAGAATTTATATGATTTTTGTATTATTTTTTCATCTATTTATCCATTTGACTATTAAAATAACATTCT
Source organism: Rattus rattus (assembly GCF_011064425.1). Lineage (NCBI taxonomy): Eukaryota > Metazoa > Chordata > Mammalia > Rodentia > Muridae > Rattus > Rattus rattus. Next base: position 16,685,914 of record NC_046165.1, read on the forward strand.
TATATACAGTGCATCTTGATCAAACCATTCCTCACTCCTCGGCTAAACCTAAAATTCCTATAGGTTTCCACACCCTTTCCTCCCTCTCCCTCTCCTCTCCCTCTCTCCCTCTGCCTCTCTCCCTCCCTCTCTCTCTCTCTCTCTCCTCTCTCCCTCCCTCTCTCCCTCTCCTTCTCCCTCTCCCTCTCCCTCCCTCTCCTGTCCTTCTCCCTCTCCCTCCCTCCTCTTCCTCTCCCTCTCCCTCCTCCTCTCCCTCTCCCTCCTCCTTCTCTCTCTGTCTCTTTGTCTGTCTGTCTCTATCTATCTCTATATATGGAGGGTATGATCAAGATATATTAAGATGCAGATAAACAGATAAGGATAGACTGAGAAAATATATATGCATACATACATACATACATACATCTATTCTCTCTGTTTTGTGTGTGTGTGTGTGTGTGTGTGTGTGTGTGTGTGTGTGTGTGTGTGAGTGAGTGTTTGCCCTATAAGATTTTCTGAATCTTAATCTAAAAGCATGCTTGATCATATAGGTTTAACTTTAAGAAAAAAATTAGGCTATATCTTGATGGAGATTTTTTAGATATTCTTCTTTATGGAATTTGGCCCCATATTTTTGTGGCTCAGTCAATTAGATTTTATTTGATTGTGTGGTAAACACAGGCCATTCATATTTCTGCATACATTGTTGGTAAAAGTAGCTATGTACTTTGTTTCTAAATAGATAATTAAAAAGTGAAAGGTGTTGTTCACGAACACAGTGTCTTGTACAGAATTATACAAGAGATGTTTGCTACATTGCTTAATGAAGTTAATGAAGGCAAAGATCATTTTCAAAGGGAAAATGTTGAATGGACCAATTATCTACTATGAATTCATTAATTCCTTCCTTAAGTCAGACCCTTTACATGATGCAGTAGGCAGTCCTGTTCACACCAGACATCACAAAGTTTCCCACCGACCCCCGTGCCCAGAGGCATATAGAATAAGCACCAAAACATTACTGTGATTAATGCAATTAATAAACTCCATTGTCTCTGCACCATGTTTCTCAGATTCTGTTCTTACAAATTAAGTCACAGCAGGTGAACTGATCAACAATCTCCTGGATGTCATGTTCGTTAGAGCCTTAGTGTCTGATCCCTTACACTCTCGTGTTCTTCTTAGCACTAGTGCGTCTATCAGTTATCATCACGTAACGTGCTCAATTGCCACTGCAATAGTAGTTATGGGTAAGATATTCCTTCCCGAGCATGCTTTTTACCACTTCACACTTCTCAATTCTCCTCCACACTTTATCTTTATTCCTGTAAGAGAGCATTACCACCTGCTTTTAGAAAAATAAACCTCTAAAAGATTCGTTTTTCTCCTCACGTCTACATCAATATGCCAGTATTTCAATCCTTCCTTATGCTGTCTTTCCTTATGCTCAAGTGAAAGAATTGCTTCACTTCCTATGGCTTACAGTATCCCTTCTTGTTCTTCTTTAAAAATATGTGCACGACTTGAGATCATCTGCCAGAGAAAGCACATATGTCTCCAAAAGACCTGATCAATATAAACTAACAAATTTCTTTATACTCTTACATTCACTTCCTAATTCATACCTTTAAGTTAATCTTTTATTTTTTATTATTTACTTACTTTATGTCCCAATTCAACATCTCCTCCCTCTTTTCTGCCAAGTCCAACCCTCTCCACTTGCCTTCCGCAATGCCTCCCTCCTTTTTCTCTTCAGAGAAGTGGAGGCTTCCCAGGTATAGCAACTTGCCTTGGCACATAAGGTACAGTAGAACTAGGTCATCTTCTCTAGTTAGCCTGGGCAAGCCAGTTCAGCTAGGGAAAGGGGTGCAAAGGCAGGCAACAGAGTCAGAGACAGCCTGTGCTCTAGTTATGGGGCTCATATGTTGACATGAACATCTCTGTTACATGTGTGTCAGAGGCCATCCCATGCATGCTTTTCTGTAGGTGATTCAGTCTCTGTCAGCCCCGATGTATCCACAATGATTGATGCCGTTGGTTTTCCTATGCTGTCCTTGACCCTTCTGGATCCTTAAATCCTTCCCCCTGCTCTTCTACTGGACTTCCCAAGCTGCCTAATGTTGTCTATGGGTCTCTGCATCTGTTTCCATAAGCTATAGAGTAAAGAGTCTTAGGGGAGAGTTATGCTAGGCTGCTGTCTGCAAGTATAGGAAAACATTATTAATTGCATTAGGGGTAGGCTTTCATGAAATATAAGTCCTTGCTTAGCTATGCTCTCAAATCCTGCTTCATCTTTCTCCCTGAATAGCTTGTAGGCGGGACAAAATGGGGCTCAAAGGTTTTGTTGGTGGTTTGGTGTCCCATCCATCCATTGTAGTCATTCTTAATTTAGTGAAATCCTTTAACTCCATAGATACCTACTAAAATTTTATGGGCATCATACACTTTTAAAATTTGATCTTAATCCTGCTTCTAGGTCTGCTCCAGTAGCATCTTATTCTGATCTTAAACACATTCCAACTGTGATTAAGGATTACAAACACATTCACACATACTGTTCAAATACGCTCCTTATTTATGTTTATTTTATGGCCTAAACACTATAAATGTAAAAACCTATTAGGAATAAACACAGGTACACTACACAGATAAAGCTATTTCTGAAAGAAATTCATATAAATTTCACATTTTAAAAGTAGACCCATAGTAAAGTATGAATTTTGGAAATGATGAGAGAATACCTGCAAATAAACACAGTTATCATTTAGATCCTTTGTTAAAATATTTAAACTGCTCATGCATGAGCATACAATGCTTAGTTTGGATGTATTTAAAGGTCCTAGACATTGCATACAATGTAGACGGCTATGTAGTGATGGATATATAATAACGTCGATGTCTCAGGAGAGACGGTTTGTGAATCTAGATGTAGTAATAAAAGTGAGTTCCATTACCTCCATCCCTCTCATGCACTGACAAGACATCTTGTTGCTAAAATAACTGAGCCAGAAAGCAGTGAGTAATTATTGACTTGTTCCATGCTGGAATAGTTAAATGGAAGAACATGTGTAGAGTGACTATAGGAGAACAATAAAAAGATACTCAGCACAAGGAGATATGGGAAACCTTCCTAATAGTGTATAAAGATTAAAATTTTCACTGATGTGAAGTGTGCAACCATATGTATCCATATATACAAGTAATAACTCCGGCACATCTCTACTTGAAAAGAAAATGTAACCACACACAATATTTATTGTTTATAGTGCAAAATCAAAGTGAAATAGATAACCTATAAACATGCTTCTAACCTAATTTACTCATGTCTCCAACATTTTTGCTCTATGTACAATAACATTTTCTCAACATTTCACACATTTTCATTCTAATATTCTACATAGTAATTTGACTCAAACATTTTTCATTATTTGTGGTCTAGTATTCATTAGAAACTTGACTCTTGCCTTGCAGTATCCTTACCAAGAATGGAATTAATAAGATGTATTGCAGACAGTCTTTGGTCACAAACAGGATGAAAGTGAAAATAATTGTTTCAAATCCTTGAATTATTCCAGTCTGCAGACACATTTGCATTATGATATTATGGTTAATTTTTTTCTCAGGAGCAAGTTGAAACTTGGTCTCCATCTTTTGAACAGGAACGAAAACTTGTGTCTATGCTTTGACCAAATAATTATAACAAATTGACTTTCAGTGAGCATTGACTACAGGCTTCTAGAAAAGGAATATGCCCTCCTTCAAGAAATTTTGTGGAGTCTCTATTTTCAAAGAACTAAATTATTAGATAGTTACATCTCTACTAATATATTTTAGCTATAAATCTTTCAATTAGCCCAACTGATGAGCAAAATAAAATATGGTACAAATTGGCAGATATGTATATCAAAATTTATAATTTGACCTCTGCAATTTCTCACACAAATATAAAATTTAGGATTTTTAGTGAACTGTTTGGAAATTAAAAAAAAAAACCTGTCATTCTCTCACGTGTAAATTCCAATCATTCATTTTAAAAATGAAAAAAGATTTTCAGGAGGAAGCAAAAAACCACACTTAACTTGAATTTGTTGTTTTTCTTTACAAAAAGAAAAAGTTAGATAATTACCCCAAATATTTATGCTGAGTAAAAATATTTGAAAATTTCAGAGGAACCAAAACTAAACTTATATTAGAATGTATTTATAAAAACAAACAAATAACAAAAGAGACACAAAGAAAGCATGTTTGGTTACTAAAATAACCACTACTACGCTTAAATGGGTTTCCACTGAACGACTATGAAACTATTTTCCCTACATAGATCAGGCAAACTGAAATTCCATTCAATTTCTAGGAAGCTTAAGATCATTTAGGTATTGTCACAAATCCTTGAGCTTAAGTACACCTAATTAAATTTATGCTAATAGAGCTTAATTCTCGTAATTGCACTCACGCTGTCCCTGATGCACTAACTGCTGCCATCTGGCCTCTCAGTCTCCGATCCTATCATCTCTGCCATATCAGAGTACCCGACCTAGAGCAGTTTCACCCTAGCCAGGATTGCCATACACAGCTCAACACCTACCCATACAAAATGAGGCTCCCGATGTTGGAGAAATTAAAGCTCTGTGGGGAGAGGTTCTTAGGAGCTGCTGTCCAGGGTCTACATAATATAATGACCTCAGTAGTTCAGCAATCAGTGTCCTTACACGGTTTTATAACTACACCAGCAAATTGCATTTTTGTATTTTTTTTAGCAATGTCATATTTGTCAAAGGCCAGATTTGATATCACAGGGTAAACTGAGGCAGGCAATAAAAGAGGGTATGGCACTGACTATTGGAGTCATGCTAATAGCAGCTGATGGGGACACCACTGACAGTGATAGGTGATTTACAGGGCCATCATTGCAAACAGAACACAGCTTAATTATCTGGGGCTACCAAGAATGCCCAGTGAGAAACTATGAACTCTCTCTCTCTTTTTTTTTTTTTTTAATTTTTTCCCCATCTTTATTAACTTGAGTATTTCTTATTTACATTTCGATTGTTATTCCCTTTCCTGGTTTCCTGGTCAACATCCCCAACCCCTTTCCCTCCCCTTCTTTATGGGCTTCCCCTCCCCATCCTCCCCCCATTACCACCCTCCCCCCAACAATCACATTCACTGGGGGTTCAGTCTTGGCAGGACCAAGGGCTTCCCCTTCCACTGGTGCTCTTAGTAGGCTATTCATTGCCACCTATGAGGTTGGAGCCCAGGGTCAGTCCATGTATAGTCTTTGGGTAGTGGCTTAGTCTCTGGACGCTCTGGTTGGTTGGCATTGTTGTGCATATGGGGTCTCAAGCCCCTTCTATGAACTCTTTTAACTCATAAGTGCACATACATGTAGACAGACAGACAGACAAACATTAAGTGGGTGGGGCAGAGCACCACCAGCTGTACTTTATTTATTCTTTCAGCCTCTTTTGTAAGTGCTTAAAAGAAAGTTCTTTATAAAATTACCTCATTGGTGAAGTATTACACAAAGGGGGTGTTAAAAAAATGTAGATAGTAAGTTCAAAGCAGTACATATTCTATAAATTCATTATCATGTCAAAGCAATAGTTTTACACCGCCTTGACGTACCATAGTGCACATTTGTGGTTTATCCTAGCACCTGACCTAGAATGAATATTTTTCTTGATCAAAAATTTGTTCTGAGCCTAATTCTCTTAGTGCAATTATGGAAGCACATCCTATTCTTTATTATGCAGCTTTACTTTACTATACTATAAAGAAGGGGCACAGTCTATTTTTGATTCTAAGTTTATTATATCTTTCTGTCAGAATAATGAAAACATCTCTTTAAACTTCTTTCTCAAATCTATTTCAGTCACATTTTGAATGCAATAAAGTATTTAATTCATCCAGACAACATTAGTACAGGAAAGTGCATCTTCATGTTGACTCTGCAGGAAATTTGCCTAATAGAGTGGGTCCATGTCCAGGAATCATCAGGTTATGCTATAGTGGCAAAAAAAGCATATCAGCAGCAAGAAGCAGTCTTGGAACAGAGTCTCTGGGCCTGGGCCTCTCCAGAGTACAGACATTACAGCCATTCAAAAAAGGTGGCCCATCGCCAGTCAAATCACATGCTTGCCATAGACTTTCCTAGATGGCTTCTCTCATGTTTGAGTCTCATTTGCATGTACAATCACGACTCATCAATGACAGCTCAACTACTATTTTCTCCTTTTGCAATATATTAGAACAAAACAAGTCTTTCTTCTGTCTTCTTTGGTGTACCTCTCTATGTCCTCTGGTTGTAATTTCTTCAAAACCAAGTTAGAAAACATTCCTCCTGGCTGAGGACATGCATTTTTGTGTCAGATGATGATGCTTTTGATTTCAATTAGGGACTTGACAGCAATGATGTTCATTTAACATCATTGCCCTCAATTGTAGCCATTTCTAGATAGGGATTGTAAGCAAAATAAATTTTAGAATATGTGGAAGCTCAAGATTTTTAAAGTCACCTAAAATCCTGTTCAAATCTTTGAGATACATACATACATACATATATATATATATATATATATATATATTCACTACTGTTGTGCAGAATGAGAAAAATAGTTAAATAGCAAATGCTTCAAATTAGAGTTCATTTAATTCTTGTAACCACTCTAGAAGGTTAACCAAATTTTGCTCAGGTCATCTCTGATATCAAAACTGAGAAGTCATGAATACAGCTTCTGTTTCAATTCACATTTCTTATTTTCCCATTGTTAATCACTGCAGCTTTTCTGTATTTTTCTCAAGTACTGTGGGAAGCAACCAAGAAATACCACACTCTTTATAATCACTGTGGTTGCCATGGTAACTAAGAATCACTCACTTTTACCTACAATTCATCTTATGTTACTGATGATGCTAATATGATTTGTTGTGAGGCCTGCTGTCGTATACAGCAACTCCCAGTTTGAATGTGGCTTTCTCTTAAATGTGAGCACTGTTTGTTTCTATTTTTAGAGATTTATTTAATGTCATGTTTATGTCAATTAGAATAGGAACTGGATACCTACATCAGCGTCACATGGTTATAAATAAAGGGTAAAATTGAAATTGTGGTACAATGTAGGGTAAAGGTAATTACGAAGATTAGTAGAGATTTCCAGTAGCTAAAAAAATTATACCCAGAAAGTCTGAAAGGAGAAATAATGAGGTGGATAGGATATACGGAAGGTGACAAAGTAAAGAAAGCAACATGAAGGGGAAATCTGACACCTTGCCATAAATATGTGTTTTACAAAAGAATAATTATTGATATAAAGACATCAGCCAAAAAGGAAACAAGTACAGTAGAGCCCAGGGGTGTAACTGAGCGATGCAATCTGTTTGAGAGGCAGACAGCAAGGAAAATAAAGGTGGCTGTTTCTTTAAAAAAAAATTTTTTTAGAAGTTTGGCTGTGGTTCTTCCTCACAGTCCCGTGCTTCCAAAAATACAACTCGGTCTCAAAATGTATTTACAAACACCATGGCCATATACCTAGGCTCTCCTCTAATTAGATACAACTTAAGTGATCTCATTTACTCTAATCTCCATTCTGCATTTTGGCGCATTACTCATCACATCTTCTAGGACAAATCCCTGGGCCCTGGCTGTATTCCAGAATTCCTTCTGCCTCTTGGATATTCCACCTTCCTTCTCTCCTTTCATACAGGCCATAGGCTTTTGGATGACAGGTGATGCATCCATACAACACATATGATATTCTCACCTTTTGTTTGTTTAGGATGTTTTTTATTATTTGTATTAACAAGTAATTTTTTGTCATATGTCAAAATTCAATGTGTACTTCTATGGGTTAATATCCTGTGCCATGCCCTATATCTGTGTGTTTCATTTCCTTGACAGTAACTTGCTTTCTGGCTACTGCTCTTTGGCATAAGGTGATATTCAAATATTATTCACTCAATGTTCAGGATTGCTTCATCTTTCTATGATTTTTTAGAGTTTTCATGTTTTTTTTATTTTTTAATTGCTTCTTTTTTTTTTCATCTTTATTAACTTGGGTATTTCTTATTTACATTTCGATTGTTATTCCCTTTCCCAGTTTCCGGGCCAACATCCCCCTAACCCCTACCACTCCCCTTCTATATGGGCTTCCCCGCCCCCTCCTCCCCCCATTCCACCCTCCCCCCAACAATCACGTTCATTGGGGGTTCAGTCTTGGCAGGACCAAGGGCTTCCCCTTCCACTGGTGCTCTTACTAGGCTGTTCATTGCTACCTATGAGGTTGGAGGCCAGGGTCAGTCCATGTATAGTCTTTGGGTAGTGGCTTAGTCCCTGGAAGCTCTGGTTGCTTGGCATTGTTGTTTATGTGGGGTCTCGGCCCTTCAAGCTCTTTCAGTCCTTTCTCTGATTCCTTCACGGGGTCCCGTTCTCAGTTCAATGGTTTGCTGGCATTAGCCTATGTATTTTGCGGTATTCTGGCTATGTCTCTCAGGAAAGATCTACATCCGGTTCCTGTCAGCCTGTACTTCTTTGCTTCATCCATCTTATCTAGTTTGGTGGCTGTATATGTATGGGCCACATGTGGGCAGGCTCTGAATGGGTGTTCCTTCTGCCTCTGTTCTAAACTTTGTCTCCCTATCCCCTCCCAAGTGTATTCTTGTTCCCCCTTTAAAGAAGGAGTGAAGCATTTGCATTTTGGTCATCCTTCTTGAGTATTGCATTTCCAATTTCTCTCCAGAATATTATCATAGCTTTGCTGTGGACTGCAGTGAACTTGTGGGTGAACTTTCATTAGTGTAGCCATGTTCATGAGAGTAGTTTCAAAATGTGTGAAAATAATGCATCCTACCATAAGTTTTCTCTACTCCAGCATCACTCTTCTCTTCATTGATTTACAGTTCCCATCATGCAAGCATTTTACCATCATGTTGGTTCAAAAAATGATTTAGAATATGAGCTCAAGAAATGTTAGAGAAGAACAGAGAAATCAGATCAAATGGCATTCAGAATAGGAATCCAACAGCCACCAAAATAAGACTGATTATTGACAAGGAAACTCCATATAATTCCAAAACCTCCACAAGCTTGGCACCAGTGATGTTCAGAATAACTCTCTTGAACATGAAAATGTCTTGTCTGTACAAATACTAGAACATTTACCAGTAAATGGTATTTACTAAGTGCTTTATACATTTATGTATTATTTCTTTCAGTGTTATAATAATTTGGAGGGCCCAATAAAGATTACGATGTGGTATTCACAATTCTATAAATGGAAATCTTATTTCTAAAAGATGAACCCATTGCATGTGTCTGGTATGCAGTTAACTATATGGAGTTAATTTGACAAAAAGCAATTCCATATACATTTATGTACATGTGCACATATGTATGTATATATATATTAGTATTAATAATAATCACTTCATTTTAAGATGTTGCACACTACATAGGTATAGAAAGCTTGAAAATGACAACTATGTTCAGAGAACAATGAAGTAACCCTGGAATGTAGTACTGATCAGTTAAAAATATATCTGTTTGTGCCTTGCTAACGTGTGGGTATGCAAGTATTTTGAAATTGTATTTAGGAGGGTGGTTTTAGGTACTTGTACCCACTCACTGAGAGCCAAACACATTACACTGAGCAGTTGCAGTCCTTAGAGTCAAGCTCCAAGCTCCTTTTATGCTGCAGGCAAGCTCTCTACCAATGAGTCATACTCCCAGCCACATCTCCCACTAATCACAAAGTTTGGTGAGCAATGCTGTTTTGAAATCCTGTGAAAAGTGAGAACAAAGTAGTATTTGAAATAATAAGATGGGGGTAAGAGAAAAGGTAATATATAAAATTTAAATTAACCTAAAGCGCTTGGCTCTGATTATAGAAATAAGAAATAATTAGTGCTATTACATGTATTATTGTGAAACGTTAAACAGTATAGTCAGGGAACCATACCGAAGGTGGCAGGAAACACATTTATGAAGAACAAAGGACGTTTGAAAGGGAGTGGGTAGAGACTCTTCCATGGGGAGTTTTCTGCGGGGCTAGAAGATAACATCTGTCTAATATTCAGAAAAGTCAAACAGCCGGGAAGAGAATAGCAGAATGAATGAGTTTGTTAATGAGCACTAATTAACCTGTTTGGGTGGAAATTTTAGTTCAACTCAGTGGCTTTACCACATGCTGCTCTCTGACTAAATTTTAACACTGGACTGGGCTATTCCTGATTTATTTTTTAACAGAGACTGAATTCATAAACATTTATTTAGTGATGTTTTTAGAGAGAGAAATACAGATGTTTTATACCTAGTTATAGCTCCACAAAGTTTAGGGAACCTTGTTTAACTACAGATTATTAAATACTTTTAAAAGTAATCCCTTATGTGTTTGTGTATGTATTCATGTGTAGATATGTGCACTTGTATGTAAGTGCCTATGAAGGTCAGGAGAGGAATCTGATCCTCAGGAGGTTGCTTGATAGGCAGTTGTGATGTGGGGGCTGGGCACTGAACTCAGATCCTCTGCTGAGGCAGGAAGCATTCTTATAAAATATTTCTCCTGCGTCCGTTGTAAAATTTTTATTAAGAGATTTAAATTAATTTTGAATTAAAAGCATTTATACGATCTAGTCAATAATGCAGCTTGAATATCAGAGAAATGTTGATACCATACTGAAAAACAGAATTCTCAGTTTACTGAGTTTTAGCTTACACAGCTTTGGCTCCCTGCTTATCGCATGCCTGCACCCAACATGGAACTCTCCATGGATTGGAAAATGAAAGACACACACGCATCAGCTTAGGTTTGATGCCTTGATTACCCCAAAGGTTGGGCACTCCTAAACCTTTCCCTGCTACCCCAGTGGTCGCTTATCCGAAGTCTCACATGGCTGGTTGGCTTTATTTCCTGCAGTTCCTGTGTCCCAACCTTCTATCCCAAGTCATAGAGAATCTCCCAGTTCCTCTCTGTGTCCTTGCTGGTGCTCAACCTGTCCATCCTGTGTCCGGCTGTTGGCCTCTGGCATCTTTATTGATCCATCAAATACCAATTGGGCACATCTGCGACCTTTAGTATTTGGGCATGCAGATTCCTAATTTGATCAAAGCATTAAAACCAATCCCCAACAGTTGTACACACACACACACACATACACACACACACACACACACACACACACACTTGAATTTCTGCTTTTTCATTTATAAAGAATTTCAGAATGAAAAAGTTTCATAATCCACAGTAAGACATATATTTACATTAGATGTAAATTAAAATCTCCTACAAATAATTACAACTAGTTGTTATTAAGTAGCTCTCTCAATATTCCTCAATATTTAACAAGAAATTCTTCATTACATTAAAGTATTAAGCAACCAGTTTAAAACATTTAAATTAATTTTATAAGCAAAGTGTATTTGCATATCAACGATAATTGTCTAAGTCAATGTTCTGGAGAGAGAAACTCTTATGCTGGAAAGCATTCTATTGGGGGCTGGCTTACAGCGTCAAAGGCTTAGTTCATTGTCATTTTGGCAGTAGTGTGGCAGCACACATGGTGCTGGAAAAGTAGCTGAGAGCTACATCATGTTCCTCAGGCTAGACAGTGACGCAAGCCTGGCTTCTGCTTTAAAAACATCAAAACCCATCCCAAGTGAAACACCGCCTCCAACAAAACCAGCTGACTCCAAGAAGGGCACACATCTTAAACCTCCTAACTTTTCAAAGAATTCCACTTTCTGGTGATTAAGGATTCCAATGTGTAAGCCTACGGCACCAGCATTTCCATGCCACCAAAACAATGTACAGGGGGGTTAAATTTAATGGACAAATGCAAGCTTTCTTCAGTGTTTGTTTTCTTTGTAAGAATGCTTTTAATCTTTTTATTCCCCAGTATTATTTTGCCATCATAAGAATACTGCAGGTTCATAACTATTCTGTGGCTTAAGACACAATCTGATCCTAGTCGATGCCTTTGCAAATATTATATTTCCTTTGTCAATCTTTAGGCGTTGAAATAATGATACTGTTGAGAATTTTGCATCATAATCTTTGTGTGAATTTTGCTAAAATATTTATTTATAACTTTTTGTTTTGTAGCCACCACACAGGTAATATTTCTGATTCTTTATATGTCATATTCATCACAGCAACAATTAGTAAAAAGAGTTCATGGAAATTAACTATGCATGCGTGTTAGAGAAATGTTGACTCGTGCTAAGATCGTGACCTTAAGAATAAAGGACAGGCAAGTTATAGTCTTTTAAAGACAGAACGACACTGAGTAGGTTACTCAACTGAGAACCCTCAAACTTTTATGTTTGCCAAGATAATTCCTAGTGAATCTGGGCCAACTGACATTTCCACAGTGCTTAAGAATACTGAAGATGATTAATTTCATCATTTTACAATTTCATACCAAAATTTTCTTCATAAAGCTCCTTTGGGAAAGTCTCTGCAATTCATTTTATTTGTTTGAATTATGTGTGCCTGCTAGCTTTACAAGGGAATGGTTTTGCTTTGTTTTGTTTTTAAATAAAAAAGTTCTTGGTATTAGCTCTTCTTTGAAGGTCTAGTAGAGTTCTGTACTAAAACTGTCTGGCCCTAGGCTCTTTTTTGTTGAGAGTTTTTTAATGACTACTTCTATTTCCTTAGGGGTTATCAGGGAGTTTAGATAGCTTACCTGATCTTGATTTAACTTTGGTATGTTGCCACTGTCTAGAAAATCATACATTTCATCTAGATTTTCCAGTTTCATTGAGTATAGGTTTTTGTAGTAAAATCTGATGAGTTCTTTTTTTTGAACTTTCTCAGTTTCTGTTGTTATAACTCCCTTTTCATTTCTGATTTTCTTAATTTGGATATTGCCTCTGGAAAAATCCAAAAAAAATTATTGATTTTTCTCGAAGAACCAGCCCTTGATTTCGTTTATGTTTATATCGTTCTCTTTGTTTCTAATTGGTTGATTTCAGCTCTGAGTTTGACTATTTCTTATCATCGACTCCTCTTATGTATGTCTGACTCTGTTGAGTAGGTGAGGGGGTTGGGGGGTAGAGTTCGGGAGCACCCTTTCAGAGGCAAAGGGGAGGAGGATGGGGAGAACTCTTGGAGGGGGTTCCAGGAAGGGGTGTCTATATTTGGAATGTAAGTAAAGGAAACAATAAGAATATCTTGGCTTTGTTTTAAAGTCAAATATAATATTGATCCTATGTACTTGTTCTAGCAAAAAGTGTTATTAAAACCAAATATGATCAAATTTTTGTTTCACATATAAATGATAAAGTCTTCTTTTTTCTGGATGTTTAAGTGACTTATTTTCTTTAGTGTAATAAAATGTCATTTTCCTGAAAGAACAGACTCAAGTGATATTGTTTTCCATCAAGTGTTTGGGGTGAACTTGTTTCATCTGATGGTAAGTGTAAATAGTCAAGCACTGTTCTCACTGTGGGCACGAAGAGGACTAAGAGGTACAGGAGCAGCTTACTCATTGCACTCTCATTGTTAGAATAAACCCACACACAGCGGTCAGAAGCCAATGGTTTATAGCAGCAAAACTTAGCAGCGTACAATGATTGTCATGTCACATCCCTAAAAGCCTCAGTGTCCAGACCCTGCAATGCTCAGAAGTAGCAAAGTTTGAAGTTTTGTTAAATTTATCAGCTTCCAGTACTTGAGATCTCTAGTATATGATGCTTTACACCCATTCGCTTTCCATTGTCATGGCTTTTTTTTCTCACCTTATCACGTTCCTCATGTCATCTCAGCCACTCTGATGGAGTAGGTTCAGGCCATTCTCCTTAGTTCCTCTCCCCCTCACTCCCTTTTGTCTTAGTGTTCATACTCTGCTACAGCCACTATGAATAACCCCCCCCAACTACCTGCTAGAGTGTCCTCTTCATGTTATGAGATCAGAACATTCTATCCATAACAAAAATCATGAATTTTTGAGAAAACACTTACTTAAAATTAGCCATATGTATTAGACCAGGGCAAGCATGAGATATATGCAGTGAAAACATACACTAGTTGCACTGCCAAAAAGGCTTTAGTTATTTAAAGGTGGCACAGTAAAATACCACATGGATGTGATTTCATTACAAAGTAGCTTCCAGGTCTAGCCCATACAGAACCTACAGAATGACCATTAAGAATGGGCTCCAGACCCCATATGAACAACAATGCCAACCAACCAGAGCTTCCAGGGACTAAGCTACTACCCAAAGACTATACATGGACTGACCCTGGGCTCCAACCTCATAGGTAGCAATGAATATTCTAGTAAGATCACCAGCGGAAGGGGAAGCCCTGGGTCCTGCCAAGACTAAACACTTAGTAAACGTGATTATTGGTGGGAGGGTGGTAATGGGGGGAGGATGGGGAGGGGAAGCCCATATAGAAGGGGAGGAGTAGGGGTTAGGGGGATGTTGGCCCGGAAACCAGGAAAGGGAATAACAATCGAAATGTAAATAAGAAATACTCAAGTTAATGAAGATTAAAAAAAGAATATTATATAAAGAAAAAGTTATACGTCTTGTACTGTACCAAATCGGGTACAACAGCTGAGCTACCAGCTTGATCTGAGAGAAAATATGCTAAAGACAGTGGTGTCACCTAGAGGTCACCAAAGCATGTCTGGATGTGAGATTTTACACGGCAGACACCTAAACATAATCTTGCTGAAGGGGGAATTGTTAGTTAGCAGCTATCATAGGTTCTGAGGGGTCTTGAGAAGAGATATGTGAAAAGTATCAGGACTGCCATGAGCATGGCCTGGCCACCTGGGAGAGGTGGAGAAGCTTGTCTAGTTGTCCACTACTGGGATCTGTCAATCATAAGGGTAGATTCAGAAAGCTTCCATATGAAGGACCAACAATGCTATTCTTGACATTAAGAGCAAACAAATAGATTATTAGTCTTTAAAGATTATCTCTATCTCTAATCTATATGTACATCTAATATATATATATATATAATCTCTATCTATCTATCTATCTATCTATCTATCTATGTATATGCTAAATATTCTCAAAATATTTAAGATAGCTTAATTTTGGAGGAATTGATTTCATGCCTTGTTATTTCAGTATTTTCAAACACCTAGAGAATTACTTTCATTCATTTTTACATAATAATCAAGGCTTCTTTTTAACCTTATACCCAGACTTGATCACCACTGCTAAAACACACAATTCTTTTTTGTAGTATGACTTCAGATAACATCCCTTAAAGCAGGAAAGAGGGTTCCGCACACTCTTCCTCACAATTGTATAAATTACTGAAGAGAAAGTTGGGAAGGAAAGATGAGTGAAAACGGATTCCAACAGAAAAAGCATCAAGCAAGAGCTGGCCCATAATTCCCATGTATTTGGAGACAGAGGAAATACAGAAACGTTCAGAAGCAGGTCATGCTGTGTTTATTGTCTGGCTGCCTTGCCAGCTCCTATAGAAAAGACACTGTGATCCAGAGGACACCCACGGGGTCGCCAAGCTCTTGCATCCCAGGACAAAGAGTTGTATCAGGAACAGAGAAGTTGACAGAAACAGACCATATATTAATAAAAGGCACCCTGGGAATGGAAGTGGGCTTGTGAGCTGGTAAAAGACATACACATAAAAGTGTTGTGGTGAGAGTGTCATAAGTAACATAGCACCAGGCTGACTGTTGCTTATGTGTCTTGGGCTTTTCTTATACATACTCTGTTTCATGTAGGCTGCATGGGAAAGTTTTTTTAGTTCTCTGTCACATGACTTCCTCTGGACATTAACCCCACACCTACATCTTTTTCTCATTTTATTACCTACTCATATGTTGGAATACTTAGCACTTTTCTACTTCTCCCTGTCTTTTGTTACCTATTTTTAGAGATAGTCAAGTCATGACTTTAGTTGCTTTTGACATGTTTGCTTGGTTGTTTTTTTTTTTTTTTCTTTGTAAGATTTGTATTTTGGTTTTCTTGTCCTAGCTTAAAGATTTCTTAGCTATTTGCAAGGCTACCTTAGGGTTATCTCTCTGATGTACACATTTTGCTGTTGTTATAATGTCTGGAAAAATATTGCATGTCCTCCAGAGCACATTCTGTTTGACATTAGCTATGAAACTTGAATTAGCAATATTCTCTTCTTCCTTTCACATGTTTCTGCAGAACATGAAAACCAGGTCAGCCTAAGTCCCACAGAAGTTTGACTACCGTTTACTTTTCCTCTTTGCCTGCCTTCCTCTATGGGTTTTTCGGATTTGTTATACTTTTCTACATGCGTCTACAGTCTTCTCCTTTTTTGATTTTACTTTCACTTAATTTGTTATTCAAGTTGATAGCATTCTAAGAAATGCCTTTTAAAGCATATTTGATATGATTTCCAGTGGACTCCAGATCTAAAAGAATTAGGCTTTGGGAATTTCGCAAGACCATGAGAGGCACATGGAGCATCCTCTCTATCAGCTCCCCAGGGAGGAAGGCAAAACAAAACTTAAAATATCCATTTTCCCCTCCTTTCTCCCAGAAGCCTTTCATATACATATTGCTTGTATCCAACTTTCAACATGCAAGAGAATGTTTTGGCTGTCCATGATTGGCGTTTCAGTAGTTTGAACCCATGTTAGAGTGGACTAAGATATTATGTTTCTGCCACTGTTGCAATCTCTGGAAATACTTTTCTCTTATAAAATAGTGAATAAAAGTGAACAACAGTACTGAAATAATGATTTAAAGATACCATGAGCCTGACACTGTATAATAACAGCTAATGCAGCAAGTGAACTCAGTTACTGTTTCTTCATTATTTCCTATTCTAAATACACTGTGTCTTTCCTGCTAATTAGGGGACGGTTTCTGGATAAAGAACAGAAAACAACCATTTATGTGTAAAGCAGGAAACTTTACAGGTGGTTCAAAAACAATAAGAACTCTTAATTGTTTTAATTTTACACATCTTAAATGCTACATCTTACTTGCAAGGGATTGAATTCAAACTGAAGCTGTTATGTGAGCTTTTGTCTGAATTCCCTTTTGACAAATAAGCACTTATTCTTCAAAAACATTTTCATTATATTATTCTGAGCCTTACTTTGTACCTGATAAAGAACACGCAAGAATATTTGAAGCTGGTTGACATGTTTGTATGTTATATTTATTTCCTGAGTAAACACTTAACAGGTACTTAATATGCTTTATAGTCCTTTTCCCTCTTAAAAATCCTGGGGGAGTGCATAATTAGGCTACATCAGAGGGATAATTTTTACAAATAATGCTTTTCTCTAAAACATTTCCTGGATGTGGATAGGAGTTGAGAAAAACAAACATCAGTGTTATGTAAGACATCTTGCACTCCACTGCTCTTGTTTACTTCCTTAGGAGGCTTTTGTGTATTTACGTTGATTCAAACTGAAGAATAATAACTTTGTACTGAAAACCGTCTTGTTGGAAAAATTTGAGATGAAAATCATTCTGCCCTAAACATTACAAAATATGAAAAGAAAATTGTAAATTCTGAGTAATGGAAGTGTTGAGAAGCCTGAGTGTTCATCCTTCTGTTTTTGAAGGAAGTTGCACTTATTAATTCTGGTTTAAATTTGTCGTTAGTTAAGTCAATGTTGCATTAATATTAATGGGTATCATTGAGATAATGGAGGAACTGTTTGTGTCACCTAATGAGAACAAATGTTGGGGTCAAAATAAGGATGCATTAATTTCTGTGAGATAGGGTTATTTCTCTAGGGTGAGGTCTGAAAGGATAGCACTGAACATAGAAAAATAGTGCGGCTTACACAGGCTAAAAACAAACAAAAACAAACAAAAAAAACTGTAAGAGTTTTTAATGGATGGAAGGATTTCCAGAGGAATTTTTGTTATATAGGAATATGACTGAATATTTTAAAATTATTTGTCAGAATAAATTATCTTCTCAGCGTACATTCAAGATGTGAGGCAAACTGTAGGGTGAGGAACTTGTCAAACTCCAGAAACACGTGTTGAATGAAGCATGGTAAACGTGAATGTTGTGGCACAAAGAAATGAAGTTGTTCTGACCTAGTAATAAAATGGCTTTCATCCTCAGGATGAAGTCTGCCTGCCCCAAAATAACAACCAGCTTTCCTCCATAAAAGCAATGGGAAAGCTGAAATGCTGAAAAAAAATTGAATCTTTAGAATATAATGAATAGAATCCACAGTAAGTCTCAGTCCAAAAAAAAAAAAAAAAAGACTCAAAATAAACCATCAAGTTTGGCAATGTTTATTCTTGTGTAGTCCCATTTTCTACTCTCTGACTTACATGATAGCTTTAGAAGAAGCAACCAATATTGTCTGCAATGGTTCAAATGAAAGCATTGTTTTCTGATCTATCTGGTCAATCCTTAGAAAACTGGCTTATAATGGTTGACTTAAACTTGTTTAAGTAAAGCATGCTTAGTCTTAAAGCACCACCTGAGTGTTGCTGAAATTACAAACAACAACAACAACAAAAGAACAAAACAACAAAGCAAAAGACAACCAAAAATCATAGGCAAAAGTTTCAGTAAGTGTTATAATTCAATGGGTTATCATCATTAAAAATATAGACAAACAGAACGGCCAAGAAGGAAAGGCTGGTAGATGCAATACTTCTCTTGCATAAAAAGTTTGAAGAGATCTATCATATTTTGGAGGGAATTTATAATGTCTGGTTGAGCCTCAAGAATTAAGAATCTTAATCTGGGCTTCTTCCAAACTATTCAATGGAGAAAAGAAATCATCTTCAACAAATATGATTGATCTAAGAGGATGTCTGCATGTAGAAGAATGTAAATAGATACATGTCTATCGCCCTGCACAAAACTCAGGTCAAGTGGACCAAGACATCAATATAAAATCAGGTATGCTATGTCTAATGAAAGAGAAAGTGGGGAATAGCCTTGAACGCATTGGCAGAGGAGACAACTTCCTGAACAGAACACCAACAGCTCATGTGCTCAGATAAACAATTACTAGATGTGGTCTCATGAAACTGAAAAGCTAAAGGGACAAAATGGCAGCCTGAAGAATGGAAAGAATGTCACCAACACTACACCTGACAGAGGGCTAATATCCAAAATATATAGCAACTCAAGGAACCAGACATCAACAACCAAATAACATAATTAAAATACGAGGTATAGATCTAAATAGTGAATTCTCAACAGAGGAATCTCTAGTGGACAAAAAGCACTAAATGAGATGTTTAAGTCCTTAGTTTCCATGGATATAAAATCAAAACAACTCTGAGATTTCATTTTATACCATCAGAACAGCTAAGATAAAAAATTCAAGGGGCAGCACATGCTGGCTATGAGGTAGAGCAAGGGGAAGACTCCTCTATTGCCGGTGGAAGTGCAAACTTGTACAACCCCTTCAGAAATCAATTTGGCTCTTTCTCAGAAAATTGGGAAAAGATAACACCTCAAGATCTGGCTATAGCACTCCTGGGCCTATACACAAGAGATGTTATACCATATCACTGAACACCTGTTTAACTATGTTCATAGCCACATTATTCATGATCACCAGAAACTGGAAATATCTAGATATCCCTCAGCTGAAGAATGGATAAAGAAAATGTGGCATATTTACCCAAGGGAATATTACTCAGCTATTAAAAACACTGACATCATGAAATTTGCAGGCCAATAGATGGAACTAGAATATATCCTGAGTGAGGTTACCTAGAATCAGAAAGACACATATGGTATGAACTCACACTTTAAACATAGATATTAGCGTAAAGTACAGGATAACCATGCAGTAACACATAGGCCCAAAGAAGCTAGGTAACAAGGAGGGCTCAAGTGAGGACTCTTCAGTCTTACTGAGTGCAGGAAATAGACATTGAGGGTAAATAGAGAGTAGGGGAACTGCATTGGGCAAGGGGTAGGGAGGGAAGCAGGAGGGATAGAGTTGGGGAAAGATATGGAGATAAGTACTGGGTTGAAGATTGGAAACTATGGGTGAGCATCTCTCGGACTAGCCAGAAAATTAATGGAAACTCCCAGGACACAGTGAGAATGACCCTAGCTAAGACTCCTAGCAATAGTGGAACCGTAATGTCCATCTCAAGTGACCAGAGTTCCAAAAAGACTTCGAATAGAGGGATTGGTACACCAACCCAGTGCAAAACCCATATTTAATGGGACAATTATGAACTTTTGCAACCTAATAGTAAGTTAGTCATAGCAAATTATATTTAAAGGAGACCCAGAAAAGTGCAGATGCCACACACATATAAAATTTGTTATTTCAAAAATATGGAAAGCTTATTCAGCTAATCAGTAAACTCCCATAGCTTCTTTTAGTTTATTAATGCTATGACCATGTCACATCTCACAATATTTCACAGCATTCCTCTTTATCCTCTTGCTCATATATTCTACTCTGTCTTTTGTTGTGTTCCTTAACTCTCAATACTCTTGGTATTAACATAGGTGACTCTGGCCTAGACGACGAGATGATATCTCATCTTCATCTCTCACTGTGCAGCTAATGTCAATACATTTTATGGTGGAAAAAATTATTATTTTAGGATATGTCCGATAGTAGTTTTTCTTTGTGCCAGTTGATTGCCAAACACACATCCGTATATAAGCAAACATAACTAAACATAGTGTGCTGTTTAAAAAAGGAAAAAAGGGAATGAATTTGGGTGATTAATTTATTAAAGGGATGTCTGGAGAAGTAGAAGGATAAAAAGAAATTTAGATTTAATTATATTTTGATTTACATGTATAAAGTTCTCAAAAATAAGTAGTAATAAAGCATATGGATCCTAGGTGCTCTTAATTCTGAAGCTGATACAATTTGAGCAGTAAAATAAATAATTTGGTATAGATTATACTTCTGTGAACAAAATAAAGATTCACAAACATACAAAGTCAATGAACAAATGAAAAATAGAGTAGAATGAACGGGCATTCTTTGCAGCAGAATCCCAGGTGATTAATACATCCTTTACACCAGGAGGAGGAAGAGCATTCCTTCATCTGATGTGAGCTATATTCATAATGAGGTACCATCAAAGTGCACAGCATAGAAAATGAATAATGAAGGAATCCTACAGTGGTGAGTCATAGTACATAGTACCTCGAGCAAGTGGTCTACTACAAAGCCTGCGTTCACATCATAGTCATGCAGGTCCACTAACTGGAGATAATGTATTATGAAAAGGATGCTTTTCTTCTTCAGCATTTATGCCTTCTATAAAGGAAAACATGGAAAAATCAGGAGAAAACTCACAAAACTCTAACTCTTTCTGCTCTTTCTGTTCACTATCTAGTGACACCGAACCATTATGAAGATATTTCAGTTGTACTGAAATAAAAGAAAATAATAGATTAATGTAGAGGAGATTGCCACGAATTATTTGAGAGTAGGTTTTTTTTTCTTGCACCCAAAGTTAAGGAATTGAGTTAAATGAATAAATTGTGCTAAAAGATGGTCAAAGGGTTTTTTTTTTCTTTTTAAATCCGAATGAATCATAAACTTTGTATTTCTGAAGGACATGCAGATTTCAAGAGAAGTTCTGAGGAACTTAGGATGCTTTCTTAGGCTTTTTACTCCATCTACCTCTTGAGTTAATCAAGCTGCTGCCATGGATTTTAAATTAAAGAGTTATATGGCTTTAAACTCATCAAGGCCTTCCTAATCTTTCAAGAAATTAAATGAATGTCAAGGACTTTTAAAACCTTGATTGATTCATCAAAGACTAATAATAACTATTATAAAAAACTATCTCCACCATTCCTTTTAGGAGGGATGGGGCTGAGATCAGGCAGTAAAGTGAATAAATAAATACGTTAACAAGAAAAAAATAGAAAAACTGAAAAATTCCATTATTTTAATGCAATCTATGTATGATTAATTGCATCTACATTATTTGAACAAATTAACATTTCTCAGTTATCACTAAAGTAGAAATTTAATAATAGAAAAAGTACCTTTTAATATTAAAATTGAAATTCTAATATAATTTGGAAAAATGTATTCAATGTTGTAGCTGAAAGGAGAGCCCATATGAATTTATAAAGTACAGATGATTAGGTAATTTTATTTTATGTAATCCCTTGCCAATTCACAAGGATTCCCCAACGTTTCCTAGTATCTTCTGCAATCTTACATTGTCTCTACTTTGATAAACTACTGTTATACTATTTACACTTATAAGCTTATATAATTTTTGAAGTCTTGTATTTGAAGTTAAGAACAATGGACTTGAAGTCCTTTGATCAATATATCTGGTTTTGTGCAAATACCATGCTGTTTTTTTTTAATTATGTATTTACTTATTTATTTATTTTTACTATATCCAAACAACAGTTTCCCCTCACTCCTCTACCCCTAGTCCGTTCTTCCTATCTCCCCTATTCACCATTCTCCAATCTACTGCTGTTCTGATTCACTTCAGAAAAGGCAGTCTCCAGTAGTTATCAACCAGCTACAGCATAACAAACTGCAGTGAGTCTACATACCTCCTCTCCTATTAAGGCTGGGCAAGGCAACCCAGTATGAGGAAAGTTTCCCCAAGTAGGGCAAGAGAGTAAGAGAGCCCCTGCTCCCACTATTAGGAGTTCCGTGGGACTACCAAGCTACACAGCTGTAACAAATGTGCGGAGGTCCTAGGTCAGTCCCATACAGGCTCCCATGGTGGTGGTTTAGTACTTAAGACCTCCCTATTATGATTCTTTGATTTCTTTTGGTGGTGTTAGTTGAAATCCATACTCAGTTAAAAAAATACATGTCTTAGGCCAAGCCTAGAGCATTTCTTTCTCTATTTTATTGCTAGATCTAGGTATAGAAGCTTCTAGCCTCTATACAAACTAGTCTTCCAAGATGACTGATTCAATCAGGCTTTTCTCTGCTTCTAACTAAATTGTCCTGCTTTAGCAATATGTTCTATTTTCTAGCTCATACTGTCTTCTTCTGTGTCTAGATTGTTCTGTTTGCAACCTGTCTCTGTGAAACCTTCCTGGTAAAACTGCCATACACAAACACCACAGGCCTGCCCCCCTTCTCTCTCATGCTGAGCTTAAGTAGTCTCTCTTCCCTTTGCTGGTCTTATGTGAGTTGGGCATATCCTATCTCTGACTCATGCTGTCAAATCTTTTTCTGATTTGTCAGTTTGTCTGCCCCTCAATTAGACATCACTTTCAAATATGGCTGCTTTCTTCTACAGACTAGCCTAACCTTTATTGCTAGGGATTAAAGGTGTGCACTAAGGGAGTGTCTATATTCTAGAGATTAAAGGTGTGCACTAAGGGAGTGTCTGTATTCTAGCCAAATCATTCTATGTTCTAGGGTATGTCATTATTCTCACCAGAGGGTTTAAAGATGTGTCATTCCAACTAGATTACACAAGCATATAATATCCATGGATATGATACCTTGCCAGAACAGACATGCTTCTTGATTAAAATTCCTCTACAGTATTCCAAAGGATCTGCTTACACCTCCAACCCCGACAGACTACATTCAGACTGAGGGGAGAGGACACAGTACAAGGTCTGCTACCATTCTTGGTTTGGCAATGGGCTTGGAGGACTGGAGAAAGATAAAAGTCTGCAGTTAACCTGTCTTCGTCACTGCTCAAAGTGGCCTTTGTGTTTCCAAGGGAGTCAGTGCTTGCTGGAGTTAGGGGCTGGTAGAACGTAATGAGTAGGGAGAAGAAAAGTTGTATGGAAATCTCTTCATGATCTCCTGAAGAGAGGAGACAGTGAAGAAGGAGAAGTTACAACAATTGTTCTGCTTAAGAGTTGGGGGGTGAGACTAGTGTATTGAATTTGGAAGAGAGGATGGAAAGGTAAAAATCTACAGTTAACCTACCTGTTTTCCCACTTGAAGTATACAGCAGGATTTTATCACCAAGTTCTAGAGGGTAAATAATATAGATAATGGCCTTTTGTATTTGGAGGCCTAGTTACATCACTGGCCAACATCTTCTGAAGAGGTAACCCATCCCTGTTTCTCTCTCTCTCTCTCTCTCTCTCTCTCTCTCTCTCTCTCTCTCTCTCTCTCTCTCTCTCACACACACACACACACACACACTCTACACATATAAGTAGTGTATGTGAGAGAGAGCATATGGTGTGTGTGTGTGTGTGTGTGTGTGTGTGTGTGTGTGTGTTTGTGTGAGTGTATTTTAGGAAGCTTCTATGCTGTTAGTTTCCTATATAATAAGTTTTGGAAAGGCCTGTAGTTATGCTTTCCTATAACACCCCCCGACACACACACTTTGTCTTCAAACTGCGACCTTAATTTAAGAAACACATTTCATTATCTCCCCTTAACCTCTCCTCAATTCAAAGTCTTCAACTACCATGCCATTTTACCAATTTCATGACTCTATTGGATAGGAAGTTTATCTACGAATGAGAAGAGATTTGTGACTATTGTCTCTTTGTGTTTTGAGATATCTCACTCTTGTTAGAGATAAATTATTCTGAAATAAATTGATAATGTCTGAGTAATATTCAACTATGTAATTGCACCCCACTTTTACTATACATCAGTTAAAGGGGCATTTATTTTTTCCTATTTCAAAGCTTTTATGAACTTGGAGTTATGATGAACATGTACGAGCATGTGTTTTACAGTTTTCCTTATAAGGCTTAGCAGTCATTGTAGAGAGGGAGCAGAAAAATTGCAAGAGCCAGCAACAGTGTTGATGAGAAGGAAACAGTGTTTCCTTCTGCAGTAGGAGGGTTCCACATATGATATTATAGCAGGTGTGATACTAGTCAATGTGTAAGACCAGACAACATTCAAACAATGAAAGGGGAAATAAACTGGCAATCCAAACCCTAGGTTAAAGAGGAAGTTTATAAGAAAGGGCCCATGGCATGCTGAGTTTTCATAAGCAAAGCCCACAAAGAGAACATACATATGAGCTGCATAAATGCACTAAACAGGTTTAAGTAAAAAAAAAAAAAAAGTAAAATAAAACAATTTACATAGAAGGGATGGGGAAAATTCTGGGAGGAGTTGGTGAATGTGATTAGAATATATTCTAAAATACTTTTAAGAACTAAAAAAATTTTATAAAAAACTTACTGAGAGGGTGTCCTGATAGACAATGGAAGAGCAATAGATCTGTCGGGGGGGGGTGGAAAGGGAAGGTGGGGGAGAAAGAGCAGATAAGGGAGCTGAAGACTACAGTCAAAGTGTATTCTATGAGAGAAGAATAAATAAAAAATACAGTAGTTCTATATTTATGGAGATTTATTTTATGCCTTCTACGTTCTGTGCACTTTCTTCCTCTTTTTAAAATTTTTTAACATTGATTTTTGATTGAAATATTCGATTTAATAAATATTCAATTCAATGAAATCCAATTTAATTGCCAGCTACAGCATGATATTTATTATAAACAATAAATGCAATATGACATATATTCTGTATAATACAGTTACCTACCAACTGAACATTTAGTAAGACTATTCAAAAAATCCCTTCCTGGACTTACTTGAAATCCACAATGGATTGTAATTAACTCTAGTCATGAGTCTGAGTAAGTAAACATTTTTCCTGTTCAAACTCTAACCTACAGATGGATACACATCTTCTCTTCTTCCGTTCAAGCTGACATTTTCTCCATATGTAGTAACTATTGTTCTGTAATTTTCTGTGATAATCCATTTATTTTGAAGGTTCCGCATACAGCTCTTGTGAGTGTTTTCTCTCGGTGGCTCTATTTCATTTGGCATGACATCTCGGATTCTTTGTTGTTGCGAGTGGTCAACCTTTTCACACGGTTCATCTTATCCTGTGCACATCATATCGTCATTATCCATTCTTCCCCTGGTAGACATTGAGTTTAGATGTCATGTCGTGGCTATTTCCATGTTCTTTGCTGGGATGCTTTGTATAATTTTATCCTGAATATATTGAAAATATATACTGTTTAAAATGAAGTGCCCTAGCTTGTTACATTTCTATGATTTGTCCCACATTTTTTTCTACACAAGTTATAGTCTCTCTAAAATTCACTATTTTTCAATTCATATATTATTCATCTAAGTATGCAGCACAAAATATAGAATAGTGCAAGGTTAAATCTCGCAGTTACCTTCACCCTATAAACTTAAATACATTGGAATGCAATTTCTGCAATCTATTTATAACAATGTTTTAGATTCAAAATCTTAACTATTACTTTTCTTAGGGCTATTATGTCAAAAAGTGTCAATATTTATGCCTTTAAAAAATAAGCAAATACTTCGAGGAAACCTCAAAAACCCAAATTTGCCACATTATGAATAACAACAATCAAAAAAAGCTTTCCAGAAGCCAAATGTTTACACTGTATAGAAAAATGTAAATGTGTTTCCTGACAGTCATGTGGTTCAAAGAACTCCGTTTATTTCTCAGTTAAGGAATGGCTCAGGTTCACAGGGTTCACATGTTTACAAAGGCTAAAGAATTCAATCACATAGCTTAATGTATAAATTATTTAAATCTGACAAAGACTGGCATTGGCTGAACATAAGAGCATGAAGGTTGAATGATATTGTAGTGGAAATAACCTACATTAAAAGCAGTACACTTTCTCACATATTTTTACATACTGATGAAATTCCATTTTAAGATAATGTGGATGTTTGCTTTTTATCATTGCATGCTCACAATTCTTAGCTTCTATTTAACAAAACACACACACACACAAAAACAAACAAAAACACTTGCAAATAAAATGATATATCATATGCAGTATTTATAAAATTTTAGTGTAGTTCTTTATATAAGAGGTTTTAGTTGTATACTTTATATTAGTATCTTTTTAAAAATGTATTGGTTATTTTGTTTATTCACATTTCATATGTTGTCTCTCTTTCCTCTTTCCCTTCCAACCCCACCCATTTCACACCTCCTCCCCTAATGCATTCACAAGGGTCCATCCCTACTGTCCCACCCACTCTCTCCTCATAGCTCTGGCATCCCCCTACACTGGGGCATCAAGCCTTCACAGGAGTATTGGCTTCTCCTCGAGTTGATGCCCTACAATTCCATCCTCAGCTACATATGCAACTGGAGCCACAGGTTTCTCCATGTGTACTCTTTGGTTGGTGATTTAGTCTCTGGGAGCTTTAGGCTGTCTGCTTGGTTGATACTGTTGTACTTCCTATGGAGTTGCAAAACCCCTCAGCTCCTTCAGTCCTTCCCCTAACTCTTCCATTGGGCTCTCGGTGCTCAATTTGATGGTTGGCTACAAGCATTCATATCTGTATTGGGGTAAGACTCTGATAGAGCCTCTAAGGAGACCATTTGCAACAGCAAAGAATCTAGGAGATGTTATGCCAAATAAAATATAGCCAGAGAGAAAATCCATTCATAAGACAACATTATCAGATAGAACTGACAATTAATTTGTTGATTTTGCCTGTTACTTTAGTGTAAAATAATGTAATTACTTTTTTAAACTTAGACTTTGTGTCAACTCCCCTGTCTCGTGCTGGGACTCATCTACTCTGAAACTCTGCAGGCTTTGTGCTTGGTTTCACAGCCTCTGGTAGCCCCATTTCTGTATCCAGAAGATGCTTTTTCCTTGGAGTCATCAACCTCCTCTGGCTCTTTCAGCTCTCTATCTCTCTTTCCATGAAGATCCCTGAACCTTGACCGGAGAGGCTGGATGAAGAAAACCTGTTCATGTCTGAGTGCTTCTGTCTGTCACACTCTGCACAATCTATGGTCAATTTATTAGAAGTCAATTTATTGCTATGTTAAGAGGAAATATCTTCAAACTGTATAGTTTTTTTTTAAAATAATGTGATATGCTTAACTTTATTCGGACAAATTAAGAGTCCAAAATTCAGAGGGTAAAGTTAACTTTTCCAACCTCAAATTTTAAACCCTACATTTTATTTGTATATTTATTTACATTTAAAATGTTATCTTCTCTTCCGGTTTCCCTTCTGGAAATCCCCTATCCCATTCCTCCTCCCCATGTATCTATGAGTGTGCTTCCCCACCCACACACCCACTACTGTCTTACTGTGCTGGCGTTCCCCTGCACTGGGGCATAAAGATTTCATAGGACCAAGGGCCTTTCCTGCCATTGATGCCAGATAAGGCCATCCTCTGCTACATATGCATCTGGAGCCATGGGTCCCCCCATGTGTACTCTTTGGTTGGTGGTTTAGTCCTTGGGAGCTCTGGGGGACTCTGGTTAGTTGAAATTGTTGTTTTTCCTATGGGTTTGCAAACCCCTTCAGCTCCTTCAGTCCTTTCACTAACTCTTCCATTGTCAGACTCCTGTCAGTAAGCACTTCTTGGCATCTGTAATAGTGTCCAGGTTTGGTGTCTGTTAATGAGATGGATCCCTAGGTGGGGCAATCTCTGGATGACCTTTCAGTCTCTGCTCCATACTTTCTCTCCGTATTTCTTTTACATAGTGGAAATTCTGGGTTAAAAATTTGGAGATGAGTGGGTCACCCCATCCCTCAACCAGGAGCCTTGCCTAACCTCTAGATATGGTCTCCATAGGTTCACCCTCCCCTTTGTTGGGCATTTCAGTAAATCTCATCCCTGTTGGGTCCTGGGAGCCTCTTCTTTTTTTAGCATCTGGGATTTTCTGCTGGCTACCCCTACTTCCCCATCCTAAATTGCTACAGTCCTCTGTTCAAATTGTTGAAGTCTATATATCATCCCAGTCTCCTCTCATAGCTGATCCTGAAGTGCTTTTTCCCCCACCCCCTCTCCTCTTCCTCCCAACTCCCTCCCACCCTCTACCTCCCAAGAGTATTTTATTCCCCCATCTAAGAAGGACTGAAGCATCTTTGAAGGAAGACACTTTGGTCTTACTTCTTGACCTTCATGTGGTCTGTGAATTGTATCTTGGGTATTACGAGCTTTTGATCAGTAATATAATTCCTTTTGGAATGGCTGAAGAAGAAGGATAAAAATATGGGGAAATAAAATTACAGGGTATGTAAATGAAAGTTATCTTGAAAATGCCACATAGTAACATTCTCCTAAAAGTTCCAAAATTACTTTTTATTTATTCATTTACATCTCAAATATTGCCCCCTGAATGTATCACCTCATTGAGTCTCTTCCCCTATGTCCACCTCATCATTTTCTCTGAGGGTGTGGGACCCCTGCTAGATATTCCCTACCCTGGAGCATCAGGTCTGTAGATTAAGTACATTCTCTTCTATTGAGGCCAGAAAAAGCAGGCATGTTGGGGAACAGATTCCACTGTCTGGCTATTGCTTTAGAGAGAGACTCTGCCCAGTTGTTGGGAGCCCACATAGAGTCTGGGCTACATGTTTGCTACATATATACTCAGGGCCTCCTCAGTCTAGCCCACGTATGCTGTTTGGTTAAAAAAAAGCTGCACATCGCTATTATTGATAATTTCTTTGGGTTTTGAGATTACATTTTAATTGCAAAACAAATAGAAATAATAAATCCTGATTTTGCCAGTGGATGGAACTTCCATGGGATGTATTTGCCACTTAAAGAAACTTCCAACTTTTTTCAATTTCCATACAAATTAAATGCTTTATGTAAGTTTTTTTAATCACTATACCTAACTCAGAATAAAAACTTCTATAATGCATGATATTAAATTTCAGGTATTTATTACTTAAATGGTGATTGATTTCAGGTAATAAGACTATGCCCATTTTAAAGAACTGATCATGAAGACATTAAAACACACCACAGACACCCCAGATATATAATTATTCAATGATCAATTCAATTGTTTAAAATTTCCTATACATATTTAGTTCTTTCATATTTTCTTTCTTCTGCAGTATATGTTCTGAAAACTCTGTTACATACTGATCTTTAAAAAAAAAATCCCTGACCTAGAAACAAATTTAAGGTATCAAAGAATCAATTCTCTTGTGTACACATCATTCCTTTGAAAAAGCCTATCAGGAAAAATATATTTCATTTATAAAGCCCTCCAGCTCTCTCTATGTGTGGTATTCTCAAAGACTTCAGAGTCTTTAAATGGCAAGAAGAAAAAGAAACTGGCAGACTATACAAACCTGGGAATTTACATAAGAAGCAAATCAGGTACCTTTGTGGCATTAGAGTATAAATCAAGTTCACTTTTAGCAAGATGTCTTCTTTGATCTGCTGTCACCTTTTATGTGGAAGATTGCACAGTAAGTAAGTAGGTCAGCTCTGGGGCACACATGGGAACTCTTCTTTGCTGTGCCTCACATGGATAAAAAGTTCACCATTCTCAATTTATATCCCCAAGGTTGGAAGATTATTTCTAAAGAATAACGAGGAAATAAAAACCAGGAACACATACCATTTTGTGACTTGCTGTAATCACCATACATTGTTTTAAAATATAACTTAACATTATTAATTAAGATTATTTTTCCAGCTTAGTGTGGTGACACATGCCTGTATTCACAGTACTCTGGAGGCAGAGACAAGCAGGTCTCTGATTTCAAGACCAGCCTAATCTACAGAATGAATCTAGGGAGCAGTGCTACACAGATAAACCCTGTCTCCAACGCAAAGCAAAACAAAACAAAAACAAAAGACTAACAAACAAAAAATATTACTTGTGGTCAACTTATATTATCATTGCTGAGGGTACATAATTTTAAAAAATATGATATAAACTACAATCGCAAAAAGACAAGAGTCCAAAAGAAGCCTTGAGGATAACAGAACTATACCTTACATTACAAATTAATAAACTAGGATGCATTCTGCTTAGTTTCTCACAACTAGAAGGCAAGTTTTATAATGGCAATACCCGTCTTTGTTTAATGAAATGCTTGCTGCTGTTCTCAAGCATTTGAATATTTGGTCCCTGATAGGTGGCCACTTGGAAAGTCTTAGGATGAATGTTTTATATAGGAAACATGTCACTCACTGCTATGGGCTTGCTTTGGACAAATTAATAGGAAAAAAAAAGGAAAGAAAAGATGTACAATTCTGAGTTTGTTCTCTCAATTTTTTTATTTATTTTTTGTAATTGGGTATTTAGTATTTTAACTGTTAGCTGCTTCTCTAGTCATCTCCTACCTTGTACTTCTTCATATGTAAGCCCAAAGCAAATTTATTATTCTATAAGTTATGTTTGTTATGGTGTTTTATCTCAGCAATAAAAGAGTAATTAATACAATATCTTTAGTTTTCCTTCTCAGCCTAATACAAGGAGAACGTAAATACAACATATATTGGTTAATAAAATGTCTTTTTTCCCATTGCTTCTTTTAGAGGATAATAAAAGCTGTGTTAGTAGAAATAAAGGAATTATTATTCAACAACCATTCTTTTAAAAAATTATACCCAGATACCTGGGTGCAATGCTTTTTTCGGGGTTCTTATGAAAAATATGTGGTCTCTCAATTCTATAAATGTAGAAGCTTGTCAGGGCAGATCACACTTGAAATCTCAACACTCAGAGAGGAGAAATAGTTGGAATATGGAGAGAGCTTGAGCTATTCATGGTGTTCCATGAACAGTATTGTCAACACAGTGATGTATTAATAAACAAACTAAAATGAAATGTAGAGCATAACAGAAGAATTAGGCACAGTAGCAAAAATTTTACATTTTTCTCTTATGTATTTTGCATGTCTGGAAAGATTATATCAAGAATTAGGGTGGTCACTTAATTAGATGTATGCCCTGAGTATGATTCCTCTAAGTGTCTTTCAAGGTCCCCTGGAGGAATCACTCAAGGGCCCACAGGATAAATATAAATTTTTTCCATTCCAGTTTTCAAATGAGGATGTTTTTGTAGACTTAGATTAATTCTTATTATTCTTAAGAATATGAAAAACACAAATCAAGAATAGCATATAATTGTAACAGAAAGATACACATGAATGAGAGAGAGAGAGAGAGAGAGAGAGAGAGAGAGAGAGAGAGAGATTACCGAAGCATGAATCACTCAAATAAAAAAAGTTAAAATATATTTGAAAATGTTATTAACTGAAATCACAATAAAATAACTTCGAAAAAAGCATTGCATCAAGCACAAAAGAAATAGTTGCTATGCTTCCATGCATATATTTCATGAATGTAACATCAGTAATAGTCAGCAGAGTTTTATAGAATGGCATCTACACAAATCTTGAAGTCCTGATATTTCGTTAAAATCAGGTGCTGACTTCCGGGTTCTGCCTGTGCTATGGAGCTGACCTCATCCCACAGCTCTCTGTACCCAAATCCCATGGGGGAGAGAGCTGGACTTTCAGCAGTGCAGACAATTCTGAGAGCTCAGAGGAGACCACTACTTCTGCTAACATTCCTGGCCCAAGAGGAACCTGCCTACAGTCCTCGGACACAGGAACCTAGGGCAGTCAGGAGAGGATCCTTCCAGTCTCTGCCTGCCCTCAGAGCTGAAAGCTACTCGCCTGGAGTGCTGACACACCTGAGAGCAGAGGTAAGACCACCAATTCTGTTCCAAGGGACCCGCCTAGAGCCAAGGGACACACGAACCCAGGAGCAGTCTGGGACAGGACCCTTCTGGTTTTTGCCTGAGTCTGGAGCTGATTGGTCCCACAGCTCTCTGTACCCAGAGCCTGCTGGAAGAAAGCAGGTCTCCAGGAGTGATGACACACGTGCTTACAGGAGGGTCAACCCACCATCAGACACAGCAAGACAAGTTAACACCAGAGACAACTTAATGGCGAGAGGTATGTACAGGAACCTAAGCAACAGAAATCAATACTACTTGGCATCATCAGAGCTCAGTTCTCCCACCAAAGCAAGCCCTGGATATCCAACACACTGGCAAAGCAAGATTTGGATTTAAAAATCACATCTCATGATGATGACAGAGGACTTTAAGAAGGATATAAATAACTCCCTTAAAGAAAGACAGGACAAGTAGAAGCAACAAGTAGAAGAGGAAACATAAAATCACGTGCTGAAAATTTGTTGTTTTGTCCCCACTATCAATAAAGAAAGACATAATATAATTTCCACTCATGTAGTATCTTGATTTAAATTTTTACATCCACAAATATACCAATGTATTGCTTTAACATAGTGAGTTTTAAAAGAGTAATATTTTAATAGCAAAATCTCTAAGTATAATTAATTTCAGTCACTTTTTTGATTTAGGAAACACTTGATTCTAGGTTCTACAATCCTAAATTCAAATTTAGACATATTTTTCTCTCCTTCAAAAGTAAATGCATTTGCTTTATGTAATCTGAAACTGATGGGAGAATACACAGATATCTAGTGATTTTGAAGGTAGGCTTATTTTATCATTTATTTTTTTAAATGTCATACATAAGCCCCAAAGTGTGCATCACTTCTGTCTTAGGATTTTTTCCTGGATGAGACACCATGACAATGACATCCCACTTAAAGAAAATCATTTAGTTGGGGCTAGCATACATTTCAGAGATGTAGACAATTATCTTCAATGCAGGAAGCAGTATGACTTGTGAGCAGACGTTGGACCGCAGGAGCTGAGAGTTCTACATCTTGATCTGTAGGCAACTGGGAGACTGTGACACAGTGGTCAGGCTTATCCCCTAGTGACACACTTCATACAACAACGCCACATCTCCTAATAGTGTCTCTCCCTAAGAGCCTATGCGGCCATTTTCAGGCAAACTACCACATTTTTTACACCCTCTCACCCCACTCCAATTCTGCCAACATTCCCATGACCTCTCTACCTCATCTGTAACTATGGTTTTACATACATGTATGTACATGCATGTGCCCTACTGATCAAATTTAATCTTGCTCTAATGTATATGTGTATAGTACTGATCCCTTGAGATTATATAACATTAAAGACAGAGTCTTAGTTCTTCGGCAGCATTTGATTATTTATAGTTTTTTTTCTAGAGTTTTCCAGCCTCAAGGGGCATATCTAGGAGGCCATTTCTGCACTGAATACTTGGGAGAACACAGCCGAGGTTGGGAGGAAAGACTGCAAGTGTCCGACAAGTGGGACTCTTGCCTGTCTCTAGGTAGGGTCTTCTAGACATGACAGAAATGCTGCACCCAGGACGCTTCAACAATATAATCACATTGACTCATCTTAGAGGGACCTCATATTCCTAACACTGGTCTACACACCAATGTGGGTAGAGAAAACACCACAGAGCCCCACTACTGGATGAAGTCCAGGCTCATTTTGAACTCATAATTTTTGTACCTTCTGTCTGCACTTCCCCTCCCTAAGAAAACGTATCAGTCAAAACAATTTTAGCTCTGATTTAAATGCATTTAACTTTGTGATATTTTCATCCATTTTATTTAAACATAAGGTAGGAAGCAAATCTACTCACGACTTACTACACTAAGGTTGATATCTCACAAACTCTACATATCAAAGAAAATCCTGCATAAATGAATGAAGCAAAAGAATATTGAAACTGGTCTCTATGTGATTTACTCCCCCCCCACTGCCTTTCTTTCTTAATTTCTTGTTTCAAATACTGAGTACATTAGCAACAAAGTTTTCAGTCCTTCAATAGAACTATGCAATTTAAATGTTAAGTCTCTCTCCTTTGCGAAATGATTGGCACCTCTTAGGTGTAAAGGATATATTTATTAACTTTTAAAATTAGAAAAATCTGCTTGAGCCAATTAGTTACTGGGAAAGACATGAAATTTTCTTGGTCCTGACTCATACGTCTATACTTACTTTAGAAGTATGCTTCTCATCTATATTTAAGAGGGCAATTGCTCTATAAGAATTTTCAATGTTAGTTTTTTGCTAAGTATGGTGGAAAATTGCTTGAAGGATAAGTTTGAGCCTCACCTCCTTCCTTCTACAGATAATATTATACATAATATCTACATCTTTTGCACAAGTTTTGTAGCTGCATTTTCCCATGAAAATCACTAGTACATAACATATCAAATGCAGAAAAAAAATGTTTCCTACCCTGGGAAATGATGGAAGAAATACCTAAGAATCTTTTAGATTAGGGGGTTAAAATATTTCAATTACATAACACAATGAGTTTATAATGTAGGAAGATGGAAACGAATGATGTCTAAAACATTGCCTACGATGTAGGATAAAATTAACTTGAGTTAGGATAAACAGCCTAAAACGAGTACAGAAAGGCCCAAAATGGAATTCTTTAAGGCAGCAACAAAGCATAGTACATTAAGCCAATGAACAAAAATATGGCCATTGGGGACATGTGATGAGCTGACCAGGGTAAACAGAACTTGCAATGGAATCCTTTTTTTTTTCTTTACATTTTTTTATCGTTTGTGTTTGATGTATACACATGAGATACTTGTATGTGTGTGCGAGGATAGGCATGCACCTATGGAAATCAGAGAGCAATCTCACATGTCACTCTCCATCTTCCAACATACTAGCTTTGTCGTTCATCAGTAAATATACTATTTAGGAAATTCGGAGCCTCCAGGGATTGTCCTGTATCTGCTTCTCGTTTTGCATAGGATAGTGAGGCTACAGAGTTTTGCTATATATTGCTTTTTGTAAGTTCTGAATATGCAGCCCATACTTTCAGAATGGAACAAGATGTACTTTACCTACTGAGCTGCCACTCTAGCATAGCAGGGTTTACTTAAATCCCTGTATAGAACGGATCCTCATGGATCCTTCTCCAAAACTGACCATATAGTAGATCACAACGCAAGCCTCAACAGATAAAAAAAAAAAAAAAAAATTGAAATAAGGCCTTGTGAGCCAACATACTCATAGATACTCATAGAAAGGCCGTCCAGAGTCTGTTCCACCTGGGGATCCATCCCATATACAAACAGACACCAAACCCAGACACTATTGCATTTGCCAAGAAGTGTGTGTTGACAGAAGCCTGATACAGCTGTCTCCTGAGATGCTCAGCCAGAGCCTAACAAATACAGAAGTGGATACTCACGACCAACCATTGGACTGAGCATGGGGTCCCCAATGGAGGAGTTAGAGAAAGGACTGAAGGAGCTGAAGGGGTTTGCAACCCCATAAGAACAACAATATCTACTAACCGGACTCCCCCCACCCAGAGCTCCCAGGGACTAAACCACCGTCCCAAGAATACACAGGGATGGACCTATGACTCCATTTGCATATATAGCAGAGGATGGCCTCGTTGTGCATCAACAGGAGCAGAGGGCCTTGATCCTGTCAAGGCTCAATGCCCCAGTGTGGGGAAATGTCAGCGTAGGGAGGTAGGAGGGAGCTGATGGGTGGGTGAGGGACTACACTCTCCTAGAAACAGGGGGAGGGGATGGGATGGCAGATTTCTGGAGGGGAAACCAGGAAAAGGGATAACATTTAAAATGTAAATTAAAAAATACCAAATTAAAAAAAAAAAAACTCAAGAAGTTACACACTAGCAAAACAAATAGCCCAATTAAAAGAGCAGGAACTCCAATGGAGGAGTTAGGGCAAGGACTGAAGGAGCTGAAGGGGTTTGCTACCGCATAGGAAGAACAACAATATCAACCAACCAGACACAGTTTCCAGGGACTAAACCACCAACTAAAGAGTGCACTTGGGAGGACCCATAGCTCCAATTGGATATGTAGCAGAGGATGGCATTGTGGGTCATCACAGGAAGGGTAGCCCCTTGGTCCTGTGGAGGCTCAATGACCTCAGTTAAGGGAGTGATAGGGCAAAGAGGCAGGAGTTACGGGAGAGTAAAGGTGCTCTCCCTCCCTCACAGAGTCAGGGAGAGGAAGGAGGGAATAGAGGATTTGTGGAGGGGTGGAGGGGAAACTGGGAAAGGCGGTAACAGTTGAAATGTAAATAAATAAAATGACCAATAAAAAAAGGAAAAATGGGATACAGAATTAAACAAAATTCTCAATAGAGGAATCTTGAATGGCCAAGAATACTTAAATTTCCCCACCATGCCAGAGGGGCATGTGCTCCATTATGTTCATAGCAGCCTTATTTGTAATAGCCAGAAGCTGGAAATAACCCAGATGTCCCATGACTGAAGAATGGATACAGAAAATGTAGTTTGTCGATGCCCACACCGACACGGTAATGGTAAAGTATTTTTGCATATGTGTTCTTTTAGAGTTATGTTTTAGTCTTTGGACCCTGACTAGAGAAAGTTTACACCTTAGACATGAGAGAAATGGGTTTGGGAAAAGCAGTCCTCTCGGACTCTCCATGGATGCTTTGAAGAAAGAGAAAACTTTTTCAGAGCTCTCCTAGGAACAGAAGGAAGGTAGGAGATGTCCTACTTCTCTGCTGGCTCCTATTGGAGAAATGCTTATTTCTGGTTCTGGGTTCCATAGGTAGGATATCTGGGTCCCTTTGGTGGGACACCATCTAGTTTTTTCCTTCTATGTCTGTGGTCTGTCCTTGGTGCACCAAGCTGTCCATGTCTGTCAGTTTATGTCTGTGGTTTCTCGTATCTTAAATGTTTTGTTTCATGTTCAAAAGAAAAAATGGTAAAAACTTTATCTGCCAGTCGTTCACACCTTGATTTGGTTTTAACTCGTTTCAAAAAAGGAACAAATGAATAAAAAGCAGTTTCAATTGACCTTTGGAGCCCTGCACCTGTAGCTAGGAGCCTAGGTCAGCTGGAGAACCTGCCCAGGGATGGAGCATCTGCACAAGCTGATCTTAAAGGCGCCAGCAGCTCCTCAGCTTCTATGTTAAGGGAGCTGATGGCTGTTTCTCTTAGAAAAATCCCTGACTTATTACTGGACTTAGCAGGTGACAAAGTGCATTCTTTCTTAACAGGAATAACCTGCGTGTGTGTGTTTTTTAATCCCGCAGGCTTATGCCCAGTACTCGGTGCCGTGTCTGTGTGGGCATCGGCAGTAGTTCATTTACACAATGGAATACTACTCAGCTGTTAAGAATGAAAATATGCTGAGTTTTGCAGGCAAATGATGGAACTAGAAAATATCATCCTGGGTGAGGTTACACAGACCCAAAAGGACATGCAGTACTCACTCATAAGTGGATATTAGAAAACAAAACAAAACAAAAAAAAAAAAAAAAACCAGAATACCCAAGTTGCAATCCACAGAACTCAAAATGATCAAGAAACTGAAGTGAGGACGCCTCAGTATCACTTGGGAGGGAGAAGAAAGCAACAACAAGGGGGGAAGAAGGGATCTGGGAGGAAAAGGGGACAGAGGGCTGGAGGTAAAGGGGAACATGATCTGGTATTAGGTGGGAGAGAAAAGGCTGAAGCCTTGAGGGTCAGAAAAAGAATGAAAACAGACAACCTAACCTTGGGTGGTAGGAGGTTGAGAGCACCCTCCAGAATGTACCAGAGACCCAGGGATGAGAGACTCTCAGCACTTAAAGGGGGTGACCCTAGATGAAATGCCCTACAGAGGGGAGAGGAAACTGGTAGAGCCCACCTCCAGCAGAAAGACAAGGCATCCAGTGAGGGATGGGGTTACTTTCCCACAGTCAACACTCTGACCCATAATTGTTCCTGTGTTAAAGAACTGCAGGGCTGAAATGGAGAAGACCCCGAGGAAAAGAAGGCCCAGTGACACACACCCTCAGTTGAGTGATAGAAACACCAACAGTCCCCAAACAAAACTTTCAACCCAAAATTTAATCCTGCCTACAAGAAATGCAGGAAAGGTAGATGGAGCACAGACCTATGGAATGGCCGAGAAATAGGTCCATGTAGAGACCCATCGCATAGGCAAGGACCAATCTATAATACTACTAATGATACTCCGTTGTGCTTGCAGAGGGGAGCCTAACATGGTTTTCTTCTGAGAGGCCCTACCCAGGGGCTGGTTCAGACAGAGGCAGAGACCTACACACAAGCACTGGCTAAAGCTTGGGGACTTTTCTGAAAAACTCCAGGGAAGAATTCAGGGACTTGAAGGGATATTAACTCAACAGGCAGACCAACAGAATCAACTAACCTGGACTCTTGGGGGCTCTCAGAGACTGAGGCATCAACCAAACAACAATTACGGTCTGAACGTAGTCACCTGCGAATACGTAGCAGATTCACAGCTTGCATCACAGTCTTCATGCGGTACAGGAACAGCTGGAGCAAGGGCTATCTGTAAAGCTGTTGCCTATCTGTGGAATTTATCCCCCCAACTAGGCTATCTTGTCTGCCCTCAATCGAGAAGAAGTGCCTTACCCTGCAGAGACTTGAAGCGCCAGGGTTGGGAGAGGGTCCACTCTCTCAAAGGGGAAGGGAAGGGAGAATGGGAGAAAAAACTGTGGGAGGGAGGACTGGAGGGGAAATAAAGGGATATAAAGGGAATAAATAAAAAAGTATGTTTTTCTAAAAAAATTATTTTGAGATATTAAAATTATTTCATTTCTCCTTTTCTTTCCAGTCCACTAAAACCTTCCTTTTTATGTATTTCATATCCCTAGGCACCTTTTATTTAATTATTGTTACACACACATACACACACACACATACACACACAATTCTAAATACATAAATACAATAATCTCAGTTATTAATTTTGTGTAAGTGTTTTCTTTAGGGCTGACCCGTTAGTATTTGACCTGAGGACTGCATTGGTATTAGTAGTCACTTTGAAAGCTTCCAGTGGAGGGATGCGGCCAACATTCCTCGCCAGCTCTGATGCCTATGCAGCACAGCCGAGATATGGATGATAGGAAAACCCTAAGTGTGTGGCAGCTCATAATGTTGTAGTAAATAACAGACCTCCTACTGGATATAACATGTGCTCCCAACAGACAAGAACATCCCTAAAAGTGGAAACTCAACTAAGTAGTGAAGTTGTATAATATGTAAGCAATACTCTGCTCTACATTCTAAATGGCTATCCTTATATCTACAGATAAGTGCAGTCCTCACCTTTCATCAAAATCCTTATCTTTGCAATGGTCGTAAACTATTGGAAACCCTGAAGTATAGAAACTAAGCAATGGGAATAGAAAGTTAAGATTTATTTTAAAAGTATATCATGCCTTTGAGGAAGTTCTAGGCTTACTAGAACTTTCATCAAAGACTTAGAAATGTTTTGTTTATAGGCTCTTCATTGTTAAAACCTCAAGTCGGTTTTATAAAATTACATAAATCATAGATGAGTTTCTATCTATAAAGTATTGAGTAGATATTCTCACTAACTTGTTTTTTACTTTCTGTTTTCACACTTTGAGTAACCTTCACAAAGCTTAAAACTCTTGCAAATTCTCAAGACTTTTCAATACAAGGAGTTATTTCTCCTTTCGGTTATTTTTATAATGCTGAAATTCCATAAAATAAGATATGCTTATAAAAAAGGAGTTATGAAGAGCCACTACCATTTTATTTGGAAGGTTTTAAAGTATGCCTATGTTAGAAGAAAACCAGATACTTTAAAGAGTTCCATGGCTCCTTTTTTTCTTTTGATACCACTCACCATATATATGTCACAATTTTTCTAACCTCATTAAAATATATAGAATCAAGTAATTCATGTTTGCTTTAACTTTGAAGATGCATTGGATGGGCTTATATGTCAAATTCCTTGCAACAAAACAGACCTTTTCAGAATCTGACTCACTCTGTAATTTATGCAATGATCTCCTATTATTTCCTTTCTTTCAACTTTCTATCTTGTGTTTTGTGTGAGTGGCTATGAAAAGCAAAGAGGACTTCCTATTGATGTTTTGAAGGTATGTCAGCTACCATTTCTAAGCCTCCTTTTATCATTCAGTAACAAGAGCCTATAATAGTTTTTATAGTAGAACACTTGTAGTTAGTCGAAAACGAAGTTACAAGACATATTTGCTCAATATTGCTTTGAGATTACTCTAATCTACCCTAACACAGATCGATGACTTTGATAAACATTTATTTGAAGTTAAATGATGATTCTTGAATGGTTTTGCTATTAAAGAGGAACAATTAAACAATTATGAGAACTCTCATCCTTACTTGACCCACTTTAGTAGCATGTAGCTAAAGAAACTACAAACAGCAAGAATGAAAACAATGTTACTTGTGAACAAATGAACTGCATTCAGGGAATCATGACTCAATTATTACAATCAGCAAAATAACTAGGCTAGCAAGTTTAAACATTCATTTTAATGTTATAGTGATTCACAGGGGATATGAAAGTGGGTAAATACCAATATTTAACCTTCATTAAAAAACCAGGAAACAAATATGGAATATTAAACGAAACAAAACTGTACATAAATATTCAGTCAAATCATTAAGTAATCATTACAGTAAATATTAGATGATAATTCAATGAAAAAATGATATGCCTTTGATTAGATATTAACATTTTTCTAAATAGAAAACTTTCCAACAGACACAAAAAATAGAATTGACTTGAAAGTGAAATTATGAAAAAAATATCATATAGAAGCTAAAAGTAAGAAAATTAGTGTAATTCTGCTATAAATAATGTCAAGGGTGATTGGTAGACATATATTAGGATGTTTAATAATGATAAAATTTTGATGCCTCAATCCGACAATTCGTAGTATGTCCTTATCCAGCAAAATGAACTAAAAAAATTAAAGGAAAATTGAAACAAAGTTATAAAAATGTATAAGGGTGAATCAGTTTTAGCACAAACTGATATACATCAGTGGGTCTATCTGTGCAACCATCGTAAGTTAAAATATGATTAAATCAAAGTAAACAAAAGTATAGTACAAAAATAAAATCTAAATGAGCATTACCTGTGAGAAGTGTATCAGAAATGCACCTATTAACAATGTATTAAACAAATAATTAAGTCATATTTGGCAAAATTTTATAACGATGGTGCAGCTCTTTATCGGAACACTTTGGAGGCAGAGGAAGGCAGATAACTGATTTTGAGGTAGACTTGGTCTACAGAGTCAGTTCTAGGACAGACAGACCTAGACAGAAAAGTCTGTCTCAAAAAAGAAAAACACATAGATGGAAGAATGGATGGATAGATGGATGGATGGATATATGGTAGTTGGCAGATAGACAGAGACAGACAGACATACAGATAGATGATAAAAGTAAAGCCTCATTTTAAAAGTAAAATAATATACTTTCCATGATAAGGACAAAAGTGAATTAGAAACTAGTCAGACAACATACAAAGCTTAGTAGATACAAGGCTGAGTGTCATTAACATGTCTACTCTTTTCCTTCCTGTTCAGGTATCTGTACATATGGAAATTAATGAAGTAGGAGAACGTTCCTATTACTGTTGGTTGAAATTCATGTAAAAGCATATTGCCTACAAATTATGTTGTTTCTATAAATGGGAACATTTTCTCTTTTTTCATCAAGTAAATCACTTTTGTGGATATAAGTATTTAATGATAAGAAATTTCAAGAACTAAAAATATAAAGAAAACCTTGCTTTGATTTTAATTATTAATTTAACTGCTAATTATTTCATCTGAAGGTAATATTCAATTCTACTCACAATTATAAATTATAGCAATGGACCTTTAATTTTATAAAATTTAA
Source organism: Rattus rattus (assembly GCF_011064425.1). Taxonomy (NCBI): domain Eukaryota; kingdom Metazoa; phylum Chordata; class Mammalia; order Rodentia; family Muridae; genus Rattus; species Rattus rattus. Next base: position 16,728,204 of record NC_046165.1, read on the forward strand.
TATATATAAATTAATATATATTTATATTAAATTATTATTAAATTGCAGTCATATTTTTCTATGTGGTCTACAATTAATAGAGAAATTTAGAGTATTCATATAAAGTTAGAATCTTGATCCATGTCGCAAATCTTTCACTATATTTTAGCCTGTTTCTTATCACAGAACTATCCCATCAACTCATTCTGCCAATACATTTTTGAGAAATACCCATTGTGCATTTCAATATCTCAGTAATTACGAAAGTCTCGTTTAATTGCATAATTTCTAGGATGAGGCTCTCCAACTCAATGTGGGCTTGAATGAAGTGAAAATTTCCTCTTAATTCTCATTGAAATGCTGTGCTTAATTATAATAGCGATGTGGGAAATTACTTCCGTGGAGGAGACTATCTGAGTTGAGCATGCCAGGGCCTTGGTCATTCCAACTGAACACCTTCCATCTGACCACATGAGCCATGACTCTTGCCAGACATCAATCCAAACTCTTGTGGGCCAGAGCAGCATGGCTTGTTTGGTGGAAGAGATAAGTCAGGATTTGTTTAATCAGACCCAGGATGACCTCCTCAACAGCTGAATTATAAATATGATTACCAATTTTAGAAAATGTATTTTGTTTGAAAACCACACTTATTTCTTCTATTTTTAGTGTTTTAAGGTCTAAATTTCACATCTAGAATAGCTATAATTTCAGAAGGACATCGGATACAAAATGCTATTGCCAAAAAAAATGGCTTTGGGAGAAAGGAGATAGAAACAAGTCTGTGTGGTAGAAATCTAAAGGTACATTTCATAAGAGAAACTGCTGGATATCAGCATAACAAAATAAGTAAATGAATAAAAAGTGGTTTTAAAGAGAAAAAGAGAGATGGAAAGGAAGAGGAAGGAACGGACAAAACCAGAAACAACACAGAGAGACAGGATATTTTAATTGTTTTAGTCATACTTGAGTGAGTTACAAAAGTCGTAGTGTTACTAGGTAAAGCAAGTTAGAGGCTAGAACTACCACATTTGATTTTCATTATTCTTGGAACTGGTGAACTATGTAATAAAAATAAGATTACAACACTAAGGAACGCCATTGAAACTGAAATGTGACCATCAGTTATGTAATACCTAGTAGACTTAACCTTAATGGATGATAAGAAAGCAAGATTGGTATAAGATTTTCCTGCATAAGATGATTCTGTCTTTTATGGGTAATATATGATTTAAAAAAAATACTCTGAATAGAAAATTTTGATTAACAGAGAAATTGCAAGTTTTCCTATCTCTTCAACGAAATCTCTAATATTTGCAATGGTATCTATCAAGTAAATACAAAAACATGTTTTCTCTTTCTTGAAATCATTGTCTTAGTTTTTAAAATATCCAATAGCTGATAGTGTAAATAAGAGAAAAATATTTCTACTTCTCTGAAAACTGGAAAGGTCAAGATCAAGTAACACATTTTGGCTATAGGAAGGACCTTGTGTCTGCTTTGACACTGAAATCTGTACTTTTCATTCTGCTACACACAGATATCTAGCTTCCCCAGCACCTGGTATTTGCTACAGATATTGCCCAGTGCAGTGTGGTTTCTGCCATTTGTGTCAAAATCAGGTGACTATAGTGATGCAGGTCTATTTCATCAGTCTATATATTTGTTTTTGAGTGAGTTCTAGGAGATTTTGTCTGTATGGCTCTGCTGAGCTCCTTGAGGTCAGATATGCGCTGTTCACTTCTGTTCTAGCTTATATGGGTACTTTCTGGTCCTTCATATTGACAGACGAAAATGCAGGTTTTATTTCTTATTTCTGAAAAATTCTATTGTAATCTTAATGGAGGGTGAATTGAAACTGTAGTTTCTTATGGAAATGAAATAGAATACTCACATGAAGAAAAAGAAATTAGATCCATATATCTTACCAAGTACAAGAACGAAATGAACATGTTAAGTAATAAATGTATCAAAAGCCTTTCTGTAAATTTTAACTCCATAAAAATTTGAAGGAGAAAAATTTAAGATACAACCTAAGGAAGAAGTTTCTAAAAGTAATAGCTCAGTGACAGAAAATTTTAGCATGGAATGGCAAATGGGATTTAATGGAATTAAAGCAAAGGATGAATGAAGTGACAAGATACACTAGAAAATCTTGGAAAAAGCTTGTGAGCCATATACCTTATAAAACAAATATCTTAAATACACAGCTAAAAAATAAACCTTCTAAATGAGTCAATAAATAAATGTATGACTGAAACAAATACCTGTGAAAATAAGAAATACTGTGGTTATTTTACATACTTAAGAATGTGCGACATTCTAACAGGAAATGCAAATTTTTTTTTTTTGCCTGAACAAGGTATGAATTACTTTTATCTTCAACTTAAATACATTCCATTTTCTTAAAAGGATATGTTCAATGTTGCACTCGATTTTCACATTATATATCCTAGTATACAGCAGGCAATATGCACATAAGAACATCTTCCTGTCTGTACATTCTACAAGTTGGTCATATATTTTATTACAATTTTCCACTGATTCCATATATTTTCTTTTTTATTAGATATTTTTTATTTACATTTAAAATGTAATTCCCTTTTCCAGTTTCCTGTCCATAAGCACCCTATCCCTTCTCCCTCCCCTTCATCTATAAGGGTGTGGAATCTATCCCACTCCAATCAGAATGACAATATGGGACAATCAATATCAAATTATGGTGACTTTCAAAAAAGAAAATGTACAGTGTTGATCAGAATAAAAACTAGGTTAGCTACTATGAGATTGGTATGTAAATTCCCCTACAACCTGAATATGGATTATTGTATATCTTATGTCTCACATTTCTGTTTATCATCAAGAAGTAATCCAAGGAAACGATTCCATAGAGAAACTCATTACAATGCTGGTAACAAAAATCAAGTAATAAAATGATCTGAAAAAGAAATTATCTGAAGTGCTCCTCAAAAGAAGAAACAAAATAAGAGAGAGCTCATTCATTCAGCCGTAAGCCCCTGAGATAATGATTATATACGGTGAATAAAAGTCCAGAGGTCAATGCTAGAAGCAAGCCACTGAACTGAGAACAGGACCCCGTTTAGGGGAATTAGAGGAAGGATTGAAAGAGCTGAAGGGGTTTGCAACCCCATAAGAACAACAATGCCAGCCAAGCAGAGCTTCCAGGGACTAAACCACTACCCAAAGACTATACATGGACTGACCCAGGGCTCCAACTGCTTATGTAGCAGAGGATGGCCTTGTTGGGGCACCAGTGAAAGGGGAAGCCCTTGGTTCTGCCAAGGTTGGACCCCCAGTGCAGGGGAATGTCGTTGGTGGGGGCGGTAAAGGAGGTGGAGGGGGGATCACCTGTATGGGGAGGGGGTGGGAAAGCAGGCTTATGAAAAGGAAACCTGGAATGGGAATACCTTTTGAAGTGTAAGTAAAGAAATATATCAAATAAAAAGAATTAAACAAGATATTTAGTTCTATTTCATCCATATTTCTCCTGCAACTCCACATTACGCTTCTAAACCATTGTCAGTCCTTCTTTCCTTCTGGACTAACAGAAAAGATTTATTTACTGAATAAGCTATGTATCTTTTCAATTAAAAAAGTTACATACATAACTTTTAATATAAAACCTATATTATAAATTGATACATACGTAACCTAACCACTCAGACAGCACTACCAACATAAACAAAAACAAAGGCCATTTTCTTACTTAGGCTTTTAACTAACTATGAACACAGCATCTATTATAAAGGAAAATTTTTAATTAGGACTGGCTTACTGTTTCAGAGGTTTGGTTCATTTTATTATGGTAGGAAGTATGGTGGCGCACAAGCAAACATGGTACTGGAGAAGTAGTTGAGAGTTCTAAATCTGTGTCAGCAGGCAGCAGGAAGAGGGGGTGACACTAGGCCTGGTTTGAGCTTCCACTGCAAAATGGGTTTAGGCCAATTCCCAAAATCAATTTCACTATCAGCACTGTTTAAAAGTCCAAAGTCTAAATCTCTCTGAAGACTCATAGCAGTCTTCTTTCCTTGTAAAACCAAAACAAGAAAACAGATGAAATAGAATATACATTCCATTCTAAAAACAGAAGAATTGGAGCATAGTTTTGGAAATACTGAACAAAGAAAACAAACAAACAAACAAAAAACAGTGGGACGAACTCCAAACTCTTCATCAGCATATCTAATCTCAACGTACCCTTCAGATATCCATCCCTTTCAGCGTGGTGACTTATAACACACTTCTTTCTCTTTGTCCGGTTCTACTCCCTGTTTTCTCAGCAGGTATCCCACAGCTCTGACTTCTCCAACATCTTGGAGTTTCCAGGGTATTCCAGGCTAAACCTGCACAGCCTCATATAATGGCCTCCCTAGACTGTCATGCTGGAACACTCCTGACACATTATTCACCTCGAGATTTTAGTTGTAGAGAGAGATTCCATAACCCATTTCTTGTATCCTTGACTTTGAAAGCCAGAACCACAAAATCAAATCTGCTCTGTTCTGCTGCTTGTTGGATAAATATAGACCATGGGTGAAACACATTTTTCTTCACATTCTATTTTTTTTTATTGTTTCTTCTGCTACCTAAGTTTGGCTGCCCTGGAACTCACTCTGTAGACCTGATTAGCCTTAACTCAGAGCTTAATCAAACTCAGCCTTTCCACTGGTGGGATTAAAGATGTGAACTACAATGCACAGCCCTGACCCTTTTTGTTTCCTTTTCCCATTTCTTTAATTTCTTTCACAAATGGTAAGCTCATCTACCTGGGCTCTTGCTTGGAGGGCACAGCTCCCTTTATTCCTCTTAGCATCCAGCTTTATGCTTACTGGTGGTCATCTCTTCCTGAAACTATACATTTTGTATTTTCCCATGCCTGGCTTGCTCCTTTTTATTGTAAATTTGCATAAAACTCTATGTCCACTAATAACCACTCAACACAGTCCACACTAGGCTCTTTGAAATGTCCTTAACAAATGTAATTAATTCAAAACTCTAACATCAGAAAGACTCTTCAGACAAGGGCAAAAGTAGCCGCATTTTTCACCAAAATGTCACAAGAATAGTCTCCAGGCCATGTGCTAATATTCTTCTCATCTGAAATCACTTGGACCAAGCCCCCACAGTTCAAATCACCTCAACACCATTGTCTTCAATGCTCCTACTAGGATGACCCATTACATCCCACCAAAGTACCAGTGTTCCTCCAATGAAAAGAATATTCCAGCCTATCACAAACTAACTCACTTCTGTCTTACGGTTTTATTGATTGGATGAGACACCATGACCTTGGCAATTTAAATTGAGTTGTCAAATAATGGGGAAATAATATCACACTTAGATGTAATATGCTACTAATAAATCACTTGAGATATTGCCAAAGGGCTATCAGAGACTGCTCTAAACATTATACCTATTGTCAATGTTATTGATTACCATCTATTATGTGATCTTGTTTGCTAAGATGTCACATACTTATATTGAACATGGAGAAATCAAACTGATGTTGGACAAGAAGCAATAACTCAAAGTGACTATAGTTCCTGGAGTTGGAAGGCAACATAAACCCTACAGAAGAAAAAATTCTAATAATCAGTTGTACCTAACTGTGGACTATGTGAACACTAATAGTAACCTATCTGAGAGAGATAACTTGGGGCATAAAAATTGACACCATTATGTGAATAATCAACCACACTTTGATTGTGTTAAGGCTCATTTTAAGAAATAGAATCCATATTTGAGAGTGTTTGTTAGCTCAAAATCTTTAGACTAGATAGGTAATAGGTCCTGGAGATAAACCTATTATAATTATTCTGTTAAATTAACATAATAGTAGAGTGACAAAATGATATATTCATTGATAGGCACATTGCTGACCTCCAATCAGAGAAACATGAAGACCTACAACTGGAATACATAGAGTGAGAGAATTTGGAGCATTCAATCTCAAATGAGAAGTCTATATCACAGATCTCTAGTCACTGTTATGATCTATGTAGAATGGAAAGATAATAGGAACCAGAGATTTTTAGATTGCCTCGACAAAATAGAAGTATTCATTCAAAAGAGGGTGGATGAATATATGAACTCACTGCGATTTTGACAGCACTCACCAGAGTTGTGTAAGTTTTTGAAAAGTGGACACAAAGTCTTACCCATATGCAAGAAGATACTTGATATTGCTAATGGCCATGAAAGAGAATCAATAGTTTTGTTTAATGGAGTGGCACTGGGTAGGTCAACCGAACACTAGACAGGGCTGCATACTTAGAGGTTTAAATGATACAAATCAGATCAATGATTTTTCTCTGTTGGCTTGCTTTTTCGTTGTTTTTAATTTTTCCTGATATCTTATACATTTACTTTAAGTAACAGAAAATTATAAATTAGGGTTAGCAGTAATGGGGGAGTCTAGTAATTTTGTTTTTCAATATTATATGTATGTTGTTTTCAATGTTATGATGTATGTTTTTTCATGCATGTTTATATGGTTTCGTATTCAGTGTCCATCAATGTTTAAAGGTGCTCAAATAAAATGTTTTTTCACACAGTACAGATTACATTTAGTTCTACTTTTTATTTTTCTTCAAAGATATATCAGAAATGAGCTTACAATAGGTTTTATGTATTTTATTTTCTATCCCAGAACTTAGATTTTATTTTGGTTTAATAGATACTTGAGGAAAATAATTTCTAATTTCACTGTCAGGCATTATTTTTATGTGTTATTTAATAATATACAGCATTTACTTTATACACTCATAAGTTGTCAGTGACACTATTTTCTCCTTTCTATCTTTTATCTAAGCATGTGTCCTGCTAATTCTCTTTGATTTTATATTAGAACATTGGTCATTTTAGCCATAGAATTTATGTGGATATACAATCATTGATTGAACTTGTATTGAACTAGAACCTTCTGAAAAAGATGGATGGTAGTTCTGTTTCACAACACTGGCATGCTTTAGATAATGTAGCCCTGTGAACATGGTTCTTCCTCAGAATTCTGTTTGTTTCTTTGAGCTCCTTATTTATGCCTATGTCAATATTAATTATTTGAAATTTTTAACATGCATCTTAAGATTCAATAGAGTAGTCTCAGCTGATGTGTACTGTTATAAGACTGTCTTAATTATATTTGGCATTTTGTATTTCAATATTTATTTTAAAACTTTTAAAAATAAATACCCTCAGAAAAACCTGCTATGACTTTGTTCATATTTGCATGATGTTTATATAAAAATTGGAGTTTTCAACTTTTTGATATAGACATTTCAAACCAACATAGAATGTGGAGTAAACACTGTTTCAGTTATTCAATAGCTACTCAGATTTTTAAGTGCTGGAAGTCTTAGTTACTTTTTAGAGTGTAATATTCTTTTTCACTTAAACAGGATGAGGATATTACCAGAATGTAAGTTTAAGTTGTATTTTTCAATGTGTATGATGGTTTTATAAAACCGAAATGACTCATGTAGTGACCTTATATATACTACACCTACTGTTTTCGTTAATTGGAACTATGACTAAAATAAGGTATTTGAGTTTCCATTGAGCAATCACAAATATTTATTAATACTTTTGTCCCCATCCCAACTATTTGTTTACAAATGTGAATTACAGAAAATGAAGGAGATAGTCCATCCAACAGTTGATACTCTCATAGTGGGGAGCATTGGTAGCCACTTAGCTTAATGCAAGTAGGTGGAAATCTAAAACCAAGAATAGAGATGATTCAGTCTTAGTTGGAGGCTAAAGGCCTGAAATGTTCCTGGAGAAGTTCTAGGATGGGTTCACACAAAGGTATTAAAATCTCTGGGATCAATCATACACTGAGAGATGAAGAATTGTACTAACAACAGACACTCTGAAATTTGTAACAGTTGGATATGCTGCTTGGCTTCTAGTTTCTTCCACAGGGTTTTTGTTGTTGTTGTTTTGTTTTGTTTTGTTTTTGTTTTTGTTTGTTTGTTTGTTTTTGCTTGCTTGCTGTTTGTTTGTTCATATAAGCCTTTAGCTAATTAGAAGGTATTGCCTACATCCAGAACTTATCTTTCTCTTTCAGTTGTGGTTCATCTTCTCAGATATCTCAGAAATGTCCAGAAGTGTGCTTTATTACTCTCCCATGCTGCTTCAATTCAATCAAAATGACAATCAAGACTTACCATTAAAACTGTGCTACCTTTCTGTTTGAAACCACCGCATTACACCTAATCACATGTTATCTTATAATCTCCTTTCCTCCCCTCCATACCATCCCCTCCCCTCTTCTCCTCTCCTCCCCTCTTCTTCCTTACTCTCATTTTCTCAACTCCTCTCCCCTCCACTCTCTCCTCCCATCTCCTTTCCTATCGTCCCCCACCATCGCCTTCTCTCTCTCCCTTTCTCCTCCTCTCCTCTCCTCCCCTCCCCTTCTCTCCATTCCTCTCCTCTCATCATCTCATTTATCTTGCCATCTCATCTATTTTTCATATTATCTACATAAATATCTTCTTCCTTCCTTCTGTAATAGCACCAGGATAATGTCAAGTCCAAAGTTAAATAAAGTATTTTCCTTGAAGTAATCTTCAGTGGCATCTCTTAGTTTTGTTTTTTGGTTTTTTTTTTTGTTGTTGTTGTTGTTGTTGTTCTTGAACTTTTTCAACTGTCCTTTGGTTAACTACAAAATGAAAGCTTTTATTTAATGACATAACAATAATTACACTAAGACAGCAAATAATATGTGTCACATATTATTTCCAAGCTTGTATTTTTCCTTATCTTTTGCAATACAGTTGCTACCAAACTCTATCCTCAAACTAGAAAGTCTACCTGTAATTCTACTACCCATGAACTATCATGAAGCAGATGGATTTTCTACTTGGAAAAACAGATGGATTCAAAAGGACATAAAACTAAATGTGCCTACATTGAACTTTGATATTTCGTTGGTCAGCCTCTATCTTTGGATATTTTTCAAGCATTTTCTATTTGCATAGTGAAAATATGCTGTACCTGTATGCATTACCATTTTATGCATGAATGTAAACCAGAGGAATGTGCACAGAAAAAATGGAATTTGAATACATATATATAAAGAGAGAGAGGGGGTGGGGGAAGAGAGAGAGAGAGGAAGAAAGTTCCACTTCCTGGAATAAATGAAGATCAATCAAATGTCAACAAGCCAAAGGACTTCTTAACTTGCAACATAAAATGAATATGCATTTTTAAAGACTTAAGAAGCAGGCAAAAATCTGAGAATTGTTTTTCTTAGTGAAGAGGGAATGCTTCTGGTATGCTCATATGGGAAGCTATTGTTTTGAAGACAGCATAAGCAGACTAACAGTGTGTAGTTAATATGTTCAGGCCATTGATTAAATACTTGTATTTTGTTTTCTCTTGTTGCTCCTAAGTTGGAAAAAAAGACAAAGATGAACAAAGTTTTTAATGATTTGTCATGTCATCTTAATGTTGGATTAATTAAGGATAACAAGTATTATTTGATTTTTTAAGTTAGAGTTATTTACCATAACTCAGTTCCTACTAACACCAAACACAGCAGAGCAGTGTTCTGGATTGGTGGCTGTAGAGAACTCTCTTTTATGGGTCAGGTTGCTAGTCAGAGTGTAGCATATTATTATTGAAAAACAATCCACATTAAAGCCAGCTACTTGCTAGTAATGTAATGTTGTTATCCCTTGCCCCCATGGTTCCCAAAGTGGAAATCTGCCCAGGTTCTTGCAGTTAGCCTGCTACTTAACCCCTCTACACTCCCAAGCCATTGGATGCCTGTAGCTAACTTGAAGAAACTGGCTACAGCTGGCTTTGAACCCCTAGCCACATATAATGAAAACTCCAGAGGCTTGCAATTTCTCAGCTAGATTTACATCAGTAAATCCTCAACCCCCAAAATGCCCACACAAAGAATTAAATACCCAATTAATATTGATACAGGCAGCACCCCTAGATTGTACAAATGTGCCCTGTATTATTCTATTGCCTTTCTATGATCCATAGCTACCTGTGGCTACTTTGGGCCATGTGGATCTGATTCATCTTCTTCCTTCATCTCTCCATCACTTCTCTCTCTAAAATTTTCAGATCTGCCTTCTTTTCCCAATGCCCAATCACAGGCTCCAGTCTTATCTGACTAATTGAGATTTCACCTGACCTCATCTGAGTACAGACAGCAAGCTACATCAGAGCTCTGCTTTTATATGTGGTCTGACTCTTATCCAACTGTACATTGTATCTGTCATAATTGTGGATGTTGGGGTTTAACAGATGCCCCACTAATCACACCGATCTCAGTCAAACAGTAATGATTTATTGAATGCACTCCCTAATACTGATTAATCATAACTGTAGCTCAGAATTGGGAACTAAGCCACTGTGATGAACACCTTTTCTGTCAGCTTATAAAGAAACAACAACAACAACAACAACAACAACACAAACCACAATGAGCATTTATGTATGTGCAGGAAGTGCTGCCTGGTGGTCTGCTCTGACTCAAGTCATTTTAGACACGAACATTTTAATTTGATAGGTCCTAAGTATAGCTTTTTGAAATTTCTTAAGTTTAACAAACTTCCTACAAAATATATAGAACACAAGAGGATCTGTGATCAGCATGACCTTGCTCTGAGTCAAGTTTTGTTTTTTGTTTTCTTTTTTTTTTTTTTCCGTGTGTGTCAATGACTGACAGGCATATTATAGCAAGAATAGGAAATAGCTGGAAGTCATGAAACACAATGGCTATGGCTATTCTGGGGTTGAAAGGCAGACCTCAAACGTGCATACCCCATAGGGTATTCAATAATATAAATCAATGAATGCACTGTATTTAATCTGTTTTGAGTTGTATTCAATCAGTTGGCCAAGGATTTTTGACCAATATGCAACAGTCTGGTCCATTGTTCTTAGACAACTGATGGACATAGTTAATAATTCTGTGAATTATCAACTTATACCTCTGGAGCCTATTCTACCTCTCTCAGCAATCAGCACTTCAAAGACATTTGACCACCACATTAACCTCCTGCCACTTCCTCCAATGAATGGAGTATTTCTTCCCCTAGAGATTTTGCTTCTAATATTTCTTCTTCCAACTTGTTTAATACATAGCTGTCTTTTTTGACCTCAGCTCATCATTGTGATTCTATGATATTTTTCACATTTCAGAATTGATAAGCAAACAAACTCTTCAAAGAGCTTTTAAAATGATCTTTAAGTTTAATAGAGACTCCTAGTCTAGAAAAAGTTAAAAGATGCTATAATGAATATATACATTCTCTGCTTTACTGTAAAATATATATCCTAACTTCTAGTCTGAGAAATCATGACACTTTATTAATTACTACCTAGTATATTTAACATGTCCATAGATGATCATGAAATCATATTCCCTCAAATGAATGAAGGGACTTTTTCCATAAATTTAATTTGAATTCATTACATGATTTATGTCTCAAAATGAATAAATTTATTAAATTTTAAATTATCATGAATCATGTTACATAGTTATATTGTTGATGTACTATGTGATTTAATAATGTAGTAATTTATTCTGTTCACAAAGTGAAGGGTTTTACTAGGTAGGTGAAATAATATTTAGCAACAAATGAAGTCTTTCTGACATAGGCCTCTGCATAAGGTATATACATTGTGCCTTTAGAACAAATGGTGGATAGTCGTTCCTTTGCTGATATCAACATTACACTCACAGTAATATATATATATATATATATATATATATATATATATATATATTCAACTTTAAATTTCAGATTCCCAGGTACACCTAGAACTTTCTAGTACATTTATATATTTCTGTATTATAGATATTTTAATTATTTTTATTACTTTATTCTTTCTTAGTGAAATTCAAAATTTCAAGACCATTTAAGATTTAATTATGTGAGGTTAAGAAACAGAGAATGAAATACAACAAATTAAATTAAAGAGAAATAAACAAATTAAAGAGAAAGAAAAAAATAACCAACAGATTTTCCACAAATAATTGTGTAGGGGTATTTTAATCAAACCACACGGGTGCTTTGGGAAGTGATCATCTATGAAGACCCAGGTCTGTATGTTTCATGTGGAATGCAAACCCACTGCATATCTTTAACATCTCAGCTTGAAATACAGACACACTCTTAGTACAGAGCTCTAATGTAAGCAGTATATAAAAAGAATCAGCCATGTCTGAAAGTAATAATGTCTGATTAATAATGCTGCCAAACTGAGAAATCAGACAAGGTGTTGATGGCTTATGCTTTAATATCAAGAGTCAACAAATGAGACCTCATAAAATTGCAAGTTTCTGTAAGGTAAAGGATCCTATCAATAGGAGAAAAGGAGAACCAATAGATTAGAAAAAAAGATCTTTATCAACCCTACATCTCATCAAGGGTTAATATTCAATATATACAAAGAATTCATGAAGTAAGACTGTGGAGAACCAAATAACCATATTAAAAATGGGGTACAGACCGAAAAAAAACATTCTCAGCTGAGGATTATCGAATGGCCAAAAAGCACCTGAAGAAATCTTCAACATCTTTAGTCATCAGGGAAATGCAAATTAAAACAAACCTGAGATTCCACCTCACACCAGTCAGAATGGCTAAGATAAAAACTCAGGTGTCAACAGATGCTGGCAAGGATGTGGAGAAAGAGGAACACTCCTCCATTGTTGCTGGGATTGCAAACTGGTAAAACCATTCTGGAAATCAGTCTGGAGGTTCCTCAGAATATTGGACATAGCACTACCTTAGGACCCAGCTATACCATTCCTGGGCATATACCTAAAAGATGCTCCAACATATAACAAGAATGTATGCTCTACTATGCTCATAGCAGTCTTATTTATAACAGATAGAAGTTGGAAAGAAACCAGATGTCCTTCAACAGACAAATGGATACAGAAAAGGTGGTTCATTTACATAATGGAGTACTACTCAGCTATTAAAAACAATTTCATGAAATTCTTAGGCAAAGTGATGGAACCGGAAAAATATCATCCTTAATGGGGTAACATAGTCACAAAAGAACACACATTGTATGCACTCATTGATAAGTGGAAATTAACCAAAAGCTCAGAATACACAAGATACACAATTTACAGACCACATGAAGCTCAAGAAGAAGAAATACAAAAGGATGGATGTGTACTTCTAAAAAGGAAACAAAAGACACACACTCATTGATAAGTGGATATTAGTCCAAATGTTCGAATTACCCAAGATGCACAGAACACATAAAACTCAAGGATGATGAAAATGCGGATTCTTCACTCCTTCCCTTAAAGGGGAACAAGAATAACCTTAGGAGGGGATAGGGAGGCAAAGCTTAGAATAGAGGCTGAAAGAATGCCCATTCAGAGCCTGCCCCACATGTGGCCCATACATATACAGCCACCAAACTAGATAAGATGGCTGAAGCAAAGAGGTGCAGGCTGACAGGAACCGGATGTAGATCTCTCCTGAGAGACACAGCCGGAATATGGCAAATACATAGGTGAATGCCATCATTAAACCACTGAACTGAGAACAGGACCCCCGTTGAAGGAATCAGAGAAAGGGCTGAAAGAGCTGAAGGGGCTTGAGACCCCATGTGAACAACAATTTCCACCAACCAGAGCTTCCAGGGACTAAGCCAGTACCCAAAGACTATATATACATGGACTGACCCTTGACTCCAATTCATAGGTAGCAATGAATAGCCTAGTAGGGGTACCAGTGGAAGGGGAAGCCCTTGGCCCTACCAAGGCTGGACCCCCAGTGAATGGAATTGTTGGGGGGAGGGGATAATGGGGGGGAAGGATGGGGAGGGGAATACTTACATAGAAGGGGAGGGGAAGGGGTTAGGGAGATGTTGGTCTGGAAACCAGGAAAGGGAATAATATTTGAAATGTAAATAAGAAATACCCAATTTAATAAAGTTGGAAAAAAAGGGGGATGGACAATATACTCACAGGAGGAAATAAGGAAACAAAGTGTGGAGTAGAGATTGAAGGAAAGGCCATACAGAGACTGCCACACTTGGGGATCCATCCCACATGCATGCACTATTGGTGATGAAAGAAGTGCAGGCTGATAAGAGCCTGATCTAGCTGTCTCTGGAGAGGCTCTTCCAGAGACTGAAAAATAAGGAGGTAGACTGAGAACGGGGTCCCTAATGCAGGAGTTAGAGAAAGGACTGAGGTAACTGAGGGAGGTTGCCACTCCATAGAAAGAACAATATCATCCAACTAGACCCCCAAGATCTCCCAGGGACTTAACTACCAATTAAAGAGTATACGTGGAAGCCCCCATTGTTCTAGCTGCATATGGAGCAGAGGATGGGCCTTGTCGCTCAACAGGGGGAGGAGAGGCTCTTGGTTCTGTGAAGGCTAAATGCCCCAGTGTAAGGGAATGCCATTGCAGGGAGATGGGAAGTAGTGGGTGAGTGGGTAAGAAAGCACCCTCATAGAAGCATGGATAGAGGGGATGGGATAAGGAGATTCTGGAGGGTAAACCAGGAAAAGGGATTACATTTGAAATGTAAATAAAGAAAATATCTAATAAAAGAAAAGGATATAAAAGCATCTCTGTGTGAGTGATTTGGGGTCAATGCAGTGAACGCAGTATAGTGCAGTTGAGTTCCTCTGTGAGTTCAGGCAGCTCAGTGCAGGTCAGCTTCAAGAGGGTTTGAACCAGAACAACTTGAACCAGCAAACTGGTGTTTAGAAAGATCTCCAAAGTGTAATCTTATTCAGCATTACGGCACTCAGATAACAAGTATATCTGATAAATAAAAGCTACTTTTAAGCAACTGAATTACAGTGGATATAATGCTAAAGAATGAATTCATTTATATACACATCTACTGTTGAGCTCTGTAATATTATAAATTTACTGGTTTTAATATTGTATAAATGCTTAAGTCTGAAATCTTAGTGCATTTACATTTTTATTAACATAAGTTTGAGTAGGTCACTGTTAAAATGAGAGATAATATGTATATTTTTATGGGAACGAAGGATATATGTTTGAGTTAGAGTGTACACTGACAATAAATGTTACTACATTAAATTAAAAAAGCACTGTTGTGATTACTGAATTTCCTGGTTGTTGTCCTTCTTTATACTTAAAGTTATTCATGAGCTAATTAAACCAGGGACCAATTATTAACAACTTTAATTTATTCTAAACTGTAGACCTCTTTCGACATACTCTTTGATGAGTTATATAAAAAAAGTACTTGACATTTTGCCACAGAAAAGTTAATTGCTCTCCAGTTTCAACTATGATGACATATCATTTGAATTCTGTTGCCTAATATGTTGTTCTAAAATTTAAAAAAAGAACACATATAACCCAAAGTGACCATAATTTTGCAACACAGTGCATTACTCTACAAAGAAACCAAAAACCCACATCGCATCCTTTTCTTCTGATGCCACAGTTCAAGGAGTGTCTTGTAATATTGACTATGGTTAACTTTAGTGTAGCTTTTCAATGGAAGGCTGATACCTGTGAGATTTAACATTTATCAATATTACCACAGGAATATATAACAAATGACTGGAAAATCTTATAATCCAATCTTATATGTAAGATAACATATATTATAAATATATTTTTTAGAGTTACATTGACTGAGATATGTGAAGCATAGTCTGATGACAATATCAAAATAACAGATTATACTGTAGGTGATCACAAACACGAACACGTCTATGGCAAAGGAGGTCTTAATTGGCTTACGAAATAATTAAACAAAGCACTGACACAACTAGACTTTAAGCATAAGTCTACTATGGAGGCCAAAATAATGTGTTGATGTTCAGCAACAATGAAAAAAAGTAAATACTTTTGAACTTTCATCACCAAGTTTCTTTTTCTCAAATCATAGCTGATAAGACTTACTTTAAATATGACTTTAAAGAACCAATGTACATGTGTACTTGCATATACATACTCTTCTTATATAAACAATAATTTTCATAGCTGTTTTTTTTCTCAAAATATGAGAAAGAGATTTAAGAACGGGGCCACAAATGGAATTTGGAGACTTTATGTCATACACAGCAAGGGACCTATGAAACAAATTCTGTTTCCTAGGAGCAAAGGGTGATCAGAGGAAGAAGAGAGGTTTCCATGTATACAATTTGCTCTTGAAATGTATTAGTGCTCTTGGTGGTGTTAAGCATGACAAGAGTTGTTGGCCATGGGTGAGGAAATAAGTGATAGTGACTTCCCCAAACAACTCAGTAACTAAGACTAATAAAACAAAGGTATTGAAACGGACTGGGGCAACAATAAGCAGCATATGTAACAATGTTAGAAGATAACCCTTAACATCACTTTGTTAAGAACTCTTAGGTACTAACCTTAACACAAGCAATAGGCAAAAGGAAGCTATGATTCTTGTTACTTTTGGAATGTACATATTTTCCTTCAAAATAATGAGTTAAAAATCATAGAAAAGTATCAGGTATCTTAGAAGAGTGAATGTGCTTTTCTTTACATATGTGTATATAAATTAAAAAGAGATTTGATTTTTTTGATCTGTAGTTTTGGTCAAAGATTTTTATTTCTCATTTAGAAAAAAATATTTGATATCCAATGGCTTTAAGGAGCATAATAGTTACTTATATTTTTGAGTGGATTTTTTAAGAAGTAATCTATTGTTTTAAGATAGAAAACTCAAGATTTATTAATTTTTTAAAGGCATGTAAGTAAAGGTATGCCAAGATTGTTAAAGAAATATTTTTTCCTTGAAAAGAATCAGTTAAGTGACCTTTAATATCTTTCTTTTCCATTTTGCTTTAGACTTTCATTCTATCCTCCTACTAGGTGATTAATGCATATTTAGGGAATTAAATGCATAAAAATTTTCCTTCTGGCTGAGGTGTAAAAATAAAATGCATTCAGGTATTAGCATAAAAAGAAAAGAAAGAGCAGAAAAATCCATTAACATTAACAGGAGGATTTTTACTAACATTTAGGCATATGCTTCAATCCCAATGGACTCATTTCAGTCAAATGTCACCACAGTAAAATTACCCTGGCACAGTGTCTACAGAGTGGAAGAGAGTGCCTTGGATCTGAAGTTACTGAACTCTTCCACAGGTTCAGAGCTCTGGGCTTCTTTGTTAGAAAGAGGCATAATAGGATAAAAATAATCAGTCACTTAAAATGTAGTTTCTGTAATTGGCTAAAAAATGTCTTTATTGACTTCAATAAAGTCCTATAAATATAATCTTTGTCAATTTCACAATGATTTACGTATTGAGAATACTAACAATAATCTATCTGTTTTCATACGCCAATTTATTGTGTAAAGTTTCAATATGGGATCCTATTTTAAAATGTTAAACATATTTTGTGATGTTTAAAATGTCAAGTAATGCCTACCAATAAACTTGGGAAACCAGTTATTTGAACAAGTCAAATTCTTAAGCATAAATAAGTAATTAACCAGTAGAAATGTAAATCTTATTCAAAGAATAAGAGTAGACAATAAAAGATATATAAGGTGAGAAATTATACTATTTCCTTGACAGTATAATGGCTAAAGAATCATGACATCAGATTTTGTCAAACTAATTGTGTAGTGCATGGTACATTTAGTAAATACCAGGGGAGAAAGTGCTTTATAAAGAAATATGCTTCAGTCAGACAGCTTTCTCTATTCACAGATCCACATTGAGCACTGCAAATTTTAAAAGCATTTATATACATGTTTACAGATCTGTATTAGAATTCCCATCAATATGAAGAAGGTAAAAAGTATCGCTTTACATGACTCATTTAAATGATAACCTAGGAATTCATATCAAGAAATTATCATAAAGATACACCGCCTACGCCCAACATTCCAGCCTAATAATTTCTGCAGTTGTTCATATTTTATTTGCTTTTTAACTGCTCAGTAAATATGTATTCTGTTCAGTTTGTCAATTATTCTTTCTTAATATCAAACATTCTCCAAATGTGGTGATGTTTCTTAAATTAGCCAGAAATAGCCAGTGGTATTTATTTCCAATTTATAATAGTATAAAACTGGAAACTAAAAATACCAGTTGAAAAATGTATGATTGATCTTTATGTGAAATGTCAGAAATATATTTTTAATGACTGGAGACCTATATTGTTTGTATAAAACATTTTCCTGGAAAGCTATAGAAACCTTTCTCTTTGTTAGTTTTGGGAGACATTTTGCTGTATTCGTTCTCTGTCCTCATTTATTTTGCCTTGTAATACACTGCTTCACAGTGTGCTTGTTAGTGTAGAAATATTTCTTTGTTACACTCTTACAGAGTTATGAGGGTAAGTTTTGAACTAAACCCTATAAAGAAAGAAGCTGCCTGTCCATATTTGGTGTGTAATATTGTGGAATCTTATGTTTAGGTATCAGGGGAAGGGGACATTATACTATTATTGTATCAAACCATCTACATCTGTATTTTTGCTCTGTTCTTTCAATACCTGCTTTTACTATCATTGATAATATATGATAAATGTATGTTACCACCTAAGCCTTTGTTTTTGATCAGTTTTATTTCATTCCAAGTGGATCTCTGTGAAGTATTTCATTGCCAGCATTAATTAGTAAAGAAAGAAGTTTGATATCATTTCCAGGATTAAAGAGGAACTGGAATCCTCTGTATATAATATTGATAGATTCTTGGGCATATTCCATATACTTTAATGGTATAATATTCATTCAGGTAACATGCTCACAGAGGCCTTAATGAACCATTTCACTTTAAAAATAGTTTATATTAACTGTAGAGAAGTTGAGGATTATGATGAAATTGTCATTCCAGCTGGGATTTGTGGGGCTCTTCTATTACATAAATTGCATATGTGATACTAACAATTCAATACATGGAACTATTATACCTCCTGGGATAAATCGAATAATTATGACTGAGACCCATGCCTCCACAGGCCATTGTTTTTCTGGAGCCATTCTAGTTCAGTGGAGCTTTCAAAATATGGTTTTTATGAATTTCCATATTCACTTACATCCCATGGTTATTGATGTTAGTAAGTAATGCTTTCAGTATTAACACATTTTTTAATTAGGTAGACAAAGATAAAGTCATCAGTAATGTGTCACTTGCATGTATGAAACCTTAGTTACTTACCTTGGATTCATTCCTCATATCTACGCTCTAGAACATGATGTCTAGGATAAGTCACTGAAAGACATTTTTATCTATACCGCAAGTTTTCTAGTTATGGGTTATAGCAATCTTTACATGTATCTAATTTTTGAAATGTTATTTTGTATGTTTACATGGTATATGATGTACCTTCCACAATACATATATGTAACACAGAGTACCTCTTTGTGGAGTTTGTTCTCTAAGCCTACTTTCCATTTTCTTCTCATTTTGTTTCTGTCTTTGTGATAAATATTGGGATTAAAAAGCAACCTAAGTGGGGTTGGGGATTTAGCTCAGTGGTAGAGCGCTTGCCTAGCAACCGCAAGGCCCTGGGTTCGGACCCCAGCTCCGAAAAAAAGAAAAAAGAAAAAAAAAAAAAAAGCAACCTAAGTAAGTTCACTAGGTATACAATTTTAACTTAAAGCTCACCTTGGCGGGGCAGAGGAGAGAGTGAAGCCCTGAGGTCCAGCAGAATTAATGAAAAGAGGCAACCTCAGAAGGTAGGAGTTGGGAAATGGCGGAATCCTCTAGAATGTATCAGACTGGGAGGTTAGAAACTCTCAGGACTCAAAGGGAGAGGGACCTTAGATGAAATGCCCAACAGTGGGGAAAGGGGAACTTGTAGAGCCCACCTCCAGTAGAAAGACAAAGCATCAAGTGGAGGAATGGGGTTGCCATTTCACAGTCAAAAGCGCTGACCAAGAATTGTTCCTATTTAAAAGAACTTCAGAGGCAAAAATGAAGAGACTGAAGGAAAGGGGATCTAATGACTGGCCCAAATTGGGATCCAGCTCAAAAGGAGGCCCCAAGGCCTGACAATATTACTGATGCTATGGTGTACTTACAGACAGGAGGCTAGCATGGCTGCCCTCTGAGAGGCCCAACATGCAGTTGACCAAGACAGAAGCAGATACTTACACACAACCAATGGACTGAAGTCAGAGACACCTGTGGTTAAATTAGGGAAAGCTGGAAGTTGTGGAAGAGGACGACCCCATGGGAAGACGAGCAGTCTCAACTAACCTGGACCACTGAGATCTCTCAGACACTGAGCCACCAGCCAGGCATCATACACTAGTTGGTCTGAGGTCCATGACACATACAGCGGAGGACTGCCAGGTCTGGCCTCAGTGAGAGAAGATGCAGCTAAGCACTGAGAAACTTGAGACCCCAGGGAATGGGGAGGTCTGGTAGGGTAGGGGTGGAGAGTGGATACATCCTCTTGGAAAAGGGGAGGAGGAATGGAATGAAGAACTGTAGAAGGGTGAATTTGGAGGGGTATCATGACTGGACTGAAAAAATAAAGGCTAAAGACAATCAGAAAGTCGTGAGAGAGAGAGGGAGGGAGGGAGAGAGAGAAAGAGAGACAGAGAGAGAAAGAGAGAGAGAGAGAGAGAGAGAGAGAGAGAGATTGAAAGTGGAACTTTAGCCTGTATTCACACCCAATGTAGGCAAGAGCAAAGAAAGAATAAACACACATTTTTCTTTTTTCTTCCTCAGTCTGCTAGCTGTCTCCTCGCTCAGTACATCCAATCTAGAGAACATTGCAACGCTAAATGGGTCATGTTATACCCCTCAACATACCAGGCATTTCCACATGCCATGCTCACAGCGTGTTTTGTTTTTATCAGGACAATCCTCTCTTAAGACCATTTTCCAAAGTGATGTCCATATAATTCTGCTATCAAGAGCATTTTCCCCGAATGCAGAGAACATGGGTTTGGTTTCCCAGTCCCATATAGTGATTCAAAACTACCTACAACTGTAGATCTGGAATCAGGTGCCTCCATGATCACTAGGCACACACATGGTACAGGGAGCCACTGATAAACATAAGACAATAAATAAGTTAATATTTAAGACTTTTTTTTTGGATGAAATGTATGTATTCTGTATGTGTAAGCAAGTGTGTCTGCATTCCTTCTTTGTTTTCTTTTTCTATTCTGCTGTCATTGCTTCATAATTTTTTATATTATATGATATATTATAATAATGCCTTAGATAACTATTTGTTTTTTAATTAGAAAAAGTAGGGTAAATCTAGACAAGAAGTGAAGTGAGGAGCAGACTGGGAGGAAAAGACAGAAGAAAAACATTTATCAAGATTTATTGTAAAAAATAAGTTTGAAAATTTACCACAGTTCTATTGGAAACACGGTCTATGCATTTCACATTGAAAAATCTGACCCCGGAATATGTCTTTGCTGTTTATAAAAGTTTTGCAAAAAGGAATATTGACTTAATGCCACATGATGCCCTTTATGTAACACTATCATCAGTGAGGAGATGTAACAATAAAATTAAAATGTTTTAAATATTAGCACAATTTTGGTTTCTCATATCCACCTCAGCAAATTCATTTTTATTAAATTGTATTCTTCTAGCTTTATGGTATAAATGTATCTTTTGATGTAATTCATGATAATTTATAAAAATCGTTTCACTTTTGTATTTCTATTGTAAGGTTTTGTTTTAACCATAGAATACAATAGTTGGTTCTTCCTGGCTACTCATTTGCAGCCACACTTTTTATAATGGGTTATTTGGAATATCCTCACAAGCCTTATGCCATTGTACTAGCATGGTGCCTGGGCGGTCACCATTGAAGGTAGAAAAATTTGTAGTTGGAGTGTCTGTATGTATGTGTGTGTATGTGTGTGTACATGTGTGTGTATTTGTGTGTATGTGTGTGTATGTGTGTGTACATGTGTGTGTATATGTGTGTATGTGTGTGTGTATGTGTGGGCATGTGTGTATATGTGTGTGTTTACGTGTGTGTGTATGTGTATGTGTGTGTGTGTGTGTGTGTGTATGTGTGTGTATGGTGTGTATGTGTGTGTGTATGTGTGTGTGTGTGTGTGTGTTTTGTGTGTATTGTGTGTGTGTGCATGTGTGTGTGTGTGTGTGCATATATGTGTGTTTAAGTGTGTGTATGTTTGTGTGTATGTGTATGTTTGTGTGTGTGTGTGTGTGTGTGTGCATATATGTGTGATTGTGTGGGTATGCGTGTGTATATGTGTGTGTATGTGTGTAGTGTGTATGTGTGTGTGTGTGTAAGTGTGTGTATGTGTGTGTGTTTGTGTGTGTCTGTGTGTATATGTGTGTGTGTGTGTGTGTGTGTATGTGTGTATGAATGTATGTATGTGTATAAGTGTGTGTGTGTGTGTGTGATGTGTGTGTAAGTGTGTCTGTGTGTGTAGGTTTATGTGTGTATAGTGTGTGTGTGTGTGTGTGTGTGTGTGTGTGTGTGTGTGTGTGTGCATTCCCATAAGGTGAAGAGCTAGGTGGGCCAAGCTCAACTTTTCCATGTTCAATTAGTTGTATAGGAGTCATCTTCAGCAAGAGAACCTTATCCTAAGTTTGTCTGAAGCAAACCTTATCCCTGGCAATTGCCAAGGGTGTTTGGTGTTCCTATGGAGCCCTTTTGGCCAACAACTTGATTAGAAGTAACCCTTCCCTGGTTGCTTCCCTCTTCCTTCCTCTTCCTTCCCACCTCTTGCATTGACTTTCCCATTCCAGCTACCCTTCATCACCCATAGCTCTATATTTTATTTAACCTTCCTAGGGAGCTTCACCCTTCCAACTGAGCACTTTACTGTATACTAACCTATTTGTTTATAGAGATTGTAGTTTGCTTATGAAAATTATAGGAGCTAATATCCACCTGTAAGGGAATACATTCAGCATATGTCTTTCGGACATTAGGTAACCTCACTTGGGATTTTTCCTCCTAAATACATTAATTTCACAGCAAATTTAATGATTTTATATCCTAATGCCTGTGTGATGTTTCATTGTGTGAATGTGTCCTATTTTCTCGATCTATTCATCCACTTGGAGACCTCTAGATGTTTTCCAATATCTGACAGTAAATTTCACGTCAAAAAGCATGATTCAAAAGATGAGAAGTTGTAGCAAATTTTGTATAAAACATCTAAAACTTATTTTCTATCACTCTTTCTATTGTTCAGGTCTTCATCAAGGAGTTATTTGCTACTTCAGAGGCACTGGTGAAAAACTGACCCAAAACAATGTTCTGTGCCAGTGGCAGACTGTAGCATGCAGTATACCTGATCTGAAGTATTGTTGTATTAGAGCCAATGCATAATAATATATGGAGCTAAACATACAGCTGAGGGAAAGTGCATAAGACGTGCCTTTTTTGTACACTTGTTTGTTTTCTCTATATGCTCCTTCACCTTGAAAACTGCTCACAGTTTCATTGTCATTTGAAAATAATCTAATATTACATGTATATGTTAAGAGGAATCTCTTTAACAGCTGTCTCCATTTTAAGCACAACTAATTGGGGAAGAGCATGAATAATGTTGCCAGTCAGAAAGCAGTCTGTTAACACCGCTCCACATTGCCACGGTGCCAGATTGGCTTTATGTACTCAGCGTTGAGGAGACAGCTGTGAGGATTACTGATTTTTTTCTTTTGAGTTAGTACTTCTTTTTAAGGCAAGTTAATTTTCCCAAGGCTTAAGTACCTTTAAAATACAGTGTTCAAAAAGCACTTACTGTACTGAATGCAAGAGCAAATATACCCTGTGTACTTTTATGGTTTTGTGAGTTTTAAAGAAATTATTCTAGAATTCAACATATCGAAAAAAAACTTTCTTGATTTTTCCTTTAAGTAAAGAATCAGACTTTACTATAGTTGCTCTTAGTATAATAGAAAAGATAATATTATAAATAATAATGGTATTACTGTATAACAGTTTTTGAGATTATAATATTATAACATTTGTCCATTCCCTTTTCTCTCTCTCCAAAACTATTCCATATAACACTCCTTGCTCTCCTTCAAATTCACACCATCTTTTTTCATTAGTTGTTTCTGTATGCATATATATATGTATATGTATATATATATATATATATATATACCTTATGAATAAAACCTGTTCTGTTTGTGATTTATGTTCAAATGTACAGCTGCTCTCAGATGATAACATTAGTATTAACTTTCTTATATTATATATTTTAATAACTGGTAGTTTTTATCAATAACATTGCATTTCTCTCATTTCATAATATTTAAAATCAGAAAAAAAGAATTTGCTCACATGTGGTTATATATTTCTTAGTGTTTCTAAATGTTACTTCTGTAGAGTAATTTTAGTCTAGCACAGTGTGTCTTCGTCAGGGGATTGCATCCAAAGACAGATCTATGTGATCTGGGTGGAATGACATACGTTTAATCCATGACTGAAAAGCAGATATACCACGTAGCACACACCTTACTCCCAAAGAATGAAGACAAAGTACATTTGTAGAAGGAAGCAGCCATGTTTCAATGTAACATTAAATTTATGTGCAAATAAAGTGATAAGTTAAAGGAAGATTTTACAAGATAGGATTTGCACAACTCTCACTGGAACAGCACAGCAAAGAGAAGCTATTTAAGAGATGCCGAGAAAGAGTTGGGTCAGTGAGGAGTCAGTGCGGTGTGCACAGTGCAATACCTGAGTTCATTAGTGAGTTCATACAGTTGTACGTGGAACAGCAGAGACAGTGAAGCCAGAAAATAGGAAGGAGAGAGAAGATTAATATAAATTCAGGAGTTAGTTTGAGGCCAAGCAGAACAATTCAGTTAGAAGCCAAGAGAAGCCAGATTGAATCAGTCAGCTTGTACCAGCCAGCCAGAGATCAGAAAGAAATAGAAAGGATTAGCTTATTCAGCAGTAAGCCTATAAGATCAGAATTACATCTGGCAAGTAAAGGATACCTTTATACATCACTGTATCAAAAATAAGTTCTCTATTTACTATTATTTCCATTTGTTTATTACTGAAACAATTACTGATATAATGTATAGAATATCTGTAATAATTTTTTCACAGTTAATTTTTTAGTTTTAAAATGTTTTATATAAAAATGAGATATACAGGTAATTTTTAATGAATATATATTCTACAAATGAATTTCTTATGGTATTTTCATTTTCCTATTTAATTTTAAAACACACAGGGTACACATTGAATAAAGACATTGACAGATAAAATGTTGCTTTTATTAATATTTTTCACAATTTGATATGCATATCAATGTTGTTTTAATCAAATAGGACAAATTTTGTATCCTTGTTAATTCTTTATGTGTGTTACAGACTTACATTGTCCTTTTGATATTTGAAAAATATATTTAGACTTTTATTAGCATATGTCTTCTTGAAGTTGCACGCATGCAATTCCATATAATTAGCATATGGCACGATGTGGAGCAGTACCACTTTAAAATGTATTCATGACTCATAATAGAGACTTTATAATTGTTGAACAATAAATTATCATTCACTTCTTCCCCCTTATATAATCACTCAACATTCTCCTTTCAACTTCTTTGAGATTGACTCATTATGTTTAAAATAAAGTTATTCACAGGCACTTAGGTTTTCGCTCCAAATGTAATGGTAGTAGGCTGCAGAACCTTTGAGATATGGTATCTATTTGACAAAATCAGACCAGTAGATGAAAACTTTCTAATATTATTCTGCCTCTGTATCCCATATAGCTTTCTACTTCCAGGTCTATCTAATATGTGATAGCTCCTTTACACATTCCCACTGGCACAGAAGTACTGCATCATGGTTTCTCTTCTACAATTGTCTTAACCCTATTATGTTGTGAGCCAAAGAAATTTTCCCTCCTTTAAATGTCTTATGACAACCACTTAGTTTTAGGAATAAGAAAAGTAACTACTGTATTCACACTTTTGAAACCTCATGTAACTGGGTCCACCTGTTAACTGACTATACTCTGTTTCAGTTTCAATAGCACCTTCAAGTTTTATTCAAATTACAGCATACTGCAAAATATACATACATTTTAATGTCATATGGTATTTTCCCATATGTATCTTATATACATTTTCTATCACTGCAATAATATACTCTGATAAAAGCAAATTGAGAATAAATGGTTTATTTACCACTCTTTGTAAGGATTTAGCAAGAGATGGCCAGGAAGTCATGATGGAAAATGTTTAATGTGTCTGGTCAAGTATCCAGAGACAGGAAGCAGACAGCAGTATGTGCTCATGTACAGCCTTTTCTTCCTAGGGTCTATGTCTATGATCACAGTCTATGGAATGGTACTAATCACAAGTAGCAGCATTTTCCATCTCAGTTAATCTAATCTAGATAATCTCACACATGCATGCTCAGAAGCTGTCTAATCTAGATAATAAATGGTGGAAATTGCTTTGTCTACAAATTAATCCTGAATTTTCTTAGTCTGAAAATATGAATCATCACAACATCAACTTTTGTGTGCATGACACTCATGTAAATTGCTGTTAAATTATAACTTACTTCCTATAGTAACTCATATACATCTCACAATTAAAAATATATCCAATCCAACATAAAATTATCTATGTTTTAATAATTATAGCACTATTTAAAATTTATAAGTCAGAGTCTCATCTAAAATTCGAGATGATCCTTTAAGTGTAAGATTATTTCTTATACTGCAA
Organism: Rattus rattus; assembly: GCF_011064425.1. Classification (NCBI taxonomy): domain Eukaryota; kingdom Metazoa; phylum Chordata; class Mammalia; order Rodentia; family Muridae; genus Rattus; species Rattus rattus. The sequence continues at coordinate 16,754,835 of NC_046165.1, forward strand.
AATGATAATGGATAAATAATTTGATTCCAAATAAGAATACCAGGATGCCAAGGGATGAAAATATGATATAACTGGGAAAGGGAATAACATTTGCAATGTAAATAAATAAATAGCCAATAAAAAAAGATAATATCAAGCCTGAAATCCACTGTGGAGAATGTTCAATTCTTTCTTTTTATGTCATTTTTCCTATGATGGAGGCTTTTAATCACCAAAGGTCTGAATAATTCATCCCATCCAGCCTTCCATGTATTGTGCATGTCGTCTTTCACTAGGGTCAGTGGTGAGTTTATTGTACACAGTATCTATATTTGACTGATGCCATTTCCTTCAGGCTTGGACTGTCTCTCAAGGACATATGTGTAAGTAGAGGAACTTGGCAAGGTGTAATGCACATCTTAATTAAAAACAAAGACAGATGTCACCAGACTCATTCATGATTAATCATAAGCAAGAAGTCGGCCTACTAACTTTGCATGTGCTTCTCATATGTCTCATTCTTTTTTATCTGTGGAAGCCAAAGCTCTTTTAGCTTTTGGAAGAGAAAGACTGTGGCAATCTTAGGCATCCTCTCAAGATAATATGGACCTTATCTCTCATCGGTACATGAATCCTAGCATTAATGCCTTGTCTTAGATTGATGCATCCATCTCTGAGATAATCTTCTCTCTCTCTCTCTCTCTCTCTCTCTCTCTCTCTCTCTCTCTCTCTCTCTCTCTCTCTCTCTCCCTCTCTCTCTCTCTCTCTCTCTCTCTCCTCTCCCTCTCTCTTTCTTTCTTTCTCTTATTGGTAAGAGGAACTTATCAGTCATGGAACAGAAAGTTTTGCCTGTCTTAGGTTACCATCTGAAAACACCCATCATTGGCATGTGAATAATCTTGTATCCATGGATTTTCTTAGGTTGAGAAGGTTTCAAGGTTTGCCTGTCATTGGCTACCAACTTCTGCTCGGAAAGCCAGTGGAGCTTGACCTTATTTAACTCTGTTTTGACATCTGTAAAAGCTCTGATGAATCCTCTCAAAAGAACAGGTAACGGGCATTACATAGAAAGGACCATAAAGCCAAGTCCTGCTATGCCCAATAAGAGAGATATAAATGAGGTCCATGAAAGAAGCTGTAACTTTTTGAGAATATCATCTGCAATGCTAGTAGTGTCAAAAAGACAGAGGCTTTGCATTTCTTAAACTTATAATCTCCTTATACAGGGCTAATAAATCTAAAGAAGTGTTAGTGTTATACCACATACATGGAAGGTGCATTTTTAGTCTGGTCTAATTATACTGAATCTCATTTTACATTTTGGAGTAACACAAATCTAAAGATAATAATCATGACATTCCAAATGGCTTCTGATTTTCATTTCTTTTACTTCATCTCTTATGATCTGGACTATATCATATAAAATATCAATTCTTTGTTCTAGCCTTCTATCCAAATCATGTTGTATGCTCAGAGTATTGGTTATATTTTCTGCAAGGTGATTAACAAAATAAGCTGTTCATAACTCTTGTGTTAAAGTTAATGGAGATGCAGAAGAACTGGCTATATGTGTTATGAGAGCATCAACCCCAGAAATGATAAGCACAACCACATGTGTACTTCTTGTCAGAGCATGATAGAATTCTCCAAAAGTTTGTAATCCTTTTTCAGAATACTAGGGTTCATATAAATTTCCAAGAATTGTAATAAATGCTGGTTGATATACTATCATTACAGATTGATCACCATACAGTGTAGAAGCACAATTCCACAAAAGACAACTAAACAAGAAACACTGGACTCATTATCAGAGCCAATAACAAATACTCGTCATTTCCCTTTGTCCAATATTAGACTGATTTCTTGACCAGTTCATAACTGAGTCAGAAAAACTGGTCACATTAAAGGAAAGAGGAGGGTCATTATAACAGCTTCTCCATTTTATTAATATTTTTTGAACACAATTTCACAGTCTTTGTGTTTTCTGTCCAACATGTTCTAAAAGCCCGAGGCAAGGTAGCTCGTCTAGTCTGGGGTGTAGACATTCCCATTTTAATGCTTTTCACTACAGTCTTAGAGATATTCTTCTTCCAAGTATTAGGGTCCACAAAGACATATCTAGCATTGGCACTTTTTCTAGTAAAACAAATAGGTGGGTTCTGATCTGTAGCAATGAAATTCACAAATTTGGAATAACTTTTACTCTGAGACAGAGGAAATACTAACAGCTGAGTATTATTAGAAGTCACAAGTGCTTCTGACCACACATATGGTTGTAGCTAAGGTAGGTCAGGAACATATGCCCAATACAACTTCCTGTCACCATGATTAGGGCACTCAGCAAGATCATGGTCAGCAGCATTCTTTGTCCCAGAATCAGTGTGTCTCACCAATCACTCAGGCAGCCACCATGCTCCTTTAGCTTCCTTTGAAAATACATTAATGTGCCTTGTTCCCCATATTAATACTGGATCAGGACTATGTCATATAACTGGAAATGGATCCTTTCATTTCCCCTGGTCGTAAGTATCCCTTGGCATCAAAGGTCAAAAAGTTCAAAATAACATTTTTTGGTGAAGGAGTATACAAAACCCCCTTTTTATTTTTACAATTTATATTTTAGAGCTCCATGAGCTTGATCTATAATTCCCCATACATGAGGACATGAGATAGTATGTGTATTATATAGAGTATAACTTATATTTTATAGATTTAACTCACATTTAATTCATATTTTAATCTATACAATTACTATTTAATATACATGTTTTTATTTAAATTATGTAATTAATATTAATGTATACAACTTATAACTACTATATGTAATAAACACATAAATATATACTAATTATAGATAATTTTCATTTAATGTATGTGTTAATGCACATAATTTATATTAATTTATATTGTGTATTTACTAATGTTATCATTAAATGAATATATATTATATTTAATTGTATAATTTATATTTAATATGGATGATTTATATATACACATATATGTGTAAATATGTATGTAGTTACTCTATACATGTTTCAATGTTTATAATTCCTAACTTGTATGATGTATGTTAGTTTATATAATTTAAATTTAGTACCAACTACTAGATTGGATCAAAACAGACAGGCATACTTATTTGGAGACCGTTTAATCTCTGACAGGCAGATACAAGTCTTAAGACTCTTGATTCCCTGAATTTTATGTCAACTTTAGTTTACAACAAAATGTACATTTGCCATGGTATTGAAATCCATATTTTAGAAAAAAAGTTAACAAGTGTCTGTTAAGACAACAGGAATAGACTCATGCCTTTGAGACATAGTAAAACTATAGATTTACAGCTATAGATACAGAGGTTGAACAGAGATATTTTTAGCATGATGAGAAGCACCTTCAAGTCTATATTCAGAAAACAACCAAAGGGAAATTAAAATCTCAAGCCTCGTGGCTAAATTTTAAACTCCCAGTGTTCCATTAACTTATCAGAACTCCATTGATCAACGTTAAAATTCTGAAAGTTGCTATAACAACAGCATTCGTGTTTTCTGTGTATGGGCGATAGGAAATATTTCCCATTTTTTAAAAATCATTTCTTACATCTCTATAACTTGCACTTGTATTACTGACTTTTAACATCTTTACTTGCATTTACCAACTTTACACATCTTTCATCTGAAACATTTTCATTTCTAAATCATCATCATCAAAATTCTTTTTCATCATCTAACATTCTTCACTTGCCTTTTCCACAAACATTTGTGTCTTAGACCCTAACCTGCTGGATTTGATCATGTCTCGGAGCACTTCTTTGCTCCCTCCATAGCTGCCCAATAAGGGAGGGGTGAGGCAGACCATCAGCTGCAGCTTAGGTACTGCTTTTTTCCCTTTCTTGTTTGCCAAAGTGTCTCCAGACAAGGAGGACTGCTTCTCCAAAACCCACTTTTCTCTCCTAGCCCAAGTCATGGCCCAAATACTAAAAGTATCTACAGGCACTTTACCTAGTCTACGCGCATAATTTTAAAGTCTTTCTCCAACTTTCTTCTAGGTTGCTAATTTTTTTTTCTTTTTTTCGGAGCTGGGGACCGAACTCAGGGCCTTGCGCTTGCTAGGCAAGCACTCTACCACTGAGCTAAATCTCCAACCCTAGGTTGCTAAATTTATTGTATCTTTTTGTTAGCTTATGTCTTTTCATAGGTGAGTTGAGTCCATTGATATTGAATGATATTAAAGACAGATGACTGTTGGTTCCTGTTATATTTGTTTTTGTAGGTGGCATTATGTGCTTGTGGTTTTCTAATTTTGGCTTTGTTGTGAAATGCTTAATATCTTGTCTTTCATTTGGTGTAGGTATCTTCCTTGTATTGAAGTTTTCCTTCTGTGATTCTCTGTAGGACTGGATTGGTATGTGCTGTTGAATTTGGTTTTGTCTTGGATATTTTGGTTTCTCCATCTGTGTTGATTTAGAATATTGCTGGGTATAGTAGCCTGGGCTAGCATTTGTGTTTTCTTAGAGTCTGCAAATCTAAAAAATATTATAATCGCTGTTTCCCTACTTTGCCAGAAGCATGTTCTTAAGCATTTGCACAATTGCTTGTGAAATTGCACAATTTGCACAAAAACATATTGCCATTTTCATTTTTTTCTTTCTTTGTCTCTTTTTCTTCTCTTTCTCTTTTTGACATTTACTTTTTTTCTGAGCTCCTTTACCTCTATAGAGCTCCTGTTCTTTTTGTGAGCCCTGCTATCTATGTCTTTTCTGTAGATTTTACTCCAGAAAGTTCCTCACCACATCCAACGCTTTCACTTTTCCAAATGTGTCAATGGCATATGTGTTCTATCTTTTCTTCTTCACTGGTCTATCTTTTAGAAACAATCCTTACTATCATAATTACTAAGGCTATTCAATAAATTTTTAAATTAGAAGTCTACCTTTTTATCATTTGCTTTTATTTCTTAAAATATAGATGATCATTTTTGGTTCCATAGAACATTAAAATTCTATTTTCTCCTACTAAGTATCTAGAGTTTTTATTTGGTTAATGATTCATAAAGCCAGCAGTATTTTGTGATGTTTGAGTTCACTTCCCCCAACACAGGTAGAAATTATTATAATATGTTGAAAATGCCTATTATTTATACATTATAATGTGTTATGACTTCATTAACTTAGACTGAACTAATTGCATAATAGAATCATGGACGGTTTTCTACTATTTAAGTACCTTTGTAATTTCAATGAAATATATACATAATAAGATACTCCTGAAGGTCTTTTTATCAGTCATTAATTTTAATCTATTGAGTCTAATTTATGCTGCCTATATTGGCATGGATGTGTGTTCAATCATGGAGACATGAGGCCCCTCCTCTCTAGGAGATATTAATTGTAAAAAAACTCTTCAGCTCCAGAAGATACCTCAATTTCCATTCTCCTGGCCAGTCTAGAAAATCTAGACATCTGTGAAGGCAGTCACAAACCCTGTGAGTCCATGTGTGTAATAGGCCAGCTCATGCTCAGACTACTCTACTTCATAGCACTCGCCTTCCTCATCTACCCCATCTAGCCCCCTAACCCATCTACCCATCACAAGATTTTCCTTGTATATTTCAATATGTAGGGAAGAATGTTCCATAGATGGCGTTTTTGTGGCGGAGCACTAATAGCCACATATTTTTAATGCTTTGAGCAATTACTGATTTCTACATTAATTATCACCTCTTGCATAAAAGACACATCTCTAACAATGGTTGAAAGTGTCACAAATAAAATAAAAAAAATCATAAAATCATGAACATCTGAAAGCAGCTTAATACCACTGTTAAGCAAAACAAAAGTAGGTTCTTCCTTTGAGCTTATGACTTCCTTAATTATGATTTTTGATCATGCTTATATTATAATACTATTTTCAGAAATCAAGTGTTATTGAATGATACTCTCAGTGTCAGGCATGGGTTAATTTCATGTGAGCTACTGGTTAGGGAAGAAACAGTGCCTCCCATTTCTATAGGTCCTATTCCCTTTTGTTTTTCATAATGAAAAACTAGATTCTAATATCTTATTGCTGAATATTCCATACACTTTAGTTGCATTAGGTATCAGGGAACTCCTTCCTGGTTAGATGTTTTATTTCTTTTCATCAAATAACTAATTTATTTCTTTATATCCCACACATTGCCCCCTCCTGGTGCCCCCTCACAGAGTTCTTCCTCCAATCTCCCCTCCCATTTGCCTCTAAGAGGGTGCCTCCCCGTATCCCCTCATACTGGGGTATCACGTCTCTAAAGGATTAGGCCCACCCTTTCGCACTGAGGCGACACATATGTGCTTGGAGGCTCAGCCCGCCTGTGTATATACTCTTTAGTTGGTGGCTCAATCCCTGGGAGTTCTCACGGGTCCAGAATAACTGACAATGTTTTTCTTCCTATGGGGATGAAATCACCTTTAATTCCTTCAATTCTTACCTTAATTCTTTCATTAGAGTCCCCTAAAGCCTCTCAGAGAACAGCCTTGCTAGACTGCTGTCTACAAGCACAACATATCATCAGTAATAGTGTTAGGATTGGGTGCCAGCACATGGGATTGATCCCAAGTTGGGCTGTTCATTGCTCAATCATTCCTTCATTATCTGTACAATGTTTGTACCGGAATTTCTTTTAGAGAGGACCGAGGGTCCTGATTAATTACTGGAGGTAGTCTCTTCAATCTCTATCTACCCATCATTAGGAATTTCTCTTGAGGTCACTCACATTGAATACTAGGAGATTCTCCCATACCAGGCTTCTGGGACTTTCTAGAGGATCCCACACCCACAGCAGCTGCATATTTCAATTCATTCTCCTGGTCTTCTGGGCATCTCTCCTGTTTCCCTTTATACCTGATACTGCCCCCCTTTCCCCTCCCAACTCTGCTATCCAGGTTGGTCCCTTCCACTGCCTTCCATGATTATTATGTTCTCCCTTATAAGTTGGATTTAAGCATCCTCACTTGGGCCTTCTTACTTAAGTTCTTAGGGTCTGCAGGGTGTATCATGAACATTCTGTACTTTTTGGCTAATATCTACTTATCAGTGAGTATATATGTCCTTTAAGTTATGGATTACCTCACTCAGAATGAAATTTTCTAGTTTCATGTATTTGCCTGCAAAATCCATGATGCCCTCATTCTTAATAGCTGAATAGTGTTTCATTGTGCAAATAAAATATGTATTCTGTATCCAATTTTCAGGTGAGGTACATCTGGGTTGCTTTTAGTTCCTGGCTATTATGCATAAGGCTGCTAATGAACATATTGGAGCACATGCCTTTATGATATTGTGGAATATCTTTTGGGTAAATTCCCAGGAGTGGATAGCTGGGTCCTCAGGTAGAATTATTTCCAATTTTCTAAGGACTTACCAAATTGATTTCCAGAGTGGTATTATAAGTTTGCAATCCCACCATCAATGGAAGTGTGTTCCACTTTCTCTATATCCTTGCCATCATGTATTGTCACTTGAGTTTCTCATCTTAGCTATTTTGATTGGTGTTAAGGTGGAATATTGTAGACATTATGATTTGCATTTCCTTGATGACGAAGGATGATGAACTTTTTTTAAAGTGTTGTTCGGGAATTTGAGATTTCTCAGTTAGGAATCCTCTGTTTATCTCTTTACCCCATTTTTTATTTGGGATATTTGTTTTTTTTGGAGTCTAATTTCATGAGTTCTTTATATATGTTGGATATTAGCCCTCTGCCAGATGTCGGCTTAGTGAAGATCATTTCTCAAACAATTAAAAAAAAAGTCTAGATGTATCACCATACCTGATCTCAAGTGAATTACAGAGCAATAGTGATAAAAAACTGTATGGTATTGGTATAGAAACAGACAGGTTGATCAATGGAATAGAATAGATGTCACACAAATAAACCCACACACCTATCTATTTTTGACTGGATTTTTGTTAAAGATGTCAAAACCATACAATGGAAAAAAAGAAAGCATCTTCTTTCTAGTCTAGTGAATGGTGCTAGTCTAACTGGTAGTCTGCATGTAGAAGAATGAAAATAGATCCCTATTTAACTCCTTGTACAAAGCTAACGTCAAAGTGGATCAAGAACCTCCACAGCCATTATCAGAAAAGATAGGAATAAATACAGAGAACCACACCCAGATCTTATGCAGAGAATGAAAGACCATTGATCACTCAATCCTAAATTGGATATCTCCACCAAATCCCTCATTGCTTAACACTGGAGAACCCTGTAGAAGATAGAGGAGAAAAAGTGTAAGAATCAGTGGGGATGTATGACACAACGAAAATAAGTCCTCATTAATATATGTGTGTATATATGTGTGTGTATATATATATAACATTTCTATATAATACATATTAAGTATATTTTATATAACAAAATATATAATATAATATAAAATTATAACTTAAATAGATATATTCATAAATATTATCTTAAATGCCCAACTCTGCACATTTTTTCAAGTGTCAAGTAATTTACATTCATATGTAAATGTATATATTCTCATAACTGTGCCTGTAATAGTAAACTTGCAGGAGTGAATTATTTCATATATTTATCTTTGAAGAAATTGATGAGTTAAAGACCTTGACACCTGTACAATAGAATTCATGGTTTTTATTATTATTATTATTATTATTATTATTATTATTATTAATTGGTTTATGAATTGACATTTATTTTCATTATTTTACATGAAATTGTCTCTTGTTGTCCCTTTGCTATTTAATTCAGTAAGCCATAGTTTCTCTAACAGACACAACAATGATGATATTTAATCATATTTTCGACAAGCATTGTATTGAGCAGTGACATTTGTGGATAAGGTCACAGTTTTAGATGTTTTAATTCATCCTTGTAACATATTAAAAACATTCTGTTATTTATATATACCATTTTAGTAATACATTCTTATCATATTAATATTAGCATTCTGTGAATGATGAATAGACTTAATCAGTAGGTTCTAGAAATAATCAACAATCTCAGAAAATGACGGAAAATAAACCCAATTTAAAAATCAGTAGCCTTTTAATGTACTAATTAAATACTTGCTCTGAAAGAGACCAGGAAAAAATTCCTATTCACTGTACCTTCAAAAACGTCTGTTCTGTGAAGAATAACAGGCATATTAAGAAACTAATAAAATAGTAGTATTTTTATCAATCTCTAAGTATGGGAGAATTTCCCTCTTCTAGTGTCTTCTACCACCAATGTTGTCAGAGATTTGTAATTGATAGTATAGGACTTTTAACTCTATAATTTAAAGGTACTAGTATTGTTTAAACAACCACACATTTCTTTTTTGTCACTTTTTATTGGATATTTTCTTTACTTTTCAGATATTATCTCCTTTCCTGGTTTCTGCTTCAGAAAACCCTTGTCATCCCCCCTTCTCCCATGAGGGTGCTCCCCCACTTACCCACCCACTCCCTCCCACATCCCACCTCCTGCTGTGGCATTAACCCTACAATGAGGCATCAAGTCTTCACAGGACCAAAGGCCTCTCCTCTGATGCTAGAAGAGGCCTTCATCTGCTACATATGCAACTGGAGCCATGGGTCACTCCATGTGTACTCTTTGATTGGTGGTTCAGTCCCTGGGAGCTCTGGAGTGTCTGGTTGCTTGATATTGTTGTTCTTCTTATGGGGTTACAAACTCTCTCAGCTACCTCAGTCCTTTCTCTAATCTCTCCATTGGGGACCCCACTCAGTCCACTGGTTGGCTGCAAGCATCTGCCTCTATTTGTCAAGCTCTGGCAGACACTTCCAAATACAGCTATATCAGGCTCCTGTAAGCATGCACCTCTTAGCATCACCAGTAATGACTGCGTTTGGTGATGGTATGTGGGATGGATCCTATGTGTGGAAGTCTCTAGATGGCCTTTCCTTCTGTCTCTGCTCCACACTTTTTCTCCTTATTCTCCAAAATTCTGTTGAGTATTTTGTTCTCCCTTTAAGAAGTACTGAAACATTGACAGTTTTGTCTTTCTTCTTGAGCTTCATGTGGTATGTGGATTGTACCTTGGGTAATCCAAGATTTTGGGCTAATATCCACTTATCAGTGAGTGCATACCATGTATCTTCTTTTGTGAATGGATTACTTCTCTCAAGATATTTTCTAGTCCCATCCATTTGCCTATGAATTTCATGAAGTCATTGTTTTTGATAGCTCAGTAGTACTCCATTTTGTAAATGTACCACATTTTCTGTATCCATTCCATTGAGGGACATCTGGGTTCTCCTCAGCTTCTGGCTATCATAAATAAGGCTGCCATAAACATAGTGAAGCATGTGTCCTTGTTATGTGCTATGTGAGGAACATCTTGTTTATATGCCCACGGGTGGTATAGCTAGGTCCTCAGGTAGTACTATGTCCAAGTTACTGAGGAACTGCCAGCATGGTTGTAGTAGCTTGTAATCCCACCAACAATGGAGGAATGTCTGTCAATTTCCACATCCTTACCAGCATTTGCTTCCACCTGAGTTTTTGATCTTAGCCATGGAGAAATCATGCTTGAATAGACGTGAAAACATGCTCTATGGGAACTAACTCTTGACAATTCTAAAGATGTTATGCAAGAGGTGGAAGGAGAAATGCAATTAGTAGTGTTACCATCCACAACCCAGCAATCCACAATCACCAACTTGGCTAGATTAATATTGTGCAATATTATCAATGAAGTAAATTACAACTGACTCATTGGATTGAAGTACTGCTCAACAGGGAAACCATAGAAATCTAGAAAATCACCTCCTATTAACTGGTATGGTCATAGTCCTAATGGGAAAGCATACAAGTGCCACTCCCTAAGTTAGAACAAGTTGTACCTGCATTCCAAATATCTCTCCCACACAGAATGAAGTGTGTCTCTAAGCCCTCATCAAGGAGGCTTCATTTTATAGTAGATGAAGATAATTACAGGAATTTAACCTATTTAAGTACAGAAAACAAAAGACCAAACCCAAAATGAAACATGCACAATACACTCTGTAACCTGTATGGCTCCAGGAACCTTGAGCAACCAGAACTGGACACATTGTTAAAAGCCAGAGACCAGTACATCTGGTCAGACAGTCTTGTATATATGACAGTAAACGTTCATTGATAAAACTTCAATTATATGACATTCTAAGAAGGAGAAATATGACAGGAACATCAATTCATATATCAAAGTGAATGGGAGAAATCTCTTAAGAACTATGCCACATGAAGAACTGAGAGCTGTTAACAGTTACTGAGAGATGAAAAGTCGAGTTAAAACCCTATGATGGGTTACACAATCCCATGGTTTGTTCTAAATATGTGTCAACGGTTAGTGCCTTAATGGAATCCCAAATGAAGGACACAGGGGGTACACAGCCAAGTCAGCTAAGACATACTTTATTCACAGTTTAATCTTCTTTTAAAGGGAAAGAAGACTAACGATTTCACCCAGTTTCTCATTCTCACCAGGTGTCATTTCCCTAGCAATAGCTTATCATGGTTCAAAGTGACCCAAGCCTCCTTGCAGTCTGAGAAATCTGTCAGCAGTCCAACTCTTAGATGAGTTGTCTAATTAAACTATAAACAAAGTTACTTTCTCATGAGAAAAGTGTCCTGAAGGCCACTTCTTCAGACATACAACTTGCTTGTCAAAACACCAGGATCCTCTGCTTGAGAAAGTATGCCTCCTAGGTCTCTCAGTACGATGAGATTGACAGAAACATCCCAGGTTGCCTCTCAGCTAGCAAGAGGGGAAGGAGTCTTCTCACAGAAGGAGTCTTCTCATGCCATTTCTCTACATCTGTGTGCATATGAACAGTACAAAAAGGACTCCAGTTTGACTTACAAATATGTCTATGTATGTATGTGTATGTGTTTATTATAATTACACATAATAATTACACATTGTATTTGATGAGTGAGGAAAAGGGAGAATGAGAGGAACAGGGGGAGGTGGTAGAAAGGAGGCAAACATCCCAATATAATTCTCAATAGACATACTTTGGGTTTTATTGCATTTCAAGGTGTTTTTATTTTCATTAGGTGTGTGAGCACCTGTGTGTGTGTGTGTGTGTGTGTGTATGTATGTATGTATGTATGTATGTATACCATACTCAGGATTAATGCTCACTGAAACCACATGAGGACATTGGATCCCCTGGAAATTCAGTTCTGCTTGATTGTGAACTTCATTATAGTTTTTGGAAACTTAACTTAAATCTTCTGGAATATCAACTGGTGCCTTTAATATCTTGAAAAGAAATCTCTCCATCTCTATTTTGTTATTTTTATATTGATATTTGATTTGCATTTCCCTTATGACTAAAGATGTTGAACATTTCTTTAGGTGTTTCTCAGTCATTATATTGATATTTTATTTGCCATGTTTTATGACTTAAATAACAATGAAAAATTGCTACTGTTGGCCAATTAACATCACAAGAAGTAGAAGTATTTAAAAATTCCACATTAAATATTACTATAAATTAGAATTTTAATTATAAATTCAATACTTAGATATCTTTCCCAAAAATGTATTAATATACTTTCTCTGTAGAAAATAGTTTAATTATAATAATGTTCCAACCTTTCTTACTTTCAGGGAGAAGAAATGGCTTCTTCACAAAGACATTTTGTTATGATGCTTTCACCTCTGTTTTTATCCCGATAATTGCTTTTTACCTAATACCATAATTTACACAGCATACTCTGTCATTTCCTGCAGAGAAATTTAAAGTATACTATGGAATACTTTATTCTGCTTTATCTATAGCAATTTCTTCATATGCTACCACTAGCCATTGCAACTATAGTGATCATGGTCAATGTATGTATACATATATATATATATATACACATATATATATGCATATATGTGTGTGTATGTGTGTGTGTTTTCTTCTTTTGGAGTTATGGTCAGGTTACTTCTAGCTAACAATGATTGTACTGACTTTGATATACTTTTTCTTACATAAAAACAATTTTGTAATTCTTAGGAATATGCAAAAATCAATCTAGCTCATTAAAGGATGAGCCTGATTGTGCTTGTATTATATTGATATTATTACTGTGCAATAAAAAATTTGTGTATTAACATAATTTCCTATATATTTATTTATTGTAGAATTTCAAACTGCTAAGTAACTTTAGATAATTGCACGTATCAACTTTCTCAAAATACAAAGTAAATAGGTAAGAAACTCAAATTTATTTTAATGTTCTGAAATATGTGCTACAACCAGTTCAGTCTTTACAGTTATATTGTATGTATGTTTCAGGGCTGACCCTCTGGTATTTGACAAAAATATTGGTGTGCTTTTTTCCTGCAAAAGATTAATTCTTCTGCTACTAGTATTCTTTATTCACTTGTGGCTTTTTGATTTATTTAGGCTTGATCCTGAATATATATAATAAAATTAATAAGAAAATCCATGAATTTTAAAGAGAGTTAGGAGTTATATATGGTAGGGTTTGGTGTGAGAAAGGGATGGAGAACATGATAGGTGGCTATCAGGGAAATGCAAATCAAAATTACCCTGAGATTTCATCTAATACCTGGCAGACTGTCTAAGATCAAAACCACAAGTGACAGATCATGCTGGTGAGGATGTGAAGGAAGCATATCACTCATCCATTGCTGGTGAGAGTGCCAATGTTGTGGGAGTGCATACAGCCATGTCAATCAATATGGCGTTTCCAATGGGATTTAATTTACCACAAGGGCCAGCTACAGCACCTTTTGGCATATACCCAAAAGATGCTTCATTCTACCATGAGGACACTTGTTCAACCATATTCACTGCAACTATGTTCATAAGAGCCAGAAATCAGAAACAACTAGATGTCCCTCAAAAATAGAATGGATAAAGAAAAACGTGGTTCATTTATACAGTAGAATATTACAGCTGCTGAAAATGAAAATGACATCTTAAAACTTGCAAGTAAATGAGTGGAACTAAGAAAAACATCATCCCGAGTGAGGTAACCCAGACACAGACATATAATTATATGATTTATTCATTTATAAGTGGACATTAGCAATCAAACAAACAGTAAACAAGGTGTAATCTATAGAACCACAGAAGTTAAGTACAGAGGAAACGACTGGCAGTAGGGACACTTGCATCCCCGTGAAAGAAAACAGAATAACTTTATGTGTGTTCTGCGGTAGATGGAATGGGCATAGGTAGATCATGAAGGAAGGGATAGGAAATGTAGCTGAGGGAAAGAATACAGGGAAAGATAGCCTGAATTAAAGAGTATGTGAGGGGGGGTTGGGGATTTAGCTCAGTGGTAGAGCGCTTGCCTAGCAAGCGCAAGGCCCTGGGTTCGGTCCCCAGCTCCGAAAAAAAGAAAAAAGAAAAAAAGAAAATAAAATAAAGAGTATGTGAGGAATGGCATGGAAACTTGAGTACTGGAAACTCCCTACAGTAAATGAAGGTGATCCTAATGAAGTCTCCAAATGATTCAAATAATGAGAAAGACAGAGGCCCAACTGGCCATCTTCTGTCACCAAACGAAGCTTCTAGTAGGAGGACTAGGTTATGCTCAACTGAATTGCTGGCCAAGGGAGTCCAATGGAAATCCTCAAATAATATAGGTTGTTGCCAGGACAATAACTTATTCTCCACCAACTGACAGCAAGGCCCAAGAAAAGTTTGCCAAGGAAAACACTCAAACAACTTACCAAATATAGAGAGGTCAAGCTAAGCCTACATAGAACCTTACCTACTATGTTCTCTTGTCTTTGGTATGGGAAGACTCTCTACTACTAAAAGAGAAATGTAAATACTAACTAAGCCACAAAACCTTTGATCTAAAATGTTCTCCGGTCTGTAAAATAGGTTAGAGCAACGGTACCATAAAGCTTGTGGCAGTAACCAATCAACATCTAATTTAGGTCATGACTTTCAGTGTACTCCACAAGATCAAAGTCGTACCTATCACTTCATGGTTGGTGAAAACCAAAGACTAGATATCACAGAGATATAAGGTAATAAGCTTGATCTCTCTCTAACCTATAAATTGTGCAGGTAGGCTTTGTGTGTGTTGGGGGGGGCAATGGGGACCTTGTTATCAGTTTATGAAGAACAAGTTATTATCTTGTTTTCTCTTTTAAAAATGATAACCTCTTAATACTATTCTGCTATACTCATAGACAAAGGCCTTATTCACCAATCAGAGAAACTACCTCCTACTGTTAATGGTAACAAATATGAGACTTACAGCTAGAAATTAAGAAGATGGGTAGACCCTTGGAACACACAAGTTTACATGTGATACCTCCATTAAATCACTTTCTTCAGAGCTTAGGGAGATGGGCAGAAACAGAGATGAAGAGTGTAAGAGTCTGAGAGGATAGAGGACACTAAAAAATATATTCCCTCTAAATCAACTGAGAAATGCTCTTATATACTCAGAGACTGAAACAATACACACAGGGCCTACAGTGGTCTGCGCCAGGTCCTCTATATATATGTTGTAGCTTTTAAGTTTAGCATTTTTATGGGAATCCTGAGTCTGTAAATGAGTGGGTTTATGATTCTTGTGCCTTCTCTTGGGGCTCTGTTTGTTTGCCTTTCCCAAACTCAATGAGATGGCTTCTGTTTTATGTTATTTTATTTTGTTATGTTTTGTTATTATCTTTTAGAAGCCTGTTATTTTCCAATGAAGACAGAGAGTGGATCACGTGGGAGGGAAGGTGGGGAGGGACTGGAAAGAGTGTAGGTAGGAGAAACTGTAATAAGTATAGATTGTTATGAGAAAATCTACTTTCAATAAAAGAAAAATAATCTCAAGAGTAAAAAGAATACTCTAAAAGTATGATATATTTCTCATAATATTGATCTTATCTGTCAACACTTACATTCCACAACCAGCATTAATAAAATGGCCCACAACCACCTAGAACTCCACAACCACCTATATAACTCTAGCTTCAGAGGATCTCAACACACCTTTCTGATCTCTGACAGTAGTGGGGGATCAAGAGCAAGTTAGCAAAAGTTTCCAACATGTCCTGAGAAGATGGTACCCAGGGCCCCATGTCTCACTGAGGTGCTGTTTGTTTGATAGCTCTTGAAGGAAGAAAATCTGATTCCTTTAGGAGTCGGTAATGGTAGCTTTCAGATTCCCCAGTGAATAGTGGATGCTATGTACATATGAACAGCAATAATTGGATTCATAGGATTAGGAAATAAATAGATAATTATAAATGGAAGTCATTTTGATGGGAGAGAGACGTGTTGGGGACTCCCGGGAGTCGATGGAAAGGAATGAAGGGTATACATAATCAAGTTACTTTGTGTACACATATGCAATTTTCAAAGAATGAAGTTGTCAAAAGTATGTAAAATAAAGTTTAATTAACTTACTCATAAAAATAATTCCTAAAAATTGCACTGACATCATTAAATTCTATTTATTAGGCTAGGTTTGATTGTAAAGATTCAATATTCAGAATTATCCAAGGAATTCTAATTAGACATAAGGCTTTTCAGGAAATTTTAGCTAATTATTTTTCAATTAAATGTGTTGTAAGTTGTTCAAATATATACAAAAGCATTTTTATAATCAAAATACTAAGGTGTTTTGTTGTTATAGTTATTGTTGTTGTTGTTATTGTTGTTGATGATAATAATAATGTTATAGTTAATTCATTTTCTCAGAATACAAATGAACGACACACTTTGCTTCTCTTACATGAGGGATTAGATTTGAGGCCCTCAATGGAAAAGCGAAGTGAAGTGAACTGTATCTCCAGTGCCAACTCCAGCTATCCCAGATAACTGTTTCTCTTTGTTTTTTCTACTCTGTAGCTGGCAGTATTGGAATGCTCACAGCTCAACCATTTTTTTATGACTGAATATTTGAATCCCTGAATCCTCGCCATTTAACTGCAGATATCAGGTTGCCATGGAATCTATCCACTGCCTTTCAGTTGCTATCAACTGTTTTTCTCTTTCCGAACTTTAATACTCTGCTCTAAGCTGCTTTCTATCTCCCATGAAAATGGTACAAAAATGCCTTCCAACCCATTATCTTCTTCTCGAGGCAGTACTCCCTTAGAAACAAAACAGATGTTTTGACTTGGATTTGCAGACAAGAATAAAAGACCATAACCAAAGGAACAGAATATAATAGTGTAAAAGTGAGTCTTGGCTATGGAACTGCTATTCTTATGTTATGCATTCTTGTGCTGTCTGCAACTTAGGAAATGGTATGATAGACTTTGCAAACTTTAAAGGTAATTGTAAATGCATGGATTTAGTTTTGTGCTATCACGTTTTGTGTTCACAGCATGATTCTGATCCTGAGGGAAAAGGCAGCCTTTGTCTTTATTCAAATATTTTAAAGTGTTCTCAATACACCAAATTGATAGTACAGTACAGTGGGTAGTAGTTTCATTACAGAGGTAGAGGAAAACCCACACCTAAGATTGGTTAGGTGACGTGAGAGGAGGATGCACCCAACTAGACTGGATGGCTTTTGTTCCTAGTTATTAAAATCAGAGTAACAATTCCAAAACACTTGTCAATATTCAGGTGAACAAAAATGACTTTTTCTTGGATGACTCTTCCTATTTTAATAATTTCTGTCTACCATTGGGGGAAAAGAACAACCCAGGAGTACCAGAGTCCTTTAGAATTCGCTTACAGTCAAAAATATTGAAATCTTTCACAAAACTTTATTTTCTTCTCACTTTACTTCAGATGCCTTCTGAGGTGACTAAGATGTGCAAGACTTAGCCAAATGCAACTTCATGTCTGCCAGATGAGTAGAGTTTCCTTTAATTCAATTTAAACCCTTGGCGAATCTAATTAACGGAAACAGGTAGTTAAGGGAAGCTGCCTTCGTGGACTGTGTAGGAAGAATGTCTGCTTATAATCCTGAGAGCAGTATTGAGGGGGAGCTCATTCCCTGTTCACATCTGCTACTGAGAATCCGGTCATACGTCTGGTGTGGTCCCATGTCATCCACTAGTGTTCTGAGCTTAAGATGGGCTCTCGCTACGTTTGCTGCTGGCCAGTCTATGTTTTAATTTAATTTAACATCATTTAATTACTTGCTTACTGGGTTGCCTGTCCTGTTCCCTAAGACACATTATACTCTCATTATCTCATATCAGGCTTATTTTCCTTCCTCTACATAGAACACTAGGCTCACGTGTAAACTCCCTGCCAGTGTTCTTCTGTGACCCTTTTACAGATTTTGTATACAGAAACAGAACACAAAGTTGGAGAAAGCTCTTATTGTCAAGGTGTGTCCTTTTCTCTGTCATCTCTGAGATTCTGTTTTGTTTCATATTTTTACTTTTAACTTTTCTTGCTTGCTTCATTTCATCATTTGATTGAAGGACTGCTCTGCTATCTTTAATCAATACTACATAACCATATTACTGTACTTATTCCACGTCATGCACTTCCTTTTATAAAAGTAAACCGACGTGTCTCTAGTGACATAATAGTGACTATGGGAATGTGCATAATACACCAACCATGCTTTATTTACCTACTAATTTATGATTATACATCCTGAACTTTTATATTCAAAACCAAGTAGTATTTCCTGTTTACAAACGGTTCTATAGGATAATTTGTCCTACTAGGGCCATTCTGCTACATGTGGCATCTAACGAGGCATCAGTGAGCTAGTAGCTGAACCATGTTGCAATGTTCAGCTTGACCTCTGCGCATGGTCCGCAAATTACATCTTATTGAGTTGGAACATAGCTTACATTGTGAACAGAGACAGTTTTCCTTCCAGTGGGCACTCCATGCAGCTTAAGAATTCTACGATTAAGGATGTTTTTCTACTGAATAACCACGGAAATTAAGTAGCACCGTTAGTCAAAGATGTTATTCAATCGTATCACAGAGCGGGCAAGTATATTAGGGATAGGATAAAAATTTTCACTTATGGGTAAGAAATTAGAAATTTTGTTCTTAATTTGAGCACCCAGAACAACCTTATAAAGTACAATGAATCACATTGGATGAGGCAGAGACTGATATTTTCCATCAAAAAGTAAAAATAAATCTGGTTTCCAAATGCTTTTGAGAAACTGATGGATTTTTTTTCAGTGCATCTATGTAAAATATTGGAACAATAAAATATGCTTGCTTAATCTTTCATTTTATAGAGTAGTCAGAAATAATCTGATTAAAATCAGAATCATACATAAGAGACAAAAAGCTAAAAATTACATTAGAAAATAAATGTAGTTTTCTGATGTTTTTTCTAAGTTTTTACTTCCCTGTCATTATAAAAAATTGTCTTTGATAGCATCTCACTGATAATCAGGCTTAATAACTTGAGTTGCTACTACTAATTTTGCACTCAGTAGGACTTTGTGTTAGCAAAATGATCCAATCTGCTTCCCATCTCTTCTTTGGAAACATTCACAAGCTCTTTCTTTGGTGAAGTCCAAATCATTGAACTAATCCGAATTAGAAAAGAAACTTGTAAATTTACTTTAAAATATCAGAATTTTTATGGTGGCATATTAAAATGATAGTATTATGTTTGTTTTATTCAATGAACATCACATTGTAAAATGATTTGTAATTGTAATTAATATGGGTATTTTTAAAACCCCAGCCACATGGTTATTAATATAGTGAAGTTCCCACTGTAAGCCACTTTGCTGTGACTAACACTCCGAGGTACTTCTTAACATCACTTACCCTTCAGCTTACTATAGATACCCATAGCCAGAATGCAGAACCCTCTTCTAAAACCCTCAAACTTAGTGAGCCTGGCAGCTCTTATCCAGAATCTTAGTATATACGAGACCTAAGCAAAAGAATTTCTGAGAATTTGTGATCTAATTAGAATATCTAATGACTGCCAGGTCAAATTGAGTTAAAGAATAAGAATGTCTCTGGTGGTGGTGGACCTGGAGGGGAATAAAATCTTGAATGTAAAAAGTAAATAAATAAATAGATATATAGATAGACAGATAAATAAATAAGAATGTCTCAAAAACAAAAGAAAATAATAAAAGACCAACCACACAAAATTGCTGAAGTGTCTATAACATGTACATGTTTGAGGGATTTTACAGTCAGTTAATCCTTTGGATTTGTATTATACATAATAAACTTGTATTCATCTTTTTTTTTCTGCTGAAAGTTACCAGGATTGTAAATATTTCACATTCTGCATTGATTCACCTGAGGAAAAATTTCAGCCAGAGTTAAATTAACTCTCTTTAACACTGGAAAGTTTGCCCGGTGGTGGTGGCACATGCCTTTAATCCTAGCACTCGGAAGCATAGGCAGGCAGGTCTGTTTTCAAGGTAACTTGAACTACAAAGTGAGTTCCAGGACAGCTAGTGCTTCACTGAAACCCTTTCTCAAAAGAAAACAAACAAAAATATTGAAAAGTTGGAAGTCTATCATATATACGAGTTGTCTGATCTTTTAAAAGAACTGAATTGCTTTGTAAGATAGGATTTTTTTATATTGAATTGGTTTCTAAAAAACAATGAATGGTATAACTAACTGTCTTTGGTAGGATATAAAAATAGTGAGGCATGTTTATTTAATAGCTTAGTCATTAATTTATAGTTAACATATTTTACTAAATAATTTTTAATTTTTAGATAATTATCATGTATGAATGAAGCCTTGTTGTACTCTAAGAGAAATAGGTCTGTGAAGCTAAATAGCCATTATTACATTTCTCATTTGTAATTCCTTACAAAGCAATTAAAAGAAAAAGTTATCAAAAATCTAGTGAATTCTGAGAGAAGACACAATGTAATTTAGAAACATAAGAAGCACTGTGCATTTTTGGAGCATAATTTTTAGTTCCATATCTCACTGTGTTAAAGGCTAGTCTAGTGAAATAGCGAGACAAGAGTACATACTAGACATTCCCCCCCAAAAAAACCAAGTGAATATAAATAACATAATTTATGAAGCTATAATTATAACCAGTCCATTCAACAGAATCATCAATATTATTGTCAAAATTTTTATTCCTACAAAAGCTAAAGAAACATTAAAATTAATGAAAATCATTACAAATTTAGATATGGTTTTGTCTTAGGGTTTCTATTTCTGTAAAGAGACACCATACTCATCTGATGAATGAAAACGTTTAGGCTGGCTTACAGTTTCAGAGTTTACTCCATTATCATCATGGCAAGAAGGCATGCAGCCAAACATGTTACTGTGGAAGGATCTGAGAGTTCTATATCTTGATTCCAGGCAGCAGCAGGAGGCTATGCCACTGGGTGTGGCTTGAGCATGCATGACATCACAAAGTCCACCTCCTCAGTGACACAATTCCTCCAATAAGACCATACCTCATAACAATGCCACTGCTTATAAGCCAAGCATTCCAACGTGTAAGGCTGTGGGCCTTACCTTTTCAAACTACCACAAGAATCATCATACTTATTCAACAAAAACCAATAACAAAGTTTAGTATAGAATAATTTTCAATCTTTTCTTTATAGATAGCCTATATTTCTAATTTCCCTCCTTATTTCAGCTTATATAAAATAGTCAAAGTCACTAAATTTACTTGAATTCATAATTACAAGCTATGTATTAAACAAGAGACATAATTAGTAGTGATATCCTTCTTATAAGAATATAAAATACAATTTATAATTTATACTATGGTGTGTGTGTATGTGTTGTATGTGCACGCACATGAGTATATGTGTGTCATGTCTCTGCCGTATTAGCACATGTGTCCTTTGGTGTATCCTCCTGTGTGCAGATAGAGGAAAATGAAGGGTAAAATCATTGGTTGGCCACTCCCACAAGTTCTGTGTCACCATTAACCTGTTACATCTTTCAGGCAGGAAATATTGTGTATGAAAGGCTCTATGACTGTGTTGATGTCTTAGTCCAACTCTTAAGAGCCTTGCTGACCATAGAAGATGGCTAATTCAAGCTCTAGATGGCCCATCACTAGAAGACTTTGCTAGGGTCACTGTTACAGGTTCTGTGGAGTTTGCACTGCAGTAGGTTTCTCCACATCCTCCAATTATGCACTCCCTATTCTAGTTGTCTCTCCACTTACTCTCTACCTCCTTCCCTTCGACATCTTTCTAGATCTTCCTGTCCCCATCATCCCCACCTGTACCTAGCCCCCTGAAAAGTCTATTCTATTTTCCCTTTGCAGGAAGATTCATGTGAACTCTTTATATCCCTCCTTGTTACTTATCCTCTCTAGGTATGTGGGTTGCAGCATGATTGCATTTTATTTAACCATTAATGTCCATTTATAAGTGAGTACATGCTGATTTTGTCTCTATGGGTTTGAGTTACCTCACTCAGTAAGATCTTTTCTTTCCATTCTGCTAATTTTAGAATGTTGTTGTTTTTAACAGTTGATCAATATCCCACCATGTAAAGGTCTCACATTTTTTCCTATTCTTTGGCCAAGAAAAATGTAGGGTTTTTTTTTCAAGTTTCTGCCTGTTATGACTAAAGCTGCAGTGAAAATGGATTGGCAAGTGTCCTCCTGGTAGGATTGAATGTCCTTTGCATATATGCCTGACAATGGTATGCTAGGTCTTGAGTTAGATCAACTTCCAATATTCTGAGTTACTTCAATATTAATTTCTGTGACAAATTAAAAGTACAAATTTTAGTTTGGACTTGTTTTAATTAGATTTTAATGAATTAAATTAGACATACGCACTTCTATACCACAGTATACACAGGCATGATACACATGCATTTTCTAATACTGGAGTTATATTTTGTCTGAAGTAAAGAATGTATCTTCTATGTGTGAGGTTTCTATTTAAGTACACATTTATTTCATTGAAGGGAGGACAGAATATTACTATATACATTATTTTATTCATATGAGTTAGTCAGGGATCTTCTTATAAATGCTGGGTGATTGTTCATAAAATATGTAGTTTGCTCACATATATTTCATGTTCCCTTCAGGGAATACATAAATACTGCATTAGTCAAGGTTTCTAGAAGAAGAACAAAATTGATAGAATGAATATGTATGTGTCCCCAGTTACATATAGGAATTTGTTAGAGTACCTTACAAGTGGTGGCCAGTCTAATCAAGCAATGGCTTTCTCCTAATGGAAAGTCCAAGAATCCTAGAGTTATTGAGCTTTTAAGGATCATGTCTTTACTGGTCTTCAGTTTATGTTGTAATCTTGAAAAGTTAGGTTATCATAGCCTCTACGGAATGCCTGAACAATGGGTTAGAGCTTGTAAGCACATGTGAGAACAAGAAGGCCAAAGTTAAATGCTTCCATAGCTTTGTGTGTGTGTGTGTGTGTGTGTGTGTGTGTGTGTGTGTGCAGCTACCATAAGGTGTGTCCCAGATTTAAGGTTGGTTGTCCCACCTTACATGATCCATCAAGAAACTCAAAGCCAAGAAACTCAGTTGTTTGAATTTTAGTTGATTCCATAAGTAGCTAAGTTGACAACCAAAATTAGCCTGCACAAACACCTTACATTTGTATTTCTTTAATACAAACAAATTTTATAATACATAGGAGAAAATTGGATGTTTCAAGTAGTATGTATTTATTGTAGGTTTATGAGGTAGATGAGTGGGCATATTATTTTGCCTATGTAGAAGTTATTGGACAACATGTGAAGATGTAGTTCTTTCTTTCCTTCAAACAGTGTCAGGGAATTGAACTCTAATTTTTGGGCATGGAAAGAGGATCATTTATCTGCTAAGCATTCGATTTGGCATCATTGCCATCTTCTAAAGGATTGAAAGACAAGAAATGTTTTTTTTTTCTGTACATATTTGGGCATTTTAACCCTCTTTTTTTATTATTATTATTAACTTGAGTATTTCTTATATACATTTCGAGTGTTATTCCCTTTCCGGTTTCGGCAAACATCCCCTCCCCCTCCCTTCCTTATGGGTATTCCCTCCCAACCCTCCCCCATTGCTGCCCTCTCCCCAACAGTCTAGTTCACTGGGGTTCAGTCTTAGAAGGACCCAGGGCTTCCCCTTCCACTGGTGCTCTTACTAGAATATTCATTGCTACCTATGAGGTAAGAGTCCAGGGTCAGTCCATGTAAAGTCTTTGGGTAGTGGCTTAGTCCCTGGAAGCTCTGGTTGGTTGGCATTGCTGTACATATGGGGTCTCGAGCTCCTTCAAGCTCTTTCAGTTCTTTCTCTGATTCCTTCAACGGGGGTCCTGTTCTCAGTTCAGTGGTTTCCTGCTGGCATACGCCTCTGTATTTGCTGTATTCTGGCTGTGTCTCTCAGGAGCGATCTGCATTTACATTTTGATCATCCATCTTGAGTTTCATTTGTTCTAGGCATCTAGGGTAATTCAAGCATTTGGGCTAATAGCCACTTATCAATGAGTATATACCATGTATGTCTTTCTGTGATTGGGTTAGCTCACTCAGGATGATATTTTCCAGTTCCAACCATTTGCCTACGAATTAAATAAAGTCATTGTTTTTGATAGCTGAGTAATATTCCATTGTGTAGATGTACCACATTTTCTGTATCCATGCCTCTGTTGAAGGGCTGCTGGGTTCTTTCCAGCTTCTGGCTATTATAAATAAGGCTACGATGAACATAGTGGAGCACGTGTCTTTTTTATATGTTGGGGCATCTTTTGGGTATATGCCCAGGAGAGGTATAGCTGGATCCTCAGGCAGTTCAATGTCCAATTTTCTGAGGAACCTCCAGACTGATTTCCAGAATGGTTGTACCAGTCTGCAACCCCACCAACAATGGAGGAGTGTTCCCTTTCTCCACATCCTCGCCAGCATTTGCTGTCACCTGAGTTTTTGATCTTAGCCATTCTCACTGGTGTGAGGTGAAATCTCAGGGTTGTTTTGATTTGCATTTCCCTTATGACTAACGATGTTGAACATTTCTTTAGTTGTTTCTCGGCCATTCGGCATTCCTCAGCTGTGAATTCTTTGTTTAGCTCTGAACCCCATTTTTAATAGGGTTATTTGTCTCCCCTGGTCTAACTTCTTGAGTTCTTTGTATATTTTGGATATAAGGCCTCTATCTGTTGTAGGATTGGTAAAGATCTTTTCCCAATCTGTTGGTTGCCGTTTTGTCCTAACCACAGTGTCCTTTGCCTTACAGAAGCTTTGCAGTTTTATGAGATCCCATTTGTCGATTCTTGATCTTAGAGCATAAGCCATTGGTGTTTTGTTCAGGAAATTTTTTCCAGTGCCCATGTGATCCAAATGCTTCCCTAGTTTTTCTTCTATTAGTTTGAGTGTATCTGGTTTGATGTGGAGGTCCTTTATCCACATGGACTTAAGCTTTGTACAGGGTGATAAGCATGGATCGATCTGCATTCTTCTACATGTTGACCTCCAGTTGAACCAGCACCATTTGCTGAAAATGCTATCTTTTTCCATTGGATGGTTTTGGCTCCTTTGTCAAAAATCAAGTGCCCATAGGTGTGTGGGTTCATTTCTGGGTCTTCAATTCTGTTCCATTGGTCTATCTGTCTGTCTCTGTACCAATACCATGCAGTTTTTATCACTATTGCTCTGTAATACTGCTTGAGTTCTGGGATAGTGATTCCCCCTGAAGTCCTTTTATTGTTGAGGATAGTTTTAGCTATCCTGGGTTTTTTGTTATTCCAGATGAATTTGCAAATTGTTCTGTCTTACTCTTTGAAGAATTGGATTGGTATTTTGATGGGGATTGCATTGAATCTGTAGATCGCTTTTGGCAGAATGGCCATTTTTACTATATTAATCCTGCCAATCCATGAGCATGGGAGATCTTTCCATCTTCTGAGATCTTCTTCAATTTCTTTCTTCAGAGTCTTGAAGTTCTTATTGTACAGATCTTTCCCTTGCTTGGTTAAAGTCACACCGAGGTACTTTATATTATTTGGATCTATTATGAAGGGTGTCGTTTCCCTAATTTCTTTCTCGGCTTCTTTCTCTTTTGTGTAGAGGAAGGCTACTGATTTATTTGAGTTAATTTTATACCCAGCCACTTTGCTGAAGTTGTTTATCAGCTTTAGTAGTTTTCTGGTGGAACTTTTGGGATCACTTAAATATACTATCATATCATCTGCAAATAGTGATATTTTGACTTCTTCTTTTCCGATCTGTATCCCCTTGACCTCCTTTTGTTGTCAGATTGCTCTGGCTAGAACTTCAAGAACTATATTGAATAAGTAGGGAGAGAGTGGGCAGCCTTGTCTAGTCCCTGATTTTAGTGGGATTGCTTCAAGTTTCTCTCCATTTAGTTTAATGTTAGCACTGGTTTGCTGTATATGGCTTTTACTATGTTTAGGTATGGGCCTTGAATTCCTATTCTTTTCAGGACTTTTATCATGAAGGGGTGTTGAATTTTGTCAAATGCTTTCTCAGCATCTAATGAAATGATCATGTGGTTTTGTTCTTTCAGTTTGTTTATATAATGGATCACGTTGATGGTTTTCCGTATATTTTAAACCATCCCTGCATGCCTGGGATGAAGCCTACTTGATCATGGTGGATGATTGTTTTGATGTGCTCTTGGATTCGGTTTGCCAGAATTTTATTGAGTATTTTGCGTCGATATTCATAAGGAAATTGGTCTGAAATTCTCTTTCTTTGTTGGGTCTTTGTGTGGTTTAGGTATAAGAGTAATTGTGGCTTCATAGAAGGAATTCGGTAGTGCTCCATCTGTTTCAATTTTGTGGAATAGTTTGGATAATATTGGTATGAGGTCGTCTATGAAGGTCTGATAGAATTCTGCACTAAACCCATCTGGACCTGGGCTCTTTTTGTCTGGGAGACCTTTAATGACTGCTTCTATTTCCTTAGGAGTTATGGGGTTGTTTAAGGTTTATCTGTTCCTGATTTAACTTCGGTACCTGGTATCTGTCTAGGAAATTGTCCATTTCCTGCAGATTTTCAAGTTTTGTTGAATATAGGCTTTTATAGTAAGATCTGATGATTTTTTGAATTTCTCTGAATCTGTAGTTATGTCTCCCTTTTCATTTCTGATTTTGTTAATTAGGACACACTCTCTGTGTCCTGTCGTTAGTCTGGCTAAGGGTTTTAAGGAGCAAGTCAGAATACATCTTTGGTCTTTATTATATTTTGTCTATTTTGCTCAAACTGCCCTAGAGATTTAAGAAACTGAAGAAACACATCAAGAGTACCTTCCACTTCTTTTTCTTGGATTTAAAAGATTCAGGTTTGATCATTTTTTCTATGTACCAAACTACATTAACAATGCCTTATAATCTGACCATCTGGTAGATAAATCATGTAACATATATTTAAGGCTAGTGATCAATGTACAAGATTCACCTCAACCAACTTCAGAAAACTCCACAAGTGCGGTTCAAAAATTCTAACATAAACATCATACTGTCACAAAAAAGTGTTTTAATGTCTGTGATATATGAATTTATTTATAAGCATGGTTCATGTTGGTCTTTGGTTGTCTTATTTCAAACATACAATTTTAGTGTGGTCATACTATTTTATCCTTTATAGTGGACAATATTTGATTTCCTTCCTGGGTTAAGACCCTATCATTGGTTATTTTTGAAGCAAAAAATGTAAACACATTTTATATTTAATTCCTTCATAACTGAGCAATTAAAGTGCCTACATAGCACATATAATAATGAATTTCATATCTCTGAAGATGTTAAACCAGGAAGCACTAAGTGGTTTAGTATTTGAGATACACTGAGTTATCTAAGCCACCTGATCTATTTTTAATGTTTTAAAAATAATCTTCCTAACATTCAAAGCACAGGGTACGTTGTTGGGGTAGGAGTAGATAGAACAAGTTAATATCTGGCTTGCACAAAGGAACACAATTATAGTACTTACTTAGTGATGTTGAAAGTTATTTTCTGTAATCATTCCCTATGAAATTCAGATGGCATATACATAAGTCAATACACATTTGACTGTTCCTCCCTGCTATCATCAGGATCCTAGCATCCTGGAAAGCTTTCAGTTTCTTAGATTTTTCTACACAATCAAGTTCTGTACTCATAGTCTAAAGAAATGTCGAAGAAGAATAATTCATTTTGCCCTACTTATTCAGAGTGCAATTTATGTTTGAAATAGAATATCTAATAGTGGACATAAGAACATCACCAAGAAATAAATTTAAGAGGAGAGGGGTTTGCCATTGAGAACTGTCTCTTAAAGATGGAAATATGCAATGAAAATAGAAATTCATAGGTCTTCAAACAACTCCAGAGAAATTATATATCATGTCCCTTTGTAATTAAGTCTCCAGTTATGGTTGCAAAAGATAAAACCCATGTTTATTCCTTCTGATACTCAAATGATCTAAGATCATTATTCCCAAGGTATAGAAGACCTACACCAGTTTCAGTCACATTTTTAAATAGTTACTTTCAGTATTCTGCTAGGACAAATTCTCAATCAAAAAGGCCCGAACTGGATCCTGAATTGTCATATGTGTCATTACAATCCACACCTGTAATAGCAGTATAATAACCAAATTAAAGAGACAAAATTAGTGAAAGCTGCTACCTTTAAAGATCAAGATATTTTCTTTGTTTAGCTTTTTTCCCTTGGTGTATGTGTATTTTTCAGGAAAATATTGTAAGTGTGTAGGTTGAAATAGGTTAGAATTAAATATTGAAGAGATATTTCAGTGTAAACACAATCCAAAGGAACAGAATAAGAAGTCAAGGGAAAAAATCATCCAGCATTACATCCAACTGACTTTCGAATGAAGGATGCAAGAACGCAGAGGGAAAAGGATACTCTCTTAAGGAAATGGTATGGAAAAAAATCTAGATATCCATATGAAGAAAGGAGAACTTTGCTTCTAAATGATTAAACTGTTACTTATAATTGGATTAATTAATTCAACCTAATACACTATCTTTAAAATAGCTTTTAAAAAGCATAAAAATTGTTCATTATATTAACGTAAGAATTAATTTTTGTTCAAGTTCCTAGCATAGGAAACAATTTTTGACTATGAAATTCAAACAATAAACAGAAAAAAAAAACTAAAAATAAGCAAAATTGCATAATATTAAGACAGTACTGTATAATAGAACAAAAAACATAAAGTGAAGTAGACACAACTCAGAAAATGGAGCAATCAGTCTACAAAATATCACTTTAAGCAAAGTACAGGATACATAAGATACAGTCCACAGAACTCAAAAAGTTTAGCAAGCAGAAGGACCCAAGTAAGGACACCTCAGTCACACTTGGAAGGGAAAAAAAAGGCAAAACAAGAACGGGGAGGGAGGGAGGGATCTGGGTAGAAAAGGGGGGAGGGATAGAAAGAGGGGAACATAATAAGGTATTCAGTGGGGGAGAATATGACTGAAGCCCTGAGGACCAGCAGAAAGAATGGAAACAGGTAACCTCAGGTCTTAGGAGTTTGGGAGAACCTTCCACAATGTAGCAGAGACCTGGGAGATAAGAGACTCTCAGGACTGAAAGGACCTTAGACGAAATGCCCAACAGTGGGGAGAGGGAACTTGTAGAGCCCACCTCCAGCAAAAACCCAGGATATCAAGTGAGGGATGGGGTTGCCATCCCACAGTCAAAACTCTGACCCATAATTGTTCCTTTCTGAAAGAATTACAGGGATGGAAATGGAGAAGAGCCTGAGGAAAAGGAGATCCAGGGACAGGCCCAAAGTGGGATCCAGTTCAAGGGGAGGCCCCAAGGTCTGACACCATTACTCAGTATATGGAGCACTCACAAAAAGAGATCTATCGTGACTGACCTCCAAAAGACCTTACAAGCAGCAGAAAGAGTCAGGTGCAGATACTTACATCTAACCAATGGACAGAAGCCACTGACACCTGTGATTGAATTAGTGAAAAACTGGAAGAAGCTGAGGAGGAGGAGGGCAACCCTATAGGAAAATCAGCAGTCTCAATTAACCTGGACCCTTGAGATCTCTCAGACACTGGACCACCAACCAGGCAGCATACATCAGCAGAGATGAGGCTCCTAACATATGTGTAGCAGAGGACTGCCAGGTCTGGGTTCAGTCAGAGTAGATGCACTTAACCCTCAAGGAAATGGAGGCTTCAGGGAGTGGAGAGGTCTGGTGGGTTGGGGGATGGGCAGTGGGGACATCCTCATGGAGATGGAGGGAGAGAGGAGGTGTTGGATGTGGAACAGTCAGAGGGTGAACCAACAGTGGGATAAAATGTGGAGTGTAAAAAAGAATTAAATAAAATTTTTAAAAAATAATAAGAAAAGAAAATGGAAACGAAATAAATAAGAAAAATCTGTTTAAGTAGTATGAATTCGTTCCATTGTTAACATCAAATGGTATACATTTTCCTTAGACAACTAAAATGAGCTACTCTTTGAGTTACCCAAGCCAATACTCTCTTTACAGTAAGCAAAAGTGAAATCAGTCTGTCAAGAGATAGAAGTACTTCCTTCATGTTTACTGAATCGCTTTTCATGAAGCACAGACCAAGGAATCAACCCTGAGCTTCATCAGTATTGAAGGGTTAAAGCCAATAGAAAAGAGTTTTTCTGGATCTAGCCACCGTCAGCCTAGCATTTATACACACAGACACACACACACACACACACATACACACACACACACACACACACACAAAGACACACAGACACAGACATAGAAATCCACACAGAGAGACACACACACACACACACACAGACACACATGCAGACACATACACAGACACACACACAGACATACATAGACACACACTCACAGAAACACACAGTCACACACACACACACGTACACATAGACAGATATAAACTCACAGACACACACAGATACACAGACACACAGGGACAGACATGCACACAGAGACACATGCAGACACAGAGACACAGATTCACATAGACAGAGACACATACTGGCACACAGACACACACTGACAGACATACACACAGAGACACACACAGACACACAGAGACACACACATACACATAGATACACACAGAAACACATACACAGACACACACTCAGACATACACAGACACACAGACACACAGACACACAGACACACACACACACACACACACACAGACACACACACCCCACGCATGCATGCAAGCACACACTTCCTATGTTATAACCCCTTTTATTATCAAGTTCTCTCACACTCTGGAAATCCTTAGCTGTTTTCCAAATGCTAACTGCCACCGCTGCTCCTGCTTCAGCTACCAGGATGGGGAAGTACAAGATTTTGTCCATTTTTCATAAGCCATCATAACATACTTCAATTATGATTAAGTCCACAAGTATCCAAAAATATTTACCGAAGGCATTATTTCTGTCTAGATTTTCTGCAACAAACATGTTATACAGCAGAAATGATTTTTTAGCCTGCTCTGAAATGAGTAGGGAATCACCTGCTTAGATAGGCAGAAGAGGTATATGACCTACTTATTTACTTATAATAACTTAATTTTTCATAAAAGTTTACTAATTATATGCATCCAATAATATAGTGCAACATTAGAAGCCCCTTTATTCAATCATACATAGGACCCCACCTTCTTATTGAGAATGGTTGCAGTGTTACCAGCAATAATTTCATATCCAATCATATTTGGCCAATGTGTAATTTTCTTAGAGTTAACCACCACCACAACAACAACAACGACAACTAAAGAAACTAACAAAAAACTACCTTTCCTAACAGTCCTGCCAGTCAGCAAGACAGAGAAAACATAGTCCATATATCACTATTTAATATAGCCAGGAAAGGGGAATTATATAGGTTCTATCAATCAAGGGTCAAATTTGAAAACTCCCTAACAGCTTAGCTAACTCCAAAGAAAAGGAGACATTCCATGGTGCTGACAATCGAGGTTTACCAGCAGTATTCTTGGCAGTTTTAACAATGCTAAAGCCTTAGCCAAACCACCTCAGGGATGTCAAATCATACTGTGCACTGATGCTTGAGTTCTGTCACCTTCTGAAAATAACCAACTCTTCCTTATATCTGAACCCTGAGGATGACATGTCTATAGATTTAGAACAAACTCTCACTGGTTTTATATATGCTTCACACCTGCATGGCAACCCAGTTGCAATGGCTAATTATGATTTAATTAGATTTTATAAAAACAGTAAATTAGAAAAATACACGTTATGGTGTTTCGAGAGGATATTTTAAGAAACAAGTGTAACTGTGTTTCGAAGAGGTGGTTTGAGTGTATGTAGCACTATCTTGTAGCTGACAACTAAGACAGAAAAATAAGAAAGAAATAAGAAACCCTTTTCTATGACATTCTTCCTTTATAC
Source organism: Rattus rattus (assembly GCF_011064425.1). Taxonomy (NCBI): domain Eukaryota; kingdom Metazoa; phylum Chordata; class Mammalia; order Rodentia; family Muridae; genus Rattus; species Rattus rattus. The sequence continues at coordinate 16,787,028 of NC_046165.1, forward strand.
TGCCTATATGTAAACGTTTATGTAGACAAGAAATTTCATGCTTTATCTCATATCTATAGCACAGAGCTAACATCTTTATTCCTTCCCCGTGTTTATAGACCGTATACTCTATGATATCCAAAAGTTCTTTCTTTCCCTTAGTTGATGAAATTTCACATATCCTGTCACTGCTATATGAAAAGACAGTATCATACCATGCTATTTATGAGATTTCCCATGAATTGAGGATTTCATTGCTTACTAATCAGGTTTCCAGCTGTGGAGTCAGGAGCTGACAGCTTATTACTGGACCATCTAATACTCTCATTGGTAAATTGCTTATTCTTTAATAAGGGAAGTTCCATATTCCTTAATAACTCCGTAATAATCTATGTTCATATCACAAATGGGATAATTGGGGGGTCTTCCTATCTTGTTGATCAAAACAGTTTCAAATAAAATAACCTTTAAATCATAAGACCTTGAATATTTAAGCATGACATTTCAATGAGAGCTCATTAGTCAAAAGGAGAAGAGCTATGTTAAAAAGGAGTTGGTCATGAGGCCAAAACTATGTCACAGAAATGGAAGATGTAGCATTCCATTTTTTGCCATAGATTCAAATGGATGAAAGTGATCACTGGTTAGAGATCATTTGAATTCATATTTAATCCTAAAAATTTACAATGATGTTTTTATTTTGCCTATGGATGAGAAAGTAATAAAACAGTGTATTTCCTCAGTGACTTAGGACAATTGCTCCAGGGATAAGCCCTCAGTCTTGTTGTTGTTTTGTTTGTTTGTTTGTTTGTTTGTTTGTTTTCCCACACTTCAGTCAAGGGTTCTTTTGGATAAGACATAGCATAAAATCAACAAATGGGAAGGATTGATCAATGCAGCATGGGAATCTAACTAGAAAATACTAAACATCGAATCTATACCCTGCATCATGGAGAATTTGGTTTTATATTTAAGCAGTCTCATCCTACCTAGAGCTGACAAAGTCACTCGACCAAACTAACTCTGCTTTCCTCCCTATTCTTATTCTTGGAAAACACATCCCACAGTCTCTAGTGATTTTGGGCCTCTGTGATTACTTCATGAAATAACATATTAAAGACCATCTTTACATGACATCTACTTTAAATAAGTAAATCTCACTTTACTAAAGGTAGGGAAAGAAAAAAATTCATCTATAACATGCCTCAAAACATTTTTTTTTATTTTAGAAAGTTAAAATGTTTTGTGCAATATAATTTGTTTTTAAGAAGTAATTTGTTACCAGATGATGCAGGAGTTATTCTGAACTCTCTGCTGACTGAAAAATCAATGTTTATGTAATAGGTAAGATCAGAAGAAGATATATGAATGGGACTGAAATAGTTGTATTAAACCTGAAGAATATTATCTTCTAAGTTTCAAAAGAAGGTTTCGAACTTTTAGCAATAGTTAATTATAGCTGTGGAAAATGTTCACTACAATTCATTGTCACCAATAAAGACATGTCAACTGCAGTGTGAAAGAACAAAACGCCAGGTCACAGTGTTCTACCTTGCCATTTTCTCCACTAATAGTATGTACTATAGATCCTTGCCCTCTGAACTTTGTGTTTTTTATTTTTATGTTTAAGCATTTTTAAAGTAAATTATTCCACTAGATTTCATCATGTATGGCTTTTCTATCTTAGTGATTTATTTAACATAATAGAGGAATGTAATTTTGTTGACATTTTAACTGTTCCTTCAAATAACAGTGACCCACAGGTCTTTAAACATAATTTCCTTTAATATCACACTACAAATAAGCTAGGTTTCCTTTACTTTGTTAACCTTAAAGAGGCCACCACTTCACCTCCCATCCTTAAAAATGATACACTACTTAAAATGTTATAGATTTTGGAACACTTTTTCTGAGTTGGTTTAAACTTAGTCAAACTTTAAAAGAGACATTAATGCTAGCATTATCCAATGTAGACTGATTTGCTAAGAGGATAGTTCTGTTCTTCACAGCATCCAAACGACATATTCATCTATGAATTTTTCACAAGTAAAGTAACTGCAATTATGTTTAAAATTGTATGTGGTTTTATGTATTCCCTTTCTGAAATGTTCTCTGTTCATTTATAATAAGTGAAATGTCAATTTTCTAAAGAACTAGGTCACTTATTACCAATCCTAAAACTTTTCCTAATATACAAAATATGTCTTCCTATTTCCCTCCTGTTCTCTAACTGCAGATCTGTCACATTCACAATTATAATTCAAGGTCACCACGTGGCGAAAGAAAACAAATATTAGTCCATAAACAGAGAAAATGGAATGATTCTTGTTCTGTTCAAAGCATTTTGCCATATATGAAACTTCCAGTGAAAGTATTTTGAAAACATTTTTTAACATTTAGAGAAAAGTCATTGAATTCGAGGAATGAGTATTTAATTATATAGCCCAAATGCAAGAAACTATAAGATGAGAACATTGAAACTGCAAATATTCTATAATAACAAAGAGAAAGTAAGGAACATGTTTCAACTCTATTACCACTTTCGTTCCAAACTGAATACTCATTTTAAGATCTGTTAATTTTTGGTTCATGTTTTATATGCTAGTGTATTAGATAGCATTTTATTATTTCATTTGTTATCATTTTTTTTTAAATTTCTAAATCACAAAGTTACCCGACATATGGAATTTATGATTTTGCATTTTATTTTCATCATGTTTCTTCATATTTCACAGACTTAATGCTGAGTAAGTGAAATAATACATGGATCAATGAAAATTGCTTACTGCTATCTTTGGAATGATATCATTGGCAGTAATATTAGTGAGGAACAGTCACAATGTAAGGCTATCTACTGGACGTCTCATTTCAAAAAGAATAAAGCTCAAAATTCAGAAAACTCACTGCGCGCGCATGTACACACACACACACACACAATTTTACCTCCATTTCATTTCATTTAAATACTATGTTCTTTTGGTGCCTAGCCCCACTTTCATCAGAGAGGTTCACCCAGTAACTGATGGAAAGAGATGCAAAGATCCAGAGCCAACATTAAGTGAGGCTTCAGGAATGATGCAGAAGTTGGGGAGGAAGGATTTTATGAGCCAGAGGGTCAAGAGTAACAAAAGAAACCCTACAGAATTAACTAACATGGGCTCATAGAGGTTCCCAGATTATGATCCTGGAAAAGTTTGACATAATGCATTACTTTTGTGTAGCTTGGTCTTCTTAAGAGACTCCTAACAGTGGGAGCAGGGGCTACCTCTCACAGCGCTGCCTATTTTGAGGACCCTTTCCTCTTACTGGATTGCCTCGTCTGAATAGGAAAGGAGGTGCCTAGTCTTGCTGAAACAGGACCTACCATGGTTGGTTGGTATCCCTGAGAGGACTGTCCTTTCCGGACGAAGAATGGATTGGTAGGGGAGGCAGGGGGAGGGACTGTGAGGAGGGAAGGAAGGAAAAACTACAATCAGGATGTAAAAAATAAATAAGTAAACTGAGAAGAATTTATAATTCATTAAAACTTTTGCCTGATCTTAATGTAAATAAGTAGATTTTCATCCAATAACCCCATTTTCATAATTATTACATTGTTTATAAATCCTAGTTAAGATCGTGCTGAAAACTGTTGTGGTGCTATGGATGGGAAGGAACTCTCTACTCGCATGTTCTGTGGAAATGTGACAGCGGATAAGGTATGCAGTGTACTTTATTCTTGCATGTGTTGACTTACATGTAATGCTTCCTGTTTGCTACTTCCAGTTTTATAATTCACACATTGCTTGTGACAAATTTGAGACAATGCCAAGGTCCAAGCTTGGAATTTAATTGTGTAGCAACCCATTTATCTTGCCAGATCTCTAAGAACTCTCTGTGACCCCTCACCCCGTCTTAATCTACTTAGTCATCCAATGGAGACATCTGCATCTGAATATATATATATATATATATATATATATATATATATATATATATATATATATATATATTTCTGTATTTCTGTCTCATCCATTTGTGATTATTGTTGCTTCATGAGCAGCTTTTGGTATTATTTTATTATTGGAAAACTGAATAGCCATGTAACTCAGTGCACACAAGAAGACACAAAATAAAATGTACCTTCCAATGTTTCTATGTGTTGCGTTGACATTTTATTCATTACCCTATGAAAGTGTATATATTTTATTATATTCATATAAGCATAGCATATGATTGTACCTACCAAAGAATAATCATATTGCATATTTCTGCTCCATTTTATTCCTCGAAAATTTCTGTTAGCGTAGTACTGGTCTCCTTCATTTGATGAGTAATTTTCTAAAGTAAATTATATTACAAATGAAATTGATATTTTTCCCTGTAGATTCTGAGAATTATATGATTAATTATGACCTACTGATTATTTGTTCACAATGGATGAGCTCAAATCGTGACACCAGTGATCAATCCTTTTGATATGTGTGTTCAGTCAGTCCCTCATATATTTCTTCCAAGGCATCAGCATCATCAATATCAAACTCTCTACAAGGCGAAAGTTTGCTATCCATCTAGTAGCTCATAGTTCTATCAGTGTTTAGAAGCCACATGAAGAGTAAGTTTTTACTACCTGCAATAAAAGCAAGACTCGTGGCCGTCATAACAAATAATAACAACTACCTTTGTTATGTAAGTTGAGAGTTGAAAACTTTCTTTGACTTATTTTGCTAGTGAATTGACACTGTGTCACTTAAACTTGCTTCAACACAGGAAACCTAACCTATATTTTTATTTTATTTTTTGTTATTTTTATTTGTTATTTTATTTACTTATATTTCTTTTTTATTGGTTATTTTATGTATTTACATTTCAAATATCCATTTTTCTGGTTTCCCCACTGGAAACCTACATCCCATCCCCCCTCCCCACTGTTTCTATGAGGGAGCACCCCCACCTACTCACCCACTCCTGCCTCACTTCCCTAGCATTCCCCTATGTTGGGGCATCAAGTCTCCACAGGACCAATATCCAGGCTTTTTACAACTGCCTAGTACTTGAAGATCTAGGGTCCCTGGAAGCAAAGTTGTTTGACTCCAGCCATCCAAGCAGGTGGAGTGCTTTTTAGACATTAGGACAGTGCTGATTACTTAATTCTATCACACTACATTGGATTTGCCTAACTCAAATAATCTGAGACAGACATTAAGCATTCTTAAATGGAGGTGCCTGCATTAGCAATATTCTGAAAGAATTTTCTACAATGAACATAAAATACCAGGGGGAATTAAGCTTAAATCTATCAGATCAAAATGTCATATACATTTTAAAAATTACCATGCCCAATTTTCTTGAAATGACATCCTACTGCATTTCCATGTCTACATTCTATAATTTTAGTACTTGGATCAACTATTATAAAATTTTTGAGACAAAATGACAGTGGTTGGAAATCATTAGTGTGAAAACCATATAATCATTTTCTTTGTGGAAGGAGAGAATGAATACATGCACAAGCATTGCCTAGTATCTCTTATTTATGACAGTATGTATAAAATTCTAGTAGAATAACATATGAATCATTTTTAACTCATGTACTTCTATACTAGATATAATGGTGAGATATACTAATATCATACAGCTTATTTATGACTTCGCTGCTGTCTCCCAAGATACAAATTGAAATGTCTCAACTAACTAAATCGAAAAGGCTACAGATTAGGATAATGGGCTATATTCATATAAGATTCTATTTAGAAATCTTTCCAGAAATACAGCCCAGACCATCATGGCTCAATCTTATGGAAAAATGAAGACACATTCATTCAGATGTTATTGCTACACCCAGAAGAAAGACAATTTGACAATAGGCTTTAGAAAGTGATGGATTAGAAGAGAAGTGTATAAGAAAACTCCATTCATAATATATTTTCTTTAATAATTTTCATTTTATTTTTGTGTATATATTTGTCTGCATGTATATTTGTATACCATGTGAATACCCAGTGCCCTGGGAGACAAGAAGAGGGTGTCAGATGACTGATTATGGAGTTACAGAGAAATATTAGCCACCATGTGAGTGTGAGGACTTGACTAAGGTTTTCTGGCAGAGCGGCTACTGATGGTAATGAGTGACCCACTCTCAAGCTCCCTATCATTACTACTGTTTATTTTTCAATATATTATTGGTTGTAATTTGTAAAGTGACAGTAAGGAAAGGGGCATCTGAATTTAGTATTTTTTTTATTAACTTGAATATTTCTTATATACATTTCGAGTGTTATTCCCTTTCCCGGTTTCCGGGCAAACATCCCCCTCCCCCCTCCCCTTCCTTATGGGTGTTCCCCTCCCCACCCTCCCCCCATTGCCGCCCTCCCCCCAACTGTCTAGTTCACTGGGGGTTCAGTCTTAGCAGGACCCAGGGCTTCCCCTTCCACTGGTGCTCTTACTAGGATATTCATTGCTACCTATGAGGTTGGAGCCCAGGGTCAGTCCATGTATAGTCTTTGGGTAGTGGCTTAGTCCCTGGAAGCTCTGGTTGCTTGGCATTGTTGTACATATGGGGTCTCAAGCCCCTTCAAGCTCTTCCAGTTCTTTCTCTGATTCCTTCAACGGGGGTCCTATTCTCAGTTCAGTGGTTTGCTGCTGACATTCGCCTCTGTATTTGCTGTATTCTGGCTGTGTCTCTCAGGAGCGATCTACACTTCTGCACTTCTTTGCTTCATCCATCTTATCTAATTGGGTGGCTGTATATATATGGGCCACATGTGGGGCAGGCTCTGAATGGGTGTCCCTTCAGTCTCTGTTTTAATCTTTGCCTCTCTCTTCCCTGCCAAGGGTATTCTTGTTCCCCTTTTAAAGAAGGAGTGAAGCATTCACATTTTGATCATCCGTCTTGAGTTTCATTTGTTCTAGGCATCTAGGGTAATTCAGGCATTTGGGCTAATAGCCACTTATCAATGAGTGCATACCATGTATGTCTTTCTGTGATTGGGTTAGCTCACTCAGGATGATATTTTCCAGTTCCAACCGTTTGCCTACGAATTTCATAAAGTTGTTGTTTTTTATAGCTGAGTAATATTCCATTGTGTAGATGTACCATATTTTCTGTATCCATTCCTCTGTTGAAGGGCATCTGGGTTCTTTCCAGCTTCTGGCTATTATAAATAAGGCTGCTATGAACATAGTGGAGCATGTGTCTTTTTTTATATGTTGGGGCATCTTTTGGGTATATGCCCAAGAGAGGTATAGCTGGATCCTCAGGCAGTTCAATGTCCAATTTTCTGAGGAACCTTCAGACTGATTTCCAGAATGGTTGTACCAGTCTGCAATCCCACCAACAATGGAGGAGTGTTAATCTTTTCTCCACATCCTCGCCAGCATTTGCTGTCACCTGAGTTTTTGATCTTAGCCATTCTCACTGGTGTGAGGTGAAATCTCAGGGTTGTTTTGATTTGCATTTTTTATGACTAAAGATGTTGAACATTTCTTTAGGTGTTTCTCAGCCATTCGGGCATTCCTCAGCTGTGAATTCTTTTGTTTAGCTCTGAACCCCATTTTTTTAATAGGGTTATTTGTCTCCCCGCGGTCTAACTTTTGAGTTCTTTGTATATTTTGGATATAAGCCTCTATCTGTTGTAGGATTGGTAAAGATCTTTTCCCAATCTGTTGGTTGCCGCTTTTGTCCTAAACCACAGTGTCCTTTGCCTTACAGAAGCTTTGCAGTTTTATGAGATCCCATTTGTTTCCATTCTTGATCTTAGAGCATAAGCCATTGGTGTTTTTTTTTCAGGAAATTTTTTCCAGTGCCCATGTGTTCCAGATGCTTCCCTAGTTTTTCTTCTATTAGTTTGAGTGTGTCTGGTTTGATGTGGAGGTCCTTGATCCACTTGGACTTAAGCTTTGTACAGGGTGATAAGCATGGATCGATCTGCATTCTTCTACATGTTGACCTCCAGTTGAACCAGCACCATTTGCTGAAAATGCTATCTTTTTTCCATTGGATGGATTTGGCTCCTTTGTCAAAAATCAAGTGACCATAGGTGTGTGGGTTCATTTCTGGGTCTTCAATTCTGTTCCATTGGTCTATCTGTCTGTCTCTGTACCAATACCATGCAGTTTTTATCACTATTGCTCTGTAATACTGCTTGAGTTCAGGGATAGTGATTCCCCTGAAGTCCTTTTTATTGTTGAGGATAGTTTTAGCTTATCCTGGGTTTTTGTTATTCCAGATGAATTTGCAAATTGTTCTGTCTAACTCTTTGAAGAATTGGATTGGTATTTTGATGGGATTGCATTGAATCTGTAGATCGCTTTTGGTAAAATGGCCATTTTTACTATATTAATCCTGCCAATCCATGAGCATGGGGAGATCTTTCCACCTTCTGAGGTCTTCTTCAATTTCTTTCTTCAGTGTCTTGAAGTTCTTATTGTACAGATCTTTTTACTTGTTTGGTTAAAGTCACACCGAGGTACTTTATATTATCTGGGTCTATTATGAAGGGTGTCGTTTCCCTAATTTCTTTCTCGGCTGGTTTCTCTTTTGTGTAGAGGAAGGCTACTGATTTATTTGAGTTAATTTTATACCCAGCCACTTTGCTGAAGTTGTTTATCAGCTTTAGTAGTTCTCTGGTGGAACTTTTGGGATCACTTAAATATACTATCATATCATCTGCAAATAGTGATATTTTGACTTCTTCTTTTCCGATCTGTATCCCCTTGACTTCCTTTTGTTGTCTGATTGCTCTGGCTAGAACTTCAAGAACTATATTGAATAAGTAGGGAGAGAGTGGGCAGCCTTGTCTAGTCCCTGATTTCAGTGGGATTGCTTCAAGTCTCTCCATTTAGTTTAATGTTAGCCACTGGTTTGCTGTATATGGCTTTTACTATGTTTAGGTATGGGCCTTGAATTCCTATTCTTTCCACGACTTTTATCATGAAGGGTGTTGAATTTTGTCAAATGCTTTCTCAGCATCTAATGAAATGATCATGTGGTTTTGTTCTTTCAGTTTGTTTATATAATGGATCACGTTGATGGTTTTTCATATATTAATCCATTCCTGCATGCCTGGGATGAAGCCTACTTGATCATGGTGGATGATTGTTTTGATGTGCTCTTGGATTCGGTTTGCCAGAATTTTATTGAGTATTTTTGCGCCGATATTCATAAGGAAATTGGTCTGAAGTTCTCTTTCTTTGTTGGGTCTTTGTGTGGTTTAGGTATAAGAGTAATTGTGGCTTCATAGAAGGAATTGTAGTGCTCCATCTGTTTCAATTTTGTGGAATAGTTTGGATAATATTGGTATGAGGTCTTCTATGAAGGTCTGATAGAATTCTGCAGTAAACCCGTCTGGACCTGGGCTCTTTTTGGTTGGGAGACCTTTAATGACTGCTTCTATTTCCTTAGGAGTTATGGGGTTGTTTAACTGGTTTATCTGTTCCTGATTTAACTTCGGTACCTGGTATCTGTCTAGGAAATTATCCATTTCCTGCAGATTTTCAAGGTTTGTTGAATATAGGCTTTTGTAGTAAGATCTGCTGATTTTTTGAATTTCCTCTGAATCTGTAGTTATGTCTCCCTTTTCATTTCTGTTTTTGTTAATTTGGACACACTCTGTGTCCTCTCGTTAGTCTGGCTGGGGTTTATCTATCTTGTTGATTTTCTCAAAGAACCAACTTTTGGTTCTGTTGATTCTTTCTATGGTCCTTTTTGTTTCTACTTGGTTGATTTCAGCTCTGAGTTTGATTATTTCCTGCCTTCTACTCCTCCTGGGTGTATTTTTCTTTTTGTTCTAGAGCTTTTTAGGTGTGCTGTCAAGCTGTTGACATATGCTCTTTCCTGTTTCTTTCTGCAGGCACTCAGCGCTATGAGTTTTCCTCTTAGCACAGCTTTCATTGTGTCCCATAAGTTTGGGTATGTTGTACCTTCATTTTCATTAAATTCTAAAAGTTTTTTAATTTCTTTCTTTATTTCTTCCTTGACCAGGTTATCATTGAGTAGAGCATTGTTCAATTTCCACGTATATGTGGGCATTCTTCCCTTATTGTTATTGAAGACCAGCTTTAGGCCGTGGGTGGTCCGATAGCACGCATGGGATTATTTCTATCTTTTCTGTACCTGTTGAGGCCCGTTTTTTGACCAATTATATGGTCAATTTTGGAGAAAGTACCATGAGGAGCTGAGAAGAAGGTATATCCTTTTGCTTTAGGGTAGAACGTTCTATAAATATCCGTTAAGTCCATTTGGCTCATGACTTCTCTTAGTCTGTCTACGTCTCTGTTTAATTTCTGTTTCCATGATCTGTCCATTGATGAGAGTGGGGTGTTGAAATCTCCTATTATTATTGTGTGAGGTGCAATGTGTGTTTTGAGCTTTAGTAAGGTTTCTTTTACGTATGTAGGTGCCCTTGTATTTGGGGCATAGATATTTAGGATTGAGAGTTCATCTTGGTGGATGTGTCCTTTGATGAATATGAAGTGTCCTTCCTTATCTTTTTTGATGACTTTTAGTTTAAAATTGATTTTATTTGATATTAGAATGGCTACTCCAGCTTGCTTCTTCCGACCATTTGCTTGGAAAGTTGTTTCCCAGCCTTTCACTCTTAGGTAGTGTCTGTCTTTGTCTCTGAGGTGTGTTTCCTGTAGGCAGCAGAATGCAGGGTCCTCGTTGCATATCCAGTTTGTTAATCTATGTCTTTTTATTGGGGAGTTGAGGCCATTGATGTTGAGAGATATTAAGGAATAGTGATTATTGCTTCCTGTTATATTCATATTTGGATGTGAGGTTGTGTTTTGTGCTTTTCTTCTCTTTTGTTTTGTTGCCAAGACGATTAGTTTCTTGCCTCTTCTAGGTATATCTTGCCTCCTTATGTTGGGCTTTACCATTTATTATCCTTTGTAGTGCTGGATTTGTAGAAAGATATTGTGTAAATTTGGTTTTGTCATGGAATATCTTGGTTTCTCCATCTATGTTAATTGAGAGTTTTGCAGGATACAGTAGCCTGGGCTGGCATTTGTGTTCTCTTAGGGTCTGTATGACATCAGTCCAGGATCTTCTGGCCTTCATAGTTTCTGGCTAGAAGTCTGGTGTGATTCTGATAGGTCTGCCTTTATATGTTACTTGACCTTTTTCCCTTACTGCTTTTAATATTCTTTCTTTATTTTGTGCGTTTAGTGTTTTGACTATTATGTGACGGAGGTGTTTTTTTCTGGTCCAATCTATTTGGAGTTCTGTAGGCTTCTTGTATGCCTATGGGTATCTCTTTTTTTTAGGTTAGGAAGTTTTCTTCTATGATTTTGTTGAAGATATTTACTGGTCCTTTGAGCTGGGAGTCTTCACTCTCTTCTATACCTATTATCCTTAGGTTTGATCTTCTCATTGAGTCCTGGATTTCCTGTATGTTTTGGACCAGTAGCTTTTTTTTTTACATTATCTTTGACAGTTGAGTCAATGATTTCTATGGAATCTTCTGCTCCTGAGATTCTCTCTTCCATCTCTTGTATTCTGTTCGGTGAAGCTTGTATCTACAGCTCCTTGTCTCTTCTTTTGGTTTTCTATATCCAGGGTTATTTCCATGTGTTTCTTTCTTGATTGCTTCTATTTCCATTGTTAATTCCTTCCAGTGTTTGATTGTGTTTTCCTGTAATTCTTTCAGGTATTTTTGCGATTCCTCTCTGTAGGCTTCTACTTGTTCTCTAAGGGAGTTCTTCACGTCTTTCTTGAAGTCCTCCAGCATCATGATCAAATATGATTTTGAAACTAGATCTTGCTTTTCTGGTGTGTTTGGATATTCCATGCTTGTTTTGGTGGGAGAATTGGGCTCCGATGATGCCATGTAGTCTTGGTTTCTGTTGCTTGTGTTCCTGCGCTTGCCTCTCGCCATCAGATTATCTCTAGTGTTACTTTGTTCTGCTATTTCTGACAGTGGCTAGACTGTCCTATAAGCCTGTGTGTCAGGAGTGCTGTAGACCTGTTTTCCTGTTTTCTTTCAGCCAGTTATGGGGACAGAGTGTTCTGCTTTCGTGTGTGTAGTTTTGCCCCTCTACAGGTCTTCAGCTGTTCCTGTGGGCCTGTGTCTTAAGTTCACCAGGCCGCTTTCTTGCAGCAGGAAAGTTGGTCTTACCTGTGGTCCCGAGGCTCAAGTTCGCTCGCGGGGTGCTGCCCATGGGCTCTCTTCGGTGGCAGCAACCGGGAAGATCTGCGCCTCCTCTTCCCGGAGCCTCTGTGCACCAGGGTTCCAGATGGCCTCCGGTGTTTTCCTCTGGAATCAGTAATGTGTGCAGAGAGCAGTCTCTTCTGGTTTCGCAGGCGTGTCTGCCTCTCTGAAGGTTTAGCTCTCCCTCCCACGGGATTTGGGTGCAGAGAACTGTTTATCTGGTCTGTTTCCTTCAGGTTCTGGCGGTGTCTCAGGCAGGGCTCCTGCCTCTCCTGGGCCCTCTCCCACGGGAGCCCAGAGGCCTTATACAGTTTCCTCTTGGGCCAGGGATGTGGGCAGGGGTGGGCAGTGTTGGTGGTCTCTTCCGCTCTGCGGCCTCAGGAGTGCCCACCTGACCAGGCGGTGAGGTCTCTCTCCCACGGGTTTTGGGACTGAATTTAGTATTTTACCAGACACTGAGCTTGGGCTTAATTTTAATGGCATCTGAGTTTCAGTCCTTGAAGAGAGGTGCAATGTCAATTTTCCTAATTCTCCATTTGCCTATGAGATTTTTTTTTTTTTCTTTTTTCTTTTTTTTTTTTTTTTTTTTTTTTTTTTTTTGTGGTTTGTCCAGGAAACTTCCAAAGGCTCCCAAAACAATTGCACCACTGCATTTAGTCACCCAGTGTAACCAGATATTAAGACTCATTTAGGCATTTCAGGTGCAGGATTGAGATTAATCACCTTAGAACTGAGCTGGGATCTGTCTTCCTGATGACTAGTTTTTGTTATACTGAGACACACTATGCAGTTTTCTGGAGACCAAATGACATCAACAGTCTTAACTGACTCGATGCCACCTGCGGACCCTAGCTATGTCAGTACTGACATTCCAGGTAAGATATACTCACTGGTATCACAGCAGTATCATTATTAAAGGGTTAACCATTGTTTTCTAGTTGAACGTAAGACAAACTTCATAGAGAGTAATATATAAGTGCTTCTGAAACTCAGTTTAAAAGCTCATGGCTGGGAGACCGTAGGTTCTACAGGAGAACCTACGATACTGATGCCATCTTAGGAAGATATGTAGCACAGATTTCTGTACTTATATTTGTTTTTATATTTATATGTATGATTTTAGTATAAATGGTAGTGTGGCTTTTCCCATTGGATCTTTTTTTCCTGCAGTGGATAGTGATGAACACAGAGACTCATAACCTCTCATGATGCTGAGGGTAAGAGACTGTGCAGTCTTTATCATTAGTTAAGACATAATCTCTATTATCTACTCCAAGGCCTGGGAACCACTGGGGGAGGATAAATGAAAAGAAGGTAAGAACTGAACGGTCAGAAGGAGTGCTGTGTTGTGAACATGGTAGGGTGTATGTAATCATGCACACAGAGAGACTGTAGCTACATGCTCTGAAAAATGCATGTAAAGGACCATAGTGGAGGAGAAGATAACAAAAATGTAAAAGATGAAAAAAGGAGGAAGGCGATGATGATGTCCATGGTAAACCTCAGACATTAAATAAATGTATGAACTTGTTCAGAAAATTTAAAAGGCATAGACATGCCACTGCAAATTTAGTTAATACCTGAAACTCATAGGCATCTTTCAATTTAAGCTGAAATAAAATCACATGACTGGTTCTGATCAAAAATCATGAGCAGACACCGTGTGTGTACTAGTACAAGGCAGGTTTTTGTGAAGTTACTTCTTACCACAAAGCGTAGAATATGTCAGAAAAGAACTACTAATGCAAGTTTGAATAGGAGCTGGATCCTGCCTCAGCACTTCAGGGTTCTTGTTGGACTTACAGAGGACCTGGGTTCAGTTCCAAACGCCCACACGACAGCTCAATCCTGTCAGTAACCCTGACTCTGTGATTATGAAGCCTTCCTCTGCCCTCTTTGGACACCGTGCCACACGGTGCACATAAACACAGAGCAAACACCCATATAGAAATTAAAATATTTTCTTCTCGCTACTAAGTGGAATTGAAGCATCCTCATTGGCCTTTCTGCTTGTTAAAGTTCTAAATTCTGTGGTTTATATTCTAGGTATTCTGTACTTTTTGGAAAATATCCACTTATTAGCGAGTACATACCGTGTATGTTGTTTTGGGTGGGTTACCTCACTCAGGATGATATTTTCTAGCGCTATCCATTTGCCTGCAAAATTTGTGAAGTCGTCGTTTTTAGTAGCTGAGGAATATTCCACTGTGTAAAGGTACCACATTTTAGGAGGGCGATCAGAGAGGAAGGCCAGCAGTCTCAACTCACCCGTGCCCTTGGGAGCTCCCATATACTGAGCTGAACCACCAAGCAGACAGCATACATGAGCTTGTCTGAGGCCCCCTACACATATGCAGCAGAGGACATCCTGGTCTGGACTCAGTGGGAAAAGATGTGCCTAACCCTCGAGAGACTTGAGAGCCCAGGGGTGGAGGGAGACCTGGTGGTGGGGAAGCATCTTCTCGGGCACATAGAGGAGGAGGAAAGGGTTGAGAGATTGTGGGAGGAGTACCAAGAGGGGATCAACAGCTGGATTGTAAATAAATAAATTAATTAATCAGAAAATTAAAATGTTTTAACATTCTTTTCTTCCAATAGGCATGCATCAAGTGAAAATTAAGACTTCATTGTCTGTCATTAGTTATGTAGTTCCAACTCTTATAGCATAAGTTAAAGTGAATGAAGCAGAAAATACAATGACTTTATACAGGACCAATTATATGGAGACAGAATAAAATATCTGATAATACATTTTTAAAATCATGACTATCAAATACAAATAAGAACTAAATTATTTAATTAAAAATAATATAGTTTTTAGTTTCTATAAAGCATGAGAAGAAAATGAGTTCAGATTTTTACGAAGGAAATACTACACTTTGCTAAAACAAATTACAAGTGAGTAAATGGAAAAATCAAACTATGTGTATATTTAATTATCACTTATGAAGTCTAATTTCATTAAAAATATATTACATAAAGTCATTAGAGCCTATATTAACTAATTCAATTCTACATTATGCCTATTAAGTGGGTTAATGTATGGATGACTGCATTTAGCTTATGACTAATTTGATTACTGTAACATGGCCTTTAGAGTATATAATAATAAAATAATAATAACTAATGTGCCATTTTTCTCAGTAAGAATCACCTTGTTCTATAAAAATCTGCATGTGGATAATTACTAGATATAATAGAAAATACAAAATTGTCCAGTCCTTGCTATAATATATTTAGTGCTCTAAGATCCCAAAAGAAAATTAATGATCAGTAACATATAGCATAGTACAAAACCTCTTATAATAAACATTGATGAATAGTTTTTGCTCATTCTGGGAGCTGTCCAAGATCAAGTCTCTCTGGGCTTTGGTCAACTGCAGGAGGCAATAATGAGTAGCATTGGTCTTAGTTTGATTTACTTGACAATTGTTTCCTTTTTTTCCTTACGTTAACAACAAAACGAGGTAAGAACTTATGTCCATTGAAACTGCACCTTTGTGCAATTTCTTCCATTTTCTGTAGATCAATGTTCTTAGTTCTAAAAGTTGAATTATTTAAAACAAAATTCAAACAGAACACATTCTAGGATCTTTTGTCTGTTAGAAAGAGGTGGACCTGGGAGAAATTGCCAATGAAGAACTTAAGTAATCGTTTTTACTTTGTTATCTAAAGATTTTAGGGCAGCAAATTTAGATGCATAATTATATCCTCAAATCACTGGAAAAAATAAATTCATACTTGATATTTAGCTAAAATATATTTGAATGTCAGGATATGACTAAATTTATGTTTTCTACTAATCCCATCTTCTTTATATTAATTATTTAACCTTTAATTATTTTTAGGATTATTGTTTTGAAAACTTATGCAATAAGGTATAAATAATTTTAGTTATAATAAGAAGCCATATTAAACTCTTTTCATGGACAATCCCAGCTAATTACTCCACCAATTTACTGACAAAGATTTTAAAGAATTATAGCCTCTGACCTTTAATGTTCCCACCTCCTGTGGTGGATCAGTGATTGACCAAGACTCCTGAGTTCTAGCAAATTAGCCTATTTGGAATGAAAAAATACATTAATTCCTTTAAACTACTAAATTATAATGTTTCTATAATAATGGAGTAATAAAGTAATACATAACTTGGAAAACATAAAAAAGTCTTCATAATTTTCTCCAAGTCAATTACTATTGATACATTCCAATGAAACACTGAAGTCCTATTAAGTTTTCAAATATTTAGTTATTATTGAAAAATATTCCTTATTTGCTATGAAACTTTTCCCAGTATACATACTATTATGTCATTTTACTAGTTTTCAGGAAACCATCAATGATCAATGAATCACTTACTGAGCAAGATGGAACAAATTGCCCACGAAATTTAGATTCCTTTTGGTGACATATTGAGCAGAGTCCTGGGGCTTAAACATTTGAAAAGAAAACTCATACTTTATAGATGATGTGTTTTTAAAATTTGGGAAGATTATCTCCAATGGGCAATTTTTCTAACTTTTTAATTTTTATGCTTTAAGTTTGTAAGTCTGTACATTGTGAGTCGATAGAGCAGTTCTGAAACTCAAATAACCATTTCTCCTCTCCAGAGCGATCCTGTTCTCTGAATGACTCACTGAATAATAAATATCCCACTAACTAACTGAAACACCAGGAAAGCCATCTCCACGGAAACTTTAGCTCAGTCTTCCCAGGACTGTGTAGATATCTTTGGGCTTTACATTAATTATTCAAAGTAGGTAGAGTTTACTTTCATTGTGAAATTGAATGCAGAAACAAAGGCTGAGGTGAGATAGCAATGATGATACCTGAAGATCTTCTCAGTACTGAGTGTTTTCCAGGCACTGCTCTGTACACTCTCCCCCTAGTTAGAACGTCTAATCCTTGTTTATCAGTCATGAGGCAAGTTTGCATTGGTCAAATTAAACAATCATGGCTACTTAAAAAAAAAAAAAGCCATTTTGATGAAAATGGCAATGTTGAAATCTACACCAAGTTTTCCTAAGCTATACTCTATTATTCCAGTTACATTGTTAGGGTATGGAAATGTATCTGCATCTACGCTATGTCATGTGTGGGTACAATATTTCTCAAATTTGACCTTAACTAAAATTTACTTAAGTGACTGACATAGTTTATAGATAATCATCATGTTGTAGGAAATGAAGTAGAAACCGACACGGAAGATTTCATGACACTGAATGGTTGATCTTATCTCCACGCAGTTCCTGTCCAGTCACTGCATTTCTCTTTTCATACTTTCAAATGCAAGAAGTGTCTATTATTCATGTTTATCAGTTGCTCATGGTTTATCTTCTTTAGGCCCCAGATGCCAGGGAAGAAAGAGGTTTCCAGGACTCAGACAGGATGACATTAGTCAAAATACCCAACACAGAGGAGACAGAACCTGTAGAGACAATATCCAGTGGATAGCCATAGACCCAGTTGAGGGAAGGGGCTACCCATCCGTCTCAAAAGTTTTAACCCAAAACTGTTCCTGTCTAAAGAAAATACAGGGAATGAGTGGAGCAGAAACTGAAGGAAAGGTTGATCAGACCTTGCCCCACCTAGGAAACCATTTTATTTGCAGACACCAAACCCAGACACTATGGCTCATGCCAAAAAAGTGCTTGCAGACAGAACCTAGTATAGCTGTGCCCTGAGAGGCTCTGCCAGATCTGGACCAGTGCAGATACATATGCTCACATCCAACTATCAGAGTGAGCATGGGGACCACAAGGGAAGAGTTAGGGGAAAGACTGAAGGAGCTGAAGGGCATTGAAAAACCTCTAAGAAGAACAACAATATCAATTAAGTGGACTCCTCAGAGCTCCCAGGGTCTAAACCACCAATCAAGAATACACTTGGAGGGACCCATGGCTCCAGCAACAGATATAGCATATATGTCTTATCTGACATCAGTGTGTGGGGCAGGGGGAGGTCCTTGGTCCAGTAGAGGCTCGATCTCCCAGCATATGGGGATGCTTGGGTGAGGTGGGAGTGGGTGGGTGGGTGGTGGGAGCATCCTTATAGGGAAGGGGCAGGGGATAAGGAGCTTGCAAAGGGGAAACCAGGAAGGGGGACATTTGAAATGTAAACAAATAAAATAACCAATAAAACAAAAATAATTATAACCTAAAATAATGTTGCCCCAATGTAGAGGGATGCTAAAGGAGTGAGGTGGGAGTGGGTGGGTGAGTAGGGGAGCATCCTCTTAGAGGCAAAGGGGAGGAGAGAAGGGATTGGGGGTTTGTGGAGGAGAGACTGGGAAGGAGGAGAACATTTGAAATGTAAACAAATGAAACAACCAATTAATAAAATAAATGTTAACCTTTCACTTTAGAGATTTTCAAAATGGAAAAGAAAAGCTAAAATTAACACAATTCATTTACACATGTGTGCCCACTGCCTAACGAGCTTAGTCATAATCTCTTAGGATATGAGACTATGCTTGATTGTTTTTACAATATTCTTAATGATATTGACATGTATGGCCTGCAGTCTATACAAACCATAAGAATTAATATGAAATTTTCTCCTCTGGGACAAGTAATATGAAAGCTATGCAGATTTGAGAATGTGAGTTTTAACCCTGAAATTCCTGGGGAAAGGAAAAGTAACTCCTAAATGTTGTCTTGTATTTCCAATAATGCACTATGATATTCCTGTACCCACAAATATCAAATATTTGTAATCACACATGTATACACATGAATGTACACAGAAACATAATAGACAATTTAATTATTATTAAAATTGTATAAATTACCAGAGTTTGCCTTGTACTGAGCCTGAACGTGCTGTGCAAACTCCAAGAGAAAAAATGATCACTAAATCTATAAGATGTGATACTTAATGAATCTCTGAAGCAATCATCTGTATGGCATGAATAACACTGTCCAACAACATAAGCTAAAGCTTGAACTTTTAAGGTATGTTGAACAGAAGATAAATCATGTGCTGTACTGTAAACCTAGGACCTATCCTAGTAGAGCCATAGATCTCATAGGAGAAATTACTCCTGGCACTTTAATAAACCAGTATAAATTCTACTGCATTCTAAATATTTACACTTATATTCATCAATAAATATAGCTCTCACCCTTCATCAAGTAATCTTCTTTTTGAAGCAGACAGAGGCCTTTGAAGAAAACACTAACTAATCAAAATGCAGAATGCACCTGACTGTGAGCTACCAAACTCTGTTATACATCAGTCATATGTAAGGCACAGGAAATACTAGAAAAAAGCAGAGATTTTTAAGGAAAAGAATGACTGGGGAGTCTGCTGCAAAACTATGCTTTCTAGATATCACAGAGGACATACACCCATGAAATATAAATACTATTTTTAAAACCAGACCTGAATAAAGACCACATCAGTTGAGGCAAAAATAGAACAGGGAAATTGCACAAAGCGTACCCCTAGGTGAGGGGATAAATGCAATAAAAATTACTGAGAGAACAGTAGTTTGGTTTTTCCCAGAGACCTGAACCCTAAGTTTTTATCCAATTACAAGTGGTCGGTTTAAAAGACTATATACAAGCAATACCAAATGGACTCAATAGAGTAAATATATGTTTTTTTGTTTGTTTGTTTGTTTTTTTACCTTAAGTACATATATATGCTGATAATATAAAAATAATAAGACATTGATTTAAAAGGGATGGGAGATGGAAGTGGTTGTAGAGAAAGAGGCAGAAATAATATAATTTTACTTTTAAAAAGTAATTAAGTAAATAATATACATATAAATTCGTTAATGAGCACCCAAATTGCATGATGGAGAGAGTTGGACCCTCAGAAGTGTGGCCACTCCTGAGAGTTCAGAGGAGATTACATTCCTGATCCAAGAGGGGATCACCTAGTGCCATCTGTGACCCCTAGGCACAGTGACTAAGGAGCAGTCATGTGCAGGACCTTCCAGGTCCCTGCCTGAGTGAAGAGCTGAAAGCCAGTTGCCAGGAGCACCTACACACCTGAGAGCAGAGGTCAGACCAATTTTTCTGCTCCAAGTGACCTGCCTGGTGGACTCAGGACACACAAAGCAGAAGTCTTCTGGGACACGGCACTTCTGGTTTCTGGCTGTGCCTGGAACTGAACCAAACCAATCCCACAGCTCCCTGAACCCAAATCCAGTGGGGCAGAGAGCTGAACACCCAAAAATTAAGATAACCCTGAGACCATAGGACAAACCACCACTTCTGCCCAACTCTGCCCACATCCCTGGTGCAAGAGGAAACTGCATAG
Organism: Rattus rattus; assembly: GCF_011064425.1. Lineage (NCBI taxonomy): Eukaryota > Metazoa > Chordata > Mammalia > Rodentia > Muridae > Rattus > Rattus rattus. Next base: position 16,807,409 of record NC_046165.1, read on the forward strand.
TGCCTCTGAGTACAGGAATATAGGAGCAGTCAGCTGCAGGAACCTGCTGGTTCTGGCCTGCTCCCCGAACTGAACTGAACCGGTCACACAGGTCACTGCACACTAATCCCATGGGGAAGAGACCTGGACTCTCAAAAGTGTGGACACTCCTGAAAACTCAGAGGAGACTACTCTCTGCCCACATTCCTGACCATTCAGAAATTGCCTAGTGCCATCTGAGTCCCCTGGGCATAGGGACCTTGGAGCAATGAGGGGTAGGACCCTTCAGGATTCTGCCTGCAGCTAGAGCTGAAAGTCAGTCACCAGGAGTGCCTTCACACCTGAGAACAGAGCTGTGTGTTCCCAGACCCTGTTGAAAGAAAACAGGTCTACAAGAGTGCTGAAACAGAGGCATACAGGAGGGTCAAGCCACTGACAGAGAAAGCAAGACAAACTAACACCAGACAAACCTGATGGTGAGAGGCAAGCACGTTCAGGAACCTAAACAACAGAAACCAAGGGTACTTGGCATCATCAGAGCCCAGTTATCCCACCAAAGCAAATAACAGATATCCAAACACACAGGAAATGCAAGTTTGGATTTGAAATCACATTTTATGATGATGATGGAGGACTTCAAAAAGGACATAAATAATTCCCTTAAAGAAATACAAGACAACATAAATAAACAAGTAGAAGTCCTTAAAGAGAAAACACAAACATCCCTTAAAGAAGTACAGGAAAATACAACCAAACAGGTGAAGGAATTGAACAAAATCATCAAGGATTTAAAAATGGAAATAGAAACAATAAAGAAAGCACAAAGGGAGACAACCCTAGAGATAGAAAACCTAGGGAAAAGATCAGGAGTCATAGATGCAAGGATCACCAACAAAATATAAGAGCTAGAAGAGAGAATCTCAGGGACAGAAGATACCATAGAAAACATTGACACAACCATCAAAGATAATGTGAAACTGAAAAAGCCCCTAGCCCAAAACATCCTGGAAATCCATGACACAATGAGAAGATCAAACCTAAGGATAATAGATATGGAAGAGAGTGAAGACTCACCTTAAAAGGCCGGTAAATATCTTCAACAAATTTATAGAAGAAAACTTCCCTAACCTAAAGAAATAGATGCCCATAAGCATACCAGAAGACCTCAGAACTCCAAATAGATTGGACCAGAAAAGAAATTCTTCCCATTACATAACAGTCAAAACACCAAATGCATAAAACAAAGATAGAATATTAAAAGCAGTAAGAGAAAAGGGACAAGTAGCATATTAAGGTAGACCTATAAGAATTTCACCAGAATTTTCACCAGAGACTATGAAGCTGGAAGATCCTGGTCAGATGTCATACAGACCCTAAGAGAACACAAATGCTAGCCTAGGCTACTATGTCCAGCAAAACTCTCAATTAACATAGATGGAGAACCCAAGATATTCCATGACAAAACCAAATTTACACAATATCTTTCTACAAATCCAACCCCTACAAAGGATATTAGATTTAAAACTACAACAGAGGTAGGGAAACTACATCCTAGAAAAAGGGAGAAAGTAATCTCCTTACAACAAAACCAAAAGAAGTGAGGCTCACAATCATAATTCCACCTCTATCAGTGAAAATAACAGGAAGCTACAATCACTATTCCTTAATATCTCTCAACATCATTGGACTCAATTCCCCAGTAAAAAGATATAGACTAACAGACTGGATACATAAAGAGGGCCCAGCATTTTGCTGCATACAGGAAATACACCTCAGAGACAAAGACAAACACTACCTTAGAGTAAAAGGCTAGATAACAACTTCCAAACAAATGGTCTGAAGAAACAAGTTGGAGTAGCTATTCTAATAGCGAATAAAATCAACTTTCAACCAAAAGACATCCAAAAAGATAAGGAAGGACATTTCATATCCATCAAAGGAAAAATCCACCAAGATGAACTCTCAATCCTAAATATCTATGCTCCAAATGCAAGGGCACCTACACACATAAAAGAAACCTTACTAAAGCTCAAAGCACACATTGCACCTCACACAATAATAGTAGGAGATTTCAGCACCTCACTCTCCTCAGTGGACAGATCATGGAAACAGAAATTAAACAAAGACAGAGAAACTAAAAGAAGTTATGAACCAAATGGACCCCCATTGGAGGAAATAGGAAAAAGATTGAAAGAGCTGAAGGAGCTTGCAACCCCATATGAACAACAATGCCAACCAACCAGAGCTCCTAGGGACTAAACCACTCTACCCAAAGACATGAGACAGACCCATGGCCCCAACTGCATATGTTGCAGAGGATGATCTTGTTGGGCCCAATGGAAGGAGAAGCCCTTGGTCCTGCCAAGGTTTGACCCCCAGTGTGTGGTAATGTTGTGGGGAGGGGTGTATGGAAAGGGGAACACCCTTATAGAAGAATGGACAGTGGATGGGATAAGGGGCTTTTCTGGGAATCTGGGAAAGGAAATAAAATTTGAAATGTACATAAAATAAATACCCAATAAAAACTTTAGAAAATTACTTAATGAACAAGTACTAGATATGGACAAACATATAGCATTTATCAAGGGGTCATGAATTATTACAGTTGAGTAAATTATAGTTCCTAGATCAAAATTGGTTTTAGTCAAATAACAAAACTGAAACATATAGGTAGTCACCATATAATGTGACCTAGTTAGCTACTATAATTTTTCCTTATCAAATACAATAAATATAAATTGCACCTTATAGAATTATTCTATTGGCCAATCATTTGTACTTTCAAGAAACGATACCTTATTTTCTCAGGTTATTTAATTAAGGAAACTTAAAGTAATTCAATATCAGCTTATTTCAATTATTTATATGATCAATAAATTATTGGAATCTTTCGTTTTCTTTAAATTGAAAATAGGTTCTCTCACACAAAGCATCCTAACTACAGTTTCCTCTCTTTCCACTCCTCCCAGCTCCCAATCTCCCCATGTTTGTGGGTGAACACTGTTATAGAGGCAGGAGGAGGGAGGAAGGAGTAGGGGAATTCCAGAGGAGAAATTGGAAAAGGGGATAGCATTTGAAATTTAAGTAAAGAAAATATCCAGTTTAAAAAAAATGAAAAAAAAATAAGAGACATGTATCAGAAATTGCTTTCTATGACCAGTTATTTAATGCTACATTTTAAGGACATCACTATTAAAATTAGTTTAAAGAAAGCTATCAATTGTTCCCCACTCCTCTATGACATCTATAATTAATATAGGTATAATTAATACACAAGGAAGAAATAATTTCTGTAATAGAATGCAGAGAAAACAAAATCCTAATATAGTAGAGGAAATTGTCATTGTAATCATCAGTATAGCATGTTTGGTATAGTCAAAATGACTGTGTACTCTGACTTGGAATCATGGATTTAGGAAGTGCCAATGAGGACCCATCCTCTCCCAGAAAGACTGTTCATAATTCCTGGAAGGTTAAGTGAAGGAAGGCTCTGAATGGGTAACAGAGATGAATATAATCACAACGTATTTTATATAAAATATAGTAGCTGTGGGAATAAAATTTCATGTTTTCCTGACTTTTCTTCCATTTAATATTCCATAGAAAAATCCTTGTATAAAATGATTAATTTAATCTGAGATCAATTACACACATTCATTCATTATTCATCATTTCTTAGAACTTTTTTTCATCACGTACTTTGAGAAAATGAAATTGAACTGTTCTATCACTTCTTGCAGACACTTCTTTTATCTATAATGTACTGAATTAAAGGATATATTGAAAGTAATAGTTTTCGTTCCCAGAAATATGAATATAGAACTCATAGTGCCTATAATCATTTAAAGACTTTTGAAAGGATGCTAATATAGATGTTGGGGAAATTTATTAAAATAAATAAATTTCATTTCCATGCATTAAATAAATCCCTCCTCCATTAACACAATTAAAATGCAATTAGATTTCAGAAAATATTTTAGAGACACATTGTGTGCAAACACTTTCAAAACATCTTTAATAGCTGACTAGATACAATTATATTGTACTGACATTTGCAAAATCAATTATTAATTACAGTAAATTATGTCACATACCTGTCAAATTCTCAATAACAGAAAGTTATCATTCAGTGTCTATTCTAGAGGATAAGCCATCTAAAATGAATAAAGGTTTTTATATTCGTGTGCCTTCATTTTCGTCCAATTTAATATAAGTGAGAATAGTACTACTTATTTTTATTTGGAGATTTTACTTTATTTTATGTATTTTTTTGTTCAATTGAGATGTCATGATGTTATCTCTCTTATTTTTACCTGTGTCTTGAGTTTACTATGTACCCTAAGCAATCCTTACACTCACAATGATTGCCTGTTCTTTGCCTTGTGATTTCTGAGATATAGACATTACTCAACACACTTCCTATTCCATCTGAATGTTCTACTTATTAATATATTTTATATAATGGTCTTTATTTCCAATGCTATAAAATTATATTGAAAAGTATATTTAACTTTATTTGTAGTATTTGTTTTGACACATTTGACTAAATATTATTGAAACATACAGAGATCCATAAAATATGCTTCCATCCCAAGTTATTGTGGGGCATATAAAAACACACTAAATCATGTAAGTGTTACTTACTTGCACAAACTTTTACACCGAACACATAAATTTGAGTATTACAATTTTTCATCATTTTGCATACATTTAGTCACTTTAAACTTTGAAAATGTTGGCTCTGCTCTCTGCTCCTCTTTTTTCTATAGAAAGCTGCATCTTCTTATGCAGTGCCAGTCTCATCCCATAGACAAGATGGTGAAGGTCATTTGTGAATATATTTGCCACTATTGTGCACCTGGTTACCAGGGCTCTGCACTTGGCAAAGTAGAGATTGTTGCCATCAGTGACCCCTTCATTGACTTCAACTACATGGACTACATATTCCAATATGACTCTACCCATGGCAAATTCAATGACACAGACAAGGTTGAGAATGGGAAGCTTGTCATCAACAGGAAGCCCATCACAATCTTCCAGGAGCAACATTCCATTAACATCAAATTGGGTGATGCTGGTGATGTGTATGTTGTGGAGTCTACTGGTATCTTCACCACCACGGAGAAGACTGGGGACCACTTGAGGGTGAGGCCAAAAGGTTCAGCATTTCTGCCCCTTTGGCCGATGCTTCCATGTTAGTAATGGGTGTAGACCATGAGAAACATGACAACTCATTCAAGATTGTCAGCAATGCATCCTGCATCACCAGTGGCTTAGACCCCCTGGCCAAGGTCATCCGTGACAACTCTGGTATTGTGGAAGGACTCATGAACACAGTCCATGACATCACTGTCACTCAGAAGACTGTGGATGGCCCCTCTAGAGAGCTGGGGTGTGATGGTCGTGGGTCAGCACAGAACATCATCCCTGCATCCACTGGTGCTGCCAAGTCTGTGGGCAAGGTCATCTCAGAGCTGAACAGGAAGCTCACTGACATGGCCTACTGTGTTCCTACCCCCAATGTACTGTTGTGGATCTGACATGCCACCTGGAGAAACCTGACAATTATGACGACACCAAGAAGGTGGCGAAGCAGGTATCCAAAGGTCCACTGAGGACCATGTTGTATCCTGCAACTTTTTTTCCTTCCATTTATATTAAATTGGGTATTTCTTATTTACATTTCAAATGTTATTCCTTTCCTGGTTATCAACTCCCACTCTTCCACCTTTGATGCTGGAGCTGGCATTGCTCTTAATGGCAACTTTGTAAAGCTCATTTCCTGGTATGACAATGATCCCGGCTACAGAAACAGGGTAGTGGGCCTTATGACGTACATGGCATCTAAGGAGTAAGAAACCCTAGACCATGCACCCTAAAAAGGACACTGAGAGCAAGAGACAGGCCTTTGGTTGCTAAGAAGCCCCTGTCCCAACTCGGCTCTCAACACTCAGCATCTCCCTCACAATTTTTTTCCCAGACCTCCGTAATAACAGGAGGAGTCTAGAGAGCCTCCATATTCTCTTGAATGCCATCAATAAAGTTTGCTGCATGCTCCCTCCAAAAGAAGAAAATGTTCCTCAATGTAATGTATTTCACTTGTTGAGTAAAACAAATGAAATATATATATATATAATTGTTTATGTAAAATATAATTATATATTATATATTATATATAATTATGTTTATATATAATTATGGCCATGAATATTTCTTTTGTAATACTGGTTTTCTAATCTGTTTTCTATCACTCTCATAAGGATATCTACCTTTTGGTTATGATACATAGAGTGTGCTTATATCATAAAATAGCCTGTGTCAAGTGGAACAAATAGAAATATCTTCTTATGATCTGTGGCTTGAACAATCATTGCCTTAATATGCTAGATGAACAGATTCTAACATAGAACTATATTTCAACCCCTTACACTTATTATTGACTTTTTAATAGAAGAATGACAACAAGCAAAAGCAGAATTTCTGTTTGGATAGGTGTAAATGTTTTTATTTATTTCCTCAGAAGATGGACTGAGATGAGAGCTGCATCCAAGAATATACAGCTTGGGCTAGCCCACAGTAGCTCTTTCTCTATTCTTACTCTCCTGGGTCTATACCTGGAAGCTTCAATCCTTCACACAAGTTAGTCTTCTATGATGACTGATTCAATCTGGCTTCTCTCAGCTTCTGACTGAATTTCTCTGTTTGAACTCATACTCAGTTGGACCATATGTTCTAATCTTCTGACTCATTCTCCTTCTCTGGCTTGTTCTGTCTTCACCTGTGTCTAGTTTCAATATGTTTCTATAAAATTGTCCCAGTAGAACTGTCTCAGTAAAACTCCCACACACCACGTGACACATGTGTCTAAACCCTTTCCCTGCCTGACTTAAGGAGTCTCTCTTTTCTGTGCTGTTCTTGTAACATTGTACATAATATATCTCTTACATCATTCTGCCAAATCTTTCTCTGATTACTTTGTCTGCCCCATAATTAGAGGTCACTTTCAAGCATGTCTGCTTCCTTCTGCAAATTATCCTTAGCTTTGTAAAGGATTAAAGGTGTATCTACGTGTCTGTACTCAAGCCAGATCATACTGTAATCCAGGGCATGTCTATATTCTGGCTAGGTCATATAGACCTAGAAGGTTTCTGGATGTTATCCCTTACCAAAGTAGGATGTTACAAGATAAAAATTTCCTTCCAGATAGAGGTGTATTCCATGAAAAAAAAAACAGAGGTGTTGATCCTATAAGTATAATAGATTATATGGGAAACAGTTATAACTGTATGTCATGAAAATCTTTGCTCCCTTATTTCATGGAACCAGTAGGTAGAGGACAACAGTATCAGGAATTGTCACTGGCATTTAAAATTTAAAGACTTAAGGGAACAAAAAAGCCAATATTACATTCTGAATCAGGAAAAAAAATGCATTTTTGGCATCAGACTGAATTAACTTAAAAGTGGATTATTTAACCTTCTACATGAGTCAATATTTTATCTAGGTCATCAATTAAACCTTTGTTAGATGCTAAGGTGAGCAATTAGCCATATCATTTCTAATGTTTTATTATATACAAGGAGATTAAATAGCCACGTATGTATATGGGTTATTAGGGAAGTGGTGAAGGGAAAACTATAATCAAAGATTTTGAAAACAATCAATTTTTAATTAAGAATATAAATATATATATGTGTCTGCAATGAATCACTTGTTAGTACCTTTTAAAAAATAATAGCTTAATACAATAATAATTTCAATTAAAACTGTTATTTTTGATTTTATAATTATATTTTCTAATTTTTATGTCTCATTTAACAATTACTTTTTATATTTTTATTATTTATGTTATTTATTTATACTTCAAATATGTTGCATCTTTCTGGTTCCCCTTATGTGACCCTCTGTTACCAAACCACTTTGCCTCTAAAAGGGTGTTCACCCACCCACCCCTTCCCATGTCATCCTTTATCATGCCCCTTCACTGGGCATCAAGTTTCCACAGGACCAAGTACATCCCTTTCCCACTGAGGCCAGACAAGACCATTAACCAGCCCATGTATGCTTTTTGGTTAATAGCTTAGTCCTGGGAGCTCTGAGAAGTCCAGACTACTGATGTTGTTGTTCTTCCTATGGGATTGCCATCCCCTTCAGCTCCTTCTGTCCTTCTTGACCACTCAGATATCAGATATATAGGGAACTGTTTTTTTATTCAATGCTGTGTTCTAGAGATTTCAGCTTTTACATTTTTTTGGTATGGATTTTATTTACAGTGATTGATGCATGGTTTAGTGGTGCCTTCATGATTTACTCTCTTTGATATTTTGATCTGATCCAATACAATGATTTTTGAAATCTACCATATAAAGAGAAAGACAAACACCAAAGCATCTCATTAGGTGAAGAAAAGACTTTTTACAAAATCTAATACTCTTCTATATAAAAGTCCTAGTTAAACTAGGGATAAAAATGAATATAACTCAACATAATAAATATATTTTACATTAAGACCACAGCCAACATCAATCTAAATGAAAAGAATTTAAAAGTGTTTTCTATTCCATTCCAGTGATCTACATGACTGTCTCTGAACCAATACCACACAGTTTTTTGTTTGTTTGATTTTTTTTGTTTTTGTTTTTGTTTGTTTGCTTTTTTAATCATTATTACTTTGTAATACAGCTTGAGGTCAGGGATGGTGATTCCCCCAGAAGTTCCTTTATTGTTGAAAATAGTATTCACTATCCTTTGTTTTTTGTTCTTCCAAATGACCAAATTGCTCTTTCTAACTCCATGAAGAATTGGCTTGGAATTTTGAAGGAGATTGCATTGAGTCTGTAGATTGCTTTCAGCAAGATGAACATTTTTACTATATTGATCCTGCCAATCCATGAGCATGGGGTTCTTTTCATCTTCTGAGATCTTCTTTGATTTTTTTCTTCAGAATCTTGAAGTTCTTGTCATACAGATCTTTCATTTGCTTGGTTAGAGTCATACCAAGATATTTTATATTATTTGGGACTATTGTGAAGGGTGTCATTTTTCTAATTTCTTTCTCAGTCTGTTTATCCTTTGAGTAGAGGAAGGCTATGATTTGTTTGAACTAATCTTATGTTCAGACACTTTGCTGATGTTGTTTATCAGGTTTATGAGTTCTCTGGTAGAAATTTTGGTCACATAAGTATGCTAGCATATCATCTGCAAATAGTGGTATTTCTTTCCAATTTGTATCCATTTGAACTATTTTTGTTTTCTAATTTCTGAGGCTAGGACTTCAAGTACTATATTGAATAGGTAGGGAGAGAGTGGGAAACCTTGCTATTCCCTGATTTTAGTGGGACTGTTGCAAATTTCTAAGAATTTAGTTTGATATTGGCTACTGGTTTGCTATACATGACTTTTACTATGTTTAGGCATGGGCCTTGAATTTGTGATCTTTAAAAGACTTTTTATCAAGAAAAGGTATTGAATCTTGTCAAACATTTGCTCAGCATCTAATGAGATGATCATGTGGTGAAATGAACCCACATACCTATATACTTGAGCTTTGAACCATCCAGTAGAAAACGACATTTTTTTTACAAATGGTGCTGGTTCAACTGGTTGGCAGCATGTAGAGGAATTCGAATAGATCCATTCTTTTTGCCCTGTACAAAGTTCAAGTCCAAACAGATCAAGAACCTCCACATAAAACCAGATACACTCAAACTAATAGAAGAAAAAGTGAAGATGAACCTCAAACACATGGGCACAGAAGAAAATTTCCTGGACAGAACACCAATGGCTTATGCTCTTAGATCAAAAACAGAATAATGGGACCTCATAAAATTGCAAAGCTTCTGTAAGGTAAAGAACACTGTCAATAGGAAAAAAACACTAACCAACAGATTGGAAAAAGATCTTTACCAATCATACATATGATAGAGGGCTAATATTTAATATATACAAAGAACTCAAGAAGTTAGACTCCAGAAAGCTAAATATCCCTATTAAAATGGGGTACAGAGTTAAACAAAGAATTCTCAACTGAGGAATATCGAATGGCCGAAAAGCACCTAAAGAAATGTTTAACATCCTTAATCATCAGGGAAATGCAAATCAAATCAAGTCTGAGATTCCACCTCACAGCAGTCACAATGGCTAAGATTAAAAACTCAGGTGACAACAGATGCTGGTGAGGATGTGGAGAAAGACAGACACTCCTCCATGTTTGGTGGGATTGCAAGCTGGTACAACCACTTTGAAAATCAGCCTGGAGGTTCCTCAGAAAATTGGACATAATACTACCTGAGGACCCAGCTATACCACTCCTGGGCACATACTCATAGGATGCTCCAACACATAACAAGGACACATGCTCCACTATGTTCACAGTAGTCTTATTTATAATAGTCAGTACCTGGGTGATCCCAGATATCCTTCAAGAGAGGAATGGATACAGAATATGTGGTACATTTACACAATGGAGTACTACTCAGCTATTAAAAACAATGACTTCATGAAATTGTTACGCAACTGGATAGAACTAGAAAATATCATCCTGAATGAGGTAACCCTGTCACAAAAGGAAGCACGTGGTATACACTTACTGATAAGTGGATATTAGATCAAAAGCATCGAATATTGAAGATGCAATTCAAAGACCACGTGAAGCTCAAGAATAAGAAAGACAAAAGTTTGGATGCTTCAGTCCTTAAAAGGGTAAACAAAGTACTCACAGGAGGAAATACAGAGACAAAGTGTGGAGCAGAGACTGAAGGAAAGGCCATTCAGAGACTGCTCCACCTGGGGATACGTACCATATAGACTTACCAAACCCAGACAATTTTGTAGACTCCAAGAGGTACATGCTAACAGGAACCTGAAGTAGTTGTATCCTGAAAGTCTATGCCAGAGCCTGACAAATACAGAGTCAGATTCTCGCAGATAACAATTGGACTAAGCATGGGATACCCAAAGGAGGCTTTAGAGAAAGGGCTGAAGTAAATGAGAGGGTTTACAACTCATTAGGAATAACAACAATATCAATCAACCAGACACCCCAGACATCCAGGGACTAAACCACTAACCAAAGAGTACACATGGAGTGACCAAAAGCTCCAGTAGCATATGTAAGCAGAAGATGGCCCTTTGGGGCATCAATGGGAGGAGCAGCCCTTGGTCCTGTGATAGCTTGATTTCCCAGTGTAGTGGAATGCCAGAGTGGGGAGTTGGGAGGGAGTAGGTGGGTAGGTATGGAGCACCCTTATGGATGCAGAGGGTGGGAGGATGGGATAAAGGGTTTCCAGAGGGGTATCCAGGAAGGGAGGTAACATTGAAATGTAGATTTAAAAAATGTGGGTAATATTCATTGTCAATTTGATTCAGAATCACCTGGAGCATAGTGACTCATCCTGTAGGCATATCTGTACTGACATTTTAAAAAAACAGATTACTGAGGAGGAATGGCCAAACCTGAGTTTGTACAGGGCACCATCCCAGAAATAAAGAAGAGGAAAGGCAGAACTATACTGATGATGGGCTCTTCCTCTCTCTACTTCCTGGCTTTCCTGACTTGAATTGCTCAACTCACCCTACTTCCCAAAATGGTGAACGATGCTCTGAGACTGGGCTTTGTCTGTGCTGTTATTTTAAGACCAAGAATATTTAAATAATAATTATATATTATTATAATAATTATATATTATATATTATATAATAATATATACACACATACATACATACAAACATACATACATATGCCTTTGTATTCATATTACATTGTAAAGGAGCATAGTCTAGAGGGAATGTGGATAACTATTTAGGACTGATTTAAAGCTCTGTGGAATGATATACAGATACAAATCTAACTAAATAATTGTCTCAATGGTTTTGATTTTGGAGAGTAGATGTATGAGCAATTGTGATGGTTTGAATAAGTGAATCCCCCTCTAGAATTTCACATTTGTGTATTTGGTCCCCAATTCTTGGCAAACTTTGTGGAAACTCCAGGGGTTTGGCATTGGTAAGAAGATGTATGCAAATAGAATTGAGATCTGAGACTAAAATGAGTTTCGCCATTAAGATTTCCTGCTCTTTCTGATTCCTGCCTGCAGTTCAAGATAAAAGTCACCATGGGCTCTGATACTCTAGACCCACAAGCCGAATAAGCTCTCTTCTATAAATTCCCTAGGTCACAGTGATTTATTACTTCAATATAAAAGCAACTAGAACACCAACTGAGAGGCAGCATTATTGCAGGCTCTCAACACCCTTAATAGCAATTTATAATTGATCTTTGTATCAGATATGTATTTTTAATGTTAGGAAGAAGGTTTGGAATATAAACTCGGGATACTGTGAGTATCTACGAATTCAAAAGCTAAGAATTACCCCAGACAGCATCTGACGTTCACAACCCATATTTGCCTCTGTGACTTCAATCCATCCACTTCATATCCAAACCAAGGTAGTTGGCAAATGATTTGTTATGCACCTTTCTTTTGTTCTGCGACTGTAAAAATTCATATAACCAAAATTCTAGGAGAATTCGTAATTCTCATAGACAGATATTATATTCCTGAGACATGGGCCCCTACACTTTGGTCAGAATAAACTTAATCTTTTCCCTTTGGAATAAGAAATCACTTTTTTTTTTAAATAGAAAACTGCAACATAAACTAACAATATAGTTAGATAAGCAAATATAGGTAATCATTTTTTTTCAAAATGAAGAGACATTAAATAACAATTATATGTGAGAAAGGTTTAATAAATTAACACAGAGACTGACCATGCAGCTTAAAGACTAAGCCACTAGCCATCCCCAACTTTAACAGATTAAGTCGTGTAAATGTTTATTTTTAGAAAGATAGATATTGGGCTTATGAAAAAAAATAAATGCAAAGAAAATTTCAAATATTTAACATATATTTAAATTAAGAAATTAAGAGTTAAGAAACGCGTGTTGATGATGGTGGTAGTTGTGGTGGTGGTAGTGGTGGTAGTGGTTATGATGATAATGATGTTTGCATGTTAATCCATTCGTTCATTAGTCCATTAGTCTTTTTGTCCTTCTATGAACACATAATAGATATAAAATCTCTTGCTGTTTAGGACACATATGACTAAACGTTCTTAGAAGTGAGTCGTGCTCTCCAGAATAGATAATTAGCAAATTAACAAATGCTCTATTTGCTTTCTTTGGAACTCCTGACACTGAATAAGTATATGTCTCTGAATAGGAACAATAGACTAGAAAGAACTTATAGTAACGCCATAAAGTGAGTAGAAGTATTCACTATAAACCATCATTTTGTAGAAGTAATGTTTAGTGCTAAAGTAATAGTTTTACTTTATATTTACACACACATGTACATACACACACACACACACACACACACACACACACACACACACAGTCCTGCTGAGTCTGTGTAGTATTTCTCATATATTATTACAAGGTCCACTATTATATAAAGAGCTGTAGAAAGTTAAAGACTGCTCAGAGATGGAGAGTCTGTTTTCCCCAGCACAACCCAATAATTCATCAAATAGCATTTTAGTTTTACAAACAACAATCATTTGTTATTTTTATTACTTGCTTTTATGTCTCTGTGTTTACAATGCCTAACAATGCTACTTAAGGCAGGAAAACTTTATTAGGATCAGTGAATCAATAATCCAGACCAGTGTTAATTTTTTTCCTTGTGCTTAAGCATAAAGTCATGAAAATGGGATTGTATACTGAAAAGATATGTTTAGTTTCTAATTTCTTAAAACACAGAGAGGAAAAAAAGGGGGTGGGTATCGTACACCACCAACAACTAAAACATCTAACTTATTTCCTCTGACTATACTTCTCAAACTTTCCATAATTCTCAATAGTAACATTTGACCTCAGCATTCCAAATATGAAAGTGTTATAACTATAAGTTATATATAGGCATAATAGTTTGAAGTAAATATTCATATTGATAACACTTGCCATTTTGAAGGTATCAGTCTATTTATTGTGTTTCACGTAGGGAATTATTTCTCTCTGAGAATATTTAAAATTTTAAAACATAAATATCCTGATTTAGTGTACAATGTTGATTTGAATCACTAAAAGTCATTGATTAAGATATGTATTGAGTGAATTAAGTGTTTTTAAATGAGATGTTGCTAGATGTATAACACTGACTGTGAGTAGCTGAAGTCATTAATAGAGTAAGGTATGTCTTATTTTCTAATGTGTAGTTGTGAACAGCATGGCTTTTTCCTTCAAGCTGAGACCAATGCTTGAAGGTTCACGAAGGTTGCAGATTAGGACATGAATTGATTGTTTGCATATTTGAACAGAATATGCTTTTACTAAAGTTGTCATTTAGCAGGGCACTATTTCACCTGTACAGTTTTTGACTGCCCTGAAAAATAGCATAACCACAATTCATATTCGGTTAAAAAAAACAGCCTATGAGGAAAATTTATTTTTGAGCTTAAGGTATTTCTTCTTTAATTCCCTAATTCTTCTGTAAGTCTAATCCTTATAATAGTTCTTAGCACTCTCATATTGAGTTTAATCCACCACTATCAACAGGAATTAAATAAATATTATTCTGGCATCACACAAGAAATTGCTTTGGTGGAAAAAAAAATTCTGAGATTAACATTGCATAGGCAAAAGGGATTGACAAGCCACTTAGTTCATTTTAGGATAAATGGACAGCACTGGATTTTTGTCTATTATCTTTCAAACGAATTGAACCATTATAACTATGCATATAAATACCTGAAAATTCATGAAGAGAATCTTATTCTTTAGCCCCTGCCAGAAACTTAGCATTTTCCTGGCAGTGAATTTGTGCTATGCTCTGTCATTGGAGAAATGGTTAGGAAAGGTTAAAAGGATTTGTCTGGGTAAATCCATGGGTTAGAATTCTTTAACAGAGTAATAGTATTTAATAGAAACTATTTTAAAGGTGAATTATCTAAATGTGTACCCTATTATATATGCAGGTAAAAAAGATACAAAAAGAAAATTGATAATATTTAAACCAGTTACCCTTATCAAACCATTAAACCTTTGTTATTAACCTAACAGAGTTTAATTTTTTAAGATTCTAGCAAAAATAAGGAGAATATAATAAATGAAGATGTACTAATCATATAAAATTCAGGTTACAATATTGAGTACCTAAAATAAATTGAATGCACACTACCTTGTTTATTTTTATGCAAACAGAACTATTCAAGCAATTGTTACCCTGTTGAAGAACAGCATGCGTTGAAGAAAATGTCCCTTGTGCAAATGATTGAATTAAGGGTCACATTTTATATGGATGAAGTTAAAACAGAAAATTTCCCTACTGTCTTTTTTTCTCATTACAGTAGCTTCATTAAATTACTTAAATCAACACTGCTAGATATGTAGAGATATACAGATTTGTGGTGTGTGTGTGTGGGGGGTGTGGGTGTGTGGGTGTATGTGTATGTGTTCGTGCTTTTAGGAGATACAGAGAGAGAGAGAGAAGAGAGAGAGAGAGAGAGAGAGAGAGAGAGAGAGACAGAGACAGAGAGACAGAGAGACAGAGAGACAGAGAGACAGAGAGACAGAGAGAGACAGAGACAGAGACAGAGACAGACAGAGAGACAGAGAGACAGACAGAAACAGAGAGACAGAGAGACAGAGACAGTGTCAGAGAAGCAGAGAGACAGAGAGACAGAAAGAGACAGAGAATTTACTTAAGTCACCATACATCATACTTGGTCCAAAAGTACCTACCTGCCCGTGTGCGAATGTGTTTGTTGGTTGGTTGGTTTTATTTTGTTTTGCCTTGTTTTGTTTTGTTTTACTTTGTTTTGTTGGGGAGAACAACTTGTCACAGATTGGGTGTCAGCATTTTTTTATGACCACTAAGACAAAGTATTATCATATAAGAGGCTTGTGGGGTAAATGTCCATGACCCATTCTCTATCATCTTCTTAGAGCAGCACTAGAGTTCCTTACCATGCTCAGAAGAGTGATGTTATTGCCTAATGAGAAGAAACAAAGTCATGTTTCTTATGACTTGCTTCCGTTCCCTCATTGTGTGCTCAGTTCCACTGCATTTCCAATCAAAAGGAGTTATATCATCTATCACACAGCATCTTCTCTTCCCTCTTTTACTTTCTGAATGGGGTTTTCTGTACATGCAGGAGCGCATTGCTTAACAAGAGAGAAATAGTGTAAGGAATGCGTTATTGAATAATTTTGCAATTCTGTGAGTTTATGCGACTAAGTAAGACTAGATTATTTACACTTCAGTACTCTTAGATTATTTACCATCTCAAGTTGATACAGTCAATTTCTACAAGCATTGTGAACATAATTACAAAGTGCTGAATTAGAATTAAGCTGATATAATCATGACATGCTTAAGTATTCTGTATGTTGCTAGTGCTGATACTGCATAATTATTTGGCTAAACAGTAATTGCATTTTAGACTCTGACCTGAAATAGTGATAAAACTAATGCTTCAATAAATGCTGAGGTTGCAAAATGGTGGTTTGATATAATTAGGATATGCCATATCTAATTTTCCTAATATGTTTTCTATGCTGCTAGCAGCAGGGCAGATTTGAATCCACTACCATTAGCAAAATAGTGCCTTAAATGGCATCACACTGACTGGGACATCTCTAACTGAAAAAATAATATAATTTATGGTAATTTGTAACATAGTATATTAGACATTGATTAAAACATTTTTACATAGGACATAACTATTTATAAAAATATATCCATATTAGGATATTAGCTTTCCCTTAGTGAGGAATTCATTAGTTTTCCATCTATTATGGTCAACGTCACATGAAAAGCATTTTAAAATGTATTTGAGACTACTAAAAAGAGAGTAAATCTACTTCTTTTGTGGAGATTTTAAAATGATATCTATTCTCACATCACGGTACTAGCACAGACAGATTTGAGATATTGATTCATAAAGTATTTATTAATAAGCACCTTCCCTTATGGAAGACTTTCATATTATAAAGAAGATGCTACTCATTTTACTGAGGAAGAAAAACTGTCAATGGTTTTAGGTAGCATTCAATGATCCATGCAACAATACCATCCTGCCAGGCAAAATGTATTCATTGATGAAATAGTACAAAGACTATCATGAAGCAGTCATCCACTTTCTGATTGGATTTGAGATCCACTCCACAGAAAGGAATTCATTTCTTGTTTAATAAGACTGGCCAAAAGGCCATGACTTGGGAGGTGATTGGAAAAGGGCAAAGTCTAGTATTGCTTAGATAAATGGTTGTTTGGTCAAAGTGTCCTCTATGTATTTAGGTTTTCCACGGGGGAAAATGGAATATTCCACATAGGAGTATGAGCTATTCTCAATGTTGATGAAAGAAACTTCTTTTTATAGCAGGCATCAGTCAAAGTGGAATTGAATAACTGGTTAAAGTTTAGAAAATAAATGACTTAGTGTTCAGCCCTCAATAGAACATCATCCTTGATTCATGTGAATACTGATGGGCTGTTCATGACTTTGTGAGTGGTCCTACACCCATAAAATATGTAATTAAACTTAGTGGATAATTAAGGAAGAGAATTTATATAGAAGGATGCTGAAGGAGCTGGAGGGAAGAATTGCGGTCTGGAGATAATCATATTTCGTAGCACATATGTATAAAATGGTCAAGCATTAACGTTATGTGTTAATAGAAACTTCAAGTGACAATATTGTATCATTTACTGACCAAAGATTTCAGAATCCTGAAAGTAAAGAAGTATAAACATAAAGAAACTAATATTATATTATATTAAACAGAACATAATAGGTAGTTCTAAATATATGAACACTCAGAATATCATTTACCGCATGCCACTATAGGTATAGTCTGTTATACATTTTAAAGCCCAAGCTCCTTGTAGCAGAGCAGCACGTGTAGTATGCATTGAGCGCTGTCATGTTGCATACCTGATTATCATTTACTCCATTAAAGTCCATTTAATATTTTAGTTTGCAGTTGTGTCTTTGGATCTTTGGGAAACTTTTCAGTCACAGTTTCAGTTTCTCACCGTAAAGCTCAATCATTTAATTTTATATTCTAGACTTCTGCTTAGGATTAAAGTCTTCCATTAAACTTAAGTCAATTTTTTTGTTTGTTTGTTTGTTTCAGTATATATATATATATATATATATATATATATATATATATATATATATATGGCATTTTTTTACCTCCTTCATTCACTTCCCCAAATAAGATTTTTAAAGATTGAATAAAATCTAGTAGTTTAAAGCTTGATGTCTCAGTGTAGGAAAATGCCAGGGCAGGGAGGAGTAAGGGAATGGGTGGGTGGGTGGGGGAAGAATGAGATAGGGGGTTTCTGGAGGGGAAACAGGGAAAGGGGATAACGTTTGAAATGCAAATGAATAAAATGTCCAAAACCAAAAAAGTCTGTAACAAAACTTTCATACTGATACTCTGTCTCTATTGCTGTAAAATAGCACATATTCTCAAATTCATTTATGTTTTATTCGAGGCTTTCCAAAACAATTTCCCTTTAACTATACTGTATATAAGGAATAAAGTAAAACTATACTTTTAAAAAGTAAAATAGAACTTGAGAAATGGTCATATAGCTAAAGGTACAGTCATAAAATGCTCCATGCTCTTTCAGAGCCTTGTACATTGTCTTATTAAAAAGTATGTTTATATCATCATTAAAATAATTGAACATAAAATTTTATATAGATGCAGTTATATAAATTATATATTAAATATATTATATTATTGTATATTATATTATATATTAAATATATTATATATTATTATATATTATATTATATATAAAATATATATGTATATATATTAAAATCCTAAGTATACTGCTTAAGTTGGTGCATTTCTTAGAAACTGAATTATAGGTTATCAAACAGTCAACATGATTGTTTATGAAAAGTAGTATTTATTGTAATAATTATACTTTCTTGTGTTTTCTATTATAGAATTAAAATTATGTTACATCTATATTTCCTATTTTTTTAATTTAATAAAGATCCTACTATGAGGGGAGTGGGATGGGATAGGGGGCATATGTCTGGGAAACAGGAAAAGAGAATAACATTTGAAATGTAAATTTAAAAATTTATAAAAAAATAAAAGAGCCTAACTATGTAAACCACTTGGCACTATTGATGATTCTGAATAAACCTCTGATCCTTGAATATTGTGAATATAGGTATCTACTGCTACTACTCTTCTTGGGTCATAAATAAGTTTAAAGAAAATATAATTTACAAAAACTATTATTGTTCTATTGTTTTTAAATATTAAGTTTTATTATTTCATATTAGATAAAGTTGTCAGGAATTGCTTGTAGCACTAAGTGGTTTTAAAATAATACACAAAATTGATCACACACTAACTTCAAAGCTATAATTTAATATGTACACATAATCACATGTATATGATAAAACAAACATGATCAAGAAATGCTGAAGACTAATATAAATATGGCTGTGCCACATGTACATTTAATGTGGTTATGGAGATCAAACTAATATGTCTGTAGTTACTTTTTATAGAATGTACAATTTGGTTTACCATGTGCAATGATAATTATTGTTAGAAGAATTGGTGCTAGTAGACTAAGTTGTACCTTCTCACAAAACTGACATTTTTATGAATAGAAAAGTGTGCGAATAGTATTGTACTTATATTTTGATATTATTTAATGCCTGTTGTTATTTTGTAGCATGCACATTTATTTTAAAGATGAAGAGGTAGGTATACTTCCGTGTAAAAGTTCATTTCAACATTATGGGAAACAAAGCAAACATTGCTATGAAAGATTAAATGTATTACAGAGAAAACTTAAAGGTTTAGCGTTTAGCACACTTGTGTTTTGGAATTGAAGATTAATTTAAAATGTGTTTCACCTTTATTAAGAGTGAATTAAAATGTATTGAGGTCGACTGACAAAGCAACTGCCTTAAATGCACAAGCCACTGCTTTTGATTCCCAGCAGCACATAAAATGGACTTGTGCCACATGTCTGTAACCTTAGCACTGGAAGCTCATTCTCAGCCTCATAATGAATGGAGGTCAGCCTGTGTGGTAGACTGTGTTAAAACCCATGCATGCACACGTGCACACACACACACAGACACACACACACACACGCGCGCGCGCACAGGCGCACACACATGCACACACACATGCACACACACACACACACAGACACACACACACGTACACACACACACAGACACACACACACGTACACACACACACACGCACACTACGACTTAAGTGTATAAAAGGGCATATAATATTAAGTTTGTAAGAATTTGAATCATGTCCCATATCAGAAAAATGCTACTTCAAATGTTACAGTGCAGTTCGAAGATTTATATTATTTTCTGCTCTACTAAAATTGTCACAATTTTAGTTACATATAAACATTTTATTAGAAAATGTAAAGACAGTAATTTATTCCACTGTTCACTGTAATGTATTTCCACCAATATAGTACTTAATACTGTGTTAGGAAAACAATCTGTAAATTGTAAAAGAAAGATTCAAAAGTTTTGCGACAAAATAATACACCAATATATTTAACAAATTTTAGAAGACATTTCAGGGACACCCTGCCCTAAAATTGTGACCTACAATTTTGTGTGCGTAAATCTGCATACAGAAAATACCTAAAACATTTGTGCAAAATGCTCAAATTTTGCACGCAGAAATATGCAATATTATTTGAAATTATATGAAAAAACCAATCTCTCTATGTCAGTTCAGGTGAATTCTCAGGAATTTTAGTGCTTCGAAGGTAACTAATTTTGAGTTGCAAATACAGAGCTTAGTGAAAAAAGTTTGTCTATTCCAAGTTGTATCTCTTTCAACCCGTGACAAGAATTTTGAAAGCCGCCCTCTGGTGACGTCTGAGGACTTCCTCTGCACCATCTGTGCTTTTGAATGTCAGCACTATAAGTGTCTGGTACTGAGAACAAGCGCTGGGGAGCTCACAGAAATAGGACTAGGAACTTATATCGGATTCAGCCCACTGCTTGCATAGATGGTAAAAGAAACAGACTTTTACCATGAAAACCATCTTCCTCTGAGACTGTTAGACGCTCATGGGTTCCTAAGTATTTACCGGCAAAGCATTAACCTATTTTGAAGAAATTATATGTAGCAAATTAGACCACCGTCATTAACTTTTGCCATGAGATACTGAAATAAATTGGGTAATCTGAAAAAAATGTATTATTCCATTGATATTCTGAATGTTTGTAATTTTTTTAAAAAAGTACATTTAATTTTCCATATTGAATCTATATATAAAAATTGAATAGTAAAAAAATACAGAACTATATTCTGTACATTACCCTTCAGAGAATAGTTAATAAATAAGACAAATAGTAACCAATTGAATGTCATATTCTTTTATTAGAATTCTAAATTATTCTGCAGTCAAACTTTGAAATACAATCCAGTTAAATTTAATATAGAAATATTAAATAAATATGCATTAATGTGTTTTTTGAAATGCCCTAAATATTTTAAAATAAAGACATTCACATGCATGCATACATGCACATGCACACATACACATGAGTACACACACACACAGAAAAACACAAGCACACACGCAAATGTCAATTAATAAATACAGTGTTATTTCTGTAACACAGTGGTGGAAGTAATTTTCATGGTATTCTCATGCTAGTTTCAAATGTTAACTTTTGGTTTTCAGAATTCCTGCTTATTTTCTGGGCTGTAAATTAACTAACAGTATATAAAAATAAATGGAATATGTTACTCATCATAGAGAAATTGTCACTTGCTAAAATATTAGTGAACTTTGAGAATACAATTTACATTAAATAAAACACCCACTCGTGGACAGCACTGCCTGACTACCTTATTATGTGTTAGGAGAGTAGCCAGTTCAGTGAAAAGAAGGACAAACACTGAATCGCAGGGGTGGGAAAGGAATCGATGGGACTCATTGCTCAATGGGTTGTAATCAGCTTTGATTAATATGTAGTTATGTTCTGTAAACCTTAACTATTTTCAGCATACAGAATTGGACAAAACACAGATTTTTTTTTTTAAACCACAGCGAAAAGGCGAACCTTCATGTTTATTTTCGGGAGTTAAACTGTTTTCATGTCAAACTCCTGAATTGTGAGATTGTAACACTTCAGTCAGCAGCAGAAAAAGCAGCTGTGCTCTCTCAAAGGGGCAATGTACTCACTAGAGTTTACTCCCTTTATTTTGTTAACTATGAGCGGGTGTCTATGTGTGTGTGTGTGTGTGTGTGTGTGTGTGTGTGTGTGTGTGTGCCCTCATGTGCATTCTTCTGCATGCATGTGTGTATGTATGTGTGCATTGTGTGTGCATGTGTACATATGTGTGCATTTGTGTATTTGCACATATGCCTGTATACGTGCATGTGAATGTGTACATGTCTGTTCATGTGCGAAGGAATGTGTACTGTGTGTTTGCCTGCATGCCTCTGTTTTTGTGTGTGGTTTTATGTGTGTGTGTGTGCAATGTGTGTACATGTGTACTTATGTGTGTGTTTGTGTGTGTGGGGTGATACACAACCTTAAAGGTTGCTTGTTGTACTCATTAATAGCATTTCCTGTTTTAATAGATATGAACTGCAAATTTAATCTAGGGTAGGGCATATGAGTTCTTAACAAATGAGACTATTCTACACCTAACTGCTAAATTTACAACTTACTAGTATCAGTTTTGAAATAAGGAGAGATTTCTGCCTATGTGATTGTGTTTATACATGTGTATCTATGAGGGTTTTATGTAAAAATATTTTCACTATAGAATATAGTTAAAGCTTAGAATGTTGGATATATCTCCTAACTTGTATAATATTTATATTAACATGTCTATTTAAATTCAATGCCTCATACAAGAAGGGGGATGGATTAAGAGCTGAGAAACCGGGAAAGGAGATAACATTTGAAATTTAAATAAAGAAATTCAATAAAAATAAAATAAAATAAATTCAATATCTTGATTATCTACTTATAAATTTATAATTTCTCTAGATGCAGAGTAAAGAATTTTCAAATATCATTTTTCTAGAGAAAATATGTATTTCAAATGTTGAAGAGTTGTTAAGAAAAGATAAATACTTTTTATTTTAAATTATTTCTAATATTTACTTGATGATAATAGTCAAGAACTATGGAGTCTTAGGTAAATTACATTAAAATAGTTGTACGGTTATATAGTTAAATATTTGTTATTATTAAAAATAAAGCAAGTAGAGAATGGCATTCAATTTCTCCAAGCATTTATTTAACAGAGAATTTAAAATTAATTTAGTGAATGGTCCTGTATGTACAATCCACAACTAAAACTTCCTTTATGTCTGTAAATCTAGGTCAAATAAAATCCACAGTGACTATCGACATGATTTATGTGCTATGTAAAAAGTTGACATTGTTATTCAGTCTATGTACAATAAACAAAAAATATAATTAGAATACATGAAATTTCAGATACATTAATAAACAATTAGAAATATTAATGCATGTGTCTCTATTACAGGGTCCTAAATGGATTCTAAGAATATGCTCTATACAAAATTATTCTGTTATTTTTAACATAATATTTTTAATTAAATCCTCATTAGACAACAAAAATCTGTTTGGATTCATCACCGAAAAGGTGAGGAACAGGAAGCTCCTAGATACATTAATGGGAAAAGATTAAGAATTCAATGATGTTTTTCAGACGCAGTCAATGGAAATTTGTAACTAATTGTGTGAGGTCTGTAAAGACAAGAAGACCCCGGAGCTGAACAGCTGGTTCAACAGATAAGAGTACTGGCTGCTCTTCCAGAATAACTAGTAGAGTACCCAAAGGGCAGCTCATTATCATCTGTAACTCCAGCTCCATGGGAATCCAATGCCTCACTGGCCACTGGAATCACATCATACATGGATATACATATAGTGCAGAGACAAAACACCCATCTACAAAGAAATAAATTATTTAAGTTTTGAATAAATTAAAAAGAGGGCCCAAAGAGTTGCAATACACAGGGACTGATTTGCCTACCTGAGTCCATGGCCATGAGAATCATGAACAGGAAAAACAGTGACATGGCGTTATTGATCACACACAGATGAAACTGGGGGAGGTCAGGAGACAGCATGAAACACAGGGAAGAAGGTTTCATAGAGGGTGTTTCGTGGTGACCCATCTTTCATGGGAATATTCTGTGAAGATGATCATTGAATCCTTCCCTATTATTTTCTCCAAGTATGTTGAATGATCACTGAAAAATAATTACATAACTTACAATTGATAAAAGTTTGGTGTGGAGCAAATAGGACTAAATATTAATCACCCGACAACTTTATTTTCCAAGGGGTTTAACTTACATGTAGTATTGTAATATAGCTAATAGATATAAGAAAAAACATATATAATCTCTATTTTTTTACTTCAAGGAGGTTATACCACTGTTGGACTGCCATTTATTGATGAATGTGTTTTATTGCCATAGAGAATAACCAAGCTATACATAGGCATAGAGTTTTCATGTATTTATTTCCTGCCAGTCATTTTTCATTTTTGGCAATCCTTTATTCCTTCAAAATCCATTATACACTGCATTATGTTCTTGAGAATATAATATGATGTATTTTAATATTTGTATGGGGAATGTATTTTTAGTTTCATTTGACAATGTCTGACTACTTTCATTTGATTTGTTTTCAATTGGAATTTCTATTATAAAATGGTACTTACAAACAGTCCCCTTTACAGATTATCTTAATATTATAAATTAACTGAAACAAGTATACAAAAGTCTAACAATGAGCAAATAATTACTGTGTAAATGAATCCCCAATGTTTTATTATTTTAATGATTGAAAAGCAGATAAAAATGTATGTTTAAATCTTCTTTCGTATTCTTTAGGCAAATGTTATAGTCATATCCATAATTGCTCATATGTTTAGCAAGTTGTCTTTTTTATATTTTTTTTGTATTCTTTATTCTGTCTACTGTAGTGAGAACTTGATACTATTGTGTTTATGAGACCTAATCAAATATTTATATGTTACTAATGGCTGTTTATCTTGTTTGATGGTTTCATCTAGCTTATATCAACATCATTAGACAAAGATAAATAATCTTATTATTCCATTTGAGTTATCACATTCATGTTTTTACTTTACAATTAAAATTCTACAATGTATAATGATATAAAAAAGAAGTTTCTTCTCTGTTATAAAACTCTTATAAAATAACTTTGAGATTATGTGAGAAAGTGAAGTATTTTGTATGTCATATTTTATCATTTCTATCTTAATAATACTTGAACACAAAGTTCTTGGTATCCTATAACATGCTATGTACATCCAGATAGCTTCAGACTTTCTCCTGCCTCTGGTGTGTTGGAATTAGAGACATTTGTTTCCATAACTCATTTGTAATGCTTGTTTTGTATTGAGTTGTAATGAGTTTCTTTGTATATAGGGAAATCTAATATATATATATATATATATATATATGTGTGTGTGTGTATATATAATGTGTACTTATAAATATAATTAAATATAATTTTGGGTACAAAATCACCATGAGCTGAGAAATATATATATATATATATTTTGTGCTTGGTTACCTCACTCAGGATGGGATTTTCTAGTTCCATTCTGTAAAATTCATGATATCCTTATTTTTAATAGCTGAATAGTATCCCATTGTGTAAATGTATCACATTTTCAGCACTCATACTTCACTTGATGGATATATGGGTTGCTTACCATTTCTAGCTACTGGGAATAAAACAGCTATGAATGTAGTAGAGCAAGTGTCCTTGTGGTACGGTGGAACATCTTTTAGGTACGTGTCCAGGAATGGTATAGCTGGGTCTTCAGGTAGAACTATATCCAATTTTCTGAGAAACCTCCAGATTGATTTCCAGGGTGTCTGTACAAGTCTGCACTCCCACCAGCAATGGAGGAGTGTTCTCCTTTCTCCACATTCTCACCAGCATGTGCTGTTGCTTGAAATTTTGATCTTAGCCATTCTGACTGGTGTGAAATGGAATCTCCAGGTCCCTTTGATTTGCATTTCCCAGATGACTAAGGATGTTGAACATTTCTTTAGATGCTTCTCGGCCATTCAAGATCCATCAATTAAGAATTCTCTTTTTAGTTTTTTACCCCCTTTAAAATTGGGTTGTTTGGATTTTTGACGTCTACCTTCTTGAGTTTCTTGTATGTATTGGCTTTTAGCCATCTATTTGATGTAGGATTGGTGAAGATACTTTTCCCAATCGATAGGCTGCTGATTTTTCCTATTAACTATGTCTTTTGCTTTTCATTTTCATAAGGTCCTTTTTTATCAATTGTTGATTTTAGAACCTGAGCCATTGGTATTCTGTTCAGGAAACTGTATCCTGTGCCAATGTGTTCAAGGCTATTTCCCACTTTCTCTGCTATTAGATTTGGATAGGATAGTCATTCATCTTGCTAGCAAATTTTGACTTGTTCTACAATTATTACAATAAATCTTTCAACTTCCCGTTGATGCATAGTTATTTCCTACAATTCAAAATTCCATCCCGTACTGAGGTCTATGAACAATAAAGTCGGGTTAAGAGTATACTAGTCTACTGACAAGGTAATTAGTGTCAGTTAATTTAGAAACATTAGGGATTCAGTGCATGGTTCAAACAAAGCCATGTTAAAAACCACTCTTCCTTTTATTGACAGATACTGGTATGCCAATCCAGCTTCCAAATGTTATGATAAGCATAATCTTACCAATTTACTCACTACCAAGTATTCTGAACTCACAGTGAAACTCCTATTATGTTTCCTGTCATTGTTTTTAAACCCTGTTTAAATATGAACACTATTATATATTTTCTATTCCATCTAATTTATATCTCTTAATTTTTGAGCACATTTTCCCCAGGTTCCTAAAATTTATCACTCATTTAACAAAATTGACTGAATCTTCAGGCATTCCTTTGTTTATGATAGAAAGCCATCTTACCCTTCACCTTATAACATTAAATTCTCTAGGCTTTAAATCTTTGCTATTATTTTCTCACCATTTTCATATCGAAAAAATGTACTGGATGGTTTTGTGTGTCAACTTCACACAAGCTGGAATTATCATACAGAAAGGAGCCTCAGTTGAGGAAATGGCTCCATGAGATCCAGCTGTAAGGCATTTTTTTAACTAGTGATCAAGGGTGGAGGACCCAGCACATTGTGGGTGGTGCAGTAACTGGGGTGATAGCCTTGGAAAAAAGCTGAGCAACTCCAGGGCAGCAAGTCAGTAAATTACATGCCCTCATAGGTTCTGCATCAGCTCCTGCTACCTGACCTGCTTGAATTCCAGTCTTGACTTCCTTTGGTGATGAGCAGCAATGTGGACTTGTGAGCTGAATAAAACCTTTCCTCCCCAATTTGCTTCTTGGTCATGATATTTTGTGCAGGGATAGAAACCATGACTAAGACAAAATGGTAAGTGCAACTGTTGTGTTTCTTCACCTTTGGCATATTAAAGCTCTGGCTTTTATTATTTGACATTGAACAAATTTGTGTAATAGGAGATCAAAATTTTTGACCAGCTGTTCTTACGCTGCTAAGTATGTGACTCAGAGACTGTCTCATTTTACAACAATTCAGTTCTGACTCACTTTTCTACATATGCTTTTGGTGCAATGGCATGCTGCCTAAACAGATTAAAAATAAAGTCATCAATAACAGCAATACTTATTTTCCCTGTTCACTTCCTTGCCACCCTCAATTCATCTGTTCCATGTGCCCTTAATGTTCTCTTGTCCTCAATTTAGCTTCCACTTTCTTTCATTGTGACAGTTTTCTTCTTTAACCTTATATTATACCTGATTTGTTTTTCTGCATAAATTTTATCTGAGCAGATGATCTCTGGGCTAGATACTGACCGTCTCTCTAGCCCACGGTATGTTATGCCTGAAGACTCTTGGTGGAATACTGATGCTATTCAGGTAGCTCTCTTTTTGGAAATTATTAATTTATCACTACTGGTATTAATAACTTCTCTGAATAAAGGTTCTATATCCCAGGATAAAATGATTCATTAACATATTCAATTGAACTTCCTCATGTCATTTATATATTTTATGTTTCACATACTAATTCCATAATTTAGATTCTTTCAATATTAATCTTGAAAATAACACTAAGGAACATACTTTTCATGTAATTAATAAATTTGACAGATCCTGGTCCCACTATTCATGATACTGTTGTGCTTTCAGACAGAAGCCCAACCTGACTCTCCTCTGAGGAGCTCTACCAGCAGCTGACTGAGACAGATGAAGATACTTATAGACAATCATTGGACTAAGCCAGAGGCCCTATGGAATACTTAGGGGAAGGATTGAAGCAGCTGAAGGGGATAGCAATCCCATAGGAAAACCAACAGTATCAACTAACCTGGATCCATGGGAGCTCCCAAGGACTAAGCCACCAATCAAAGAGCATATATAAGCTGGCCCTTGGGCTCCCGCCCATATATAACAGAGGATGCTTTGATTGCTCTCAGTGGGAGAACACACACCTAATAGTCTTACAGATACTTGATGCTCCAAGGAAGGGTGATACAGGATGGAGAATGAGCTGTGGGTGAGGGCTTAGAGTGAGTATCACCTGTCAGAGGCAAAGGTGAGGGAAGATAGGGTGAAGAACTCCTGGAGAGGGACCAGAAAGAGGGGCAACATTTGGAATATAAATAAATGAAACGATATCTATATCTGTATCTAGATATATGATCATTTATGACATTGTCATAAACAAGGCACACATTAAAAAGCCTAGTAGTGACAAGAAAGGATGATCAGATCAACAGAAACTTTCCTGTAGTATAAGGAATAACTCAGATATTTGTCCATGAACACCATGCTTTGAAGTGGCCAACTTTCTGTACTTGCTCTATTTACCTTAAACAGCAATAAATGTAATATCTTGTTATAGAATGATGAAATCTTACATAGTTTAAAGTAAACATGACAAGAGGAAATATTCTCTTTTTCATCGAATAGTTGTTTTCAATTTGGTAGATGAGATGTCTCAATTTCCAAAGTATGAAATCCTGTCCACTCAGAAAACAGAACTGTGGACATTTAATCTCTATCACTTAATTTTCGATGAGCAGGAAAATCATAAGACTAATAATACATTCATTCGTTTTTATGACAACAGATAATAAGAAATTCTTCTGAAATTGATGACTAAAACATACATTATCTTCATTCA
Organism: Rattus rattus; assembly: GCF_011064425.1. Lineage (NCBI taxonomy): Eukaryota > Metazoa > Chordata > Mammalia > Rodentia > Muridae > Rattus > Rattus rattus. The sequence goes on from NC_046165.1 coordinate 16,836,669, forward strand.
GTAACCATACAGTTGTCCATATCTTTCTGTTCAGAAGCAAATGTCTTGAGGTCATTCTGGACATTAAGATTGCATCCGTTTTTCTTTAAACTGTCTTTTATTGGGTCATTAGATATGGCACACATATTTTAGTAACCTGATTGTGTTGAAGGCCTTTTGTTTATATTTCTACTATCTCAGTTAGCATTGTAGTCTATAGTGTGATATGAAGAGGTAGCTATGAATGTAATGATCTCTGTGTGGTTAAAAAATATGGCACCTTGAGAGATCATTTTGTACAATCTGAAGTAGATGAAATATTGTTAGATCTGTCAAATAGCTTTTGCTACAAATCCCTATGTTTTAGTATGTACTAAAAATTAATGTCTCATTGCTTTAAACCATTTTGTAATATTTTGTGAAATAACACAGAATTCTACTGATATTCTCCAATCTTTTAGGAGAATCCTCAAAATTCTCCAAGAGACAACAAAACAAAATACAAAAAGATAACACAAAAGCCCTCACACTAAAACTGGACAAGGAAATCTAATTGGAGGAAAATAGTCCCAGAAATATGCAGAAGAGTCAGAGAAACAACTGGTCCCATAGTTAGGAGCCCCACGAAATTACCTAGCTAAGAGCTACAACGTGTAAACAAAGGACCTGCTGCAGACCTTGCCAGCCACATGGTGCTACTTCAGTCTTTGTGAGCCATATATGCTGGGCTTATTTGATTCCCTGCGCCATGTTCTCTTGGTATGCCCCATCCTGTATGACTTCTACAATCTTTCCACTCCTCCTTCCATGGGATTCCCTGAAGTCTTAGGAGAGAGACCCACTGGAGACCTTCAATTTAATCTTTCAGTCTGCCTAATGATTGACTCTAGGTATCAGCATTTATTCCCATCTAATACTGGAGGAAGCCTCTCTATTGATGACTGGACAAGGTACCTTAATCTGAGTATAAAAAAAACACATAGCAAAGAACAATTTCGGTGCCTTTAAAAAAAAATACTTGCATTTGGTTCTACCTCAGACCTCTGGAGTCTCACATTTTGGGTTCTTGGCTATCAAAGCAGGGTGGGGTGTGTGCTCCCTTGGTTTTGAGGCTGGGTTGCTGTCTACATATTTTTAGTAGCATGGAGACTACCCTCTCATAAGAAAGAACACAAACTTTAGGGCGAAGGCTCCTTTCAGCCACTAGTGCTTCATGTCTACTAGATTTATCTGTGTAGATGTAGTGCATGGCATTGGGGTTCATTGTCACTTTCCAGAGATCAACCTTTAATCCTGGCATCAGTCTGGGTTGCTTTGGGATTTCTGCAGGATCACTTTGGCTAACTATCAAATGCAACCCATCCTGCCAATAAAAGACGTGCCTTGCTACAAGAGATGGCCAGGTGAGATTTCATATTACCTATTACTAGGAGTCCTCAATAGGACCACCCTCATAGATACCTCATGGTGTTTCTACTGCACTACATTTCCAGACATGCCCACAAATGCCCTTAAAATCAAGTTGTCTCTCCACATCATTTATTCTTCCATTTAATCTCATCTACACACACCCTTTACAACTCCTGCTCCTGTCCACACATGGCCTGAGTCCATACACAAAATCAATTCTATTTATCCTTTCTAGGGAGATCCATGTGTCCTCCTCTATGCCATTTTACCTTACCTTACTGAATCTGTAGACTGTACCTTGGTTTACATGTACTTAACAGATAATATTCTCTTATAAATGAATACTGCCAATAAACCACTGTGGTGCATAAACCGATTCAGGTAGCTATTGGGGGTCAGTGCTTAGAGCCACTGATAGGGGACCCACCCAGAGACACATAAAAACACACTGAATACATGAAACAAGAGTCCAATAGCTTCATACACACAAATATACATACATACATACATACATGCATGCATACATGCATGTATACAGACATACAGACAGAAATATACACATTCACACATAGAATGGTTAGAGCAAAGTTACAGCAAGCAGGCTCCAAGTATTCCACACAGATATGCATAAATATACACACTTGGTCGCTGGAAGGAACAACGTTCCTATCCCCACTCACACAAACTTTACACATACACACATGATTGAAGGATGGGAGAAACAATGTTCCAGACACCCATTCTTTATTCTTTTTTCCATAGTTAATATAGCCCAGAAAAATCTTTCAAGTCATATTCAATTACAATATGATTATGTTTTGGTTTTCTTCTAGTGAGTGATTATGAAAAAAATATATGTTTCCCAGTACCTTCACAAGAAATAACGATATGTACTACAGGTAAAGAAAAGAAATTATTTTCCTAAACCCACGTACATTTGTAACCAAGCAACTCATTATGGATTAGCAAAGCATAAGCAAGCAAGATAGCTTTGCAGCCAGTTTCTCTTACTGGCAGGAAGCAATTTGCGGTTACAAGAAATGAGTAATTATTTTATTATTTATCTTTAAATGCAATCTTGTAACAATCTTAAAAGTATCAGAAACCTATACTTTTATATAAATACCAGTCATGTCTACCTTAAATCCTTAAAATGTGTATCTGTGCATCAGCATTTCTTAATAAATTATATCAGGAAGATGAGAACAAAATGGGTATAAAATTTAATCATAATATGTCCAGCATCAATGAGAGTCACATCAGCCAGTGTTGTCATTGTTCTTGCTCCCTGACCACAAAGGGACTCTAGCTTACCTAATAAAATGTATCTTTCTGAACTTCATATTGTTCCATAAGACTTTTTACATCAGAGCCAGTAGTAAAAGCATCTCAACCTAGCTTCACTAGTAACTTTATTTTTCTAAATGTTTTCTAAGGGTGGTGGTCATTGTTGACAATCTACATCACTAAATTCTGTGGTGATGATAGAATCACCCTATGATAGAAACATAGTGTGCTCTAGCAGCAATGTTGGAAACAGATCAAGCATTACTATAATGAATACCAGAGTTACAGCCTAGTGAGAGGCTGGAAGCCCCCTTAAAGTTTTCATATAATTCTTAGATTAAGGGGAATGAGAGGGCAGCAAGCAGAGCAGAACTCCATAACAACATGAAGTTTAGAAGTCTAGAACATAGTCCTTTGAAGCTGCACCATACCAGCTCACCCATGAGGCTGTGGTTTCATGTAGGCTGCATCCCATGACTTCGAAAGCCATTTGTCATTCCTTCTGCATGGCCCTTGACAGAATAAAAATTCTATTTGTTTTTCCAGGTCTTGGGTAACTCAGGAATTTTTTTATAGTTTCATACATTTACCTTCAAATTTCATGATGCCGTCTTTTTAACAGATAAATAATACTCAATTGTGTAAATGTGTTATTTTTTATCTATTGGTTTTGTATTATTTGTTTGTTTGAGGAACATCTAGGTTATTTCCAGTTTTTGATCTGTGAATAAAGGAGCAGTCAAATGTCCTTGAGGTAGGATTGAACATTCTCTAGGTATATGCCCAAGAGTGCTATAAATTGGATCTTGAAGTAGAATGAGTCTCAATTTACTAAATCCCTGAACTATTGATTCCCATAGTAGTTGTTCAAGTTTGCACTCCCACAAGCAGTGGAGAAGTGCTCACCTGCCATTCACATCCATAGCACCATGAGTTGCCACTTGTATTAATGATCTTGGCCATCTGAGAGTTATAAGAATTAGGTGGAATCTCAAAGTAATTTTGTTTTGATGTTGACCATTTTTTCAAGTTTTTCTCAGCCATTTCAAATTCCCATTAAGAGAATTCTATATTTAGAGCTGTACACCAATTTTAGTTTGGCTATTTGTTTATTTAATACCTAACTTACTGAGTTCTTATATATTTAAAATATTAGACATCTATCATATGTAGACTTGCTGAAAACTATGTATTATTATGTACGCAGCCTCCTTGTTTGACATCTTTTCAAAAACTTTTCAATTGTTTGAAGCCTCATCTACTAATTTCTGATATTAGTGCCTATGCTATCCATGTAGCTGGGGAGCTGTTTTGTTCTTTGGTTTTTATTTCCTCTCTAGGCTTTCACAGGGTGGTTTGCTGTGTGTTGCTTGTTTACCTGGTCTTCTCATCTGTTGTATTCACCGGCAATGTCTGCTGGTGCTTTTGGCTGGGATGCAGTAAGGAGTAAAAAAAGAAAGTTCCGAGGATAGGAAGTAAGATTGTCCTTGAGATTCACAAAAGATGTGTGTGGATATGGACTGGGTTGTACAGCTGATGATTGGTTGCTAGGGGTGACCCTGTGATTGGCTCTGCGCTCCCTATTCTGTAGCAATGTTATTTACTCAGTAGTGTATGGTACACATACAGATTTCTCTTATTAATTTAAAGTGGATAACTGCAAAGCTTCTGTAAGTCAAAGGACACTGTCAACAAGACAAAATGGCAACCAAGAGATTTGGAAAAGGTTTTTACCACTCGTAGCTTCCAAAAGAGGGCTAATATCTAATATACATAAAGAACTCAAGAAGTTAGACTCCAGGGAATCAACTAATTCTATTAAAAATTCAATTATTTCAGAGGTAAGCAAAGTATTCTCAACTGAGGAATACAGAATGGCTGAGAAGCACCTGATGAAATATTTAACATCCTTAGTCACCAGGAAAATGCAAATCAAAAGAACACTGAGATTAAACCTCCCACCAGTCTGAATGGCTAAGATAAAAATCTCAGGTGACAGCAGATGATGGTGAGGGTGTGGAGAAATGGGAACGCTCCTCAATTGTTGGTGGGATTGCAGACTGGTACAACCTCTCCGGAAATCAGTCTGAAGGTTCCTCAGAAAATTGGACATAGTACTACCTGAGGACCCAGCTATACCTCTCTTGGGCATATACTCTAAGATGCTCCAACATGTAACAAGGACAGCAACACATGTTCCACTATGTTCATAGCAGCCTTATTTATAATAGCCAGAGGCTGGAAAGTACCCAGATGTCCTATAATAGAGGAATGGATACAGAAAATGTGGTACATTTACACAATGGAGTACTACTTAGCTATTAAAAACAATAACTTCATGAAATTCTTAAGCAAATGGATGAAACTAGAAAATATCATCCTGTATGAGGTAGCCTAGTGAGAAAAGAACACATATGTATGTACTCAGTGATAAGTGGCTAGTAGCCCAAAAGTTGGAATACCTAAAATTAATTCAGAGATCATATGAAGCACAAGAAGAAGGAAGACCAAAATGTGGATTCTTCATTCCTTCGTAAAAGGGAGAACAAAATATTCATGGGCAGAAATTCAGGGACAAAGAGTGGAGCAGGGAATGAAGAAAAGGTCATACAGAGACTGCCCCACCTGGGAATACATCCTATATGCAGCCACGAAACCCAGCCTCTATTATTGATACCAAAAAGTGCTTGCTGACAGGAGCCAGCTATGGGTGTCCCCTGAGAGTCTCTGCCAGAGTCCTACTGATACAGAGGAGGATGCTTTCAGCTAACCATTGAACTGAAAAGGGGGACCCAAATGGGGAAGTTAGAGAAAAGACTGAAGGATCTAAAGGGGTTTGTAACCCCATAGAAGAATAATATCAACCAACCAAACCCCACCAGAGCTCCCGGGGATTAAACCACCAACCAGTGAGTACACATCGAGGAAACCATGGATCTAGCCTCATATGTAGCGGAGGATGGCATTGTCTAGCATCAGTATGAGGAAAAGCCTTTGGTCCTGTGAAGGCTCCTTTTCCCCAATGTAGAGGAATGCCAGGATGCTGAGCTGGAAGAGAGAGGGTGGGAGTAGGAGCATCCTCATAGAAGCAGGGGGAGGGGAAGGGAATATGGGAGATAACATTTGAAATATAAATACATAAAATATCCAAGAAAAATAAAATTAAAAAATAAAGGAATTTCTTGACCCATATATGCTTAAATACCTAACAGATTATCCACCTATTAGGCTTTAAATTTTATATGTCTTATCTCATTCTGAGATGTATTGTTCTATGTGATCAGTTTATATAAAATTAGCACTTCAGTCTTACCAGACGAATGAGTGTAATTGGTGGCGTGGATATAGGTCTCCTTTGTTTAATACCCCAATTCTCACACTGAACTGTGACAGAAACTGGGACAATTCATAAGGACCTAAGATAGGATGATCAAGGTGAGGAGCTCTCTTATGTTCTCTTAAGTGCTATGAGGACGCAGATGTACAGGGACCTAATCTGAGTAATAAAGCGCTGAAATGCCAAATGTCAGAAACTGTGCTGGGTTCTGCCAATCAACATAACTCATATGTCAGGAAATCTGGTGCCAAGGGTCTGACTTGATTAATGTTGGGAAGCCTATAGAAAAATACCAGGGTCTTTTTCCTAACCCTTTCACTTATACAAGTACAAGAATTTGAATACTACAGGATTCTCCCCACGATGCTTTGAGAATTTTACTTGTTCTTTCTAAGACGGGATGACAAGTTTGAATTTAAATTCTTGCTTGATAAATTTTAGAAACTCTCACATAATTCCTTCCATTGTTCTGTACTGTTCAACCCAAACTCAAGTAATTGGCTCCTTTAAAAGACACATTCCAATTACATACTTGCAGAAAACTGTTTCTAGATTGTGACTAGTGTTATTTTAACATTCTAGGGTTTTAGAAACAACTTCTCATCTAAATATAAACCAACTATAACAGTCCTATCAAAAGTATATGGAAAAACAATACGGTTTTATCACTTCATATTTTCATAATCAACTGCATCATTTACAATATAGGTTGGTACAGAGTACCTGAGTACTTCCGGGATATGTGTGTCTTATCCCTGCCACATTTCACAGCACCTTCACAGGAGAATGATGGTGGGAGATGACAAATATTACTTCTGAAGCTACAGACTTCAGCAAAACTTCTAAAGGTGGAGGCACGCATCTCTCTAATTATTTTGCCTGTTTATAGAAAACTTTTCTTCCTATTATACTGCCTTGTCCAGCTTCCATTTCTGAGCTTTTTCCTTTTCTTATTATGTTTGTTTGTTTGTTTGTTGGGTATTTTGTTTTTTTGAGGGGGGGTTAATTTTTTTTTTGTTTTGTTTTGGAGACCTGTTCCTTCCTGCAGTGAAACAGAGGAGTAATCTGGGGAAGAGTAGAAAGTAAAGGGACTTTCCCAGGAGTATAGTGAAGAGAAAATGTGGTAGGGATGTACTGTAGAGAGAAGGATCCATATTCGAAAAAGGAAAAAGATACACAGTAGCTATAAAACAGCGATATTGTCTCTATGAGGATGTACGCTATTTACTTGTATCTAATTTCACTCTTTACTGTCATAATTTCATCTCCTAAAATTTGATAAGCATAACTTGAGGAAATGTAGAAAATGTGGAACACCAACTCATAATTAGTTCACAAACTACATTTAAATTAACATAGTACAACATACTAAAAATAATTTTCCCAACTGTGAGCTGTACAAGTACACAAACCAAATACACGCTAAAGGAGAGAAAACCCATGTGGCAGGTGTAGGAGAGGAAAGAGAACAACAGTTCAATTGACTGTTCAGTTCCAAACGGTCAGCTTTGAAATATGAGTACAAGTAATATACAGAATAAGCAGGTATATGTAGGAACATATATTTGCATTACACCACACACACACACATACATGTGTGTGTGTTTGTTTGTGTGTCTGTGTGTGTATGTGTATGTGTGTGTATGTGTGTATATGTGTATATATATATGTATGTATGTGTGTGTGTGTGCATATTCAATAGCAATTAATGAAATAAGAGTGAATACATTTGAAGAAGAGCAAGTACAGAAGTATGAGAGGTTTTGGAAAGGACAAAAGGAAGGAAAGTATAGTAATTATTTTACCACATTGAGCTAATTTTGTCATCTAAAACACATAAGCGAACATAAAAATATTGTATCAGAAAAATAATTACATAAACTTCACGTCACAATAAAAAATTGAATTCCCATCTAAATATTTTAATTGGCTTTCTTCTTTAATTTAATAATATTTTACTTTTTCACTTGCTATTCAGTAAGCAAAGTTCTATTTCTCATGAAAATCTATAGTGAGGTAACATTAAAGATAATGAAAATGGATGCTAATACCATCACTTATAGACCATTTAATTTGATTACACTCTCATGACTATTAGGAAAGATATGTGATCATATATTATATATATATATATATATATTTGTTTACCAAAGTACTTATTCACTGTACTCCCTCATAAATTTATTTACCTACTTGCAGCATTTTATAGAACAGAGCTTGTTTTTTTGGAATGCTAGGACCGTAGGTAACTTTAATTACACTGGCATTTATACAGCAAGCATCTGAAGGTTCGCACTTTAGACCTTTAGAAACAAACCAAGCACAGCAGTCCTTGAGGCACTAGATATTTATTACCTCTCCTTTATGAAATCACAATACAAGATGACAAATGTGCCCCACGCAGCGAAAACATATATTTGAAATGAACTTTTTAATTGAATTAGTTCACGGTTCCAAATAAACCATTTCACTTGAAATACGGTTGCAATTACTCTGGCACACAATATCTAATCTATCAGCCAACAGTCCAGTGAGAGGCTAAGTAACGTGATGCTGAAAGGAGTTAATTATTTTCATTTAATGGCAGTTCTTTAAAGAGACCCTATGGAATCTATCTCTGTTATCTTTGCCAATTGCTATATTGGTTTAAAATGAGTATTCTGTGAGAATGACGGCCTTGGAATTAAATTCTCCAGAAGTAGTGGTGAGTCAGACAGCTGAAATGAAGGAGATGTGCTTTGTCAGCTGTCAACTGGGTGCAGGCTGACCCTGACTTTGACCCATCCACTCAGACACATGCTTGGTTCTTAGTTCCTTTAGTTCTTCCTGCATAGCTGTGCATACAGAGGAGAACATTTTAAACTTTTGAGGGATAATACCTGACTTTAGTTTTCACGTCCATAAAGATCTTTCTTTTTTTCTCCTGTTTCAGTGTTTTTTTTTTATAAATTCAATATATCATAAGAAAAACATGGAGAAAACATGTTCTGTCTAGATAGAAAATTAAATAAGAAAAAATATTCTGTCATCAAAGCTAGTAATCTTTTTTTTCCTCCATCTTTATTAACTTGGGTATTTCTTATTTACATTTCTATTGTTATTCCCCTTCCTGGTTTCCAGGCCAACATTCCCCAACCCCTCCCCCTTCCCTTCTACATGGGTGTTCCCCTCCCCATCCTCCCCCCATTACCGCCCTCCCCCCAACAATCACGTTCACTGGGTGTTCAGTCATGGCAGGACCAAGGGCTTCCCCTTCCACTGGTGCTCTTACTAGGATATTCATTGCTACCTATGAGGTCAGAGTCCAGGGTCAATCCATGTATAGTCTTTAGGTAGTGGCTCAGTCCTGGAAGCTCTGTTTGGTTGGCATTGTTTTTCCTATGGGGTCTCAAGCCCCTTCAAGCTCTTCCAGTCCTTTAAGCTAGTAATCTTAATCCATACTATCAGCATGTCTTTGAGGTGATGCATGGTGCTCAAAGAGCCCCAGACTGCAATACTGGTGGAGGAATCAATGTTCTATCCTAAGAAATGAATTGACAGTTGTCTTCCTAGCACCATTACCAGAATAACATGGATGGGGCATTTTTTCACAGCTCCTTGGAACAAACTGTGACTCAAGGCACAGCTAATTATATTCTCTGCAATTCAGGGAGCGAGCTCTCTGCTTGCATTCAATTATTAGATATATTTCAAATGTAAAACAAATCATCTTACCTTTATATCCACCTGAGAATTACCATTTGTTTTTCTGTGAGCTATGTGAACAAGATAATCTCTCTAAAATTTTCTGAAAAATCTTTAATGTAGCAAACTAAAAACTATGGTCTTTACAAAATGTATGTATTAAAGCATGGATCCTAGCTTCCAAAATTTTTGGTCATGGTTTTGAGTTAGTATGTTGGAAACAAGTCACATTTTGAAATTTGACTGGGCTATCTTTTTGAGGAGACTAGTAAAAGTTTTCTCATTTGAAAATACTAAAGTAAATATTTATTTTAAATTTTATATTTTCCTTTTATTTGAAAAAAATCTTTTCTCATATTACAATTTGCCTTTCCTCTTCTGCTCCCAGTACCCAACCTCACCTCTTGTCTCACTGGGATCCTTGTTTTCTTTTGTCTATCACTAAGAAAGAATGTTATTGTGAGAAAGAGCAACAAAACATAGCAAAATAAGTGATAACGAAATAAAAACCTTCACACAGTAGGAAAGGGTCACAGCAGAAAACAGAAGAATCAGAGACTGGCTGACTTATTTTCACAGTCAGGAATTCCATAAAAACACTAAACTGAAAACCACAATTTAAGTACAGAGACCCTGATACAGAGACAGGGTTGGGTCTGCAAGCTGCAGCAGTCTGAGTACTGAGCTTTCCCCAGTTAATTGTGAGGATTTGGTTCTCCTGGTGCTCTCCCTCCTCTATGGCTCTATACTCTTTCTGTAAGTTTTCCTGAGCTCTGAGGAGAGGGATTTGGTGGAGACATGACCCCCCTGTCTCTCTGTGTCTCTGTGTCTCTGTCTCTTTCTGTATCCCTCTGTCTCTGTCTTTCTGTGTCTCTGTGTCTCTTTCTCTGTCTGTGTGTGTCTGTGTGTGTGTGTGTGTGTGTGTGTGTGTGTACTGTGTAATGTGTACTGTGGGCCTCCATATTTGAAAATTTTTTAACTGCATATGTGTGTGTGTGTGTGTGTGTGTGTGCTTGTATGTTTGTATTTTTGTATTTTTCTGGCAAGTAAAATTGATTACAGAGGCCAATGACTTCAGATTCTACTAGTCTAGGAGTGTCAGACATTTGTGAAATTCCTAGCTGGGGGTACGCAGAGTCAACCACAGATGATCAGGTAGAATAGCAAGATTTATTAAGCACTGATTCCAGCTCAGGCTTTATGTGCTCTATGATTTTATTTTTTTACTTTACCAATTACCACACTTTTTAAAAATTTGTTATAATTATTTCTTTTATATTATTATTATTATTATTATTATTATTATTATTATTATTATTATTATTCGTAGTGGTATTATTAGTAGAGGTAGTAGTAGTAGTAGTAGTAGTAGTAGTAGTAGTAGTAGTAGTAGTAGTAGTAGTATTTAGGCTTTTTTTTACAGTAGAGTCATTATCCCACTCCCACTCTGCCCTCCAGCTATTCCTCTTCCCCTGTCGCCAAGAGGATGAATTGTACTGTGTATTATAATATTAAATATTTTATGAGAAACTTGTTAAACTAGAATTTATGTTTTTTCATTTCAGATTCTGAAAAATATACAGTGACTCTATAGATTTTTCTACAGTGATGAAGGTAATTAGATAATTGAATTGCGTTGACAGAAGAACATAGAGTACAGTCCAAGTCCTATTTTCTCTTTTAAATTATTTTATTTTGTGAAACTGTAATATAATTGCATAAGTTATACCTCCTCTGTCTTTATTTCAAAACACTTTATGTACTCACCCCGTTGTTTTCTTTCACATTCATGTTCAATTTGTGTTTAACACACACACACACACACACACACACACACACACACACACACACACACACTCACGTACCCAGGCACACATCATGCAGGGAAGACTAATTCTCTTTCTTCTTTTTCTTAGTTGTTGTCTCAGTTAAGGTTTTATTTCTCTGAAGAGACACCATGACCGAGGGAACTCTTATATTGGGACATAATCAGGGATGGCTTACAATGTCAGTAGTTCAGTCTATTATCATTGTGGCAGTAAGTATAGAAGCATCCAGGCACACATGGTGCTGGCGAAGGAGCTAAGAGTTCTACATCTTGATCCAAAGTTGGCCAGCGGAAGACAGTCTCTCAGGAAGATAGAAAAAGGCTCTCCAAGCTCACCTCTCTAGTGATGCATTTTCTCCAACAAGGCCACAACTCTAACAAGGCCACACATAATAATGCTACTCTCTGGGCCAAGCATATTAAAATCACCTCAGTTGTTCTTCCCAGAGGAAAGAACACCTTTATGTAGTTTGTCAAGATATCAATGCTTGCCTATGAAAACTTTGACATTACATTTAGAGGGTAGCTGGGTATTGACTTACAGAAATGATAATTTTATCAATTCATCCAAGGTATCACAATTAGATCATTGAAGGACTTGTCACAGGGAATCCATCTCTTTAGTACACAGATACAATTATTGTATAAGGAATGTGGTAAGTTTTGATGAATAACAGCAATTATTTTTCAGCATTACAATTTTTTCCAAATAAGTTCAAGAAAAGAAAAGTAACAGATTATTATGTAAAATACTTACATTTAAAAAAGAACTATATATAAATATTTCTTTTGCTCATGAGTTAAAACATATAGGGCATTTTAAAGTTTGACAACACTGAAAAATTTCCAATATCATATTTTATATTGGGACAATTAAAATTGGAGCAGAGCATTTGTGTGGGAAAACCAAACAGAAATTTGGTAGTCTGCCTTGTCGAACAACAAACCCAAGAGTTACACAAAAATGAACATAATTGTGAATATCGAATACCACCTAGAACAAAAGAGACTTCTGTTGGTTAAATTATATTGTTTCTAGAAGAAATGCATCTGCTTCATTAAGATATATGCTTATCCATTTTCTATTATTCACATTCTTTTCCATAATAAACCATTTATCTGAAAATGGTTGGCATTATTAATATGAATATAAATTTTATACTTAATTGATAATTTAATCTTTCTTATTTTTCCATTTAATACATTGATATTTTGATGACTAAGTAAACATAGTAGTATACATTCAAAAAATATATATAAATGCTTTGTGAATATCATTAGAGCAGTCATGGGGAATACTGTAGTTATGCTTTCCATAAATCTTATTTTCACAGTTTTGAGCAAATATGTATTATTTTGAATGAGACATTAGAACTATTAGCTCCTCTTAAAGAACTGTCTTATTTAAAAAAAAACACTGTTCATTATTTACTGAGTAATTTTCTAGTATAAAATTGGTGCATACTCCTTATATAAATTGAGAACAAAGAAATTCTTTCATTTCATAAAATTTAAAAGAATATCATATTTTATAAATATTATATTTTATAAATATCATATTTTATACATATCATAGTTTAAAATTTTCATTTATTTTTGGCATGTTAGTGTTCTCTCTATATATCCCTGAATATATAATTGATTATAATTAATGGTGTCTGTGTGTGTGTGTGTGTGTGTGTGTGTGTATGTGTGTGTGTGTATCATAAATCCTCATGATCTGACTTTCAAGTTAAACCAGAGACTAAAGGCACTTTCCCAAAACTCCAATTCCCTAAGGTCAATGCCTGTTAACAACAGGACTCACTTATTTTAATAAACTAAAACTGTTCACTGTCTGTGTAATTGGAGATGCCTAACTCACTTTTTTGAAACTAAGCAGTAGTTTGTTAACAATGGTGATAGTTTTTACAATGTTCAGAATATCAAATGTACAAAATGCCATTTTAAATTTCACTTTGCTTCTGGATGACAATATTACTTATGACTTAGGGTTTGACTTTAAATTCATTCATTCGTATTATAATTTTATTTGTTTTTTTCTTCTGGATAGCAAAATCATGTAGGACTTAGGATATGTCTTTAAATTATTACACACATATGATATTTTGTTTTTCATATGCCTTATAGTTTATAACATTTAAAAATTAATGTTTGCTCAAGTCAGTGATTGTTAAATTGGGGTGCTTGAAACTTATACATTTTATCTATTTTAAAATTAATTATGTAACCACTGACATTGTTAATGTGTGTGAGATTTCATTAAATAAAGATAAACATTGCTTCTTCTTACTTTATGCAAGGAAAAATATTTTCCTTCTCCATTTGCGTAAGCAATATGAATCTCCAGCTGTTTCGGTAGTCTCATCTGGAAAGAAATGGAATTTTCCAAGTGCATTTGTCACACATATTGGAAACAGGTGCAGAACTCACCTGAACTCACTCTATTCAAACCCGGAAACAGAAAGAGAGAGTTACTGCTATTTCTTCCCAGTCTTTGTGGGTATCTCTCTTTATGTCTAGTCTAAACTGAAGACAACATGATGGGCTTATCTATTTCAGCAAGTCAATTGGAACAGCTAACTTTAAATGCATGATCAATACAATTTATGTAATAGAAACTCCATATTAAATGCAATTGCATAACTTCTGAAAGTTGTATGCATCACCCTAAAAAGAAAACACACGATGTCATTGACCTGCTTTTCCTATGTGTAAAATGGGCTAGAAAAATGACTTTATACAACAGTAATTTTCAATGACCATTCAAGAACTGTTACATGAGGCTTTTTTTACTACCTAGAATGTGCGAATTTGATGATACACTTTCAAAAAGGAAGCAACCTTGCTGTAGTGTGGTGAACATTTGTCTGACTTGGCACTGGAAAGATGTCCTAGTGGTTAAGAACACTGGCTGTTCTTCCAAAGGCTCCTGGTTCACTATCCAGCATGCACAAGACAACTAAGTCATCACCATCTCAAACCACAGCCTCTTCTGGCCTCCACAGGTATAGGACTCACATGGTACACAGGGAATAAGGAAGCCAAAGATTCATATGCATAAAGCAAAACAATAGTATATTTGTTAATTTAAAATATTTGCCTCTCTTAAGTGTGTCAATTCCTGTCTCCGGGACATTGGAACAAGAAAGTTCCTGAAGACGTTAGGGGGCCTATAGTGTGTTTTCATTTTCTAAGAAACAAAGTTTGCCGTTAAGCTCAGCTGTGTGAGACTTCTCCACGGCTTGCTGCTAACATCTCTGGAGCGTCTGTCATTTTCGGTACTAATTTTGATAATTTACTCTGTCTGCTGCTAGAATTTTCTCTTTATTTGGGTCTTTTTCTGAGGATCTTGGGTTTAATGGAAAGTACTTAGTGGTGTGGACCAAGAATGAAACAGTAGATGACTGCTATTGTAGATGGGAAACAAACAAGGAGAAATGTTGCTACATTCTAGATAAAGTAAAACTCCTAACAGAAAATTGTTTATAAGTTGACAAAACACAGTTGATAAAAAAAATCCTATAAGAATCGATCATAGATAGACCTTAGGGGAAAACCTATAACAATTATTTTCCTAAATAGGAACAGTATTTAGATAATTCCAAATGACGTATGGCTACCCCTGTGGATCAATGCAATTTTAAACCCTCTTTAGAAAAGCTCATTTCACAGTAGAAGGAATTAATATAAATAGCCTAAACATACCATCATGCAGAAATAAGTATGGAGTGCTAATAATTAACTAGACGGTATGTCAGAATCTGCCTTTCCAAGGCTCAGGGTCAGGGCCTTCAAGGCTTTATGAAAATAGGTCAGAAAGTTTGTAAGAGCCGGAAGTGGTTGATAACTTCACAAGAAAAAGGGGGTGGGGAGGAGGAGAGGGAGGAAGAAAAAAAGAGAGAAAGAACGAAAAAGAAAAAAGAGAAAGATGAAGGAAGGAAGGAAGGAAGGAAAGAAGGAAGAAAGGAAGGGAGTGAGGGAGGAAGGAAGGACAGGGGGAGAGAGAGAGAGAGAGAGAGAGAGAGAGAGAGAGAGAGAGAGAGAGAGAGAGAGAGAGAAAGAACATTGTTTTGTAGACACAACAGGGCAGATACACATATGAACTCTTAGTAGTTGTGACAGCATGCACAATAACTGTACAAATTTAATACAGATAAAATCCCAGAATTAGAGGTAAACAGGCTGGCCTGAAATTCCAAGATCAGCTAAGGATATATTGTCATTTTAAAGGTGCTATAAAGGGAGAGAAAGAAAACGGTAGGAGAGAGCGGGGAAAGCAAGGGAGAAAGTGATAAAGAGAGGGAAGGAGGAGAGAATTAGCTTTTATTACTTGCTGTTACACTTGATAGGTCACAACACAAACACATACACACACACACACACAAAAATGATGTGGTATATAAATAAATGAGAGGGTAGATCTAGAAAGAAACCAATGAACATGTTCAAAGTATACTTATATAATTTTCAAAGAATTAATGTGAATATTACTTATTTAAAAAAACTAGATTTGAGATTTAGTAACACTATCTTTACATATAAAAATGGCTATTTCTAAGGTATTACAGGTTGTACTTAAAAGTCTCATGAACCTTCCGTGTGTTTTATCCTTACCTATATTGTCAGCCATAAGACTGAGAGTTTCTTTAGAATGATGAAAGACATCCTTGAAGAAATAGAAGCTATTAAGCAATCAAATTCTACTACTCATGAGATTGTGAAGAATACCATGATCAGGCAGATATACACTTGAAGAGTACAGCATATGCAAGTGGTATGTTTAAGTATAAAGAATAATTTAAGTTTAAATTTGAATTAAATTTTCTTAAGTAGCTATGAAAATGTCAGAGTTATATTTAAAACAATGAATCTGTAAGTACTTGGGAACTTGCTACAATGAGAAATAATCAACCTATCTTTATGATACTCTAAATTGAAACAAGTATTTTCCTAACAAGAACCATTGTGGAATAAAAGTTTAATGAATTTTCCAATGGTCTGCTGCAGTATACAAAGTGTTTGTGCAGCTTACATTTCCTTAGACGATTACGGCAGTCAGCAAATTCTTGTTTACCTGACCCAGGGCAGGATGAAGGTTATTTTAAGATATAAAGTAAAGTCAATGACTTTCAAATTTACTCATTAAATGATAATATCTGTCCAAGTAGTTTTATTAGCAAATTTATCAAATACCTTAATGAATAAATTAATATTTACACATATGTAAATATCTGTACATATATATGGGTATATTTACTCTAGAGGAGAAGAAAACAACCTGGACTTATGCAAGAAGGAGCTTTCTGAGTTCTGTGCTACTGAAGGATTTCACATTTAGACCCTTTATGTTATGGCACCTGTTGCTGACTAGATTTAACAAGATAATTTTGCCGGAAATATAATCCTGATTCTCTCTGTGGCCTTCATCACTTAGGCCACAGAAGTCTCAATTTATTCTTACATATTTATTTATATTTCTATATTCATATTATCTTAATATATAATGTTTTGTGTATTGGGAATATTGGGAATGCTTGTTTATGTCTCTCTCTCTCTGTGTGTGTGTGTGTGTGTGTGTGAGAGAGAGAGACAGAGAGAGAGAGAGAGAGAAAGAGAGAGAGAGAGGGAGGAGAGGAGAGAGACAAACAGACAGAGAGGCAAACAGACAAAGAGAAAAAGAGAACAGAGAGAGCGAAAGAGTGAGGAAGGAAGAGACAGAGACAGACACACAGAGGGGAGAGAGAGACAGATAGACAGCAGACAGAGACAGACAGACAGACAAACAGAAAGAGACAGACAGAGAACAGAGAGAAACAGGTGGGGAGGACTCTTGGATGTCAATGTACTTACACATGTACCATGACTTGCATATGAAGTTAATTAGACAATGTTACATATTATGCCCTACATTCAATCTTTTATGAGACTGGTTTTATTAATGTTTTTCACTGCTACATAAGCCTGACAAGAGTGTCCTTGAGCTTCTGCAAACTTATTATTGTCTCCCATTTTACCATAGGATTGTCCTCACTTTTACTTAGGCAATAAATCACCACTGAGCTACTTTAATTTCACCAGTGGATCAACTAATTCATAAATCCATAGCTGAATGGCAGTGAGGAGATGGAATTAGTTTGAGGAAATGGGTAACTGGCGGTGTAATCAGAAATCTGTATTTAGTTCCTGCCTCTTTCTGGTAACTCTTTGCTTCCTGGTCACAGGATTGTAAAAATATTTTCCTTCCATGATACTTTGCCTGAAGGATACCCAGAAACAACACAGCCAAGTGATAAGAGGATGAAGTCATCAAAAAGAAATCACTTTGTGTCTTAAAATTTGCTTTCTCAGAAACTGTCGTAATAATGAAAGTCTTCTGGCCCTCGATGTAAGAAGAGAGTTGCTGTTTTAAGTAACTGTTCCAACAGAACTCAGGGCCCTTCCTCCTTTATCTTCCTACCCCCAAAGCAAAATTATTTCAAGGTATCCTGAATTATGATCTGTACATTGTACTTTTACTACATAACTCTAAAGGTTGAAATGTTTTATAATACTGCTGGTACTTGCTATTATACTGTTGTAGAACAAATTCTTATTTTCCTGAAAGGAAATAGGAAATTGAAACAGAAATATATAATTAAAATAATTAAAATGTATAATTTAGGGCAAGAACTATTATTATTCAATTGAAATTTTGATTTTAAATACTGAATTTTATTCTGTTAGAGTTCTGTTCATGTGACACAAGAGTCATTAACATTTCTTATGATTCTCCTGAGTGCTTAATATAGTAGTTTTGCTTGAGCAATGCATATGTCAGAGTATTCAGACAGTGCTTTACCGTAATGTTAAATCAAACCTATATGGACACAAAGATTCTAGAGAAACATTCTTTAATACAAACAAGACTTTTATGGTCTACAATCGTTTTTCACTTTTACTGAATTCACAAATAAAAATGAAGCAATATTTGCTCTTTCACCTTTCCTTTATACCAATCTATTCTACAATTTTATATTCTTGGCATATGTTTACATCATTTAGTGTAACACCAAATTGTGTTTCCAAACATTATTGAAGGCCTTATAATTGTTGATCTTGTAAGGAGATAAATTATACAATTCAATATTTGGAAGCATCATAGTACTACATAAAAGTAAGCAACATGAAAAACAAATTTCTTAAAGGTATACAACTCTTGTTAACTACAAACACTCCTTGGCTTATGGGAAGGGTTATTGAATAATAAATCCATAGTAAGTTAATAATATTGCACCACGTAAATGATTCATTTAATATAGCTAACCTATCACGCATCATATATTTGAAATATGGCACAGTGCACTGGACCACATATTCATTAACTGAATACAGTGGATCATTATTGCTGCCTAACATCACGAGTGACATACAATAAATTACCAGTCAGAATAAAATCTAAATTTAATATGTGTAAGTATGAATACATATAATTGCCTATAAAATACATTTAAGCCAACATGACATAAAAACTTATACTTCAAACTATAATAACTGTAGAAGCTTCTGTAGCTGAAATGAGTGTGCATATGTATATATAGATATAGATATAGATATAGATAGATAGATATGACCACTCATACCTACAATTCTTTAGTGTTACTACTGTTTATTGTAATTATAGTTCATTAATTGATTATTTCCTTTATTAGTTTCTTTTGGGTGTGGGAGATCAAGTTTATTAGATTATGCATTCTAATCAGAGCTACATCAACAATATCAACAGAGTAATTTGAAATCTTAATTGTATTGTGCTGTACATATGGAAACTACAGTGATACATTTTTAGATGTTATAGTTGTGACTGACTTGTTGTTATATTATTGTTTGAGAATTTTGGTTTGATCAGGTCAAAGTCCAATTCCTTTTCATCCATGTCCACACAATCTATCTTTCAAGTTCATGTGTTATTTTTATAAACATACTGAGTCTACTCAATACTGTCAATATGTTCATATTTGTAGGATCATCTTTTAAAACATGAATAAATTCAGTTTATGGCTGAACATTTCATACTATATTCACTGCATACTTACCAGACCTTTTTTCCTATGTTAATGGATTTTGTTGCAAATAGAAGCTTCTTTGATGAGAATTAAGTACATCTTAATCTACAGTTATGACTTTAAGTCTTTATGAGTCATTTAATACTATGCCAAGTTAGCAGAAAAAGAGTAGATTTCCCTTTAGAGATTATAACCTATGTAGCCATATTGACTCTATTAGTCATGAGTCAATTAACATAAAGCTGGTCTTACCTACAATCAGAAGAGGTTGTTTCCTTCTATTTTTGTCTGACTATTGTATCATTAGCTGTATCTTGCTAGGCTAGTTGTTACTGTAACCTAAAGGTGTAAACTGATTGTTACTCTTCTTCCCTAATGGATTGCATAGGAACTTCTAGCAATGTGAACAAAGGCAAATAGAAATTAAGGTTCCAGGTCAATACCAGATTTATTTCTTCACAATATGAGATTCAAGACTGTGGTTAAATCAGCAGTTGAAGACTAATGGGACTGAGAACCCTGAGAAGGGACTCTAATATTAGGGAGACTTTGCAACCCCCACTTACAACTTTAAAAGTTGTAACCAGCTTCTGTCATGTGACTTCTTTATTAATATACAGTATCCTACCAAGGCATTATCTTCCCATAATTATGGAACTGCATTTATACTTTTTACATGTTTGTGTTTTAAGAAGCTTGCCATTCAGTTTTTTACTTACATTGTGTTGGCTTGGCATTACATAGTGAAATTATATAATTATTCTTAGCAGATAAACTTAACTGTTTAACTGCATGAACTCCCTACTGTCAATACCTAACAAGGCATGTGGCTACCTCTACCTATCAGATTGTTCAGGATCATTTGTTGAAAATAATGTTTTTATGAAAAGTATATTTTGGGGCATCTTCATAAAAATTAAGGTGAAAGGGTAGACTTATATCTTGTTTCACTGTTATATTGCATTGATTAATTTATCTGTTTTTATATCATCTATTGATGTAATTGTTACTATGATTCTACAATACAAATTGAATGCAAAAAATGAAGATATTTCTAACAAGTTTTGTTTTTAAGATCAGAATTGTTTTGGTTATCCTGAGATTTTTGTGTTCCATGTAAATTATTTGATATATAATAACTAATTATTTTACATAAATATGCTAATCACAGTTTTCCCTTCCATTTCCTCCCTATCTCCTCACTCATACAACTACAGTTACATTATTTTTGGTTTTATATAGAAAATAAGCAGATAAACCAGAAACATACTAGAAAAAATTGAAAACAAAAATCACAGGAAATGCAGAGAGAAAAGAGACAGATAGACAGATAGACAGACAGACAAACACACACACACACACACACACACACACACACACACACCAAAACAAAAGTAAATAAAAACAAATGTAAAAACTCAAAACTGAAAACCATAATGTACAAGTGAAAGACCAATGAAAAAGCAACTTTTATTTACTAGATATAATTGTCATCTCAGAGGTTTACTGATGAATAAACTCACTACCTTTCTGAACTATGGCTTGACGGATCAACTCTTCAGTTCTGGCTTAAATTCCTTTTCAAGCACACTGATTCAAACTGGCTTCTCTTGGCTTCTCACTGAATTGCTCTGCTTGGTAAAACTTCCTCTGAAGTCCACAGCCTGAACTGTTCAGAACACAGCTGCTCTGCTCTGAATTGAACTAAACTGAGATAATACAAGTTTAATTGCTCTGAAGTGAACTAAACACCATTGGATTCAATTCTCTCCCTGTTGGCTCTTTAAGTAGCCTCTCTTTCCTGTCTGTTCTACCGAGTTAAATATATCCTATCTCTGAATCATTCTGTAAATATTTCTCTGATTTGTCTCTCTGTCTGTCCCTCACTTAGAAGTCATTGTTTGGGCTTAAGTGGGTACTAAAGAGATGACAGTATTCCAGGCAGAGGAATTAAAGTTGTGTCATTCCACCTGGACTGCACAAACCCAGAAGGCCTTTGAATGTTAACTGTTGCCAGAGCAACATGTTGGTGGGTTAAAATTTCTCTACAGACTTCTAAGAATGAAATCATTAACTTTGCCTGTGTTACCCATTTACTGGTAGCATGGGGTCTTAACTATGGTTAATATACCCAGTTAAACTTTGTTGGAGAAAACTATTTTCAGCTTGGAAGTAGATAACAATCATAAATATATATGTGTGTGTGTGTGTGTGTGTGTGTGTGTGTGTGTGTGTGTGTGTATGTGTGTGTGCATGTATATATTAATCATGGATGAGAGCTCATGTTAACATTCCTGTCTCAGTGCTAGTACACTAGTACACCCATCTAGGTTGAACCTGTGCAGGCCCTATAAATATTACCACATTCTCTTTGATTTTATATTTGGGTCAGTCATGTTGTATCTGGAAGACAGTGTTTCACTGGTATCTTCCATTCATTCTAATTTTTATCTTTCTGCCTTCCCTTCCCCATATTTTCCTGAACACCAAGAGAAGAGGTTTGATGAAGAACTTCAATTTAAAACTTGATGCTCCAAAGTTTCTCATATTTTGCACATAAACAAATGAGAAAACAATATCAAAACAAACAAAAAAAGAAAAACCAGTTATCTACAAGTGACCTGACTACATGATATCCTACAACAATCCTATTATTAAGGTTATGGGAGTATCCAGCAGATCTTTGATTGGAATTAAAGTGAGAGATTGAGTTTATTCCTGACACTGGCTAGACAGCTGAGAACACAAGACTTCATAGGTGATGGGCAAAAAATGGGGAAAAAAATCAAGGTACTCAGCTAAAGGAAATAGTAATAAAATGTCTACTAGCAATATTCTACTATTTACATTGGCCAGCGTCTTGGTCATCCTTCATCTCATGCAGCAGATGGGTATTAACACAGACACCCACAATTTGTTTTAAGAGTTTCTTTTTCAACTTTGTGAATAATAGCATTAAAATATTTATAGTGTGTACTTTGAATATTTTGATAAATTTTGCTAATGTTATTATGATTTTCCCCTTATCCATGAATGTCGTAAGTTTGTGTAACTTCAAGTATCTTTGACAGTGTGTTATTTCATAGTTTTAAATCTTTGATGTACAGTTTGTTTTTACTTCTTTGGCTAGGATTATTCCAAGATACATAGTTTATTGAGGCAATTAATGTAATTGCTTCCTTGAATTTATATATGTCTAAGAAATGTAGGATGCTGATTTTTTTTGTAGATTTTTGCATACTACATTGGCACTTTCCTGTGTTTATTAGTTATACTAGTTTTCTTGTATAGTCCTGAGCACCTTTTATGTATAGCCTTATATCATTTTCAAATTAAGAAAATTCGATTTCTTTCTTTTTCTATTTCTATACCCTTTACATCTTTCCACTATTGTTATAATTAGCATATCACACATCAGCTAGAAGAATTATGAAAAGAGTGGAGTGGATATTCTTGGTTTTGTTTATCTCATTTAATTTAGTTTGGCAAGTTTTCTTGCATTTAACATAATGGTTGTAGGTCATGTTTTTTGGCTTTTGGGTTTTTTTTTTTTTTTGTTTTTTTTTTTTTTTTTTTTTTTTGTTTTTTTTTTTTTTTTTTTTTGTTTTTTTGTTTTTTTTTTTGCCTTCTTATGTTAGGATGTGTTTCCTATATCTCTTGGTTCCTTTGCAAGCACAATGACATGACTCAGTGGTGCTTTTCCTGGAGTCTATTTTGTATATACCCCAGTAACAAAATTTGCTTTCTTTCATTTTCCATTGTTTTTATACATTAATATGTAGCCCATCTATTCATCGACAGAACAGAAGCATAAGCAGCATCACAGTAGCTGTCCCATGATTCCTCCCTGTCCATTCTTTTCTCTTTTGACATAAATGTATACCTTGCTTTGAAAGAACCCTTGGGACTAGAATTATTTACATCATTCATATTTCAAGATAATTTCTCATTTCGACATCTGTAAAAATTACAGATCTGCTTTTATCTACAGAATGCACTATATTCAATGCATCCGGCTTTAAGGATGTAAGTATTACAGAGGTCTTTATTCTTTGATACCATTTGTCTTCGCATCCCTTAAAGGCAAAAGAGTCTGTGTTTTGCATATCTTGGATGACACCAGTGGATGCATCAAACTTGACAGGAAAAAGGCCATAGTGCCTCAACCTTAAAAGTATAAGGGAACTGGAAAATAATGAGAGCAGGAGACACAGCCAATTCCACGTAATATCAAACCCATTGGTCATCCAGTGGCATTCAGACCTAAAAACATAAAAATAATTTGAATTATGCAGATTTAGATAGTTATATTAAAGAACATATATGCATATATACATACATATATCTGTGCAGTAACAGTGAAAGAAGATTCTATGAATCTGAAGGAGACTGGGAGCAGGAAGGTTTAGAGGGAGAAAAGGGAAGTATGAAATTTTGTAATTATGTTATAATCTCCAAAAATAAAAAGCAAAACTCACATAAAATATATGAATCTACTAAAAGTATGAAACTAGATCATTTTGAAAGAGGAAAAAAACATCTATTTGTCTTCCACATTTGTCAAGCAAAAGCCTCTCCTGGATGTAAATCATATGTTGCATTTCAAATAATTAAGAAAAAAAGTTATGACACTTTTTCTTATTGACAAACCTACTTTTCACGTTAAACATGAAACAAAATGTATTAATTTATTTCAATAAAGACAAGATTCCCCCACCCTGGACTTTGACCTTTCTGTTATTGCTGTTAGGTAGACGATAGCAATCCCTGTTGTATCAGATATGGATGAAGCTTTTATTTTTTCCTTCATTTTTCTTCAAATATAATTTTGGTTGAAATAAAATTATATCACTTTCCCCATCCTTTTCATCATTTCTGCTCCACCTAGAAACCTTCCTTCAATTTCCTCTCATGTTCCCCCAAATGATCTAGCCATTTAGTTTTTTTTCCTAAAGAAAGTCAATTGATGATAGAAAGTAAAAGGCAGAGAGGGAGAGAAGAAAAGAGGAAAAAAAAAAAAAAGAAAAACTGATGTAATGCTGCCTCTGGATCCAGAAAGATATGCCTCACAAGAACTACTTAAGTCCATTTTCTCCTTTGTTACCAAGAGCTGTGCTTTTATGCATAACTGGCTAAATTTAATCTATATGTTTTATTTTTCATAATCTGATTCTTAAATAGTATTTGTGTTCCTATTAATGAAGAACTTGAAATTTTTCACTTATGAATGCATTTATATTGTGTTTTGGAAGACTTTAAGTCTAGGGTAAGTGATTCTAACAATTATTTAAGGATCTGTTCTTGCAGCCAGCATCTGTTCCTAGTGATGTCCCTTGCTGCCTTTACAGCAAGGACCATTGACCCTGGAAGACAGATGGATTTCAGTGTCCATATGGAAGCACTTTCCATGACCCTGACGAGTGGATTTTAGCTGTATTATCTTGCATATGGAAGCGTTTTGCTATCAATGTCTCATTTATTTAGCAAGTTTGTATCATCTGCTCATGTTTTAGAGGGTCTTATTTTCTTAGTCTCCTTCCCCTCTTGTTTTTCCTCTTCTACAACTTTCCCTGAGCTCTGAGGGGAAGGATGTTATGGGGAAAAATCTGTTTAGGACTGAGTGTTCTAAGACCTCTCTCTCTCTCTCTCTCTCTCTCTCTCTCTCTCTCTCTCTCTCTCTCTCTTTATGTTGTCTAGGTGTGGGTTGATATAATTATATATAGTGTATATAATGTGTATATAATATACATAACAATATAATTGTCTATATAGATAATTATCTACAATTATATATAAAACAATCCGATTTGTGGCAGGATGAAGATTCTCTGATGGTAGCTGAACAAGTCATTTTACAAGTTTATTGTTTTTCTTTTGCACCACTATTATGTGCTATTTGCTTGTTTATTTATTTGTTTACACCCTTGGGCTGTCTAGTCTCTGGTTCTTGGTCACCTGAGCAGTGTTGTAGAGTAGAGCTTAATCAAATCAGTTATTAGCTGGCTATTCCCACAAGCTCCCATCCATACATTTGCCTTTTCTTAAAAAAATAAACTACTTGCTTGTTTAAAAAAAATCCCCTTAATTACCTGAGCATATCTTGTATGCCGTAAACCCCTGAAAATGAAGGGCTTGTGACTGGCTTGGTGTTCATATTTCTTCTTCATAGCATGCTGAGGACCTTTCTGTACCAAAGAAAATGGGGATGAAGGCTCTATGTAGATACCAGCTTAACATCTCCATATTTAATAGAGGTGCTGTCATCCACAGTAGAGCCTTGCTGACAGTTAGTGTAGAGCAACCCATAGCCTTGACAACAGTCTGCTTGTCTGAGGATTCCTCTTAGGTCTCATTTGGCCAACAACTCAATTAGATGTAACCAGTTCTCAACTTTTTGTTGGCGACAAGAGGTGTACATAGGGAATTGTTTCTCTCCCGGTGTTTGGCAATTTAATTTAGTTTGCCTTCGTATATGTATATATTTTATAATTTTTGTACCTTGTTAAGCTTTCATACTACCTCTCAAAAAGACTTGCTTTTTACTCTAGGAATAACTATTACATTTCCCTGCAGGTTCATATAATCCTACCCCACTTTAAAAATGGCTGCACAGGATCTCAAAGTGTGTGTCATCCATACATTTGCCTTTTCTTAAAAAAATAAACTACTTGCTTGTTTAAAAAAAATCCCCTTAATTATAGCTGTGTTTGCAAATATTTCTTTCCACATCTCCTTCTCCTGAAACCCTCCCACTTGATTCTCTCAGTTCCATTCCCCCATCCATGCGTATCTATAGATTTTATTTATGTTTCCTAAGGAGATCTGCTCCCTCTAGTCAATTGCTTTTATACCTACTCTCCTTGATTCTACAGATCTAAGCCTGGCTATCCTTTTTTTCATGGCTAATATTATCATTGTAGTGGTTCATGGCTAATATCATTGTAGTGGTTTGAACAGTCTCCGTATGCTCATCTGTTTGAATGCTTAGTCTTTGAGACTGTTGCTACTTGAGAGGGATGACGAAGTGTCCTCTTGAAGAAGTGGGTGTGATCTTATTTGAGAAATTGTGTCTAGGTAGCTGAAGGTAGCCTTTGATTTTCAAAAGCCTAAGTCAAGCCTACTGACCCTCTCTGCCCGTTGTGTGTGAATCCAGAATAAACCAGTCTGCTACCATGTCTTAATGTATGTCACCATACTTCCGGCTGTTAGGGTCCAAGATGCCTGGAAATGATACCCCAAAGTCAAATAGGATGCAAAAGTGAAGAGCAGGGGTCTCCTCATTTGGGAATGAATGTAGCCATTGGACTCAAGACCCAGGTTTATTGTCAGTTAGGGGAATTCCAGGGAGGGGTATTGCCCTTTTATCTTGAGTGCTTATCTCTATCTCTAGGGGTCTGACTGATTCTACAATTTGTTAGGCTCTGGTGACTTCTCATTAGGTCATATACTCATTGTCTGTACCTATTCTTGCTTCAGCCCAGATGACAAGGCTTCCTCAAATTGACTGCCTGTAGCTGCGGTTGTCTGATCACAGGTTGCTTGATCTGGTTTTCCATTTTTGGGGAAAAGCAAACAAACAAGCAAGCAAGCAAACAAACAAACCTTTGGCCTAGCTACCCAAACTCCCAGTTTGCAGCCTGTAATGGAGTCAGTCTGGCTCTCACTAACTCAGTTTTCTCACTGCCATAAGAAAAAATGGTCTAGCTTGTGCCCTCCTTCCTGTCTAGCAGCCTTGTATCTTTGGAGTGTAGCATGGCCATCCTGTATTTTATGGCTAAAATCCACTTATAAGTGAATAGATACTGTGCATGTCCTTTGGGAACTGGGTTACCTTACTCAAGATGATATTCTCAAGATCCATTCATTTGCCTGAAATATTCATGATGTCTTTGTTTTTCATAGCCGAACAATATTCCATTGTGTAGATGTACCACCTTTTCTTTATCCATTCTTTAGTTGAGGGACATCTTGGTTGTTTCCAGTGTCTGGTTATTATGAATAAGTCTACCAAGAAATTAGTTGAGCAATGAAACACATATAGAAGTACAGAAGGATGGATTGCAGCCAATAAGAGTATAGGAGGTTTGCTGCTGGCATTTGCCTAGGCTCCAACCGCATAGGTAGCAATGAATAGCCTAGTAACAGCACCAGTGGAAGGGGAAGCCCTTGGACCTGCCAAGACTGAACCCCCAGTGAACATGATTGTTGGGGGGTAGGGCGGTAATGGGGGAGGATGGGGAGGGGAACATCCATGTAGAAGAGGAGTGAGAGGGGTTAGGGGGATCTTGGCCTGGAAAACGGGAAAGGGAGTAACATTTGAAATGTGAATAAGAAATACTCAATTTAATAAAGATGGAGAAAAAAAAGAAAAATTATTTCTGATGTTAGTTGCTTTCTTTTAACCAGTGTATATATTATAAATATATTTTGTTTACTATTATAAATTGCATATTATATATTTATACTATTGTATTATTTATAGAATTATAGCATATTATATGCATTATGTGTAATATATCTATGCATGTTCATTTATGTAATAATATATGTGTATATAATACATATATATTTTATATATTTATATTATTTGTTTTTATTAAACTAAATACATAATTTATATATTGTAATAATTTATTAAAAATTAATGATAGACTGATTATATTATTTATAGTTCAATTTATAATTTATTTCTATTATGTTATGTATAATATATATTAACACATATATCTTGAGCCAGATAAGCATCTGAACATAAAAGAGAGATCCAAAACACATTTTGTACATATCCACTTTACATGTTGTATTTAATATAGCCTTAAACTCTTCTACCAACTCTAAAGCACGCATTCCTCTTCTATCATTTTTATCATCTTTTTTCTCTCTTAGCGATGCTTTTTTCAACTTTTGATAGGATATATTTTTATTACATCCCTAACTCTTCCAAGATACCCCATACCATACCCAATGAACTTCATGCTTTTTAAATCATGTTTTAATTCACGGAGTTCCATTAGTGCTCCAATCTGGGCTTGAATGTAGGGTCATCCACGATAATCTCAGGGATCACCGTGTTGCAGATTATTGTCAGAATATGAAGCACCATGCCAAGGAGGCCATGACCTGCTCTTCTATATATGAAGTATAATATTCCAAACCACTGTTTTAATTAATTAATTAACTAATTAATTTTCAAACTAATTTAATTCATTTAATTAATTTAACAAGTTGGTTATTTTAATTATTTTAATTAATTTTCTTAGTTATATACACAAATTGGCAAAAATAGCAATTCTCATATGCCTTTTTTAATTAGGTGTTATTTATTCAGGGATAAAATATCATTTACAGAGTATTAGTCAGATGTCGAAATATAAAAATAGTTACTTTTGATCATTTTCAATTTGGCTTTATGTATTCTCTGATATTTAAGTGTTCTATCATGGTACTCTAAATTAACTACAAATTGTTTCTTTAAATTGTACAATATATTTTTATATCAATAGAAGGCTTATTCCAAACTGAAACATTTCAATAATTAAATATTAAATATTAAATAATTAAATATTAAATTTAATAATTAAATATTAAAGGGCAATTTTTTCTTACTTTTTATTTGTTGCCGTCTTCTTTGCTCTGGTCCAGTCTGCACATGGTTATCTGGAACTTCTTCTTCCAAACAAATCACTCTGTTTCCTCTGCCTCTGACTGCAGAGTCTGTGAGGGTAAGTATTAAGCCCTTTACTATGCAGAGGAGACATATATTCTAAGTCTATATGTTAACTATAATATCTATGAAGTTATGTGTTGCTTATTAAGAATCTCTAACATACTGACGCTGGTAATAATATCTTGACATAGAAATAGAGACTATAATCCACTTCCACTCAGGTAGAATTATGCTCTCCGTCTGCTTGTGTCCTCCAAATATGAGAATGCATTGAAATTTTTCAAATTTGGACTGTGAGACAAAGGGTAAAGTACTGTAAGATATTTCTTTCCAAGTTCAATGATACTCTGACCTCATCTCTAGGACCAGGGAAAGTGTTCAACTGTTGGATATTTAAACTGTACTGTGTATTGCTGAAAATGCTCTCATTGCCTGAATATTCATATTTAGCAATTCATTAAATAGGACTGCTGAATGGCTTAGTGGATGGAACTTTAAGAATTAAAAACAAAGTTTAAATATTATTAAAATTCCTACAGTAGGGTATCTCACTCCTCATATATACTGGAACAAAATTAAATGATCACAATATGGTTCTAAATTTCATGATACTCCTCTTTTTTGTAAAATGAGTTTCTCTGCCTACATCTCATTTTGTAGAACATGCTGGGCTACAGAATTCAAATGGTTCCTCCTGCCTCTGCCTCCTAAGAGCAGAAATTGAAAGCATCCACCATCACTGTCTGGCTCATAAAATTCTTACATGTCCGTTTAAAAGAATAATGCACTGTGCTTCAAATAAAGAGCCCTTTTGTTTTTGAATGCTATTTTGATCTATTTCTTAATAATCAATGAGTATATTTAAGATATTTTCAAAATAGTGGTTTGACAAGTAATTGTTTGGTTTTCTTCACATGTATAATTCATTTCACTGAATCTTCAGCAATTTGAAAAGAAACTACATGTTGGTCTTGTCCTTCATTACAATGATAGGATTTTTCTTAATCACACCAAACTAAAGTGAAAGTCTAATTATAGTCAGAAAACAATTAATTTTGAACTTCTGCTTTAACATAAAAGCAATTCCCTTATCTTGCATACAGTATCATACACAATTGGCATATACAATAGTTAACAAATAACTCAAAATTTATCCAATATGATGCAACCTAACTTTAACTTATTCCATCTTTATGTGAATATTATAAAACTTCATATATATTTGAAAACAAATAAATTAAGTTATAGCAAAATCTCCCTAAGTAGTATGCTGTCATAGAATGTATATATTACATATTATATATATTATATTTTATATATTATATATTATATATATTATATATTATATATTATACATATTGTATATATATATATATATATATATATGACCACAATCTTCACCTAAGAAAACATTATTTTTCTTACTCTAACCAAAATTTTAATTAGCTTTCTTTCACTAGGAAATATTACTTTAGTAAGTTAAATGTATATTATAACTAATATGTACTAATAAATACATAATATATATTCACATTTAATATATTATTTAATTATTATATAATAATTTCATAAGCACTTGGGAGTATCCTATTACTTTCAAGTATAAATATAAATATATTTCATGAAGTTCTGTGATTTAGTAAACACAGACTCAATCACAATTGTACATGTAAGCCGAGTTAAGGAATAAAAGAAATTACTTTAAAAAGCCACCAGCCAGAACTACAACTCTGCCTGAATTCCCAGAGGCTTTCCTGCACTAGAGTCAACAAGATGAGACTTCTTATGCCAATTCCCTTCAGACTAGGTCCCTAGAGCCAGGGCCAGCAACTGGGAGCTACACCACATCTCCTGTGCTCTGTTTTTCTGCCCATAACTTTGCCTTCATTCCTGGAGACCTGCTGATATCAGGGACAAACAAATGGCTAAAGGCCAGCACAGCACAAGAACACATTCAACAAGAGCAGGTAAGTATACCACAGCCAGAGCCCAGGTATCCTATTACAGCAAGTGCTGGATATTACCAATAGAGCTAAAGCACGCACACACACACACACACACACACACACACACACACACACACACACACACACACACACACTCCAACTTTGTGAAGATAATAGAGGCCTTTAAAGTATACCTGAAAAAATACCTAAAATTAGAGAAATACAAAAACAATACTCAAACTGGTGAGGGATTTGAAAATGGAATAGAAGTAATAAAAAAAAAATTCTAACTCAGAGAAACCTGGAGATAGAAAGCCTTGGTAAGAGAAGAGCAACAGCAGACACAGCATCACCAACAGCATCCAGAAGAATCTTATCTGTAGAAGATGTAATAGAAGAAATAAATACATTTGTCAATGAAAACGTTAAATCTAAAACAGTGTCAAAAGCATCCACAAAATCTGGGATACTATGAAAAGTCCAAGTCTAAGAATAATAGCAATAGAAGAGAGAGATGGTTCTCAACATCAGGGCCAGAAATTATTTTCAAAAAAAAATATTGAAAGGAATTTATCCAATCTAAGGAAAGAGATGCTTTTAAACATATAAAAAGGTAAGAGAGCACAAAATTTATAAAAAAAATAAATATTAAAGGTTGCAAGAGGAAAAGGCCAAGTAACATATAAAGAAGGAACAATCGGAATTATGCCAGACTTCTCAAAAGTCAGAAGAGACAGGGCAGCTGTCTTATAGTCTCTAGGGGACCATAGATATCTCAACAATCCTTTCAATTACCATAGATAGAGAAAATAAATTATTCTCCAACAAAACTAAATTTAAACAATATCTATCCACAAAAACCAGCCCTACAGCTAATAGTAGAAGGAAAACATCAACCCTGGGATATTAACTATACCCAATAAAACACAAATAATTCCACATCAGAATATAGAGGAATTATAATCCAGCAACATGCCAGGGATGACATCCAAGGACCTTCTAAGTCTTTGTGATCTGATTGAAAGGACACACCTTTAATCTATCTATGGCATACAGACATGCCCTTAGTATATACCTTTAATAGCAAAGAATGACTTCTACTGAGAGACAGACAAGGTGATAAATCAGAAAAGATTTGACAGAATGCATCAGAAATAGGATAGTCCTAACTTTCACAAAGACAGGAAAGAAAGACTGCTTAAGAGCAATGCTGGGAAAGAGTTCAGCTCAATGTGGTGCAGTTCAATTAGGTTGGGCTCAGTTCAATTCTATTTAGTTACTACCATCAATGTAGTCAGTGCAGTTGAGACCATGGAGTTCAGAGACAGATTTTCCAAGCAGAGTATTTCATTCAGAAGCCAAAAGAAGTAAATTTGGATCAGTCAGCTTGAAGTGGAATTTGACCCAGAACACCTGAGTTGAACCAGCTAGCAAGAGTTCAGAAAGAACTAGAAAGAATAAGTTATTTCAGCTGTCACAGCCAGAGGCTGAAAATATTCAATGCCTAGGTAAGCAGACAGTAAATTTACATGAGCTAACAGAATGAATGCAAAACCAGGAACTATCATTCTGCGATATATAAGCAACACAATTCAGCACTGAAGATAGACATTATCTCAGAGTAAAAGCAGGGAAAAGATTTTCCAAGCAAATCGACAAAAGATGCAAGCTGGAGTAGACATTCAAATACCTAATGAAATAGACTTTCAATGAAAATTAATCAAAAGACATAGGGAAGAACAGCTCATCCTCACCAAGGGAAAAATCTACCAAGAATATTTCTCAACTCTGAACATCTATGCTCCAAATGCAAGCAAACCTATATTCTTAACATTACTAAAGCTTAAATCACACATTGAACCCCACAGATTAATAGTGGGAGAATTCAATATACCACTCTACCATCCAACCAATGGATAAGTCATTGAGAAAGAAACTAAACAGAGAAATCATAAAATTAAAAAGTATTATGAATAAATAGACCTACCAGATATCTATGGAATATTTGGTAAATCGCAAAAGAATATACCTTCTTCCCAGCATCTAATAAAAACTTCTCCCAAATTGACCATATACTCAGTCACAAAGCAAGTCTCAATAGATAAACTAAAATTGAAATAACCCACTGAATCTTATCAGAAATCCGTGGGTTAAAGCTGGACTTCAGCAACAGAATGATTTTGACAAAGGAGCAAAAACCATACAGTGGGGAAAAAGACAGCATTTTAACAAATGGTGCTGGTTCAACTGGAGGTCAGCATATAGAATAATGCAAATCAATCCATTCTCATCACCCTGTACAAAGCTCAAGTCCAAGTGGATCAAGGACCTCCACATAATATCAGATACACTCAAACTAAAAGAAGAAAAGGTGGGGAAGAACCTTGAATGTATGGGCACTGGGGAGATTTTCCTAACAGAACACCAATGGTTTTTGCTCTAAGATCAAGAATCGAAAAATGGGACCTCATAAAACTGCAAAGCTTCTGTAAGGAAAAGGACAATATCATTAGGACAAAATGGCAACCATTAGATTGGGAAAAGATCTTTGGATCTCCAGAGAGCCAAATAACCCTATTAAAAAATGGGGTGCAGAACTAAGCAAAGAATTCACAGCGAAGGAATATTGAATGGCTGAGAAGTAACTAAAGAAATGTTCAACATCTTTAGTCATCATGGAAATGCAAATCAAAACAACATTGAGATTCCACCTCACATCAGTCAGAATGGCTAAGATCAAAAAATCAAACAACAACGGATGCTGATTAGGATGTAGAGAAAGAGAAACACTCCTTCATTGTTGGTGGGATTGCATGCTTATACAACGACTGAGAAAATCAGTCTGGAGGTTCTTCAGAAAATTGGACTTAGTACAACCTGAGGATCCAGCTATACCACTCCTGAGCATTTGCCTGAAATATTCTCCAACATATAACAAGGACACATGCTCTACTATGTTCATAGCAACCTTATTTATAATAGCCAGAACCTGGAAATAACCCAGATGTCCTTCAGCAGAGGAATGGATACAGAAAATGTGGTGCATCTACACAATGGAATATTACTCAGCTATCAAAAACAATGACTTTATGAAGTTCTTAGGCAAATGAATGGACCTAGAAAATATCATCCGGAGTGAGGAAATCCAATCACAAAAGAACACACATGTTATGCACTCACTAATAGATGTTAGCCCAAATGCTTGGGATACCCAAAATACAATTTACAGATCACATGAAGCTCAAGAAAAAGGAAGACCAAAATGTGGATGCTTCAGTCCATCTTAGAAGGGGAGTCAAAATACTCAGGAGGAAAAATGGAGACAAAGTGTGGAGCAGAAACTGAAGAAAAGGCCATCCAAAGACTGCCCCACCTGGGGATCCATCCCATATACAGACACTAGGCACTATTGTGGATGCCAAAAATTGCATGCTTAAAGAAAACTGATATAAGCTGGAACCTTAGAGGATCTACCAGAGCCTGACCAATACAGAGGTGGTTGCTAGCAGCCAACCATTGAACTGAGAATGGGGTCCCCAGTGGAGGAGTTAGAGAAAGGATGGAAGGAGCTGAAGGGGTTTGCAAACTTATAGGTAGAATTTCAATTATGTACAAATTATTTCACTTCTGAATGCTTAGTCATCTGTCAATAAATATGGGAAATAAATGGTTATACAGAACTACTTTTGTAATTCAAAGGTATTTCATAACATGCTGCTATATGAAGCAAATAAAATATTTTATTGAAAAATCGGTTTTACACAGAAACTTGTGATAATCATTTTCTATATGGCTGATGAAATAAAAATTGAGGTCAGCTTATCAATTAAAGGAAAATTGACCATCAATTTATATCAGTCTAAATTGTTCTTGGGATAAGTTTTTAAACACAAGAAACAAAGAAATCACTTTTAAGGTTCTATATGCAGTATCATTTTATTCATAGTTTTAAACTTAATTTATTCATTTTCACACAAAAGAGCCGGATATTCCTTTTTTCTAGGTGAAACCTATGAAAATACATGAACATATGTAGGAACAGTAAATTTAACCTGAAAGTTACAGAAGCATATATCATGGTTTCTATTGTTCATTCTAACTGAAACTTATCAACTCTAATACTTCTCCCCATACATTGTCAAAATGAGTCCTTTGCATGTTACATACAAATTTATTCTCTTCTTACCTTTATTCTTTCCAGATGGTTCTATCTTCAAACAAGTTAATACTAGGAAATATGTAAGTAGGCTCATTTTTACAGATATTGAAAAATATGGTTTGTCATACAATGGCAAACTACTTTGCATATTAGAAACTTAGCAAAGATGAAAAAAAGAAAAGCCTGCTGTATGAAGAAAATGATAGGAATATTTTTGAGTATGCTATTTTAGATCGAAAAGCATTTGTACGTATTCATATTTTTTACATTATAATGATAATGAAAGATAAAAAGCAATAAATTAAATACTAGGAAAATGATTTGACATCAAATATAATACTCAGGGGTACCATTATCTTTTACGATAGTTTGGGTTTTGGGGTTTTTTTTTAATGATTTGTTTCTTTGTTTTTTCACTTAATTTTTTTTGTTTTTGTTTTGTTTTGTTTTGATGTTTTTACATGATTAACTTTCTTAAGTATATAGCTAACAATTGCTAATGAAATAACACAGGTTCTCAATGCATATTTATAGTTATTCTCATAAATATTAAACATTCCATCACTATCAAAAGCTTTGTCTTAATGACACATTCAACTAATACTTGATATGAAAACAGAGATAATTCCATCATGAATCACTACTTACTTAAAACTCATATCAGAGGCTTGAATTCTGTATCTGGCCTTTACTCAATTTTGGTTAATGAAATAAAATGGAAAATTCTTATGAACACAAAATTCTATGTTCAGAATGCAAAGTTTTATCCTTAGCATGAGAGGACCAAAGCATTAGTTATTGGGAAATGTGTGCTTTCCATTTCTCAATCTCTCAGCTATAAATACTCTCAATGTATAACCAAATCATATTTTGGTTTAACAGCTAGCTTCAAATATAAGACACCAGTCTTCTCCACTGGACGTAAATTAAACTGATCAGGAGCATTGCACTGGTGTGTTTACCTGGAAACCGTTTTTTAAACAACTGAATACAGTCCTCTTTTTTTGTCTTTATTTCATTTCATTTTATTTTATTACACTTATTTTATTAACTTGTTTGAGAATTTCAGATCTGAGTACTGTTTTTACATAAATATTAGCACTCTCTCTTCCACTCTAACTCTGTGTGTTCCCCCACTACTCCCCAAATTTAGGATCTATTCTTTAAGTTTTAGTATTTAACACACGCACACACACACACACACACACACACACACTCACACACACTCACACACACACACAAACAACACAAACACTTACATCTATACACATATATGTATAAACATAACTCACTAATATTTATTGCAGTGAAATGAAAGTAAAAGTCCAACAAACTCATTCTTTTCAAATTATGT
Organism: Rattus rattus; assembly: GCF_011064425.1. Taxonomy (NCBI): domain Eukaryota; kingdom Metazoa; phylum Chordata; class Mammalia; order Rodentia; family Muridae; genus Rattus; species Rattus rattus. Next base: position 16,873,365 of record NC_046165.1, read on the forward strand.
CTTTTATTTTTCAGCAACAGTATAATAGCATCGTTTTCCCGTATTGTTTTCCCCGATCCTACCAAATACCTTTCTTGCTCTTTCAAAAGTTCCTACCCTCTTTTTAACTGTTATTACATGAATATAAGTGTGTGTGTGTGTGTGTGTGTGTGTGCGTGTGTGTGTATTTCTAAATATATAAATGCACCTACATCGCTTGAATATAATTCTAAGTGTGTTTGCAGCACTGATCATTTGATATAGGACAAGCACTTGGTATGCGTTTCTCTGGGGGAGACTGTCACATTTAAGAATGAGTGCTTGATAATTTTAATCCACTACAGGGAAGGTTAGTAATTGATAGATATTGTGATCCTAAATAATATACTAAATACTCTTTTCTTAAAAAAAATCAAGGTATGTTGTATTATCTGTCTGTTTTAAAACTTAGAATTATCATATTCAAAATATTTAATGGTTATTTTTGATAGATTTTCACCGTTCTAATGAGATTGAGTTTAATAATTTGAAAAATTAAACAGCCACATTTTATTCAGAGTTTCTAAAATTCATAGTTACTTGGAACAGTGGTCTTTTGGGGGTGGCAGTGTGGTATGCCATAACAGAAGCTCATAAAGTGGAGGTCAGTTTAAGCAATGCTAGTCCCAACGGGAAAAGAGGCAACCAATGTTCCCAACCTGGAGCCTCACTCTTGTGCCTTACCTTTTTCTTAATATATTCCATTTCTGGACATGACCACATATTCATGATATTAAATGACACTTGTATCGAACTGATGCTGAAAAACTGCAATTGAATTTCAAAGTATTACACAGTATTCATTATCATCTTACCTCATGTATGTATACAGGGGCGTGTTGTGCTGCACACACAATTGCATACATGTGAATGTAAATCCTGCGTTAACCATTTACCAGGAATTCCATAAGCTGATGACCAATCTTTTAACATAAACAAAATTTAGAGACTATTCATATTTCCCATGCAAATATCCTGCATGGCACATTTTTACTTTAATTAATAACAGTTTTTACTTATACACATTTACTTTCACAACAATTGTGCTGAAGGAATAATTATTGAATTAATTAGTTACTGAATTGCACTTTTCTATTTTTTTTTTTAATTTTTTGTTGGTTATTTTATTTATTTGCATTTCAAAAGTTATCCTCCTTCCTAGTTTCCCCTCCACAATCCTCCTATCACCTCCTCCTCCCCCCCCCCCCGTCACTAGTGAGGGTGCTCCCCCACCTGCCAACCCACTCCTGCCTTACTGACTTAGCATTCCTCTATCCTGGGTATCAAGCCTCCACAGGACCAAAGGGTTACCCTCCTAATCATGCCAGATAAGGCAATCCTCTGTTTCATATCCAGTTGGAGCCATTGTTAGCCCCTGCCGTACTCTTTGTTTGGTGGTTTAGTTTAAAATATAGTTGGACTTTAGTGCCAGAAACCTCCGGCTTTTATTGCCTCTGCCTGCCTCCTGGGTTATTGTGACTGCAGTAGCTTAGTAACATGCCTAGTTTATAAAGAACTCATTCTTGACTAACATATAAATATGGTATACATTAATAAGCAATATTAATATAAACTTAGCAAGTGCATCCTGAATTCATGGTAAGCACATTTGATACTAAGATAAATGAAATTTCTTGTCATATATTGAAGTTATGAAATTTTAACTAGCCAAAACTCTATTGTTACCATACAACTTAATACCTTATTTTATTTAACTAATTGGAAATAATGGTTAAAATTAAGCGACTAGGATTACATTCTTAATATTCATGATACTTACGAAGATATTACATAAAATAATAAAATTCCATGTATCCAGAGATAAACTATTCACTTAAAAGTAACTTGGTATACTCACAGGTAAGTGTAGTTTTCAGGATTTCTCAAGGAAACTTCTCTTTGTTCTGTATGGGATCACTATAGAAAACCATAGCCAACGAAAGAGCAGTTCACTTGAGTTAGTTCTTAGCACTAATCACATCCATATGAAATATTTTAATATAACAACCAGTAAGAACCTAAGAGCATTTTTATACCCAAAGCAAGTTTTGTTTCTTTACACTACAAATCTTTCTCATGAAGTCAATAATAGAAATGAAGAATCCAGGGTGAAATTTAATAAGGCAAGGCTCATATCTTAGATCAATAAGTGCACAAAGATAGACCTAACATGTTTTTTCCAAATTTTAATAGAAGAAATTACTTAAAACTATTCCTTAGGGAAATAAATCTGCAAGGGTGCCCTTCAAGGGCATCCATTAAACTTCCGAGTCCCAAGGAAATTAAGACAGAGTCTGTGGATTGAGTGATAAACAGTCCTATGGGTATGTCAAGATGTCATTAGAAGTGATTTCAGTGCTATGCTCTTTTAACATTAATCATCATAGCAGGTTTTGCTTGGGACATATTACCTATCTAGTCTCTGGTTCTTGGCAACTTTCAAGGTGTCAGGTATGGGTTACCTGTGGTGGAATGAACCTTAAGTCCAACCAGAATTGAGTCAGTCACTCCTGTACCATTGGTTGCATTATTAGGTCAGTGAGTCTCACAGGCAGATTGCAGTTGTAGGACAGAGGATTCGTAGCTGGATAATAATGATGAATTTTTTTGTCTGGTCTAGTATAATAATAAGGATCTTTCTCCATATTAAATGCCATTCAGTGAGGACAGAAGTAGAAAAAAGATCACTTAATTTACTTTCAATGGCATAAACAAGTGTTGTTCAGGAATAGGGTCTTACCATTAGGTTGCAGTGTATAACAAATCATAGTGTCAGTACCCAGTGATGGTTGGGAAGCCCTATTTGACCCATTTGGCCAATAAATCAATGAGTTGTAACACATTCCTGATACTTGAGGTTATATTTGGTGGTATGTCTCTTTTGGGCATTATTTCTATCATTACATAGTGACTCCATTTAAATTTCTTTCATATCCTTAACCCTGATTATGGAAGCTTTTTGTACTACATGGAAATTAATGCACAGACTGAAAACTGCACAATATACAGAGAAACTTTGCAGCATTCAATCTTTAATAGAATATCTTTTCCAAGCCCATAACCTCTTCCCTCAATGCTCAGGAATATATACTGAAGAGGAGTCTGAAAATCTGAAAGATCGAAAGGTGGTAAGTAATTTTAGGCAAGCAGCATCTTTAGGCTTAAAAAGGATGGTTCACAGAGATTATGACAGTCTCTGTCTGCACAAGTTCAAAATAGATAAGATATCAACATAGAGGAAGGCAATTAAATAAAAATTCAACCCATAACCAAAGTCTAATTCATAATTGATACCTACAGGAAAAAAGTAACCTCACTTTTCCTCAGTGGAGTATCACTGGGTCAAACACACTTCAGAACATGTCCCATGCACAGGAATAATTGGCCAAAACAAAATAGATTCTATGGCATTTTATTATTTTTGGTGTGTGTGTGTGTGTGTGTGTGTGTGTGTGTGTGTGTGTACATGTTTATGTATGTGGGTGTGCCTGTCTATACTTTCTTTAGTCTGTGTTAAGTCTTACAGGATTTTATTTCTGTAAAGATTGTTCTGTTTGTCTTCAGAACAGAATGTAGAACTTTCAGCTTCCCCAGCTCCATAACTGCTTGGATGTTGCCATGGATCCCAACTCGAAGATAATGGAATAAACCTCGGAATCTGTAATCCAGCCCCAATTAAGTGCTGACCTTTAAAGTGGGCATGGCGTCTCTTACTTAAATAGTTTTAATATGGCTAAAAAGCATCAAAAGCCTTATATTAAATATAAGAAAAACAGTGTGCACATTTGGCCAGCATATGAGTCAAGAAAGGCTGATACACATTAGAAACAAGCGTTAGCTGCCAAGTGGTCAAGTTGTCAAGGTCCTACTCTTGCTGGAAGAACAAATTATTATGCATGAGACATGTTTGTTACAGGAAAATCATCTATTCCTTCTAGCAGAGGAGAATATGTGGCTTGACCAAAGAAACCTAATGTATTTGGAACTTGACCGACAGCAAGATATTTATGCTGCACAAGCCCAGAGATGGCCTTGCAAACTAGTGGCTATATTTAGGTTCAATGCAAAATTATGAATACACATGTACATATTGGTCCAAAAGTTATTCCTCCACTAGACAAATTCAAGGTACAAATTCATTTTTCTTTCATTAATAATTAATAGCATCAGAGCTAACATGGACATTTGTTTCATAGAGAATTTGCTAGACATGTTTTACCTTGTTTTTCCATCAAGAACACTGTGAATTATTTAAGTTTTTTGTCACATTCAACAATGATAAAAATTCAGTCTTTTAAACTCATCCAAAAGTATGTAGCATAATTGAAGGAGGGCAAAATATGATCAAAATATTTTATGCAATTAAATAAATTACTAAATAAAAAAAAATAAACCTGAAGCTTATGTTACTACTTTTGGACTAGCACACACACACACACACACACACACACACACACACACACACACAAAACTTCAGGAAATTTATAGTTACAATGAAATTTCAGATAAAAAATTAATACTGATATTGGAATATTTATTTTTTATTGGATGTTTCTTAATTGCATTTCAAATATTATTCCCTTTCCCGGTTTCATGTCCATGTCCCCTATCCCCTTCCCCTCCCCTTCTTCTATAAGGGTCTTCCCTCCCCATGCCCCCCACTTCCCATCCCCCCTACATTCCCTTACACTGGGGGTCCAACCTTGGCAGAAACAAGGGCTTCTCCTTCCATTAAGGCCCAACAAAGCCATCCTCTGCTACATATGCAGCAGGAGCCATGGGGTAGTCCATGTGTACTCTTTGGGTAGTGGTTTAGTTCCTGGGAGCTCTCGTTGGTTGGCATTGTTGCTCTTATAGGGTTACAAACCCTTTCAGCTCTTTCAATCCTTTCTTTAATTCCTCCAACAGGGACCCCGTTCTCAGTTCAATGGTTGGCTGCTAGCATTAGCCTTTTTTTTTCTTTTAGACATTCTCTGTCTGCGTCTCTAAGGAGACATCTATATCCAGTTCCTGTCAGCATGCCCTTATTAGCTTCATCAATTTTATCTAGTTTTGGTGGAGATATATACATACGCATATATATATATATATATATATATATATATATATATTATATGTATATATGCCACATGTGGGACAGGCTCTGAATGGCAATTCCTTCAGTCTCTGCTCTAAACTTTGCCTCCATATCCCCTCCTATAAATATTTTTGTTCTACCTTTTATTAAGGAGTAAAGACTTTGGTCGTCCTTCTTCTTGAGCTTCATGTGGTCTGTGGACTGTATCTTGGGTAATTCGAGCTTTGGGTACCAATATCCACTTATCAGTGAGTGATTTTCTGTGATTTGGTTACCTCAGTCAGGATGATGCTTTTTTATGTATTTTATTTCTATAATACAGGTACCCTAATGTACATTTGGGAGAAAAAAGTCTGAAACTGGCTTAATTGCACTACGTGTTATGCATGATTGTTCTGCATATATGCATATGCTGTACATGAGACTATGTATTCAGAAAGGACCCATGCTAGTTCCCATTTCCCCGGGATTCCTGTGCAGCATTCCTTCTCAGCCTTCAGTTCACACGAGTTCACACCGGAATTGTTCTATCTCCATGCATAGCAGTTCTTTTCACATCTATCCCCAAATGACGACTTCCCACGGAGCACGGAGCACGGTTACGTATGATAGATACGTATTGTGAGGGGCAGGGAGAGAGGGAGGAAAGAAGGAAGAGAGAGGGAGACAGGACAGGGAGAAGGGAGAGACATGATGATTTTGTGTCCCAGGAGAGGACATTGCAGAAGCCTATGAGCCATGGACATGGCTGATCTGATAGGAATTAGCTCTCCTCCTCAGCATGATCAGTCATTCCTCCAGATGTTCATTCAGTCCTAGAACATAGGTGAACGCCAGCAGCAAACCACTGAACTGAGAACAGAACCCCCGTTGAAGGAATGAGAGAAAGGACTGGAAGAGCTTGAAGGGGCTTGAGACCCCATATGAACAACAATGCCAACCAACTAGAGCTTCCAGGGACTAAGCCACTACCCAAAGACTATACATGGACTGATACTGGGCTCCAACCTCATAGGTAGCAATGAATATCCTAGTAAGAGCACCAGTGGAAGGGGAAGCCCTTGGTCCTACCAAAACTGAACCCCCAGTGAATGGGATTGTTGTGGGGAGGGCGGTAATGGGGGGAGGATGGGGAGTGGAACACCCACATAGAAGGGGAGCGGGAGAGGTTAGGGGGATGTTGGCCGGAAACCGGAGAAAGGCAATAACAATCAAAATGTAAATAAGAAGTTAATAAAGATGGAAAAAAACATTTTAAGTTCATGTTATTTTTATTCTCACTAATGTTATTACCTTTGATAGTCAACATGAAACTTTAAAATAATGACTGAATGTTAATTGCACATACTAAATATTTGACACATGTTTAGCCTAATGGGAGACAGATTTCTCTAGACAAGTAATTCTCAATCTGAGGGTCACGACCCCTTTGGGGCTTTAGAGTCTAGTCAGCACTTCTAAAGTACAACAAAAGATAAAATTGACTTGATAATTCTAAAAATACTAAGTACATTTTGTGGACTAATTTATATATTAATTCTACATAATTTTACACTCTCTTTATCACTTAATGACCCAAGAAGTTTTATTCTTGTCTATTTGTATGGAATACATTTACACATATCATTTTCAATCGACACAGAATAAATCCATGTATAAGTAATAAAATGTCTGATTCCTTTTCATTCTCAGGGAATAACATTTGTACATAAAAATTCTAAATCAAAGAACTTTAAATGAATTGAGGCAACAAAGAAGATTTGTTGCAGAAAGTAACTATTACTGCACAACCTTAATTAGCTAGAGCCCATAATTGGCATGCAATGATGACTGTTTGAACCCACACAAATGGTATATACGTAAATAGCCATGTGCATGCTGTTTAGAGAAAAAACAAAAATATTCCTCTATATTAGTGAATATAGTATTATTTATTTGTGATTGAACACACGGCAAATGTTCATACAGGGACTACTTGGTTAAGCCAATTTGTTATAACTGAATGACATCTGTGTTATACAGAATAACATATTCATTTTCTGCCAATTTTTCCTTTTTCCATTTTTTCCCTGTGTAATCACTCTGCAACAGAATAACAAACAGCACCAACGAGAAGGTAATGGGAAGCTTAAAGGCAGTCCCAGGGAAATGGAGTATTTTATGATGATGGCTTATTCTATCTTTCCTTTATTCTTTATGGAGAAGGGTTGATATGCAAAACAATGTAAAAGTGACAAGTATCTAAACTCCCTAAAATATTTTCAAAAAAGTAAAGGATTTATTACTTATTAACATATTAAGTAACTTCATCAAATAGAGGAATACTAGTTTAAGGTTTCTAAAAATATATGCCTGCATTAGATTTTTAATATAGTCTTTTCCTACCTTCTTGTTATTTATGTATGTTTCAAATTTAATCTGGCTTCGGAAAATATTTCCGCTATAGTTTTGTAATGTTTACCAGTGCAGAGTGAAACAGTGGGTTTTCATCGTATTCTAGCATTTGATATTGTAATGATCCTAAAGAAAGTATACCAAAATATTGCTTCACATGCTGCATGTACTAACTTAATTACGATTGAAATTGGAATACAATATTTGTAACTTTATGAGACATAGTGTAGGTGGTAGTTTGAGTGGGAACGATGCCCCACAGGGTCATTTGACTGCTTAGTCACCAGGACAGAGAATTCTTTCACAGGATTAGAAAAATTAGGAGATGTTGCTTTTGTTAGGAGAACTGTGTAACTGAGGGTGAGGTCTGAGCTACAAAAGCTCAAACCAGGTCCAGTGACTCATTCTGTCTCTGCCAAAGGATCAGAATATAGCTCTCCTACTGCTCCAGCTCTTGCCCGCATGCCACCATACTGTCTATCCTGATGACACTAGATTAAACCTCTGGAAGCAAGCCCTCCATTAAACGTTTTATTTCCTGAGAGTTATGGTGTATCTACACAGCAATAAAACAGTAGCTAAAACAGAGCTTGGTAGGAAGGAACAGGGTATTGCTGCGGAGTGCATGACCCATGCTGTTCGTTGTAGAAATATGGGAGACTTTGGGACATTGGGTTCAAAGGAGTTGGATGCCTGTGTGTTCCAGGCTCTTCCCCCACTTTCACTTCTCTTACTTTCGGTATATCTGGCTCTTTACCCCAGTGTAGGGGAATACCAGGGAGATGAGGGGAGAGTGGGATCATCCTCACAGAAACAGTGGGAAGAGAGACGAGAGAGGGGGGAAAGGGGATAACACTTGAAATGGAAATACATAAAACATCCAATAAAAATTTTAAAAAATTTAAAAACTGCCAAAACAAAAAGGCGTTGGATGGTTTAAGTGGGAATTAATGGACCATGCTCATGGGATCACGAAAAACAGTACTGAGTATTTCAGTACAGATTATTGGGTACATCTTAAAACATTTCAGAAGGAAAGAATATAAGTAATGGCTTAGAGATCATACTTGTGACAATTTGTCAAAGAATGGGGCTAGGTTTTGCCCTTGTTTCAAACATCTCTCTGAGCTTAAATATTTTTATTGGATATATTTTATTACATTTCAAATGTTATACTTCCTGGTTTCCTGGCAATAAACACCCTATCCCACTGCCCCTGCCCCTTCTATGACTGTGTTCCCCCACCCATCTACCCACCCCTTCCTGCCTCCTGCCCTGACATTCTCTTATAATGGAAGGTGGGTGTTGAGCCTTGGTAGGACCAAGGGCTTCTCCTCCCATTGATGCCCAATAAGACCATCCTCTGATGCATATGCAGCTGGATCCATGGGTCTGTCCATGTGTACACTTTGGATGGTGGTTTAGTCCCTGGGGGCTCTGGGTGCTTGATATTGTTCTTAAAGGATTGCAAACCCCTTCAGCTCCTTCAATACTTTCTCTAATTCCTCTTTTTTCAGTTGAATGGTTGGCTACAAGAGTCTAACTCTGTATATTTCCTGCTATGGCAGAGTCTCTCTGGTGACAGCTATATCAGGCTCCTGTCAGCATCGACTTTATGGCATCAGCAATATTGACTGGGTTTGTTGGCTATCTTATATGAGTTGCATCTGCAAGTGGGGCAGTCTCTGGATGGCCTTTCCTTCAGTTTTCACTTCAAACTTTGTTTGAATATATTTGTTATGAATATATTTGTTTGCCCTTCTGAAGATTGAATCACCTGCACTTCCGTCTTCTTTCTTCTTGAGCTTCATGTGGTCTCTGGATTTTTTCTTGAGTAATATGAGCATTTGGACTAATATATCCACTTATCAGTGAGTGCATACCATATGTATTCTTTTGTGACTGGGTTACCTAACTCAAGATGATATTTTCTAGTTCCATCCATTTGTCTATGAATTTCATGAAGTCATTGTTTTTAATAGCTGAGTAATACTCCATTGTGTAAATGTACCACATTTTCTGTATCCATTCATTTGCTGAGGACATCTGGGCTCTTTCCAGCTTCTGGCTATTATAAATAAGGCTGCTGTGAAGATAGTGGAACACGTGTCCTTGTTATATATTGGAGCATCTTTTGTGTATAAGCCCAGGAGTGGTAAAGCTGGATTCTCAGGTAGTACTATGTCCAATTTTCTGAGGAACCTCCAAATTGACATCCAAACTAGTTCTCAATTGCAATCCCATCAACAGTGGAGGGCTCTTCCTCTTTCTCCACATCCTCGCCAGCATCTGTTGTCACTTAAGTGGTTGATCTTAGCCTTGATGACTGGTGTGAGGTGCAATCTCAGGGTTGTTTCAATTTGATTTCCCTGAAAACTAAGGTTGTTAAACATTTCTTTAGGTGCTTCTGAGCCATTTGACATTCCTTAGTTTAGAATTCTTTGTTTAGCTCCATACCTCATTTTTGATAGTGTTATGTGATTCTCTGGTGTCTAATTTCTCGATTTCGTTTTATATATTGGATATTAGCCCTCTATCAGATATAGGATTGTTAAAAATCTTTTCCAAATATGTTGTTTACTCTTTTGTCCTATTGATAGTGTTCTTTGACTTACAGAAGCTTTGCCACTAAATAGAAACATAACAAACCCTACCCAATTCATTCTATGAAGTCACAATTATGCTTATACCTAAACCACACAAAGACCCAACACAGATAGAGAAGTTCAGACCAATTTTCTTTATAAATATGGATGCAAAAATAATCAATAAAATTCTCACAAGCAGAATCTAAGCACTTATCAAACCAACATCCACCATGGTCAAGTAGGCTTCATTCCAGGGAGGTAGGAATGGCTCAATATAAGGAAACCCATCAACGTAATCCACTTTATAAACAAATTCAAAGAAAAAAACACAATGTGATCATCTCATTGGATGCTGAGAGAGCATTTGACAAAATCAACACCCTTTCATGATAAAAGCTTTGGAAAGATCAGGAATTCAAGACCCATACCTAAACATAGTAAAAGCAATGTACAGCAAATCAGTAGCCAACATCAAACTAAATGGAGAGAAACGTGAAGCAATCCCACTAAAATCAGGGACTAGACAAGGCTGCCCATTCTCTCCCTACTTATTCAATATAGTAATCAAAGTTCTAGCCAGAGCAATTAGTTGACAAATGGAGGTCAAAGGATATAAAATGGAAAAGAAGAAGTGAAAGTATCACTATTTTGGGATGATATGATAGTATATTTTTGTATATATTGTATACAATATACAAACAAATCAGTAGCCTTTTTCGATTAAGAGGATAAACAGGCTGAGAAAGAAATTAGGTAAATGTTATCCTTCACAATAGTCATAATCTAAAATGCCTTGGTGTGACTCTAACCAACATGTGAAAAATCTGTATGAATAGAACTTCAAGTCCCTGAAGAAAAAAAAAAAATAAAGTAACTGATTCTGGGATTTCAAACCAGGATAAGAAATACCCTTATAAAAAATTCTAAAAAAGTTCTGAAATATTCTAATAATGCAGTGTGCTGATCAACATCAGAAAGTAAGAAAAATCTAAGAATGGTGTTTGTTCTCCAGACAGCCTTCTCTAGATGGCTACTAGAAAACACTAAAAGAGGTGTGTTGGCTCTTTAATTCTTAAGATTTCCGACCATGATCAGACATCCTCTTATAAAAGTATCCTAAAAGATCTATGCTTTTCTTGGATTTTGTGACCAAAATCAGAAGTCCTGTAGAAAGAAATTATTGAAGAGCTGTGTTTGCTCTTCAGAGATCTCCAGACGACTCAGCTCTTGCTAGTTCTCCACTTGCTCTTAGCCTAAAGGCTGAGAAGCGATTTGCTAGTTCTGAAGAACTGCCATCATCTTTTGCTGAATCACTGTCTGTGAATCAGCATCCCATCGCCCCAGCCCTTTGTTTCTTAGGAGACAGCAGAAGAGTTCAGAGATCCTCCTGCAGCAGTTAAACTCACATGACAAACTAGCTGCTTGGGAACTTGTCCTGACATTACCATTCTGAGGATACCTGGACCTAAATTAGCTCTGTCCCAGGCTGACTCTGAACTTAGGAATCTGAGAGCATTTGTAAGCATAAGCATACAAACAATCAATCACAATTTTAGCTGAATGGGATCTTGCCTTTCTATTGTACCTTCCTAAATCTTTTTATCTCCTTCATTAGCATCTTTCTGACAAGCTAGTTCATAGTGCAGCTGCCTCTGTTCCTTTATATCTGTGGAACCTTTATACAATTCATATTGCACCCTTATATTTTTGCATAGTTGAGGAGTTATATATTTTCAAACTCGTGTTTTTAGAGCTCTTTTCCACAGCCTTCAGTGCTGTCTTGAAGGCCGCTGTGTTTGCCATTTTGCTGAGCTATTAGCCACACCTTTGCTTCCCGGATTCACGCTGTCTCTGACGATCATGGAGTCATTAATGTTAGCAGGGAGGACATTCCTCAGAGGAACATGAAAATATGTACATTATTATACAAACATGCTTTATGCCCACAACTGCTGGCCCTGACCAATTCTGTCCCCAGCATGATGGACTTGTCACTTTCCTGCCGTAGTCTTAGTTCAAGTGTTGGAGATTTTTGCAGCCCTTCCAATGAATGGCTCAGAGAGAGCAAAGCTTCATGATCCACACATATTTTTTCAATGAGTTCTCACTCAGGGTGAGAGGAAATCTCTTTTCATTTTTTTTTTAAATATCAAACCTTACCAGAAATACATTTACAGTAAAGTCCAGGGCTCTGTTTTGAATCATAAATTTCATCTGTGGATTCATGGCTTTGAATGCTGGATCTCCGGCTTCTGACCCAGTTTGGGGAGGTTGTTCAGTGTTTAGACTTCAGAATCTCCCTGGAGGAGGTGAGTCCGGAGAGGGTGAGCTTTTGCTTCCATAGTCCAGGCACACATGCTGAATATTTTCTACTCCCTGACCCATGAGGAAGGGAGAAGCTCTGTAGCTTTGAAGATAGCTGTCTCCATGCTTTCCCACATGAGCAAAATAAATATTTCCTTCCTTCTCTTGCTTCCTGCCATATTAAGAAGGAATACATACAGAATAATAAGTGGTTAACCAAATGCCTGAGCTGCACAAGCTGTGTTATTTTGACACATAATTGTAGTCACTTCCTGCTAATACAAATAAATGTATTTTTTGTTCCCAGCACAAAAAAAATTATCAAAGAGCATTTACAGTTTCCTGCATTATACTTTATTTTCTTTTCCTTCCTGTGTTTCTAGTTGAGATTGTTTTTGAAAGTATAGGATTTTATAATTCTTATTTTGGTGTCTTCCTGTGAAAAAATATGTATAGGCTTCAAAATATTGAAATATTGAATATTGAAGAGAAGTTGGGTTATTTTCAAATTTTTCACTTTATGTTGCACATAGTATGTACCAGGCAGATTACCTAAAAGCCTGGAAATGAAAAAGGAGTATTTATAGTATATATCATATGTTGCTAAAGGAATAAAGTTTAATGTATACAAAAACTTAGAAAACTAGATTCTCTGTTTTAAATAGTTATTTAAATTTAGTGAATTTGATCTTCTTTGGTTGTGAAAAAATATAAAACTGTTATATATGCCAAATGTGTGACTTTAAAATTTTTTCTACTCTGTGAAAATGTTCATGTTGATAATTCCATAAAAATAAGTAAATCCAATTCATTTTGTTTTTAGGGAGAAATATATTCCCATTTTCACAATTAACAGGAAGTTAGTAAAGGGCAAGTAGGGAAATTCTTATTTTGGCCGGGAACTTTACCTTCGTGCTATGAAATTTTGTCAATCTTGTATTCAACTACTAATAATCACTCTTGTCTGTCTACTTCACTATATATATATATATATATATATATATATATATATATATATATGTGTGTGTGTTTGTGTGTGTGTATGTATGATTGTGTGTATGTATGAATCTATATTTATTTACGTATACATATATATGACAATCATTTGAAAAATTTGCAGATATTTTGTTTAATTCTAATCTGGAAAGCTACTGTGGTTACAGTTATTGCAAAGTTCATATTTTATAAGCGGTATTTCTGAATAATAAGAATTTCTCAAAAAAAGTGGCTCAATGCTACTCTTCAGAAATGTGATTTATCTCTTTATAATTTCAAGAAATAATTAAGGGTATAAATAGGGTGAAGATGAAACAATTGGTGATCAGCTGACTATAAAATTGGAAGGTTAGTATGGATCTTCCTGGTATTATCACAGAGACAGAACAGTCGTCAATGGAGGTTGAAGAATAGGATCACAGAAAAATGTCAAACGAGGGAAAGGTAGTTTGGCTGAAAGAAATGAGAATAATCATGCATGAACACTATGACCAAAGGCTGTAGCCTACTGAAAGAAAAAGACAAGAACATTGGCTTGGAGTAAATGCCCTCAACTTTGTTATCCAGATGCAACCTTCACTCAAATCTCTTATAAAATGTAAGTAATGGAGTCAAAATAAAAGAGATGAAGATGTAATGAGTAGAAGAGGAAGAAGGAAGCCGCTGATGTTCCTGGCCATGGAAAATAAAATAGACAATTTGAGGTAGGCAGGCCCTGAAAGAAAGAAACATTAAGGAAATAAAACCCCTTCTAGAACAGTTCACAAAAAAAGCTTTTCAACATCTTAGTTTTAGCCCAGCAATTCTGTTGTTCCATATTTGCTTAAAGAGCAGCACTTTTTTCCCTTGTATTTAAGTCTGTGGCTTTTTTTTTTTCAGACACAGGAAAGTAGGGTAGGATGTTTTCTAAAATTTTCTTAAAACCAAGTCCCCATTTAAAGTGAAAAATATCACTTGACTTAAAGCATTTAAGTAATTAATATTTAAGTAATTAGGGTCAAGTTTTAGTGGTGCTGAAAGACATAAGACCTATTTTATTTTAGTATATGAAAAACGCTTAATATGAAGTGTTAAACAAGAAATGCTATTAAATGCATTCAAGTTGACCTGAGACAGGTAATTAACTAGATGAGACTGGACAAATCTGTTTCTGTTAAAATAAACATGCCACCAATTTATTAATATAAACAATACATATTAAACAATTAAATACCACCAGTAATTATTCTTAAAGTATTAGAAATGTAAAAATCAGTGTTTATTTACTACAAATAGAAAATCAGTGTTTAATACATGTATTATTTGAGATCATACACTCTATATCAACTATGCAAGAACGAGTAAAAAGAACAAGGTAACAAAAATATTTGCATCACATATGATTTTCAGTTTTAGTTTAGGAATATACTGATATTTTGCAAGCTGCCCAGAGAGAAACTAATATTATTTTGGAACAATAAGTGGAAATATAGCTTATTTTCTACATCTTTCAGTAAAATCAAGATCCTAGTTGTCACAGCTGGGGACCTAAAGCAGGATTAATCATAACACAATGCTTGTGACTGGAAGCCTTTGGGACTCTCTTTGACACACGCCTGCTTGTGACTGCAAGTCTTTGGGACTCTCTTTGACAAACTCCTGCTATTTGTGTGGAAAATGACTATTATTCATTCATTTATTATTCATTTAATTAATTGATTCTCTTATTCCTTTAAGGCACAAACTAGTCAAGCTCAAACATTTACTTCCAATTTTAGTAGATGGATCCACTTACCACTAAAAGTCTCTGATAAAGCATCCCTTTTATAATAATAACTTATATAATGAATAATAAAATATTTAGAGTAGGAATATTTAAAGTTGATTAACAATAAATAAATGCAAAATTTTATGTATGTAATTTTCAAATAAAGGTTTTTTGTATACAAATCATATTTGTATAGTTAGATAGTACAAAGAATTAAATAAGTAAATCTAAAAGTACTAAGGTTAGTATTTTACTAATCAGAATGTGTACTACCCTGTACATACACAGTCAGGCTTAACATTTATGTCTAGAATCTGGGAAGAGAGCTTTAGATAGAGATCCTACATTGTAAAAAGGTGAGTCCCAGTCTTTGGCACTTCAGCATCCAGGTATAAGTTCAGTTATTGTAGTGGCTGCCTGTAATATCCACATTAACGGCGCAAAGATGATCTCTTGCGGCAGCCTGGGTACTTGACTATTTAGAATTGGTGGTGTCTGGTTTTATGGAGAGACACATTTTCATTAAACAGAAGAACTGAGTGATCGAACCAGGCAGCTAGTATCGAATCCAGTCATGCTGGAGTTTCCCATGATTGAAAGCAGGCATACCCTTGAAGAAACGAGGTACACATGTATGCACAGAAAATTAATAAACTTTCTCCTTATATTTTAAAAGAATAAGAATTACAATGTTCACGTATTAAAATTAACCAATGCTCATAACTTTAAAAGATTGCATTTTTATGTATACTAACTCGTCATATTAGGGAGTGGTTTATATTCCCCAAATTTATGGCATTATGTATTTACTTTGGTCCTCAACATGTAGCAGTCTCACCACTGAGCACTGTTCCTTCTGAATCTGATCACTTACATCCCTCCCTTTGTTAATGTGCATCTACAAGTTCATGTCATAAGGAATCTCTTGGAATTTATTCCTCTGACTGCCTTGGTGCTCACTCAGAAGTTCCCTTGTATGTTCCGTTTTAACATAAATTCTATGTTAAACATGTTTTCTCTAGCAATTAAACTGGAATGAATTTTAGCTCTCTTAAAGGATTAAAACTCCCTGAGGGCACAAACGTATTTGTTCTGCCTCCCCTTAGTTTGTAGACTTCATTGCACACACAGGCTGTTTAATATTCATTTCCTGATGGCTAGGAATTGGGATGGGCAATGGGAATTGCAAGAGCTTAATAAGGGTTGACTTGTAATATTATTAATATATTTTTATGATTGCAGAAATGGAGCTGGTAATTTATCCCCAGCTGGAATGATTTGAAATGGGGGTTCTTTGTATTATCTTTGAATTACTTTCTTTTACCAATTTTTTCTTAGGACTCCAGTACATAAAAACCCCCAAGGGTTAGGAAGATCTTCTCATTCTACAAGTCAATGAAAGGAAGTTCCCACAGTATATGCAATATGCATCATAAACACCGGGTGAAAATTAATGTCGAGTTGCCTGTTTTGCTTCACGTTGTTTTTAAAAATGTCAGGTTTGACTAACAGTGGCTTTCAAATCAGAGTCCATGTCATTGATGGTGTAAGAACTCAGTGCTTCTGGTAGGCTGGGCCTACTCTCCTTCTGTGTTAATTCAATCATAAAGATTTATAGTCAAGACAGTCTATATTTACATCTTGTTGTCATTAAAGTCAAACAACTGTTGCTAAAAGTCTCATAATATAAGTTTTCCCTCAAACAAGGACATGTAGTCTTTCTTTCCTCTCAATCTCATTTGGCTTATACCTCAGTGATTCGTCAGCCCTATGGTACCCAACAAAGCAATTTGATCTCAATCAATCTATGGACCAATCTACGAGGGACCTGAGAATTCTTGCTCACTGAGCTGAATCACAGCCTTGATGTAGCTTTTCCTGCTCTTTCCTCATTTCTATTGTAAACATGTTCAGTCCTTCTTAGCTGTAGCACACTGGAAAGAAACCATCTCTTGTACTTGAAGGTATTTAACAACAGATATATAAAATCTTCAGAAATAAGATAACAATAAGCTAGGTTGCTTTTTTGTACACAGAGTTCAGTTTGTTTGTTTGTTTGTTTGTTTTGAGAGCAGAAATGATTAATGCTTCCACAAGATCTCAAACCTTCAGTACCAAGGCGGTAATAAATGTTCTTTAATAAAGTAATAGTAAATTTAATTTCAGCATAAAGTTGATTCTTACCATAAGACTAGCTTTAGCCAATTCCTCTTATATAGTCTTGGCAAGAGTATCTGCATTTTATACTAAAGATATATTAGTCTTTATTTAATCATGTTCACTTTCACATAAATGATCATTTGTCAACTTTAATAATGACTCCACTTACAGCTGCCATGTTTTCTTGCCTTGTGTACCCATTATTTTTCTTAGAATACTTGTAGACCTTCAATTTCACAGAGCCCTGAATTTTTACTATTTGGTTTTCTACTTCCTGGACTTTGATTCCATAAAAGCCTGGTACTTGACTTGTTTGTACATTATGTCTGTATTCTCAAACTTTCAAATTTTTGTTCAAGTTTCCTTTTGAACTGTGATTTTTAGAGATGACTATTTCTGTAGTTCTCCTTTCATTCATTTATTTTTACTCCTTTTTGCTGTTGACCTTTTAAACATATTATTCAGATTCCCTTCTTGCTGGTCTCTCTGGTAAATATCTCGGCCTTCCTTGAGATACCAACTTTCACCAGTAGCAGTGGTATTGTGGTGTGTTACTGAAAAGAGTAAACGGCCAAGGCTGTATTGCTCTCACAGTTAACGAGGGCCAGGACACAGAAAAGTGTGTCTTGGTCACTCAATGTATTCTTAGAAAGGAAAAAGAAGAGAAACAAAAGGCAAAGCAAAGCAAAACAAACAAACACTGCCTACTTGTTTGCTGCCTTAAGTTGAAATGTTCTTTTTGCCTTAGGCTCAATTTATGTTTTGCATGTTAGTTCTAAGAATATATCCATGCTCTCTAGGCATACTTTCTCTTTCACTATTTCAAAGTATATGGGAAGTAGTTAGAACCGTTAAAGCATTAGAGAAGTACACATAATCCAGTTGCCCTGATGTAACTATAGATAAGAGAGGATATTTTCTAATCACACAGTATGAATACGCCTCAGATCTTGTGGTCTCTTCTCTATGTGTAAAACTATCCTCCACTCAGTCTTAACACCTAGGATTTTTTTTCAATATCAAAGATAGATGGGATGAACAAGAAGTTTTAAATCATTCTCTAGTGGTTACAAATATGATTTTTTTTCTGTCTTGCAAGTAGCTATAATCTTCCTCTGTTACAAAGAACTCTGCCAAAGTATTTTGTTTTGGCAAATATATCTCGCTAATTATGCATATGACAGACATAGATCTACAGATTTTCCAAAACACATACCTGAATACTGGGTAAGACCATAGTCACTACTGTGGCACTACACTATTGTTGTTCATCTGCTTTGCCAGCCCAGGAGAAGGTGCAATGTTATATGATGTATCCTGGTCTAGTAACACCAAGTGTAAGAAATGGAAACTGTCACTGTTTTACTTGAAAATGAGAGAAAAGCGACTAGGGTGCCCAGTGAGTTTCAACCCCCATGGGATCAGGCTATTTCATCTTTCTAATTAACTTAATTTTACCTTTGGCGATGTAGGCTCAATATGCAGGACAATTTTACTGCGACAAAATAGAAGGCTAAAGAGCCAAGTGTAAAACTCACACACTGCTTCAAAACCTGACCACTCTTTATGGATTAGCAATGTGCAGCACATATATCTGTGCCACTTTATCATTATTATTGTTGCTACAATTATGATTCAGTTGCTTATTCTGACTCATTATATTTTAGCAAATTTTAGGAAATATGAAAATAAATGCTTATAGATAAGATTAGCCCATTGAAGTGTCAAAAGACTGCAATGTCCAATCCTTTCTCACTTTCTAGTTGCTAAGGGCTTAGTTTCCCTTCTCCACATGCAATGATATTTGACTACTGGTTATGTAAAAAAAAAAAAAAACCTTGTGAGAAATATTATCTGACAGAGAGAACTTCAAAAATTTAGAAGCAAATATTTCTGTATTTTGTAGCACGCATAAAATAGTTCAAGCTCAGACTGTATGTGGTTTCTTCGAAAGAATGTAAGAGTAATACTTGACAATATTAGTGAAGTGTTTGAAAATTGTAGGTTGAATATATAGGACTGCCTTTGTCTTAGTGCTAGTCTCAGGAAATAGTGAGTATTGGAGCCAATTTCCCAATGTCATACACTGTGAAATAGTATCTGCCCTTGCTCCTAACACGTAATTTAACATGACTTCTGAATGGGAAAGTCCTAGATTTTGAAAAGGTCAGTATGGTTGAATAAGATTATCAAAAAGAATTTCTGCTTTTGGAAAAACTTTAGAAATGTAGGTAGGGCTAGTGCTATGGAGCTGAAACTCTAGTTTCTCAAAAAAAATTGAAATATTGAGAACAGAAGTCAAAGGGCAGACTAGACTACAGAGTGAGGTCAAGGCCAGCTGGAACACTGAATGTGCCTCTCAAAGAAAAATGTAAAGTGATAGAGTAGAGAGATTAGCAAGAAGGTTGGCTTACTATGCATGAGGACATCAGAGCTTTATTTCCCAGAGCTTTATTGAAACTACATTTATAAATGTGAGAAAATTTCTTTGTTAACTCCCCTTAAAGAAATACAGGAGAATACAGGTAAAAGGTAGAAGCCCTTAAAGAGGAAACACAAAAATCTCTTAAGGAATTACAGGCAAACAAAATCAAACAGGTGAAGGAATTGAACAAAACCACCCAGGATCTGAAAATGGAAATAGAAACAATAAAGAAATCACAAAGGGAGATAACCCTGGAGATAGAAAACCTAGAAAAGAGATCAGGAGTCACAGACGCAAGGATCACCAACAGAATACAAGAGGTAGAAGAGAGAATCTCAGGGACAGAAGATACCATAGAAAATATTAGCACAACAGTAATAGAAAATGAAAAAAATGCAAAATATTCCTAACCCCAAACATCCAGGAAATCCAGGGCACAATAGCAGACTACCAAACCTAAGGATAATAGGTATAGAAGAAAGCAAAGGTTCACAACTTAGGGGACAGTAAACATCATCAACAAAGTCATAGAAGAAAACTTCCCTAATCTAAAGAAAAAGATGCCCATGAACATACAAGAAGCCTACAGAACTCCAAATAGGCTGGACCAGAAAAGAAACTCCTTTTGTCATATAATAAAAAAAAACATAAATGCACAAAACAAAGAAAGAATAGCAAAAGTAGTAAGGGAAAAGGGGCAAATAACATATGAAGGCAGGCCTATCAGAATCACACCAGACTTCTTACCAGAGACTATGAAAGCCAGAAGATCCTGGACAGATGTCACACAGACCCTAAGAGAACACAAATGCCAGCCCAGGTATCCAGCAAAATTCTCAATTAACGTAGATGGAGAAACCAAGAAATTCCATGACAAAACCAAATTTACACAATATCTTTCTACAAATTCAGTGCAACAAAGGATAATAGATGGAAAATTCCAACACAAGGAGGGAAACTATATTTGTAATGCTAATAAAAACTATATATTTTTGTAGTTTTGTTCTTTTTTCTCTTTTAAAGCCTTTTGAGGTCAAAATTTCTCTTTTAATTATTTGTTTATCTTTAATCAGATCCAAAATTCATTTCAATTTTGTATCATGCTTCCAACTGTGATATCTTTGTTTATGATTTTTTGTATTTGTGAGATCATAATTGTGTCATTTCCCTATTTCCCTACTCTCTATATGAACACTAGGCTTGGAGCCTCTGCATTTCCTTTTCACATATTAATGAACTCTTTCTTTAATTTGTGAGTTTTATCAAAATAAATGTGCCTGATATTTAGAGTAATCATATGAGACATATTTTATAGTTATGTAAGTATACAGTATAAGTATATAAGCAATAAGTAGAGGTATGAAATTGTACAAGTATATTCATTTATAAGTAATAAGTATGTCAGTAGCTAGTATATAATTATATAAGTAATCACCTGGAAATGAGACTTTACACATTATCAGGAAAATAAACAGAGCATATTATTGATTTCAGACATATGTAACGAATTCGTGAAATTATGGGAAACACTTTGAGTGACAAACTAAACGATTATTTGTAACTTTTGCCATTTAAAATTATCTGGAGGGTAAGAGAATCCCAGTGGATTTCTCTCAAGATGAAGAGTAGGCGCTACTGACTCACAGGTTGTGACTGCCAGCTATAATCTCCAGTCTCATCCCCAGTGCTCTGCAGCCGACTAAGACTCTGCTCCTCCCTGTTTCCTTCCTCTCCTACACTCTGTGACCACCTTCTGTGAGTCTCCAACATCTTCCCTTTCTAATCTGGTATCACTACAATTACCTATTTCTACTCAGCCAACTCTAACAGGCATTTGCTGCTAACTCATAGGTCATGCCTATGAGAAAAGCAAGTGGGCTGCCCTCAGACCTTCTCTCCGTTGTTTTCGTTGTTTTCCTTGTCCCAATCTCATAGTCTCATCCTCAGTTCTACAGCAGAACACCTTCACAGCCTTCCCTGCACTCCTGCACCACCACACTCCTGTCGATCCCTCATACACACACACACACACACACACACACACACACACACACACACGCACACACACTTGTCACTTTGTCTCAGGCACCAATTACAGCAGGAGTCCCCCTGCTTACCCAAGGGTTGATCCTTTCAGGCCAACAAATGCACTGAAGCCAGACAAATTCACCAATTCTACTGCTCTGAAGATCCAGTAATCCGAATTTGATTCTCACCTCTGAATCAGGAGAACTGCGGTAGTCTCATTTTCTCCATGACCCCATCCTCATCCTCAACGGAAACAAAAACCAGTGGAAAAGGACAAAAAAATCACCTACCCAATAAAGAAAATCTAGAAATCAGTAACTAGATGTGTAATCATTCAAAACACAGATGGCTGAATGGCACATAAACACACAATCAATAGCAGCCAGGGTAATTCACTGAAGCCCATCTGTCTTACCACAACAAGCCATGAACATTCCAGTGTAGCTGAAGCACGAGAAAAAGACTTTAAAAGCAATTATATGAAGTTAATAGAGGTCCTTGAAGAAGAAATTAATACAACCTTCAAATAAAGCCAAAAAGTGCAAAGAGTTGAAGAAAATTAACAAAAATGTTCAAGACCTGAAAATGGAACTAGAGTTAAATAAATAAATAAATAAATAAATAAATAAATAAATAAATAAAAGAAAACACAAAATGAAGAAATGGTGAAAATAAAATGTATAAGTATTCAAATAGGAACTGCCTAGGAAACCTCATTGTAAATGATTTATTCTTAAAATAATGTAAACAGTTAATTAATCTGGAGTCTGTACTTCTTTATCTTATGCTAGTCTTCAATAACCACACAGAGAAATAATATTTCTTTAAAGCTGCATGTCAGTTGCTGAGTGTTTAAATGAGCTACCTTAGCCTTCTATGGCAATCTGGTTACCTGCCATCCCATCCCATGACACTCGCAGATTATTATTGATCTGGCTCTTTGGACTTCAGATGTGTTCCCATGATCTCTCTCCAAACGCATTGGCTACAAATCCCTCATTCTTCTCTGTTATCTGAATCTCTGTTTCTCCCCCTTGGGAGATTTTGGTATAAGTATTACAATGCAAAGTCCATATGGAAGCAAGATATATGGTTAGAGCAATTGGCATTTGAATAACACAAGAGTAAACTTTATACAGTGTAAAAAAAATTATTCCTCTATTTCACCAACAGAATGTGAGAAATGGAAGAGAGAATCTCAGATATTGAAGACACAATAGAAGAAATGGATTCATGGGTCAGGGATAAAATAATTCCTAAAATATTTCTGCAAAAAGCATCCAGAAAATCTAGGAGACTACAAAAGAAACAAACATAAAAATTGGAAGGAAAAAATAAAGGAATGAGGGGACTCCCTACCTAAAGGCAAAGAAATATTTTCGGCAAAATCATGAGAAAAATTTCCTAAATAAGGAAATACCTATAAAGATACAAGTAGATACAAACCCTCAAATAGATTGGGCCAGTAAAGAAAGTCCTCTCACTATAGTCAAAACACTAAATATACAAAACATAGAAAGAATATTAAAGATTATAAGGGAAAAAGATCAACTAGCACATACAGGCAGATCTATTAGGATCGCACCTGACTTCCCAATTGAGATGTGGAAAGGAGAAGGATCTAGACAAACGTACGGCAGATCTAAGATGCCAGCCCAGACTACCACACACAGCACAACTTTCTACCACCGGAGAGAGAAAATAAGATATTACATAATAAAATCAATTTTAAACTATCTATCTACAAACTCAATACTAGAGATGTGCTAGAAGGAGATTTCAATAAAATGATGTCAATTATGCCTATAAAACAAAAAAATTAATCTCACACCTAAAAAACCAAAAAGGGGTTGGGGATTTAGCTCAGTGGTAGAGTGCTTGCCTAGGAAGTGCAAGGCCCTGGGTTCGGTCCCCAGCTCCGAAAAAAAGAACCAAAAAAAAAAAAAAACAAAAAGGAAGATGCACACACATGTACACTCAAACATACACACAGTCACAAATATGCATACCTCCATCATCACCAAGAACAACAGCAGAAAACAGTAGTCAACCAAATTGCTCATTGACAGGTCTCGGTAATCTTAATTTATCAATTAAAACACACACACACACACACACACACACACACACACACACACACACACAGAGAGAGAGAGAGAGAGAGAGAGAGAGAGAGAGAGAGGTAGAATGGATGCCAAAACAGAATCCATCCTTCTGCTATACTGAAGAAAAATACCTCAACTTCAAGGATAGACCTTCCCTTAGGGTAAAGAAAAAAGATATTGCAAGCAATTGTAGTTACTTCAATAATTAACATTAATAGATTTCTAACCAATGCTAAGAATACTACATTATTTGTCAAAGAAAAAAAAATGTTCCAAGGTGGCATTTCATTTCTTAATGTCTATGCCCTAAAAGAACATGAATGTTTAAAATAAATACTAGTAAAGCTTAAATCACATATTGACCCTGACACATTGATAGTGGGAGTCTATAATACTTTACTGTCCCCATGGATAGTTAAAAAAAATATAAAAAATCCTAAAAAGAAATATGGGACCTAATAGGCATTATAAGCCAAATGGACCTAAGCGATATCTGCAAAACACTTCACCTAAATGCAAAGGAATATAGATTACTCTTTGCAACTCATGAGACACAAGAAAGTTTCTACATATACAAGAAAATTGAAATAACTCCCTGCATTTGATCAGACCTCCCCAAATTAAAGAGTGATATCAACAGTAACATAAATAACAGAAAGTTTACAAACTCTTAGCAACTGGACAACTTCCTACTGAATGAAAAAATGGGTCAAGACAGATATAAATAATGAAATTAAAGACTTCCTAGAATTCAAAGAAAATGAATACACAGCATACCCAAACTTATGGGGACACAATGAGAGCAGTGTTAAGAGGAAAGTTCACAGCACTAAGTGTCTACATTAAAGCAAACAAACAAACAAACAAGCCAAAAGGTGCAGTCTCATACCAACAACTTAAAAGCATACCTGAAAGCTGTGTAAGAAAACAAAACAAAAAAAACAAAAACAGGAAGTAATCACTCTCAAGAGGAGTATATGGCAAGAAACAATGAAATGGAAGACTGGAATCAATAAAAAAGAAATAAAGAAAACAATCCAAAGAATCAATGAAAGAAAAAGTTTGTTCTTTGAACAAATCAAAAAGATAGACAAATTCTTCTACAAACAAACTGAAAGGCAGAGAAAGAATATCCAAATTAACAAAACCACAAATCAAAAGGGGACATAACAACCTACACCTGAAGTAGAAGTTTGTGTTTGTGTTGTGTGATGCAGATTATTATGGTTTTAAATTGAAGCAAGACACATGGGAGAACAGGTGCTGCTAGGGGTGAGCATAAATGAGGTTCACCAGTGTAAGGCATTTGCATAGCTAGCTGCACAACTCTTTGTTGCTCTCCTGTCTTTGCTGATCTTCACTTCGTTGAGAGAAATAAAGAACTGACATTCTGGCTGCTCCTGGCCATTCCTGCTGATTCATATCAAATTGACAGAGGTCTGTGAACTTCTTCTGGATTCTGCTAATTTCAGTTTGGTGACACTTTTGACCTGGACTGTTGGTATCTGATACTACTGAATGGAACTGCTGGCATCCTGACGAGGGAGAGTACAATCTTTCCAAAGAACTACTTCTAAAGAGGTCCTTATTCTCTTGTGCTATTTACCATCTTTTCTCCCCTACCTTGAGCTAGAAGGGGGATTGAAGTGTTTGAGAACCCTTACTAAAGTAGGTTTTGAAAAATTTCAGCCTATGGACACCTAAGAAATGCAGAGAATCTCGAGTACATAATTTAAAAACCTGTACTCCACTAAACCGGAAAATCTAAAAAGAAATGGTACCACATACCAAAGTTAAAATCTAAGAAACTGAATCTAAGAAACAAAATCTAATAAATACCAAGTCAGAATCCTATAGAATACATGATCTCTGCTATCCATTAGGAGTCTCAGTCAGTTGGTTCAGTGGTGTGTGTTCTCGTGTTCTCTTAGTATTCCTGACTCCTCTGTTTCCTCCTGTGTTTTCTCCTCCTTCTCTTTAAGACTCCAAGAACTCTTCCTAATGTTTGGTTGTGGGAATCTGAATCAGTTACTGGGTTTATTCTCATTGGTCTCTTTGATGTAGCTAGGCTCCGGTCCACAAATAGTATGCAGGCAGGACAAACTGTAGCTTGAGAGTTTTATGGTTGTGTTGGTGTCCCAATCCCTCCTCCTGAGGCCTGCTGGGTTATAGAAGATGGCAGTTCTGACTCCTTGTTCCCCATTACAGTAACCCTAGTCTTTGCTAGGGTTACTTTTGTAGGTTCTATGGAGTCTACATTGAACTAGGTTTCTACTTAATGCAAAACAAAAACAAAAGCAAACAACAAACAAACAAAACCACCACCAACAACAAAACCAAAAACCATTCCAGTCATTTCTCCTAATATTTTCTCCTTCTATTTTCCCAACCTGATTCCTCCTATCCTTAACCCACCAACACTCAATCAACCTGCAAACTGCATTCTACTTCCCATTCCCAAAGAAGTTCTTGAATTTGTACTTCAGCCTGTCTTGTGACTTAGCTTCTCTGGGTCTGTGACTGTAGCAAAATGTCTTTTACTTTACAGCTATGAGTATATACCATGGTTGTCTTTCTGCATCTGGGTTACCACACTTAGGATGATTTATTTTTTCTTGTTCCATTCACTTGCCTACAAAATCATGTTATCGTTTTTCAGCTGCATTACACGCCATTGTATAAATATAACACGTTTTCTTTTTCTACTGTTGGGTGACATATAGGTTGTTTCTAGTTTCTGGATATTAAGAACAAAGCTTCAATGAATATTCTTGAGTAACTAACTGTCCTTGTGGTACTATGTAGAGTACTTTACAAATAGGCTAAGGACTAGTGTAGTTGGTTTTTGAGGTATCAATTTTCTAAGAAACCACCATATTGGCTTCCAAAGTATCTGTGAAAGTTTACATTCCCATCATCAATTTAGCCTAAGTTTTCACTTGCATTTTTATAATAGTTATTCTGAAATGTGTAACGTGGATCCTCAAAATTTGATTTACATTTCCTGAATAGCTTAGGATGCCTTAGGGGTTATTTGGTTTGTTGATGTTTCATTTCTTGAGTTCTTTATTTATATTGAAAATCAGTTCTTTGTTAGATGAGGAGTTGGTGAAAATCTTTTCCCTTTCTGTGGGTTTTGTTTTTATTCTATTGATTACATCCTTTGTTGTACAGAGCATTCCTGTCTTATAAGGCCCTACTTCGTAACTGTTGATCATAATGCATGTACTACTGGTGCTCTGTTCAGGGTTGAAAGCCATAGCTTTCAAGACTGTTCCCCATGTTTTTCTATCAGACTCAGTTTACTAGTTTTATGTTCAGTTAGTTTTGATCCATTTGAACTTTAATTTTATACAAGGTGATAGATATAGATCTATATGCAATATTTAATTTGGTGAGGAAACCATCTTTTATACAGTATATAATTCTGTTTTTTTTTAAATATCAGGTTGCCCATAGGTGAATTTAAGTTTGGGTCTTTAATTTGATTCCATTGATCAACATGTCTGTTTCTAAGCCAATACCACACAGTTTTTATTATGATATCTCTGTAGTACAGTTTAAGATCAGTAATGATGATACCTCCAGAAATTCTTTTATTGTATAGGGTTGTTTTAACTATTCTGGGATTTTGCTCTTCTATATGAAAATGAATATTATACATTCAAAATAGAAAAGAAATATGTTGGAATTTTGATGGGAATTACTGCCGAGTGGCTTGGTGTTCTTGTGAGAATACTAACAGTGGTATCAGGGGCTTTCTCTATTTTCCCTGACCCCTTTGTTCCTACTGAGTTGCCTCATCCTGTTTCATATTATTTTAGCTTGCCGCGTAGTATTGTGCTTGTGGAAGTTCTACTCTTTTCTGAGGAGAAGCAGACAGGAATCTGGGAGGGGGGAATGTAGCAGGAAAGATAGAGAGGAAGGGTAGGAGGAGAAACTCTGGTTGTGTTCTAACGCATGAGGGAAGGTCTTTTTATAAAAGGTGTAATAAAAATGTAAATAGTTGGATAAGCACTAGTGAAATAGAGGCAGACATTAAAAGTTTACTAACCAACAGTTGGTTTTATTAGAGAATTCGACCATATTTTCAAGAATTGATAATACTAATATTCCTCAAATTATTCTGCAAAATAGAATAAAAATAAACATGTCTATATACATTTCTCGAAGTCACAGTTACTCAGATCTAAAGCATGTAAGACCTCAACAAAGAAAATTATACATCAATTTTTATGAGCATAAATGCATACATACTCCAAAAATAATCACAAATGAATCCAAGAGCAAGTCAAAAATTCCTTTATCATATTCAAATGTGCTTCACTCCAGAAATACAGGGATAGTTCATTACATGAAAATCAGGAATTTTAATTCATTATAAAAACAAATTAAAAAAGAAAAATCATGATCATAATCATCTTATTAAGTGCAGAAAAGACCTTTAACAAAATCCAACATCCCTTCATTATCAAGGTCCTGAAGAGACTAAGAATACAAAGGACAAAGGTAAAAATAAAAAAGGCAATTATAGCAACCCTGTAGTCAACAGCAAATTAACTTGGAGGAAAACTCAAGGCATTTCTATTAAATTCAGGGGGATAAAAAGGTTGTCCACTTGCTTCATATCTATTCAATATTTTACTTGAAATTTTAGCTAGAGCAAGAATTCAACTGAAGGAGAAGAAGGGGACAAACATTGTAAAGGAAGAAAAAAAATTAACGTGTTGCTATTTGTAGAGGATAGGGTAGTGCCCATAAGTGGTCCTAAAGTTTTACCATGAAGCTGCCGCACAGTTGTAAATATTGTCAGTTAAAGGTTTAATTTAAGATTAACAATAAATAAATAGATAAAAGTAAAGATAAGTGATACCCTCCCATATGTTACAGCCTCTGTGCCTCCCAAGAGACCTCAGTAACTAAAGACACAGAGCCCAGTTGACAGGGAACTCTCCTCTTCTGCTGAGCTCCACCTTCTTTCTGGTCTGCTTCTCTACCTGTGTCAGATCAGCTAGATGAGACCCTCTCACTCCCTATAGCATGTCTTACTCCCAGGAGGATCCCAGTAAACAAAAAATGGTTATTGTTCATGACATAAACAATATCCAACCAGTTCCAAGTGGTACTGGAACTCAACATTCAATAACATTAACTATTTAAACATTGCATGTTATATAAATAACCGTGATTGAGTTAATGGACAATTAGCAGAAAGAAAGAGAAAATCATAAAAAATGATACCAAAAATCAAAAGACAAATTGGGAAAATTTACATCTGAACAACAACAGAAAAGAATTGAAATTGGCATTCGGAAGGGGACCAACTTAAAAGGCAGAGAGTAGGCATCAAAAGGGAATGAGATTGGAATGAAAAGTAATATTTTGCGCCAACAGGAAAGCAGCTATTGAATTCTGAGTCAGATCAAGCTGTGAAGGTGGTGGCATCCATTGCAGGATTGAGTTATGGGACTTAAGGCTGTAAGAGGAATAAGATGTGCCTGGCATGGAACATACAATTTGAAGGAGACCTGTTGACCATAGCTGAGAGGAATGTGTCCCGAGCTGCTGGAGTCTCTGGTTATTTAATTATAACTTTTCTCCTTCTGGTGCCAGAAGACTGATGCCCCTCTCTCCCACAGAGGTCAAGCTAATGGTTTTTCTCAACCCACTTAGTCAATTACCTGCCCTGTGACTAGAAGGTCAAGATGCTGACTAACCACAATTGAAGACAAATGAGTAGCATTAAGTGTGCAATTTTGCACAAGGTGCCTACGACCAACCATTTTAAGTAATTTAAATACCGCTATACTAAAATTCTGAATGTCTTAATGAACACTGAGCAAAAAAACATTGCTTTAATTTGTATATCCTTACTAAGAAATATGTATATTACTAGCTTGCAATTATGTTATGGAAAAAGAATCAGTCATTATTAGCATACACTAATGGAAATTTTCCAATCTGTTTTTCTGAATAATTTGAAGTAGAATCCCAGATGTGTTGTTTATTAACTGTTTCAATGGAAATGATAATGTTTTAGCATCTCAGAACATCACAAGTAATATTTGAAAATGAACGTGAATTCATACAGAATATTTATAAGTATGAATATGTACATTAGATCTTTATGTCTGTAATATGCCATCGAATACATATAATTCATATTTCTTAAAGTAGATATTTGATTTTGAAATCTCAAACTTTCCTACTTTTATGAATCATTTTTTTCTCTTTTATGGTAGCTATTTATTGTGTTTTCTCACACCACTGAAATTTTGGTTTGTTCACAAGGACAAAAGTGTAATACATCTCTTATATGTAATTGAAATTGCATACTTAAGGAGAAGGACAAAATGAAAGCAAACAGGAAGGTGCTGGGGCTGTGACTTTCTGTGAAGGGGGAGAATTTTCTGTGAAGACCACATTAAATATTTTCTTAAACCCACTTATGACTTACGTCATGAACTTGGTAAAGAAACTTCCCTTACTTTCAGAGCAGTGTCTCCTTACCTGTCTATTGTGAGATACAAATAAAAATTATTTTTAAAAATGATTATTGTGTTCTGTTCTTGTGGTATCTGTGATCTGTGTGATACCTAAATTTCACACTCTATGTTCCTAAATCTATGCACTGGTCATCAGTATGTTCAGAGATTTTTTTTTGCCTCATCTTAATGTGTGGTGTTTCGTCTTCTTTGGTTGTTAGCTCCTGTTGGCCTATTTTCTTGTGAAGGGGTACAGAAAGCAAGTACATCTTGGGGAAATGGGGTATTAGGGAATGACTAGAGGAAGAAAAAGCTGTGATATGAATATTTATTATATGAGAGGAGAATCTATTTTCAATAAGAAAACTAAATTAAATTAAAAAAATATTTTGTTCACTTCCTCTCACAGGCTTACTGATTGTTGTGTCAGAGAAAGATTTCCAAATTCTCAATTCTTATAAATTTCCTTTGAATAAAATGGAGCAAGAAAGGAGGTCGTCCTGAAAATACCAGCTCTATGGAATCAAAGCAAATAGAATCTGAAACATGGTAACTTAACATTCTTTATACTGAACTGGTCCATGTGGTCAGCCAGCTTTCTCACAACACAGGTGACCTCTGCAGGAAATGGATGATGGAAAGTGATACTACTAACAAGAGAATGACAGAAAAAGCAAGAACTTTCGAATTGCTGTTAAGATATTTACTCTTAAAGTAGAGGATTGTCCAATTTATATTTAATTAGGAGTAATATTTTATACCAAATCAAAACTGAGTCTCTGGAATAAAATCCATGTTAAGAATATTTTTGCTGTATTGATAAAGGCAAGAGTATTAATCTATTATTCAGTGATATATTTGATTTCTCTACTTAAGTTCTAATAAAGATTTAGGCCAATTCTCTTTGAAGTTTGTACTGAACCTTCCAAGTCTCACAGAATATTTCCATCTGAATTCACATAATATACTTACATATTAAATATGAACTCAACATTCCCACCTATACCAGATCATCAGTCAGATACCTACCCATGGTGTACAGCTGGCATGTCTGCCAGCAACTTCATAGTAACCAAGGACACAGCCTGTCTGCCTCCCAGGAAGTCCACAGTAACCAGGGACTTAGGAGACCCACTCTAAACAGAGACACAGTGCCTACCCTAACCAAAAACAAAACTACCTGCCTTTGAAGAGACTAGCTCTAACTCAGGTCACAGAGCTCTACCTGCCTCCAGTGAGGACAGATCATGTCAGAGACATGCAGGCCAGTTAACAACAGAGATAACCAGATGTCCAGAGACAAGTACAAGATTATAAATGACAGAACCCATTGAAATTCAGCTCCATCAGAAACCAATTCTCTTACCACAGGAAGTCCTGAAAAGCAAGATAATGAAGTAAATAAATCACTTAAAGAAATATAGGAAAACACAATCAACCAAATGTAGGACTCTAACAAAAAGAGTTTAAGAACTAAAAATGGAAATAAAAGGAGTAAAAAAAGCACAAAAGGAGGCAACCCTAGAGATGGAAAACTTAGGGAAGAGATAGAGAACTATAGATGTAAGCAACATCAACAGAATACAAGAGTAGAAAAAAGAATTTCAGGTATAAATAATGCCATAGAAAATACTTACATATCAGTCAAAGAAAATACAAAGTGTAAAAAACTCCTAACCCAAAATATCTAGGAAATTCAGAATACAATAAAAAGATCAAATGGAAGTAGAATAATAAGAATAGTAGATGTTGAAGAATCCCAATTCTAAAGTCTGAGAAATATCTTCAACAAAATCATAGAAGAAAACGTCCATAAACCAAAGAAAGAGATGATGATAACTTTATAAGAAGCCGGAACACCAAATAGACTGGATCAGAAAAGAAAATCCTCTCATCATATAATAATCAAAACACTAAATGCATAGAACAAAGAAAGAATAATAGAAGCTTTAAGGGAAGGAGGGCACATAACATATAAAGGCAGTCCTGAACCCCCAGTGAACGTGATTGGTGGGGGGGGGAGGGTAGTAATGGGTGGAGGATGGGGAGGGGAATACCCATACAGAAGGGGAGGTGTTAGGGGGATGTTCGCCCGGAAACCAGGAAGGGGAATAACAATCGAAATGTAAATAAGAAATACTCAAGTTAATAAAGATGGAAAAAAATAATAAATAAAGGCAGTCCTAACCAAATTACATAAGACTCTTCAACAGAGATTCTAACAAGCTGAAGATCCTGGACAGATTCCATCTAGACCCTAAAAGAATACAAATGTCAGCCCAGGATACTGTATTCCATAAACCTCTAAATAATCATAAATGGAGAACTGAAGATATTATATGATAAAACCAAATTTAAACAAGATCTTTGTACTAATTCAACCATACAGAGGCTATTGGAATGAAATCTCCAACACAAGGAAGGTTATTACACCCAAGCACAGGAAATTAAACATTCACAACAAACTCAAAAGAAGAGAATCATACACACATAACATCAACTCTAGAAACAACAGGAGCCAACAGTTATCTGTCTTTAATGATCTCTCAACATTAATAGACTCAACCCCAAGTAAAAAGACAGAGGCTAACAGACTGGGTATATAAACAGGTCCAGGATTTTGCTGCATACAAGAAACACACCTCCGTGACAAAGACAGACATTACCTCAGAGTAAATGACTGGAAAAAGTTTTCCAAGCAAATGGTCCCAAGAGAAAAGCTGGAGTATCTGATAAAATAGACTTTCAAAGTAAATTATTGAATAAGATGGGGAAAGATACTTCATATACAACGAAGAAGAAAATACACCGAGGAAGACTCAATTATGAAAATCTATGCCTCAAATGCACAGACACTCACATTTATAAAAGAAATGTTACCAAAGTGTAAAATACTTTGAACATCATACAGTAATAGTGGTACACTTCAATGCCCCACTCTAGCCAATGGACAGGTCACTGAAACAGAAACCAAAGAGAGACACAATGAAACTAATAGAAGTAATCAACAAAATGAATTTAACAGATATCTACAGAACATTTCACCCTAAAACAAGGAATATAACTTCTCAGAATCTCATGAAACCTCCAAAACTGACCATATAATTGAACATAAACCAAGCCACAACTGATATAAGAAATTTGAAATAACCCCGTGCATTTGATCAGATCACCAGAGTAAAGCTAGACTTCAATAACAAGAAAAGCCCAACTAATAGCGGACTGAGACAGAAGGAGACACTTACATCCAGCTACTGGACTGAAGTCAGGGACCCCTATGATTTATTTAGGGGAAGGATTGAAGAGGTTGAAAGGGAGAGAA
The DNA here is from genome assembly GCF_011064425.1 of Rattus rattus. NCBI lineage: Eukaryota > Metazoa > Chordata > Mammalia > Rodentia > Muridae > Rattus > Rattus rattus. The sequence continues at coordinate 16,907,014 of NC_046165.1, forward strand.
ACCCCATTGAAAGACCAGCAATCTCAACTAAGTCAGAACCCAGAATGCTCACAAAGACTGAGCCATCAACTGACTAAGCATGCACTGGGCAGTCAGAGACCCCTAACACATATATAGCAGAGATCTCAGTGGTCTAGTCTCATTGGGAACACTACCTAATTCATTCTATGAAGGTACAGTTATGCTTATACCTAAACCACATACAGACACTACAAAGAAACATAACTTCAGAACAATTTTCCTTATGAAAATTGGTGCAAAAATACTCGATAAGATTCTAGCAAACCCTATCTAAAAACACATGAAAATGTTCATTCACCACGATCAAGTAAGCTTTATCCCAGGGATGTAGAGATGGTTCAATATAAGGAAATCCATAAATGTAATCCATTATATAAATAAGCTAAAAGAAAAACCACATGGTCATCTCATTAGATGCTGAGAAAGCATTTGACAAAATTTAACTCCCCTTTCCCATTAAAACATGGGGTACAGTCTTAAACAAAGGTGAATTAGGGAAATTCTTCAAAAAGCTGAGGAGGAGGGACCCCTTGTTACAGGACCAGCAGTCTCAATTTAACCTGGACCCTTAAGATCTCTCAGATATTGGATCAGCATCCAGAGAGCATACACCAGCTAATACAAGGCCCCCAACACATATGCTACAGAGGACTGCTGGGTCTGGTTTCAGTCAAGGATATATAGAGGTCTGGTGGGATGGCATGGGGTGGGGACATCCTCCTGGAGACAGGGGAGTAGAGGTTGGGAGGCAGTGAGGAGTGATGGGATGTGAAACAGTCGGAGGGTGGAAGAGGAGGGGAATAAAATCTAAAGTGTAAAAAAAAAAAAGAAAGAAAAGAAAAAATTCTCAACTGAGGAATATTGAGTGGCCAAGAAGCACTTAAAATAATCTTCAACATCCTTATGTTCCATTTGTATGCATGTGAAAGACTGCTGCATTTGCAGCTGGCTTATCCAGATATCGTGCACTTTACATGAAATCTCATGTTCTGGAAGAACAGGGCAGACAACAGTCTAATACTGTAGACAACCTTACTTCAGTTTCATTGCACTTTTATACACAAATAAAACAAACAAACAAAAGCAATGAAGGTTGTTTGTCTTCAGAAATTATGTAAATAAACATCATTAATGATATACTAAATATTAATAGAGCAACCTTTTACAAAATTTTCGTAAGACACACTAATTGAAGCACAATTGTCTAACATATCTTTTATCTGGGAAAGCATGGAAGCTAGGCAAAAGGCCATATCCTGATTCAAGGTACATCAACCAGAATAGGATCTATACTTCTGTTTTACTATCTAAAAAGAATGAACCTATCATATGAACTACGTGTTTAACACAGGAGGTTAGTAAGGCCAAAGAGAAATGCAGAGAGCAAGGTGTAAAAAGTTTTTTGTTTTTTCCTGGAGACACTTTCACAGTTCTGCAAGATGTTGTAGACAGTGGGTCACTTTTTGACAGTGTTCTGAAAAAAGACTTCTTTAAACTCTGAAAATATATGCTTGTCATGGATATTCCAGGACATTTCTTTCAGAGTTCCAAGGGTGATCTAAGTATAGATTACGTACTGTGTTCGGATCACAGATAATATACAAATATACACACACACACACAATCACACACACACACATACATACACACATACACACTAAGGAGGAATGTATTATGTACTATATAACAAACTCACAATAAAGAAATATAACACAAATATTTACATTTAATTTTTCAGGCACAGAAAATTATAACGCTAAATTTGATTATTTTCTTGAATAAGCTCATTTATTCTCACCCTTGAACATAGATCAGTTTCAACTTTTCCTAATTATAAAGTGAGTTCTAATAGATAACAGAGAGGAAGATTGCCTCATGAAAATAGCTCCGAATTTATAAGTGGTTTCTTAGGATATTTATGCAACTGATTACTAATGACTCAAAATAAGTTTATTGAAAAAATACTCTATATATCTATGTATCTATGTGACTATCATCTATGTATCATTGTATCTATATATCTATGTATTTACATATCTATGTATCTATCATCTATCTATCTATCCTCCTCTATGGTAAGTGTGTATGTGTGTGTGTGTGTGTGTGTGTGTGTGTGTGTGTGTGTTAGTTGTTAACTAGGCTATACATTAAACTACTTATGCATACCTTTGTTTCAAACTAAGAATGTTCAAAGGTACCCTATACTTTCTAATCTGCTTTTCTGCCCATTTCTCTATTGCTGAATCATATTATAGTCTGTGAATTTCCAAGTCTTAGACTATGGACCATGTTGAGTTTCTATTAGCTTCTTCCTATTAATAATTTTATATTAATGATAACTCAAATTTTTGTCAATATTTTCTTTAGCATGCCAGTTCTCAGGAGATACTGATATTATTACCCTCTTTTCAAGGGTCAGGAATTATTGAAAAAGAGTGGGTATAAAGATTGTAAGTACCAGAGTTAGGTGAGAGGTGATTACAAGAAAAGGGCATTTTGCAAGCAAAATATACTCAACATGGTTGTATAACAACAAGAACTATACTTTCATAATCTTACATGTGACTGAATCATAACATGGTGATGAGAGATGGGAATGAAATCTAGAGCATGATTGGTAGTTAATGTTTGATGTAAAAGAAAGAAACAGTTTTAGAGTGAGGTTGTTCAACCTGCTTCATGGATTGGCCACACACACACAAGAATATGGGGACAGTAAAAATTGGATTTGGTGTTTTCCTTACTTTTTAAAAGAAGATAAAAAGTTGACATGATAAGCAAGGGAACTGTTACAAGATAAAGTTGAGGAGATTGGAGAATCTTGTCAGATTTTGATAAAAAAATAATGTATGAAATTCTCAAAGAACTAATTCAAAATAAAATTTACAAGAAACAAGACCAAACCTATTTATAGTGTTTTGGATAAAAGAAGTTTAATCTAGTGACATGGCTACTCTGACAAGGGATGATATTCAAAGATCTTCTAAGTCTATGAGATTCTGGCAGAATGATAAAACTTAATTCCTCTAGCTAGAATACAAACATACCATTAGTACACAACTTTAATCCCAAACACTGATGGAAAAGTTAGCTTGTAGAAGGAAGCACCCATGTTTGAAAGTGACATCTGATTGAGGGGTAGTCAAAGTAATGAATCAGAGAAAGATTTGACAGAATGAGTCAGAGTATGCATAACTCTTATGAGAACAGACAGAAAAGAGAGGCAGATAAAGAACTCATGCACATTTGCATACATGCATGCGGACACACACACACACACACACACACATGCACACACATGCACACGTACCCAGGGAGAGAGACAGAGATAGACAGACAGACAGAGAGAGAGAGAGAGACAGAAAGAGAGATAGAGGCAGAGAGGAGACAATTTAACCAGGGCCATTTTATAGAGACAGAGACAGGTTCCAAGCAAAGACAGAATGAGCCAAAGCATAAGGAACCATAGATTAGTAAAAAGTGTTAGAATTAGACTGAAGACAAGAAGAGCAATTGACTAAGAAGCCAAGAGAAGCCAGCTTGAATCAATCAGATTGGATAGTATTTTGTGACAGAACAGCTAAGTTGAAGCAACTAGCCAAAGTTCAGAAAAAAAATAATCCCACTGGAAATAAATGGTGTCTTTACAATTTTGTGTATATTTTTTGTGCAAAATTTACTTCTGATACATATTGGGCAAATTATTAACTTATTTTAAAGATGGTGTTTTTCAACTTAAAATATTCAACCATTTCAAACCATTTTTTATATTTAAAAAATTTGCAATTCTTTGATGTATATAAAACCAATTGACTTGTGGCCTTAGAAACTAACCATACAAACTGATTTGTCAACAATGTAAACCTTTTCCTTCATACACACACACACACACACACACACACACACACACACACACACACACACCTCAGGTTCTAGTCCTGCATTCCAATGTGTGTAAACATAACATTGATATCATTTACTTTCGTTTCTAATGCCTTTTATTTTTTCCAATTAGTTTATTTATTCACTTTACATCTGGATCACAACCTGCTCATATGGTCTCTCCTGAAACCCCCCCCATTCTTCTCTGAGATGGGGAACACTCCCAACGGGGTAGCAATCCACCCTGGAACATCAAGTCACTGCAGAACACACTCTCTCACTGAGGTCAGATAAGGCAAGGCAGCCCAGTTCAGGGTACTGGATTCATATGGGCATCAGAGTAAAGAAACCACCCTCAACAGAATTGTTGGAGGACCTGCTTGAAGAACAAGCTGCATTTCTACAACATATGTATAGGGGGCCTAAGTACATCTCATTGTTCATTGATTCATGTTTCAGTCTCTGAGAACCCCCCCAAGATTCCAAGTTAGTTGACTCTGTTGATCGTTTTCTAGAGTTCCTGTCCCCTACCGGTCCATCAGTCCTTCCCCCATCTCTTCCACAAGGCTCCCTGCATTCCATGTTTGGCTGTAGGTCTCTGCATCTGTTTCAGGTCAGTTGTTTGGTGGAGGCTCTCAGAAGAGCAGCTACTCTATGCTTCTATCTGTAAGTACAACAGTGAGTGATTGATAGTGTTGGGGAATTTTTCTTGTCCCTGAGATAGGTCTCAAGTTGGGTCAGTTATTTGTAGACTATTCCCTCAGTCTCTTCTCCATCTTTGTCCATGCACTTCTTGTAGGACAAGTTTTGAACCAAAGGTTTTCCGAGTGGATTGGCATTCCTGATCCTCTACACCAAGAAACCAAATAACTCAAATTTAAAAATGGGCTAAAAAGCTAAACAGAACATTCTCAACCCAGGAAATTCTAATGACTGAGAATCAAAGAAATTGTCAACATCCTTAGTCATCAGGAAATACAAATCAAAATTGCTCTAAGATTGCACTTTACACCCATCAGAATGGTTAAGATAAAAAAATCAAGTGACAGCACATGCTGGTGAGGGTAAGGAGCAAGGGGAATACTCTTCCATTACTGATGGGAGTACAAACTTGTACAACTACTCTGGGAGTCAATTTGGTAGTTACTCAGAAATTTCAGAATACTTATTACCTATTGTTTATTTATAGAATAATTGTGGAAACTCTTTGCTCAAATAGTTTTAAGAGTTATCCACTAAAAAAGCAATGCTTCATATAAAACTATTCCTTTGTCCCAGTTAAAATAATGTCTTTTATTCTTGATATCTACAATTAAGCCTTTAGCATCCTAACATGATATTTACTTGCCTCTACCTTTTGGAACAATAAACTCCCTAGGGAAAGGAAAGGCTCTTTCCCAATATACTGTTTGATAGGACATAGGCTGATTCCTTCACACTACCAGCAGTGCTATTCTGAAGGTGTGAAATCTGAGAGTAAAAAAAAATGTTTTAATTAAATGCGTGTTCTAGTTTTCTTGTTGTACAAATTATCTAGAGATTGGAGATTTGACAGTATCACTGCCATTCAGATTATTTACCTATGAGGAAGCACTCAGGGCTAAACATTTTTTCAACCCATTTTCAATGCTTTATTTAACTATTATTTTAAAACAAGAGTAAAACAAGAGTGAGTACTTTCTGAACACAAAGGTGAACAACACACACACACACACTATTTATTTAAGAAGAGTAACTTCTTATGTTCATAAGAAGTAATTTTGTATTTTGTAACATTATGGGAATGGATACTATATTTTTTAAATGAACATTGTTACTTGCCTTAAAACAAATATGATAAATAGAGCTATCTTTTGACTTCCAGTCTCTGTAAATCATTTGTCCATATTCCATGCACCTTGGCTTCATACTTAGCATCCTACTGGAGCATCTATGTAAAGTTGTTCAAGCGTTATTGTTTTATTATTTTCTGTGTGTATTATTGCTAGTTAGTGTCAAAAGAAATTGAGGTAACACACAACCCTCAGTTGAGGGATTGGGCCACCGACCCATGTTAAAAATATTAACTAATCCAGAATTGCTCCTTCTAAAGGAAACTCAGGAACAAAAGTATAGCAGAGACTAAAGGAAAGGTCAGTCAGAGACAGCCCCATCTAGCGATACATTCCATCGGCAGACAGCAAACCCAGACACTATTGCTGATGCAAAGAAGCACTTGCTGACAGGAGCATGGTATAGCTTTCCCTCGAGAGGCTCTGCCAGAGCGTGACCAATACGGAAGTGGATATGTGGAGCCTACCATTCGACTGAGCAAGAGGACTCCGATGGAGGAGATAGGGGAAGGACTGAGGGAGCTGAATGTGATTGTAACCCCCTAGGAAGAACAACAATATCAACCAATCAGACCGACCCCTCCCCAAGCTCTCAGGGACTAAAGCACCATCCAAAGAGTAGACATGGAGGGACTCATGGCTCTAGCTGCATATGTAGTAGAGGATGGCATTGTCTGGCAAAAATGGGAGGGGAGGCCCTTGGTCCTGTGGATATTTGATGCTCCAATATGCTAGGCAGGTGAGGCAGGAGTGGGTGGTTGGTTGGTGGGAGCTACCTCATAGAAACAGGGGTAAGTGAAGGGGGTTGTGGAAGGGAAACCGGGAAGGTGAATAACATTTGAAACGTAAATAAATATAATCACCAATAAAATTTGAAGCTTCGATATTTTAATAACAAATATTTTTCATTGAGAATTTTAAGCAATATAATTTTTCATACATCCCCTTTTGTTCACTCTAGTCTTTCCACATCTTCCCCACTCACTCCAGTCTATTGTGTTCTTTCTCTCTCTTCAATCAATATAAATTAAAGGACAGAATACAAAACAAAGGCACGCACATGCGGAGTTCTCTTTGTCATGACCAAATACATGTTCAGTAGAACATGGGGTCTCAATGGAAGGTTTGTGATATACTTAGTGTCATTCCAATGAACAAAACTCATTGTCATTTTTCCAGCAGCTACAATTTGTATATAGCTTCTAGGCAACAAATGAAACTTCATACCCATTACCTCTAAACTGTGTATTGTAACAATAATATAAAACGAAATGTGCTGATCCATACATTGACTGAAATAGAGAAGAAATTTGAGTACAAGGTTTAATATTTTTCCTAATTATACTTGTAATTGTTAATCATGATACTGATATTGAAGACAAATTCAAAAATGTTTCTATTGCAGTTAGCTGAGCATCAAGTGTTATAATTTTCATGTGTTAGAGTAGATATATAAATATTTACAGATGCTTTATTTTAAATATAAATATATGCAGGTGGCATATACATATACATGTGCATGTATATTATAAGCACTGTATTTCACTTCTACACATATTAGATTTTTAGATTTTATCTCATTATACAAGTAAATGTAAGCCAAAAGAAGGAATTACTTTGGCTCAGTGAATTTGGAATATAAATGAATGTTTCAATTTTTCCCTTAATGCTATTCTTCAAGTCATTGAAATAATTACAAGAACAAAGTTCCAGACTCTTGGAACAATGACAAAGAAATTTATTAAATTTTATGTCATATACTTTTGTTAACTATGAACTGTCAGGAATCAAGAAGAGATGAGTCAAGATACAATTTTAGATTATATTTTTTTTCTTCAATTGCAGCCTTAAAAATTAAATGTAAACCGTTTCGTATAATACATATAGAATAGAAAAAGTTGGCTCCTTTAAAAATGCATGCTTTCAATGACATATGTATATGTATACCCATATATATATATATATATATATATATATGTGTGTGTGTGTGTGTGTGTGTGTGTGTGTTTATCTTAAAAAATAAATCTACAATTTTGTTTTTATATCTTGACAAATCTGTAATTTTAAGTTAAAGAATTTATTATTATGTCAAATGGCAACAATTTTATTGTATACTAGATACTGACCAAATAACTTTCCAAACTAGTGACGTAGTTTTTATTTACAAGTATTCATTTTAAAACTCCAAAATGTTAATTTAATATCATCTATAATAATAACTAATCTATATTCTGTAGATCTCTGCTTTAATGTATTTGTATGTTTTTTTGCTTGCATTTTGCTTGATTACTGGCTTGTCTATTTTAGTTTCCATCCTTTTGATGAATTTGGCTGATAAAATTCATTTTCTTACAATCTTGTGTTTGAGTATAAGTTTACTGTTTATTGTGAGTTAAACTACTTTAAATTAAAATATATACACATATATATTTTCCTGCCAGAAAAGTCAGCCGTCAGTGATGAAAATTTTCTGAATATGTGATTTATATAAGCCAAATACACTTTAAATGCTATCTCCCTTCTTGGTTTCCCCTCTGCAAATCCCCTATTCCATCCCATGTCCCCTGCTTCTATGGGAGAGCTCCCCCACCCACCATCCTACCCACTCCCTCCTCACTGACCTAGCATTTCCTGATGTTAGGCCATCCAAGTACACTTAAATTTACCTTTATAGGTGGATAAGGGAGAAATACTGGAATAGACAGCTACAATCAATTACAGAGAAATTTAAATTCAACAACATTACAACGCTGGCAAGGGATCACATCCTAGGTTATTCTAGGTCTATAGGGTCTGACTGGGATTCAGATATGCCTTGGATTACTGTATGACTTGGCTGGATACAGACATGCTCTCTTACTATACACTTTTAATCCTAAACAATATGAGTAAGGTTACTATCTTGAGGGAAGCAGCCATGTTTGAAAGTGACATTCAATTGAAGGATAGACAAAGTGATGAACCAGAAGAAGATCTGACAGAATTAGTCAGTGATAGGATATGCCAACTCTTATGAGAACATACAAGGAAGAGTGGCAACTTAAAAGAGCAACATACACATACTCACACAGAGATAGAGAGAGAGACAGAGAGAGAGAGAAGAAGCAGTTTTAGTGGAGTTGTTTTACAGAAACAGGTTTCAGATGAAGAATGACCCAAAGAATGAGAAAGAGTAAGAATATTAGAACAGATTACCAGAATTAGTTTGGGGCCAAGCAGAGCAATTCAGTGAGAGGCCAAGAGAAGCTCCTATGAATCAAGCTCATGTATATATATATGAGAGAAAGAGAGATACATATAGATAAATATAGATATAGATAGATAAATCTGAATATATATTCAAAAGGATGAAGTAATAACTGTACTTCAATCAAGAGAAAGTGGTTTTAAAAATAACTACAACAAAAATTGTTGTATTCCAAAAAAAAAAAAAAAAATAGCATAGCAGTACAACAATAAAAATCAACTACAATAATACAAAGTCTCTTGAGAGATGGGGAAAAAAAGAGAACAAAATATGCCCAATTGTGAACTAATATTACCTAATGAAATTAAGAAACAAGAGAGATAGCCAGCAGTGCCTACAGCACCACTTCTTAATGGAATTGTGAAAAGCCGACCATCTCCACTGGCTTTTCCAGTTACTAAGGAATAAATGCCATAAACCAGTGAAAATTCAAAAAATAAACTACCAGTCTGCAATACTGTTAAAATACAAGATCTTAAACATTTTAAATAATCAATACTAAGTTATAGAATTCGCTTCCTCTATGTGAGACAGATATTAAAATTTGGACTTTCCAAAACATGACTATGTCTCAAGACTTTCAATATGTTCTAATCTGGTCACTCTCATTCTCTGGTTTAATTTGTTCTCACCGTGTCTAACTTGATCTTTCTGTAAAACTGTCCCAGTAAGCCTCCTACCACATACCACAGACCAGCCACGTACCACATATTACACATGTAATTTCTCTCTCTTGCTGCTCATAATAAGTTGTCTTTCCTGTGCTGTGCTCCTGAGAACTGGGCATATCCTATCTATGACTCATTCTGTCAAAGCCTTTTCTGATTCATTCCTTTGTACCTTAATTAGCTGTCCCTTTCAAACATGGCTGCTTCCTTTGACAACCTAAAGTCACCTTCACTGTTTGGGATTAAAGGCATGTACTGAGGGTGTGTCTGTATTACAGCTGGACTATACTGTCCTCTGGGTCATGTCTGCATTCCACTTGGACACTATAGACCTAGAAGGTCTTTTGTTCTTATCACTTGCCAGAGCAGCCACATTGCTGGATTAAAATTTCTCTACAATAGACAACTCTTCTTCAGTTTTTGCAGGCACATATATGCAAATGTACCCTGTCAATGGACACACATACACATAAAATGAAAATAAATTTTTAAATTTTATGACTGAACACTTAATGAACAGCATAAGAATGCAGTAGTCAAGTGCCTGCCTCGTATCAACCAACAGCTCTTTAAGAGAACTTAAAACCTGCTAAACAAAAGGAAGATGGCGTCTCTTACAGGAAAATTAGCTAACGACTGAGTGCTAGTGAAGTGATGGGTTTTAAAACAGAAGCTATAACTGCCACTTTTTTATACCAGCAGAATTCATAAATACATTCTTAATATTTGCCCTTACACCCACAGCTGAGTATAGTCCTCAATCCTCATCACAGAAACTTCTCTGTGAAATGGAAGCTATTATGGAAAACTATAACTGAAAGCCAGAGTTCTGAAGGCCTTTCTAAGGACTATGTTTAGAAGACGACTTTAGTACTATGACTCAAAAAATTAATATGGAAAAGGGCATGAGAACATTTTAGAAGCCAAGCTATAAGGGGATTTCTTGTGAGGTTGTTTCTTCTGGGAATGGGTATCAAAAACTATTTTATAAATGCTATGATATGTCTCTTCCACATCCTGTCTCTCTTCTTCCTCTTACCCTTTAGATATATTTCCCTTTCAAGATTTTGACCCTTTCTACACCTTTCCCATCCTTTTTTCTCTTTCCTTTCTCTATGCCATTCTATTACCCCTCTGATTTCTCTAACAACTTCTCACTTCCTTAGCAGGATTTCAATGTGAAATCTATGGTGGGCTGACCTTGCTACTTTGTGATGCTGTGATTGTTTGAAAATTCACCTGTTATGGGGCTGGAATTTTTTTTTTGACAGAGTTATAATTTTGAAACTTTTCTTCAACAAATGATGTGTACTTAAAAGTTGAGAAGTTTTCATATACTCTTCTTAGTTTCTTACATGTAAAATTTCCTACAAAGTCAACACAGTCATCTGTATCATTAGCAACCCATCCTACTATGAACCATTAGAAATAGGTTACCAGTGATGGTCTCAGAAATTAAGTACCAAACTTCCTGTTAACTACAATATGTAAATACCTCTGTAAAAGTAACTTTTATTTGCAAAGTGTAATTGTCTGTTGGAGGCTTACTGCTGCATAAGCACATACCTTGTAGTTCTTCCTGAACTTTGGCTAGCTGGTTCAACTCATCTGTTCTAACTCAAACTCCTGACCAAGCTGACTGATTCACTGGATTGCTCTGCTTGGCCTCATACTAACTCTGGCAATTTGTTCAAATCTTCTGACTCCTTCTTATTCTATAGTTTGTATTTTCTTCACCTGTATCAAGCTTGAACTCTCTGCACCTGTCTCAGTAAAACTGCCGTGGTAAAAACTGCCTCAGAAGTGAGTTCAGCTGAACTCAACTGGACTGCAGTAAGTCCACTGACTGGACTGGTTGCTCCTGACTCACCCTGCACTTCTTTCTCTGATTTATCACTTTGTCTGCTCCTTGATTAGACAACACTTTAAAACATGGCTGCTTCTGCTTACAGACTAATCTTACCTTCATTATTTGACACTAAAGGTGTATGCTGAGGGTTGTCTGTATTTCCTTCAAATCATACAACAATCCAGGGTGTGTCTGCGTTCTAGCTGGATACTGAAGATCTAGAAGTTCTTCAGATTCCATCCCTTTCCAAAGAAGCCATGTTGGTGGATTTCAATTCGTGTACAACAGACACCCTCTTCTGATTTCTGCAGGCACATGTGTGTAAACAATGCAAATATATACTCTTAAGGCCCACAATACATATAAAGTTACGTGGGATTAGAGATTTGTACTTAAAGAGTGTTGGTATTCCAGCCAGAGAGAGCATAGATGTATGCTATGGGGCTGTCTGTATTTTAGTCAGAGGGATTTAAGTTATGTGGCATGTCTTTCAAAATGATCCCTGGTTAGAACGGTCATGTTACTGTATTACACTTCCTCTACATATCTCGTTTAAAAAGCGGGAACAATTTATGTAATATTGTAACTACTATATTCTGTATGTGTTTGTGTGCCAGAATATGGTGAAATCTGCACAAATGTGTGTACAGATGTTGGCATCTTGGGTGTGTACAGGTCAGAGACCAGTGTGAGATATCTTTATCCCTTTCTGCTTTAGTACTTGTGGCAGTGTCTTCTTTACTGAACCTAGAACTCTGTTTTATAGGAGTCTAGTACCGATCAGTTCTAAATATCTTATTTCTTTCCTCGCAACACTGGATTGATAGGCATTTACAAAATCATGTCCAACTTAATACAATGTGCAATTCATCCAAATTCACACCCACCATTCATTAATCCATAATTATACTTAATTGTCAATTATTGAAATTAAATTTAATTCAAGAATGGGACTTATAAAATTCTAGCTAGAAAAATAAGTCCAACAAAATTTTGATTTTATATATATATATATATGTATGTATATAATATATATAATTATTACAGAGTGATGTGATCTTTTTTTGGCTTTGACTCCGGAGGGCAACACTTAAGACATTTTGTTCCTATTTGTGGTAGTATGCACTTTTAATATCAGCACTTTAGGTACAGAGGTAAGTGGTTCTCTCTGAATTGAAGGTCACACTGGCCTACAGTGTGAGTTTCATGTGAAACCAGTGTTCACAGTAAGACCCTGTCTACAAACAGTTTAAAAGTTGACCATGTTATACTAACATCAAGTTAATATGTTAGACTAGAGATGTGCTGCTTTTTAAAATGCTAAGTCTTAATTTGCTGAGGCCAAATAAATTTATATGCATATATACTTTTTCAGATGTTAAAATCATTATTTTTTAAAAAAGTAAATGAATCAAATCCTATTCCATTGTATATAACTAGAAAAAGCTGATATCTAATATAATATATATTTAAAGGGGCAGTATAATTTCTTATAGTTAGGAAAGTCATCTTAAATCGTATAGATATTAACATTCTAGGGCCTATATTATCAATCATTTTCGAAATCACCATATTGAACTGACTGAATTTAAATGCAACCTCCCATTCCCTGAATAAAGCTTTAGAATTACTTTTCCAAAGTTTTCATATGAGTCAGTATCTATTAAAATTCATCTGAAACAGTCTCTTATTGACTTTATTTTAATTTAGCATAATGTCTTATTCTGTGACTGCTAAAGTTTGTGTGTGATCAGCATCTTCTCAATTGTCGTGACAGTGTTTATTTGATTTATTTTTCATTACTATTCTCTCAGAGACATATATATTAGTAGCTTAACCCATTGCTCTTTTTCCTTGGAAATGTTTTGGCACTAAGTTAAGCCTGCACTCTGCGTGTGAGGTGTAAGTAACCACTTTATATTCAAAACAAATTATTTCATCAACAAACTCAAAAGTACATAGAGCTAAAATTTTTACTACAGAGCCTATATTTTAACCAGGATTGTACTGCAAGTCTATTTATTTCCACATAATGGCAAGCAGATATTTATTCCCAAAAGATTATTAATTTAGAACCTGTAAAATTGCTGAATATGGTCTTCTTGTCACAAACCCTGAGAACCTGAGTTTGCTCCCTGAGACCAAAATGGTAGAGTGAACACAATCCTGACAATTTGTCATGTTAACTCTACACTCACGATGAGGCATGTAAATACTTGCATACTGCAAATCAATGCAATTTGTGTATATATACATATATGTGTATATGCATAACATTTTGAATTTATAGCCTTAAATAATGGGAATATGAGGTAATTATATTTGTGTATAAAATTCTAAATGAAAATAAGTTGATAGCAAAATTTCCCAAATGTAAAAGAATGGATATGAAATACTATAAAACTATAATAATAAAATATTATTTTTCAGATTGTTTGCAAGAATCCTTTGGTTACATTTTTATGCACCATAGGTTAGCCTGGTGCTGTGGAGGCTACAGGAAGGTATTCTGTTTTCAGGAACCGGGCGAAGCTGCAGATGGCTGTGAATTTCCTTATGTGTGACAGGAATTAAGCCTGGTCACCTAAGAAAATCATTAACCTTGACCACTGAATCACCTCTTAAGCCCAATACTAAAATACAAAATAAGATAAGACCACCTTAAAATTAAGAGAGAATATAAAATAAAAGTAAAAATATAAAGAACAACATAGGACACAGGCGCTAAAGTTAAGCTGAATTGAAATTTATATTTAATTAAAATAAATTTTAAAAAAACTCATAGTTCAAAATGGTGTTTAACATGCCTTTTTAGCCTAGGTAAAAACATATTTTATTTTTCAGTATGTACTAATTGGATATTGAGTTCTAGGCCTTATGTCTTTAAGCTCAATAAATGTAAGCTAATAATAAACCTGTAATATATAGCTTATAACCCATAATTGTAGTAATTGTAATTGAGTTTTGTAACCCTAAACCCTAAGAAAACTTGATAAATCTCCTAAAATTTGTGTCATTATAAAATTGTGATCAGTGAAACAGTAAAAATAATACTATGTCAAGTTACTTATTGGCTATGCACATTCAAGCACATGCACACCCAGAACAGAGGAGCAGGGAGAGAGAGGACGTCACTATTGTAAACATACAGACAATCTTAGTAGTTTTGGCACCCATTCTTTTATACAGATCAGGAAAATGAAATGGTCTGGCGATAGAACCATAATATAGTCTTAATTATTAAAATACAAAAGTAAAAGTATTACCACCTTAAAATATTTAATTGATTATTCTATAGAGGTAGACATTACTGTGCATAGGCTATTCAGTTTCACCTGTTTATGATATAGAGGTTATACTTGACAATACACTCAAAGTTATTTAGACATTCATGCTAGAATGTGATTTCCTTTCTCGATTTTATTGCACATATTTTTCTATTTTATCCTTTCTTGCCTTCAATTCCTTCCTTTTAATTTCTCTCATGTACCCTTGCCTTTGTGTATTTCTAAGATTTTCTTCAAATAACATAGAAAATGCCTTTAGATTTGATTAGAACAAATTTATTATTTTTCCAAGTATCTCATTCATTTTATATAACAAAGTGTGCCAAATATTTTCATTTATTTTTTTCTCAATTTAAAACATTTTATTTTACATTTTTATGTTTATAAGGCATATTAATTCAGGTCTTTTTGACTGTGCTACAACAACTTTGTGAATGTTTATTCTCTACTATGTACACATGTTCTCTAAGGGAGTTCAATAAATTAATAAGAATTGATGCTGACCAATGTTTAGTATGATAGAGCAAAATGTTATATTAGGGTTCTTTATGAATAGAAAGATAGATAGATAGATAGATAGATAGATAGATAGATAGATAGATAGATAGATAGAGTGCAGTATTTGGTATAGTTGTGTTTTGTGCTGTTGTACATTTAATTTTGAACTATGAGTCAGATAAGCATGATACTATGACATAAACTCTTAGCAGATACATATAAATGATATGCATGTATATGTTATTTTATATATATTTAATTATGTGCATTTAACTGACATTTTATCTCAGAGTCTTTTTCTGTGAAGAAGCTCAAAAGGATGTTGAATCAACGTGC
Source organism: Rattus rattus (assembly GCF_011064425.1). Lineage (NCBI taxonomy): Eukaryota > Metazoa > Chordata > Mammalia > Rodentia > Muridae > Rattus > Rattus rattus. The sequence continues at coordinate 16,922,634 of NC_046165.1, forward strand.
CATGTATCCAAAGATTCTTTCATTATTCCATCCTCTGATATTTTATACGGTATTAAATATGTTGATTTCTGTTGTTGGTTATGTGAAAGATTAAACAACAAATACATTTTCAACTTCTTTATGTATCTTTCCCTAAAGACATTTTCTCTCTTCTTTGATCTAGCCACTTGTAGAATATAATAAAATAGCAATCCTTTATTGTAATAAATCCTATATGATCATATCATATTAAATTATATTTCATTCAAATTATATATACAAGAGGATACCTATTTTCAAATATCAGCAATGATTTGTGAGCATGTGAACCCTTCTGAATCACATGGTTCAGTGAATTTTAATTTTTAATTTTCCTTTTCATTATTTCCTTTTCATTATTTTCCTATTCATTATTTTTTCTTTGTCTCTCAGTTAATATTAATGTAATTAAATTAACTGGTAGATAAATAACATGCCTTATATAATTTAACTCTCATATTACTCACATATATTTTTATTCTCCACATCAGCTTAGTAATTTTCATTTTGTTCTTACTTTGCTTTTTTTCTTTCTATTTTATGTTTGTTCTTTATTAACGTAAATTTATAGCCTTCTATTTCTTTTCTAATAGTCTCCCTGACTTCCTAGAATTTTTTATTTCAAGAGATTTTTAGATATAACATTTTAATTTTTGGAAGTTTTTAAAAATTCATTAATTATTTATTTTATTAATCATTCCATTTTTTACATTTCAAATGATATGCCCATTCTGGCTTATCCCTCTACAACCTCCCCATCCCATCTGCCCTCTCCTCCCTCTCCTTTGCCACTTTGAGGGTGCTCTCCCACCTACCTACCCACTCCTGCCCCCACCACTCCAGCTTCCCCCTACGCTGGTGCATCAAACATCCACAGGACCAAGGGCCTCCCTTCCTATTGGTGTCAGACAAGACCATCCTCTACTACTTACGTATTTGCACCCATGGATCCCTCCCTGTGCACTCTTCGATTGGTGGTCTAATCCGGGAAAGCACTGGGTGGACCGGCCAGTCAACATCAAGATATCCATTTCTTCCGTCATATCTTTAGGTCTGAAATTTTGTCTTGTGTCTCTTGTATTTTGTTGATGAAGCTTGCCCCTGTAGTTCCTGATTTAATTCCTAGATTGTTCATTTCCAGAACTCCTACAGTTTCTGTTTTCTTTATTGATTCTATTTTCAATTTCAGGTCTTGGATGGTTTTATTTATTTCCTGAAACCAGAGGTCCTCAAACTTCCTAATTCTGTGACTCTATAATTCTTCACGTTGTAGTGACCATCACCATAAAATAATTTTTGTCGCTACTTCAGATCTGTAATTTTGCTACTGCAATGAATTATAATTTAAATATTCTGTATTTTTCTGATGGTCTTAGGAGTCCATATGAAGGGGTCTTTTGATAACAAAAGGGATCGTGACCCACAGATTGAGAACTTCTGCCTTATTCTCTTTGTTTTTGTTTTTCCTAGATTTCTTTTAGACATTTATTCATTTCCTCTATGAGCACTTCTACTCTATTCGTTTTTGTTGTTTTAAAACCTTTTTTACACTTCAGCTGTATTGGAATATCCAGGTCCCGCTGTGATAGAATACCTGGTCTCTAGGGAAGGCATTCTGAGCTAGCTGTTTTGTTTGTTTTTGCGCTGGTGTCTAGACACCTGGGTTGGCATGTATAAAGGTGTCACGCTAATTTCTGGATTTGTCTTTGCTGAGTGAGTGGTTTGTACCTTGATTTGTTTCAGCTCTGGATTTTCGGGTAGTGTTCATAGGAAGTGCCTGCTGTTGTTGGAGGTTAGGATAGGGAGACGAATGGGGAAAGGAAAGTTGGAGAATGCCTTTATGATCCTTCGGGGATGAGGTCAGGAAAGGGGAGACCATAGCAGGGTTTCAACTACAGAGCTTGGAATGAGACTTGTGGATAAGATTTCAAGAAGAGTAGGAGAGATGTGTGTCTGCCTCAGCCTACTTATTGGTCTGGAAGGAAAGGAGGCCATAGTGCCTGCTCTGGTTGAGATGTGGAACAAAGCAACAAGTCAGGAGAGGAAGGTGGGAGGAGGATGTAGAGAGTTCAGGGAATGCTGCCGAGGGCGTTCTGCTACAGAGTAGAGATAAGCCAATCTGGGAGAGATTGGTTTCGCGGAAAATGAGAGAAAGGAGAAGGTCTGCAGGCAACCTACTTGGTTTTCAGGCCGATGAGGGCTGGGATTAGCAAGGGGTGACTGCTGTGGTTGGGGTCTAGGATCTGCCATCTGGTGGGCACAGGAAAGTTAGCAGGGCATGCTCTGTGAGATCCATAGGTGATGTGGCATGGGGGAGGGAAGGCTGCCACTGATAATTCTGCAACAGCACTAAGAACAAAACTAGGGGATTGGGTCTGGGAGAACACAGAGAGAGGAGAAGGCTTTGCTGGCAGCCTACCTGGTTTTCTGGGAGGTGTGGCCTATGACTTAGTAAAACATTTTGTTCTATTATTTAATGAGCATGAACTCATGTGCGTATCTAGCTCATTGTTTTTTTTAATTTATTGGTTTTATTTTTAAGATAATAATGTGATTACTCATTTCCTTTGTCTTTTTCAGCTCTTGAAATCTGTCCACATAACAGCTGCTCATTCTCAAATTCCTGACCTCTTTTTCTCATTGATTTTGGTTACATATACATTTGTGTGTGTATAAAATATATATATTCTTGAATACAATTATTTCCTTCTGTGTATTGTTTCTTGAGAGTGTGTTATCAGAGATGACTCTTCATTACTGACTAACCTCAGGCTACTTTTGCCTTCATCTGTTGCATGTAGTTCTTTGTATAATGTTAATGCCTCCTTTCTTAGCCTACAATGAGAGAGTTGTCTTGTAGATTTATTCTTAGGACTGAGTTGCCCAAGTCTACATTGTTACTGAGATACTCCTGGTGACACTAACTATGCTTTTATTTTCTTTCATCTTTTGTGCCACATTATATAAAACTGCTTAACAAGTAGCATAAATACTTAAGAACGTTTTATCTCATTGAAGAATTCATCACTGTATATTATGTTAATGAATTGTTCCATTGTTTCTTAATATTTCTTTGATTTAATATGAAAATGCAGAACAGTGTCAATTGTTATTTGTATAAAATACAGTTAACCTTCCTTGCCAATATTCTTTTTTGCTAGTACAATGAAGACTTAATCTATTCTTGGTTTGTGTAAAATTCACCATGTTGTGAAGTCATTGTTTTTAAGAGCTATTATGTAGATGTACCATATTTTCTGTATCCATTTCCTTGTTGAAGGGCATGTGGGTTCTTTTCAGCTTCTGGCTATTATAAATAAGGCTGCTATGAACATAGTAGAGTATGTATCCTTGTTATATGTGGGACCATCTTTTGGGTATATACCCAGGAGTGGTATGAACTAGAAAATATCATCCTGAAGAATCACAAAAAAAACACACATGGTATGCACTCATTGATAAAGGATTATCCAAAAGCTGATTACCCAAGGGACCATCTTTTGGGATATAGTCCTTAGAAGTGGTATGAATATGGAGATAAAATTTGGAACAAAAACTGAAGGAATGGCCATTCAGAGACTGCCTCACCTGGGGATCTAGTTCAAATACATACAGCCACCAAGTCCAGACAATATTGCTGATGCCAAAAAGTGCATGCTGACAGGGGCCTGATATAGTTGTCTGATGAGAGGCTGTCCCAGAGTCTTACAAATACAGAGGCAAATGCTCACAGCCAACCATTGACCTGAGAATGGGGTCCCCATTGAAGGAATTAGAGAAAGGATTGAAGGAGCTGAAGGGGTTTTCAACCCCATAAGAACAATAATAGTGACAAACCAGAGTTCCCAGGGACTAAACCACCATCCAAGATACATGGTCATGTTGCATGTGAGGATGGCCTTGTTGCCCTTGGTCTACCAAGGAGGGACCATCCTCCCCAGTGTGGAATTTCAGGGGCAGAGAGGCAGGAGTGGTGGGTGGTTGAATGAAATGTAAATAAAAACCAAAAAAGCTCACTATGTCACTGAAACAGGTTTGTGTATCAGTTCTCAGACACCCTATTAGATGTTAACATAATTCATCCATACAAAAGTTTTTTTTATTGTCAGTTTTGAATGGATGATGTTCTTCAGAGTAGGCAAAACAAGTCCAAGTATGGCTACCATTCATGGGCTTTTGAAAAAGTTTACTATTTTTAAATTGGACTGAATGCTCTGAAACCAGTATCCTTTGTGTATCTTTCCCCCTTTAACATATGTTTTTGTGATGTTCTTCAGAGTGAGTGAAAGGTTAACAAGATATTAAATTGGTTACAATGTTTTTAGGTAAATCAGAGTGGTTGGTTCAGTTCAAAAAGTATGGAATGATCTTGTGAGGATTCTGTATTATGGCAATATTGTGTATTAGGCTAGGTGCCATGTATGCTCTCTGTAATAAACCCTGTGAAATCACATCCTAACATCTATATTCTACCTATGTTCTAAGAATTGGTATGAAATTGCATGCCAAATAATTGGTTAATTCTGGTACATAAAATTTTTATGACAATATAGCATTTCCCTTGTGACATAGTTATTGAGAGGTCAAATCTTTTAAGATCAGACTCCAGTCTAGAGAACTTGAACTCAAGCAAACTAACAGGCTGGTTCCTAACATTACTTTCCAAGTTACCCCAAACAAAATCAGAGCCTAACTCCACTTTCTAGGCTTACCCCAACAAGACCTGTGTTTCCAGGTTAATATCCCCCCAAACCCTACATTTCCAGGTTAATCCCCAATGAACCTGCCCCCCTTGCCTAACAACCACCAGTGCAGAGGGGAAGCAGAAGTTAAATTTATGGTTTGATTCCAAAAATCAGCCAATTAATAGTTCTCCAATTAGATGCTTGCCAGGCTACAGTCACTCACTGCCCCACTCCCAAGCCTTGCTGGCTGCTTTCTATAAAACATTACTCTGATGGATGTTTGGTGCTCCTCTCCACCAAAACCATCCTGCCTGTCTGAGGTGGGCTGAGTCCCAGCTATTTGATTAAAGGTTCTGGTGTGATTGAATTGGATTGAATCAACTCCTGTCTGGTGTTTTATGGTTCACTAACACTGCCTTGGAACTAAATATCATTGCTTACTGTTCATCAGGTATATACTGAGAATTTGGAATGAAATCAGAATGATTTACTTTAAAAATATACAGGTAAATAAGGAAAACATGGTTAAAACTGAGAGGTTTGAGAGTTAAAGAAATTAGTTCTGAAGTTCTAGAGATAGCTTAGTGATTAATCACACTTGCAATTCTTACAGAGAACAACGGTTCTGTTCTACATGGAACTTGTAACGTTTTTGAACTCAAGTTCTAGGGGATCCCGTGTCCTCTTCTGGCTTCTTCAAGCACCAGGAATGTACATAGCACACAAACATACTTCCAGGCAAACCACACACACACACACCACACACACACACACACACACACACACACACAAATAAAAATAAAAGGTAATATTGAAAAATAGTCCCAACAATTTTTTTTAACCAGGACAATAAAGGCATTATACAGGTCCCTCCTTCACTGTCTTCTAGTTGTTAAGCTATAAAAGCATTTGACAAACCTTTTTTCTTGGGATGGTATAGCTTATAAGAGAATTGTGGTTATTTAAGTATATCTACAGACGTGTGTGTGTGTGTGTGTGTGTGTGTGTGTGTGTGTGACAGCTGGCTACCTCTGTGATATAAAGGGGAATAAGTACTATCACTCACTCTGCTAACAGGCTGTGTCATGATATACATAGTGCTTTCTTTGCTGGCTAACAACAGGTGAGAGTGGCTTGTGTAGGTTCCAGGCATATGTTTAATGGAGGCAAATGCTAGACCTTTAATATACACCTTTAGTCCCTAAATGTGTACCAGAGCTAGAACTCCTGCAAGTTTTCACCCAAGGAAGTTCTTTGAAGCTGTAACAGTAAATCATAAACTATAAAAAGACCCCAATATTTTTTGAGGAGGGGATATGATTATGAAATATCGAGGAAAGCATTAGTCATGTCCAGGAGAGAGGGAGGACATTTGGGATGTAAATGTAAAATTGAAAGTATGAGCCTCATCAGACACATGGGAACTCACATTATGACAGCATGTCCCAGAAGCCAGATACATAGCTAAAGTCTGCAATGTTCTTCTACTGAAACTTCTTTTCCTTGTATTTCTATGCCCATGATCTTATCTTTTAGAATTGGATTTTTTACTCAGTGCCATTGTATATCGGAAGCATGTGAATTGCTAGGATTTGTAGACAGATAACTAGACAAACAGATAAAATATATGCTGATACAACAAGATTCTCAATGATATGACCAATGGTAAATTAAAATTAGAGAGCACTCTCATTAGAAAACTCTAAGCAATAGAAGACTTTTAAGCCAATAACATGGCTGCCTGACAAGTGATTTCATCCAAAGAACTTTTAGGTCTATATGATTTGGCCAGAATGCAGACATGCCCTGGTTTACAGTATGATCTGTCTGGAATACAGATTCACCTTTAATATACACCTTTAGTCCCTAACAGTGAGTATAAGGTTAGTTTGGAGAAGGAAGCAGCCATGTTTAAAAGTAATGTCTAATTGAGAAGCAATTGAGATGGCATGATAGTGTACTTAAGTGACCCCAAGGAACTCCTAAGCCTGATAAACAACTTCAGTAAAATGGTTAGATCCAAAATTAACTCAAACAAATCAGTAGCCTTCCTCGATCAAAGGACAAACAGGCTGAGAAAGAAATTAGGGAAACAACACCCTTCACAATAATCACAAGTAATATAAAAAACCTCGGTGTGACTCTATTTTTCTTTTCTGGAGCTGAAGACTGAACCGAGGGCCTTGTGCTTGCTAGCCCAGCGCTCTCTGACTGAGATAAATCACCAACACTTCAGTGTGACTTTAAACAATCCTGCCAAGACTGAACCCCCAGTGAACGGGATTGTAGGGGGGGAGTATGGTAATGGGGGGAGGATGGGGAGGGGAACACCCATAGAGAAGGGGAAGGGGAGGGTTTAGGGGGATGTTGGCCCCGAAACCAGTAAACGGAATAACAATCGAAATGTGAATTACAAATACCCAAGTTAATAAAGATGAAAAAAAAAGTTTCCATTTACTGTAAAAAAAAAAAAACAAACAAAAAACAAAAAACAAGCAAGTGAAGGATCTGTATGACAAGAACTTCAAGTCTCTGAAAAAAGAAGTTGAAGAAGCACTTAGAAAATGGAAAGATCTCCAATGCTCATGGATTGGCCAGATTAATACTGTAAAAATGGACATCTTGCCAAAAGCAATCTACAGACTCAATGCAATCCCCATCAAAATTCAAATAAGAATAACAATATCAACCAGAGCTCCCAGGGACTCAACCACCATCCAAAGAGTACACGTGGACAGATCCATGGCTCCAGCTGCATTTGCAACAGAGGTTGGCCTTGTTTGGCACCAATGAGAGAAGAAGCCCTTGATCTTGCCAAGGCTCAATGCCCCAGGTTAGGGTAATGTCAAGGCAGGGAGGCAGGAAGGGGTGGGTGGATGTCTGGGGGAGTACACTCATAGATGCAGGGGTTAGGGGGATGGGATATAGGGTTTCTGAAGGGGAATCCGGGAAAGGGCATAATATTGCAAATGTAAAACTTAAAATATCCAATAAAAAATTTAAATTTAAAAAAAAGAGAAGTAAAATGAAAAATAAGAAAAATATTTGACAGAATAAGTCAGAGATCAGATATGCACAAATCTCCAGACAATAGCTCAGGAAAGACAGGCTACTTAAAAGCTGTACACAAAAGAGAAAATGTGTGGTGTATGTATATAGCACTTTTATGTCCAGACCATTTACAGAAATGGGATGTGGAGAAAACAAGCTAGAAATAAGTGAATAGAGAGTAAGGTAGAGAATGAAAAGGAGTTAGAAATTTAGAATATAAACACCGAAGTTATTATTAGGCCAAGTAGAACAATCCTGTCAGAAGTTGAAAAAGGCTGAACTAGAACAGTCAGCTTAGAAGAGTATATTTTATTGAGGCTAGAATTTTCTAGGCCTAGGCCTACGGAGAGGTAGAACACAAAGAAAACATTCTGGACTCAGCCCAAACTGTGTGTTTCTACATCTTGGATAAGGGTCTCATCTCATACCATTATCTGAGGAAATAAATGTGATATTACACCAAACACTTTAAGAATATGAAAATAAACAGAAGAAAATGCTACTGTGATGATTAACCATTCAGTCATTCAAGGCGGGTACATAGGAAGGAAAATATTAATTTGAAAAAAAAATTATCATAGCAACACTATCATGAATTGTATCTCTTCTTATGGAGAATGATTGAAATACTTACTGGATGTCTTGTTGACCTCGGTATGGCCAAGTAAAGGAGTTCTCTGTATGCCTCAGCCCTAATAGGACTAAATAAGTCACCCAACACTCAGATATGGATTTATAAAAATGTGTTTAATATTAACATATAAAGTTCTATAATATAAAAATTGGTATATTTTCCTAATCTAAAATTTGATATTTAGTTTCATCTAGTATATGATATTTCTCATATAAAGAAAACTGATATTCATCAATAGGAATCTAGATGTAGTTAACAAAAATATTAACTTCATTTTGTTTAATTATAGGTCATCTTCTGAATCTCTAATATTCTCCTCTACATGGATATAGGAATTCATGAAAGGAAGTTATTTAATGCTAGAAAATAACAAATAACAGATAATTGCTATGGTCTGGTATAACAAAAAGTTGCTATTGCACAACTGAGTAGTTCTACAGCAACAGTGTCCCTCAGTCTCCTTTAAAATGACAGTGCATTTTTTTTCTCATCAGTTACTTTGTGCAACATTAAACACTGATTTCATAGAGCTAGGTACTTATTTCTCACTGCTATAAAAGAACTGACATTTCAGATTCCTCTTCCCAATGTCTAACTTTAATTTCTTCAAAGTAGACATTCATTACTTCTGAAGTATTTATTTCTCATGAATTACATTGTTTATTAGATTCTATTGAATGCTTCAAAAATGTGATATTGTTTTAGTTATAAAATATGTGTGTATCTGGGGGCATTATTAGTGTTACACAGCTATCTTTATGTTTTATTTATTTTTAATTATTTTATATCTTTCTCTTTAAGGGTTAATTTCCTTTTTTCCTCACCACCTCTCCTGCATATATGCATGAGCACCATTGCTTTTGTGCCTGCTGGCATCAGAGATCTAAGGAGGAGTGGGTTCACCCCAAAATGGTAGGTTAACTTGGCTTGATTTTAGAGACAAAGATAAAAAATTGGAGGAACAGCACATCCTTCCTCACTGGGATGCTGAGACAATCCTACATTTGGCTGGAATGGAGTCCCTATCAGGATACTATGAAAGGCCTTTGTATAAAGCTATGAAAATGAAGCTTTGGCAGTAATGAAAAACTCAGTATGCTGAGGAGCTAGAACCATGAGTCATCTGTAATGGAGAATTGCATATAGGCAGTGGAATGTGCCCAAAGGGGAGGTGCATGTGGCAGACTGCACAGTTAGAGAACCATAGCTATCCCATCCCTTTGAGTCTCAAACCGTAGATACTCGATATAGAACTAAAAAATATGGTGATTGCCTGCTGGGTTCCCATCTGGCTTTGAACTATTGTTTCCTCAATATAGCCCCATTCCTCTTCTAGAAATGGCAAAGCATATTGATAATTTGATGTATATAATATTGTCCTACAAAACCGTAACTTGTCAGAGTAAGCGGTTACCTTGAGTCTAAAAACAGACTTTGGATTTTCAAAAGCTGTTGACATTGTTAAAGATTATGAGGACTTTTGAATTATGATTCTATGCATGTTGATTACTGAATGTCTATCAGCCTCTGAAATCCTTATGCAGAATGTGGCGATTTGTGTGAGGAATGTCTCCTATCAGTTCATATACTTGAAGACATGCCCTTTAGTGTGCATCATGGAGTGTTTCTGACATAAAGCATAACAGGAAGAAGTATACAGTTTGGCAGGCTTTGAGGGTTTATTAACTCCTAATTCATATTCTTTCTGTGTTTCTCCAATCTCTCCTTCCCTCTACCACCCACTCCCCACTGAGGACCAACCTCAACTTGGAAAGAAGTTCTGAGAGAGGGGTATCTGGAAGCAGCAAACCAAAGGTTCAAGTCAAATTGTGGATCCAAGCTAGCATTCTATGCTATGCTGGGGATAGCTTTTCAGCCTGATTTCTACCTGTTCTACATTCTTTCTCTCTGAACTGCTTTCTCTGGAGATCTCCAGTCTCTCTCTCTCTCTCTCTCTCTCTCTCTCTCTCTCTCTCTCTCTCTCTCTCTCTCTCTCTCCTCTCTTTCTCCCTCTCCCTCTCCTCTCCCTCTCCCTCTCCCTCTCCTCTCTCTCCCTCTCTCTTTCCCTCTCTCCTCCTCTCTCTCTCCCTCTCTCCCTCTCTCCCTCCCTCTCTCCTCCTCTCATCCTCTATCCTCTATCCTCTCTCTCTCTCTCTCTTGCTTGAGACAGTTCTCTAGGCATTTCTCTTTTGCCATTCTAGAAAAATTGTCTTACAGATCATAAGGTCAGTCTTTTACTATACATATCAATCAAGTCTTTTGCTCCAGGTTCCCTTTTGATTTTTGTATGAATCAGCTTGATTCATTTTAACAATGCAAAAGAATTCAGAGATCTGCCTGCCTCTGTTAAACATAAATGATAAACAAATTGGGTGGGACCCATAATTGAAATTACCATTTCTATCACTTCTGGGACTGGATTCTCTATGTCCCAGGCTGATCTTGTACCCATAAATCTGCCTGCCTTTGTGTCCTCCTGACAAAATGGCTCATTAATGCAGCTGCCTTTATACCTTTAGAATTGTGTAAGCCCTCATATAATTTATATTGCATCCTAGTTTTTTTTTTTGAGAAATTGGATATTTTTGAATCTATGTTTTTTAAGTTCTTTTCCATAGACTTAATGGCTGTCCTGAAGGTCCCTGCTTTTACCATATTGCTAAAACATTAGCCACACCTCTGCCTCCTGGACTCACACTGTCTCTGGTTATCACGGAGTCATTGAGCTTAACAGGTAGAACATTGCTACAAGAAGTGTAAGTTATTATACAAACAAGCCTTATGCCCGCAGCAGCCATTGACACTCATGGAAGCTTACATCTGCTGTTCCTGTCCCAAGAGCAGAAACCACGTAATTCTGGCCCTACCAATGCCATGCTAGAAGTCCCCTCCTTCACTCCTTCCCTCACTTCATTGCCAGCTTAAAATATTATTGGTATCTTCCAGATCCTGTTATGACTTTTCTGCAATTGTGAACTCTGGGTCTCAAGAGATATAAAGGCAAAATAATTTTTATCAAAACAACACAGAAGAAACTACTTCAACTCATTCATCTGTGATGGGGGTTGGGGTGTGTGTGTGTGTGTGTGTGTGTGTGTGTGTGTGTGTTTTACAATATGTGTGTGCATGTGTGAATGTCCGTGCAGGTGTCTATGTGTGTGTATGCATACATGTTTTTTATTGCATATCTCTATTCCTAGAGTATTCAAACCAGAAAGAAAACCAATGACAAATGAAAATTGTATTATGAAAAATTCCCAGCCATTGAGTTTTACTGGGTTAATAACAGGAATTTCTATATAGTGATAATTATAAGAACAGAAATGACTCAAAAACAGTTGTATCACTAAAAGCCATGGAAACATGAGTGACAGTTTGCTGAAAGCCTGGAGCAAATTGTAGTCTTAGATTGCTCAAGGATTGGGTGTATCCTTTCTAGGTGGATAGATTGGTTTGAATCTTTCTAAAGCATCTCATTTGGTCTCTGCTTTCTCCAGGAAGCTTGTCACCTCTGTTTTTTAAAGTACTTTAAATGATCTCAGATTCTTCTAGACAACTTCTCCTTCCAAGAATGACTCTCAAAAACCTTTACTGCTTATATGTTTAAAGCCTAAGAGACTCCTGGGACTGGTCTGTTTCAGGGACTTCCTGAAGCCTTTCAATTGATTACTTTCTGAACTTAAGGAGCCTCCGTATGAAGGGTGTTGTTTTACCTTTTCTTAGAATTTTTTGTTGTTGTTGTTTTACCACACCATCAGTGTCTGTGTCTTAAGAGTTTTTAACTAGAAAGTCATGTTTTTAACCCCCTTAACATCTTGTATTTTAACTAGCTTTCCTCCAATATGGGATGTTCAAATATCAGAGGAAATGGCTACACAACAAACATCATGAATATGGGTGGAAGTTTATCAGACCTAGAGGCAAGTAGCTTTACCTACCTTGCTGGGGCAATTTTATTCAGAATTTTATATTTTTGAGGGTCCATTTGTCTGATGTCATCATATAATATATTGAATTCCCATTGTTAGTCCTGGTGACAGGCATAGTTGCTAGGTAAGCTATCTCACCATCCCCTGCTATAATTATTAAATTAAATAATTGTATATGTTTTACTAAATATTATATGAAAATGAAGAAAATGCTTATGCCTTCATAACTTTTTCTACTACCTTTCAGATGTTCTATCTATTTTACATTCTCTTTGCTTTGAGGTTGTACCACAGGGTACAATTTGTTTACTACCATGTGATGTCATTACTACCCACTGATGCTGTGTGGCCAAAATATAGCTATTTGTATACTATAATTTCATCAGCTAAATAATAGGAAAAACATTGTGTATTACAATTTGATGAGAATAGAAGCAATATACACTATTAGTGAATTTTTAGTGTCTTCATGACTGTTGCTTATGCTCCTTGCTCTCAGAGTGAAAAGCAATGTATGCTATGAGTACTCCTAGAATCTTGACTACCTGCCTAAATATATTTTTGGGTGCATCTAAAGTTTGTTAATTTTGATATTATTTTCATGTTTAGGCGTTCGGAGACTTGGCTGGAAAATCTTTCATTAGCCCTACTCTCCATACATGAGTGTAACTCCTTCAACACGAATCCCAGCTGAACATGTACAGGGTGACTTTAGATGCCCAATAGTTCCATGTTTTAACTGGTTTTTATTGAGCTGTCTGGCTCTGTTGGCAGACCACTTGTTTTTACACAGTAACAATTTCTAGATGCACTCATATTTGATTTTGAAAAGACTGTGGGGTATAATTATTCCTTGTCTCCTGATTCTACTTGGATGTTTGTAGAGTTTTTTCAGGGAAAGCCTTTGATTTTTCTTTTTTTTTACTTTCCCTGTTGTTTGTTTTTTGAGATTTGAAAAAGGTTTTATGTTGTTGTTTTTATGTTTTATTTTATCCTGAGAACCATTCAGGTCTTCTCCTCTCTGTTGTCCACTTTTCTTTGGTGAAGTTCCTGACAGAAGCTTAGTATTGTTTCGTACTTTTTCTTTTTTCCTTTCTTTTATTGGATATTTTCTTTATTTGCATTTCAAATGTTATTCCCTCTCCCAGTTGGTTTAACTTCCAGACCCCCCATCCTATCTCCCCTACTTCTATGACAATGCTCCTCTACCAACCCACTCACTTCCTCCTGGCTCCCTGCCCTGGCATTCCTTTTCTCTGGAGAATCTAGCCTTCACCTGAGGGCCTCTCTTCCCATTAGTGCCCAACAAATCCCATCCTTTTCTACATATACAGCTGGAGCCGTGTGTCTGTCCATGTGTACTCCATGGTTGATGGTTTAGTCCCTGGGAGCTCTGTGGTGTCTGGTTGGTTGATGCTGTTCATTCAATGGGGTTGCAAACCTTCTTTGTTACTTCAGTCCTTCTCCTAACTGCTCCGTTGGGGAGCCCTAAAATCTCTTTTGTGGGTTTTAGATTTGAATTTCTCTTAATGGTAAGTGAAGTGTTCTTTGATCGTGAGCCCAAATCTTACATTGGTGGACGTTTCAGAGCTGTTAATGTGAGGGACGGGAGCTGGGGAGAGTCATTGTGCTTTCGCTCCTTCAGTCCATCTTCCTTCATCTGAGATAATCACCCATGGAATCCAAGGAAGCAAACCTTGAGCTGTTTGTACTTCTCACTGCTGGCATTAGACGTGCTTGCTACTCCATAGCTTCTCCCGCTTGGTGTTTCGGGTATGACTGTAGGTTAAGAAACTTACCGTTCAACCCTGGCGATCAATGGGGTGACAGATGTCGCAGCCAGATCGCCCTCACAGAGAATGAACTGGAAGAAAGGGGCTTGAGACTCCCATATGTACAACAATGCCAAGCAACCAGAGCTTCCAGGGACCAAGCCACTACCTAAAGACTATACATGGACTGACCCTGGACTCTGACCTCATAGGTAGCAATGAATATCCTAATAAGAGCAGCAGTGGAAGGGGAAGCCCTGGGTCCTGCTAAGACTGAACCCCCCAGTGAACTAGACTGTCGGGGAGGCGGCAATGGGGGGGAGGGTGGGGAGGGGAACACCCATAAGGAAGGGGGAGGGAAGGGGATGTTTCAAATGTACATAAGAAATACTCAAGTTAATAAAAAAAAAAAAAAAAAAATGAGAGTTGAAAATATCACACAGATTATGTAAATGAAATATGAATTTTTACACACCAGAAAAAAAAAAAAAAAAAAAAAAGAAACTTACCGTTCAGACTGGCCTAGAGCTGGGCTTAAGAAAATTTCCTAAGGAACGGTACACTTTAGCTTGCAATTGACTTCAGCTACAAATGACTGGTGTTGATAACAAGCTTTAGAGACATCCTAATTTTTTTTTTAACCTGATGAGATGTCATGGTCATAAATTGAGGGCAGAAAGGAGGGATAAATAATAGCTTGGGCTAAACACTTGGAAACACAGTGGAGAATGAGGAGACCTTCCCCTAAATCAACAGCTACACGTTATTTAATAAAATATAGCCAGTATACTGAAGAAAATCCTCTCCTTTTAGTCCATGCTCTTAGCATAATGTATAACCCTTTAAATACAGAACCAGACATACATGTTGGTTTCTATGACCCTCTGACAGTGTATTTAATTTAATGGTAGTCTGTATAGAGAAGTACAGCATAAGGTTAGAGTTCACAAAAAGTATGATAATAGGTCTACACCAATTCCGTTAAAAATATCCTAAAATTAAGAGGAAACTTCTTTTGCCTACCCAGGGTACATTACCTTCATAAACAGTAACAATAAAAATCCTTACTATTTCACAATGACAGTAAGAGCTCTAATGTCTTTGTTTAAGGCTTTATGCGTTCCCTTTTGCATTTACTTTTTCAGCGTTTAAAATTCTTGTTACCATAGTAACGTCTGTTAAAGGGAGAAGATAGATGAAAATCAAAAGTGGAACAAAGATAAGAAAGTATACTGTACTAAAGAAAAATTACTACTTTAAACCATAGTTATACATAGCCAATTTTGCTCTGACATTGCATTATTTTTCTTACATGAGACAGTTTAGTGACTGAACAATATAATACCCTCAGATATTATGGGAAACTCAACATCATTATGCTGTTTTTTAAAAGAATCATGTTCGAAAATCAAGTAATATGATATTCATGAGTACACTGTTTATTAAAATAAGCAAGGAAATATGAAAAGTATGTTATATGGTACTCAAAAGCTTTTTTTAAATCCAATTGAAGACTAATTTTTTTCTGATAAAATGTAAAGGTGAATGGTGATAATGATTTTATTAGTAATTATATTTATTTGTCAATTCGGTAAGAACCAGTTGACACTTCATCAAAGGAAATGAAATGCACTATGGAAACAGCGTTTTGAAAGCGAGGTTACTCTGTGTGACTCCGCACAGTGTGGGAGCCCATCCTCTAAGGTCATTTTGAACTAAATAAAAAGGTAATAGCTGACCTGTTTGGGATTTGATATTACTCTTAACAGTGTGACGCTACCTATTATACTGCAATAGGTGTATCATTTAAAAGGTTCAAAATTGCTTTCCTTCCCATTTTTTGTCAAAAGAGCAAGAGCACACAGAATAAAAATGACTTTAAAAATAGCCTGAGCGCCTTTTTTTTTTTTTTGTAAGCAATTCCATAGCAGTAGGCTCTATCAGAGAACATATTAATGCTTTGCACCTGAAGTAAGCCCCACTCTATGTCATTCATTTGAATGCTACATTAAAAATAAAAACGTCGAATTTAGTATGTTTTCCATAGAGAATCACCCAAACCTTGCCAGTAACAGAAAAAGGAAAGAAAGGCTAGAAAAAGGAAAAATAGACAGAGGGAAGAAGGAAAGGAAAGCACACTACTACAGAGAGATCTGTGTGTGTGTGTGTGTGTGTGTGTGTGTGTGTGTGTTGTGTGTCCATATGTTGATAGCAATTTTACATGCAAGCATGCATGTATGCACGTTGCAATGGTTCTAAATTGTAGGACTTGGAGAGATTAGCTTCATATGGCATTTAGTCTCACTTTTGTTTGCTACTGTGCATGGATATAAATAAATGCTTCAAATAAATGCTGATTGCTTAATGACAAGAGATTTAGGAAATTCGGCTCTCTACACTGTTTCCTGTTTAAGATGCAAACAAGTTATGAGTAAAAAAAAAAATCTACCCATAGATTATCTGTGTCTCTAGCTTGAGTTGGTTTCCTTTAAATAGTGTGACTTTCCAAGCCTTGAATGTAACTCACTTCTATGTATGCCAACATTTTGCTTATTCTTGGCTTCTTGTGTCTCTTTATAAATATCCAGGAAGAATGCTATAGAAGTTCAGGATATAGCATAAATTTATTTTTTCTTTTCTTTTTATACAAATATACCTATAAAACCAAACAGATCTCATTAAACAATACTTGTATCTCTCAAAAATCACATCTAAAATGTGGGGCTGACTTCCTTCATCAATGTCCCTTCACCAATCATTAATAATTGATTCTTTGTATCCATGAACGGTTGTTTATTTCTTCTTTTTAGACTCCAGAAAAAGCCACCATTGTCTGTCATTTATACTTCTTTACTGTCGTTTATACTTACCTACCCAGTACTCGCCTCCAAACTTTCATTGGGTCATTTCTAAGTGTCACAGTAAAGTTTTAAAATATGATTCACAGAAAGGCAGGTTTGAGTAAAAGAGCTGGACAGCGTATTCTTCTTTCGGTAACAAAATGTTACATTAGCAAGACACAGACTTCACTTTTCCTGCCCTAGTGTCCTCCCTGTGTTCCCATAGCAATTCCTATTTTTCTTTCCTAAGAACAACATAATTCTTCATGTTTCCAGTTACAAATATTTTCTAGTCAGGCTATTTTCCTGTTTCTATTCCCCAATTCTCTTTAACATGATTCCCTAAAGAAACAGTCTTAAACTGTGTTCTATAGTTCTCCTTGAAAGATCTAATGACACAAATTTAAACCTATTTGTAAAATTTTATGCCTTTACACCTTTCTGGTGAAGCTTCCTTCTTCTTGAAGCTAAGAATAAAGTCCTTTTACTAATCATTTAATAAGTAGTGCTAAAAGTTTAAAAACTGGGAATGAATAATTGTAAAGAAGCATATCACGACTAAATGTCAATTTCCTTGCATATTAGTAATAGTGTGCCTAAATGTGACTTTATAAAATGGGAATGTATAAAAGGTTTCTGGAGCGATATTTAAAAACAGTTGCATACTTTTAAAAGATCAATAAATTCTGCTTAATTCTGGATATCCTGGTATTTAACATTACAAGCAGGAAACCCATTTTTTTTTGTTTTATGTTGTAAGGCAGAGATGTTAAGGCATGCCTCTTAAAACAAGTCTAGATGGCCCTTCCTCCAGTATTATGCTCAATATCATGCTACCCTATAGCTGGAATCGCAACAATTAATTATAATCTCAAAAACTACAAGATTGTTCAGTGGATAATTTATTGGGCATCAAGATATTTGTACCCCCCATAAAGTACTTCTGAAAATAAAAAGGTAAAGGCAGTTGACTGACAAATCTTAGTTAAGACCCAATAAATCTATGACCAGTATTTTCACAGAAATTCTCATTATATTTTACATAGATTCTCTACTAATGTCCTCAACCTCAGAATTCTTAGTTTTCCTTGGTTTTATAATTTTAGATATGTTTATAGGATATAAAAATGGAATAAACAAAGATTATTTAAAAAAATAAATCCATAGTTCGGAAACAGGGATTGTATAACCTGTCTTTGTATGACACTTAAAGAAATTATCTCAAATTCTATTACTTTTATTTTCAAAATTATACCATACATCTTGAACATGTTCTCACCCCCTAAATTCTCCCAGATGAATACTGCCTCTTTAGCCACTGAACTACATGTTCTAACTCTCTCTCTCTCTCTCTCTCTCTCTCTCTCTCTCTCTCTCAACTCTTTTTTCAAAACAGATGAAAGAATTGAAAAAAACAGAAAAAAAAACAAAACAAGAAAACAAAACAAAAAATACATACATAAGTTGCATCTCAAAACCAGAAATCAGAAATCAAAGACACATAATACAAAACAAAACAAAATGTCCAAATAAAGCAAAATGAGACAAAATGTCTACAAAAAGGTAACATTAACTGTAATTGGTGTTGGTTATTTGCTCTCGAGAAAAGGGACTCCACTGGAAAAAGATAATTGAGTATTTTTTGCAAATGGTTTAAATTAGATGTGGGAGGGAGCATGTGACAGTTCCATGCTTCAGTGCTGGATTGCCATTTGTGTTGAAAACATTCAGTTTTTGTGTGTGCTGCCACGGTACAGGTGGTTTCATATCTATATCTAGATCTATATCTATATCTTTATCATCTATATATAGTCTCTCTATATATGTCAGATACACACACACACACACACACACACACACACACACACACATATATATATATATATCAGTCCTGTTATATCTAGAAGACATAGTTGCCTTAGAATCATCCATCACCTCGTTCTGTCTTTTCTTCTACATGGACACCTGAGCCTTGAGGGAAAGGGTTGCATGTTGGCATCCCATTTAGGAGTAAGTGACCAAAGTTTCTCGATTTTTGCACATTGTCTGGATGTAGGTCTCTGTGCTGGTTGCATCTACTGCATCAAGAAGTTTCGCTCATGATTCATGAGAAAACATTGGCTATACATAAGCAGAATGGCATTAGGTGTTATTTTATTGCTATGTCCTTTTAATAGAACAAGATTATTTGGTTTGTTCCTACAGCTATCATCGAGTCTCATAGTCTTGTCTGCCTGAGCAGCACTAGCAGGGTTCTGGATCCCGAGGATAGAGGTGTAGTGTCAGTGGGGTGAAGACACTGACCACCTGTTGACAGATAGATAGATAGATAGATGGATGGATGGATGGATGGATGGATGGATGGATGGATAGATAGATAGATAGATAGATAGATAGATAGATAGATAGATAGATAGATAGATAGATAGATAGATTAGGGTACAAAATATAAACAAACTTTGGAAAAGGAGGTTCGCTGATTACTGAGAGTGAATGGAAATGATATGAAGATAAATACTGCTAAAGTACAAGGCATATTTGAATGACAGTAAATTTATGAACCCTTCACATCGAACAATCAACATACAGCGATAAAGGCCATGTGTCTCTGGTAGTTCAGTTATTTAAAATTGTTTTTAAAATGTGTCTGATATTTGAGGATTGAAAGAAAGCAGTATACTAATTTTCAATTCATTTTCTTCTTCCATATCCAATAGATTTGCACATTGGAACTGTGTAAAGTTCAGATGTGACCTTAGAAATTAGAGTAAAGGAAGCCAGCCTTTATTAATTTCCAGATACAGAACATTTTTTTCTATTCATATTTTTTCTTTATTTAGAATACTGACCTAGAAACATGATTTAGAATCTCCTTTTGTCCTTAATAGCTTAGTCTCAATTCCTGCTGCACTAAATTCTGATTTTATTTCCTCGCATTTCAGTATGATTAAATACTTAAAGCAAGGTTTCTCTGTGTTGTAAAAAAATTTTGTTATAGGTTTAGATGAGAGTGATTACCAGGTAAAAAATATAAACCAGATCTTCAACAAAATTCTACCACAGCCAAAGAAATACACTCCATACAAATACAAATAGTACAAAGAACGAATGGACATAACAAGAAAAGTAAACCCCTCTGTATGCGATAGATAGAACAGTAAGCATGCATACGTGAAAGTGCATTTAGAACTGAGTCAGGCAAACCACAAGGTACATATAAAGGGAAACTCATCAGAAAAACAGCTGACTTCTCAATGGAAACTTGCAAACCAGTAGAGCTGGAGCCATGCCTTACAACACCTATATTCTGGGTAATTGGTTATTGTTTTCTTTAAGTGTATGAAATTATCTATTTAGCTATCTATCTGTCATCAATCATCCTTTCAGATTTCCTCATTAGTAACTTTACATACAAAGTTTATATTTTACTTGATATTTTTAAATTTTGAAGACATATAATACAAAAAAATCTGTTTTTTTTAAATAAAAATGACCATATATCAATACCTCCTGAGCACAGATTGAAACAGATTACTGCACTATAATTCTGTGCACTTTGTATAAATAAATGTATTCAATGTTTATTTATACAAAGCAATGGATGTTTCCCTTAATTAAGTAAAAGACTCATTGTTTTATCAACAAGTCAAATTAGAGTCAGGAATTAAGAAGTATTTCTAATATGACAGACCTAAAAGTGATAGTATCTTAATTCCAATTCTGTCTAAGTTCAGTGACACTGTTGCAAATGATTATGCCTTAAGTACATTATCACTGCTGCATGGAAAATTGCTGTCAAAATCTGACAGTGAGAGCGGTCTTTGTGGATGACTTAACCAATGATAGTTGTGAAATTTTAGTAAATGCATATTGAACAGAAATGTAATTCAAAGGAAAGAAAGTGATAGCTTTATGAAATTAAGCTTCTTAAGGAAGTTTTCTCCTTAAGTGAAAATATACTTATTTTCTTTTTACGTGTACTTAGCCTTATTTTCCAGTTTACACACTAGGTATTTAAGATCCACTTCTATACTTATTTCTTACTCCCTCTTACTCTTTATAGATTTGGTTTTCCATATCAATGATTTTTGTTCTTTACCTAGGTTTGCTATCATCATTTTCTGATTATTAACTTAAGAAAAGCTTAAAGAAAAGGATTGCTAACTGCAATGTTAGAATGAATATTATGTATCTGTTTATGTTTAAAGCTAACACTTCAGGTTGTTTCATTTTTCAAGAATTGTAGCTTAAACTACAATAAACTTTTTATTTATTTATCATGTTTATACATGCATGTTTGTGTCATGATATATGTGTGGCACTCAGAAAGCAACTTGCTTTCTGAGGAATTGGAAGGAATTTCTGAAGAAGGAGAAATTCATTCACCATTTGTATTGCTGAGAATGGATTCAGGTTATCAACCTTGGCAGGAGGTTTCCTCATAGGCTGAGTTGTAACTGCTGCCCTCGGTTGTTTCTTCATATGACCCTAATATCAAGAAATGAAATGTGTAGTAGACCATGAAAAATTCATTAATTCATGAAGGTTCTGAAAATATATTGAAGTGGAGACTGAGGATTGAGAAATAAATAACATAAAATGTGCTGGCATTAACACGTGGATGCTTAGGACAAAAACAGAGTAGGCAAAGGAGAGCTGCAACTGACATTTTCCTTTTACCTAGAAGAATTAAGAGCACTATAAACAGTCAAGAATAAAATATGAGAGCACAAGTTTATTTTTAAGATGGCATTTTTCAATGTCATGTCAAAATTGAATATTCCTCACGAAACTGCTGTAACAATTCATTTGGACACTGGCAGCATTTAAATTCAGGTATAAATAGTGGCTATAAAAAGAATAATGGAAATATTTAACGTAGAGTAAAATATAAAATATGTTCCAAACTATTTTTGATTTATAAAACTATTCATACCATGGCCTTACATATCTTACCTAATGATTGTAGGATACACATTAAACATCAATTTACTCTCCTCCCAGATTTATTATTTCACCATGTCTGTGGATTAAGAATCTAAGTGACCTAGCTCATCCAGTTGGCTCGTATTCTCTTGAGACCATCATGTTTTTGAAATCCACAAGTTTTTGCAAGGCAAGGTTCACACCTCAACATACTCTTGTTCTAGGACTCAGTTACACTTAGGCTGTTGATCTCTACTTTAAGATCTTCATGGGGATTTTATTTTTTAACATTTCTCAGATTATTGAAAAAACTCCCTTTGTATATAGCATTTTACTAAAGAGCATCTTCCTGTATCAAAGTGATCCCAATGGATAAGATAGAGGCAGCAGGAAAGCATACAATAGCATAGAAGCAATGACCTCAAACCCTGAGAACAGTTGCAGTTTCTTGTTCCATTCATTGTTGGTAGGTTGCCATGAAACACTCATGGAAATAAAAATGATAATAGAATGTTGGATGTAGTATGAGGCAAGTATCATAGGGAACCAATGTTTGAAGCTTTTAATCCTTTCTTCCATCTGGCCAGACTAGTTTACATAGTAGTAGCATTTTTCTTTGAGGAAGAAGCAGGTGTCACTCCTTTCGCCAATTAGCAAATTGAGGACCCGTCCATTTTGTAGAAACACAGAAACACAGAGTTATAAAAGTGAGCAAGTTTTAGATAATTGTAGAGCCAGAGTTGAGTCCTGGGTGGTATCTGCTAATGGGATGGATATCTGCTGAGATAGATACAGACTGTGAGTCAAGCGCCTGCAGTGAAAACCCATAGCTGTCACTGAGGAAACAGAGACCATAGACAGATGTCTCTATACCCTGGTAAAGCTTAAAGTGACACTAGAAGAGTGCTTCTTCTGGGGCTAATATGGTTCCAGAAATTGAAATGCTATCACTACACATTATTTTATACAAATAAAACAATTGATTAGCCAAGAAGCACCTAGAGAAATGTTCAATATCCTTAGTCATCAGGGAAATGCAAATCAAAACAACCCTGAAATTCTACCTGACACCATCAGAATGGCTAAGATCAAAAACTCAGGGCATAGCAGATGCTGGAGAGGATATGGAGAAAGAAGAACTCTCCTCCATTGTTGGTGGGATTGAAACCTGGTACAACCACTCTGGAAATCAATCTGGAGAAAATTGGACATGGTACTACCTGAGGACCCAGGTATACCATTCCTTGGCATACACCCAAAAGATGCTCCAACATATAAAAAGAACACATGCTCCACAATATTTACAGCAGCCTCATTTATAATAACCAGAAGCTGAAAAGAACCCAGATATCTTTCAACAGAGGAATGGATACAAAAAACGTGGTACATTTACACAATGGAGTACTACTCAGCTATCAAAAACAATGACTTCATGAAATTCTTAGGCAAATGGATGGAACTAGAAAATATCATCCTGAGTGAGGTAACCCAACCAAAAAAGAAGACACATGGTATGCACTCGTTCATAAGTGGATATTAGCCCAAAGTCTAGGTATATCCAAGAAAAAAATTCAGAGACCACATTATGCCCAAGAAGAAGGAAGACCAAAGTGTGGGTGCTTCAGTTCTTCTTAGAAGGGGGAACAAAATAATCACGGGGGGAATAAGCAGACCAAGTGTGGAACACAGACCGAAGTAAAGGCCATCCAGAGACTGCCCCACCTTGGTATCCATTGCATATGCAGTTACAAAACTCAGACAATATTGTGGATGCCAAGAAGTTCATGCTGACAGAAGCCTGATATAGCTGTCTCCTGAGAGCCTCTCCCAGAGCCTGACAAATACAGAGGAGCATGCTTGCTGTGAACCATTGAACTCAGATCAGATTCCCCATTAGAAGAGTAGGTAACATTAGAAATGTAAATTAAAAAATCCAGTAAAATAAAACAATAATATTTTAGGAAATGTAAAATATTTCCAAAATTGAAGGGCACCTTAAGAAATAGAACATTTGAAATGATTATTTCCAATTTAGAGTATATTGAAGGTAATTTTAATTATATTAGGAGCAGTTTGGTTTGGTTTGGTTTTCTTTTTTTTGTTTGTTATTTCATGAGACACAGTTCTGTTTGTAGTCCAGGCTGTCCTGGAAATCACTGTGTAGACCTGGCTGGTTTGGAACATACTTCTTACTCCTGAGTGCTGGGATTGAAGCATGCTGCACCACCTCCTAGCTAAATGCTTGTTTCAAGGAATTATTTTAATATTACTTACTATTTACAGTCCACTTTCGATTCTCATTAAATCTAATTTATAAAGTCATATAACAGGATAGTTTATGGGAAACAAACTAAGTATAATGAAAAAAAGTAACAATTTTGTACCTCACTAAATCTAAGAAATTAATTAGTATATTTAAAATAAAAACCTATAAGGATACTTTAAAAGATTATTTATTTGTAATTAATTGAAAAAAGATTTACAGTGAGTATGTTTATAATTAGTCTAATCTATAAGTAATGATAGAGGACTGTGGGGTAGACAGATAACAGACATAGTCAAAAAATTTCAAACACAAGGGACAAAGTAACTCAAAAAGTCATTAAATTTGATTACTATTATAAAATTTTATTTTTAGAAAATTAAGCTATATTTATTATTAAATTCATTTAATAATTAAACTTCTTTTTAAAGAGCAATAGCAGATTTTGGAGGGTCTTGCTAGGGGATAAAACAGCAGCTCTTTATTTAGTGTGCAGTCCTCTCGGGATGAGAGGACGACAGTTCGAGTGCCTCCTTTCCTTTTAACGTACGAATTTCATGTTAAATAGAGTTAAATCAAGGATATGCAAAACTGTTTGAAAGTCTTAATAAGATTTACTTGTGGATTTATGAAGCTGTACCTGTCTGAAACAAGCCAAGGAAAGTCTTCCTCAGAAAGCCCAGACTCACCAGCTACTTAGTCACTCATTCCCCATCAGTATCTCTGTCCCTCAAGTGTACTACTTAAAAGAACTGAAGAATGACATCGTTTAAGAAGTATTTCTCATAATGCTTTTTAACTAAATACTGGAAGTTTTAATGTGCCTGCTGTAGCTCTATCAAGGCCAGATATTTTTTGAAACACTAAGTTTTCACTATTTCCTAGATGCCAAATATTTTACAAACCACCATTTAAGACCACCATTTAAGAATTATTTTATATTACCAATATTGTTAGAATTGATCATTTGCCCATGATGCAGAGAGCTCTGCCCTCTCTGCTCCAATTGTACACTGATTTTCTTTCTACTCAACCCCCCCCCCACACACACACTATTGATCTGGTGTTGCTAGAAGCCTAGCATGCACATGATATTCGTCCAATGCTCAAAATCAAAAAAACACATTTTTTTTTTTGGCAAATTTAAGAAACAGTTTTGAGCTGGTGCGTTGGTTCATCATGGAACAGTGATTGCCATGTGAGTCTGGAGACCTCAGAGTGAAATACAGGCTCAAAGGATAAAGGTAAAAATTGACTCTGAAATTTTGTCCCATGATCTAAACATATCTGTTGTGGTACCAAAACACATGCATTCAAAAATCATATCACAGAGAGAGAGAGAGAGAGAGAGAGAGAGAGAGAGAGAGAGAGAGAGAGAGAGAGAGAGAGAGAGAGAGAGAGACCTGGAAGGATGGAGGGAAAGAGACAAAATATATTAAAAGGAATGTTACTTTTCTCTTCTGTGAACAAGTACCTAGTAATTGTAGTAATTGCAAAGGGTTTATTCTAGCTTCTTCCAAAAGACCCAGTCTGTCATGATTACGAGGGTTTGAAAATAGGCAGCTTCCTGGCAGTAGCTGGATTTGGCACCTGAATTTGAATGGGCAGCAATTTGTAACATCAAGGGACAGTAATGAGATAAGAGAGGCAGTGCCAGTGTTAGTTGTTGGACTTTATTTTTTAATTTAGTGTTTGATTCCACTCCTCAATTAATTCTCTACAAAAGTAATTTTATTTTTCTTATTATTCTTTTTTTTTTCTTTTTCTTTTTTTTTTCACTCCTGATTTTATTCCCCTTCTGGTGGTCCACCCTCTGCCTATTCCAACTGGTCCAACTACAGAATTGCCCTCCTCCTCAGCTTCCTCCAGCTTTTCCCTAATTCAACCACAGGGGTAAGCAGCTTCTGTTCATTGGTTGGGTATAAAAACCTGCATCTGACTCTTTCCGCTGCTTGTTGGGTCTTTCTGAGGGCAGTCATGGTAGGTCTCTTTTGTGAGCACTCCGGTCCACAGCCTCAGTAATGGTGTCAGGCCTTGGGCCTCTCCTTGAGGTGGATCCTACATTGGGCCTGTCACTAGACCTTCTTTTCCTCAGGCTCTTCTCCATTTGAAATGGAAATGGGGAAGTAATTTTAAAGACACTGAAAACTGTATCACACTAATGCCTTAGACATATTTTTAAATTTTAGTTTAATTTGATTAATTTTTTCTTTTACTTATTCACTTTACATGCCTCTCTCACTGTCCCCTCCTGGTCACCCCCTCCCACAATACTTGCTCCATCCTCCCTCTCCTCCTCTTCTGAGCAGGTGTCAGCCCCTCCGGATCCTCCCAATCCTGGCAATTCATGTCTCTGAGAGGCAAGGTGCTTCCTCTCACACTGAGGCCAGACAAATACAGTCAAGATGACAATGAAGATTAAAAATCACAACCAACATTGCACATCAGTGAGATATGACTGTGTGTGTGTGTGTGTGTGTGTGTGTGTGTGTATGTGTGTGTGTGTGTGAAGTCAACAGGATACTTGTATACAAAGGAAAAAACTTGAGTTACATGTCCTATAGTATAAAGACAAAATCTTTAACAATGTTCATAAAATTTCATCCATCAGCAGCTTAAAGCCCCTCTGATACAAAAATGTGTGATTACTAATTTTATAACAAGGTCAATTTCTTATCAATACTCTTTATATTGATATTATTATTTCTAGAATCTTTGCAGTCATGCTTTCTATTCTATCATGTATATTTGTTTCTATTATATCAATTCTCATTCATTGGCTTTTAAATATCTATCTTCAATGCCTAGATTTTTCAACTTTTTGCCTCCTTTCAGAATCCTTTTCAGACATATCAATGAAATATGACACATAAACTTATAATGTAAAATGTTCTTGGGGGAATCAAATATACCATTATAAATTATTCTACTTAATTATAATACGTTATGGAGTTACACACACAGACACACACACACAGACACACAGACACACACACACACACACACACACACACACACACCCCAAGAAAGGGAGAGAAGGAGGACAATTACGTAGAAGGGATTCCAGAAATAAACCATATAGCTATAGTGTTCAGATTTATCCCAGATGTCACTGAAACCATTAACTAGAGGATGACACCTCACAGAATAATGATATTTGATATTCAACTTGATATTCACATAATAAAAAATGAAACTTGATCCATATATTTTATTCAGCAAAACCAGTGCTGGGTTGATTCCTACTACTGATACGCCTTTTTGGTCATTATGAAATTAATATAACAATCACTTCCTATTGGACAGATTTTCTGCAGACCAATGAAGTTGTAATGCCTTGATTTTATACAAATAAATAATTTCTTAAATTCCTAATGATTCTATTTATAAACTTCTTAAATTTATACCAGTAATTATTAAGTCCTTTATAATAAGGGTTGCAATTAGAATTCTTTGTAGTATGAAAGCTACAATAAGAACTCTGTCAGTCTTCACATGTTATGAGTTAATCATCCTGAGATAGAATACAGGTATTGACATAGATTTACTAGTTAGGAATACATTTATTTAGGCTGAAAAACAATTAACTAATAGACATAAACTAGAAATGAATGATTTATTGTAGTTATAATGGCAGATGATAAAATATTGATTGGTTTATTTATATAAAATTTAATGTTAACTTAACCATAAGAATTATAGTTTTAGACTCTCAATGAACCTGCGAATCTAAAGACGGAAAATGACTCTAGTTAGATAACTAGTCATAATGGAAGCACAT
Organism: Rattus rattus; assembly: GCF_011064425.1. Lineage (NCBI taxonomy): Eukaryota > Metazoa > Chordata > Mammalia > Rodentia > Muridae > Rattus > Rattus rattus. Next base: position 16,950,533 of record NC_046165.1, read on the forward strand.
GTAAACATCTCTATTGTAAACTCCTTATTTATTTTATCATGTGAATTTGTGTTTGAAACTATTGCAGTCTTTTGATATTTGAAATACAATATGATCCTGTGTCCTGCAAAATGTTCTAAAACTAGGAATGAAGATATTAACTGGGAACAGTAGAAAATTAGAAAGACAGAAAGTAGAAGCAAAACAGGAGCTTTATAGAGAAGAGGACTGAGCAGATGAGAGAAAAAAAGAGCAGAATTAAGTAGGCAGGAGGGAAGTGACTGAGAAGCCACTGTAGGGAGATCAGAACTCAATGGGTAGGCTTTTCTAACAATGAGACAGGTTTTTTGTTTGTTTGTTTGTTTGCTTTTAAAAATCATTTAACAATAAAGGGGTAGAAGCCTTTTCTGTCTCTATGTAATAAGGTTGGAGCTTAATTTTCCTCCAGAATAAATGAGTTTTTCTGCATTGAAATTTGCATAATGACCTCTCATGAAGGCTTTTATTCTGTCCACCAAATATATACATACACACACATACACACACATGTGTACATATGGATATATGTATATATACATATATGTATATATATATATTAGTATAGTAGTGTGTATAAGTATGAGACAAGTAGCTGGGACTGCAAGAATGCATTTATTTATTTATGCATAATTGCATGTGTCAAAGTTTTTATGATTATGAACATGACTCTCTTCTCCTGGTTCAGTAGTTTATTGATCTAAACCTTCCTCCCCCATGACCAGGGAGAGGCAAGAGGCTTCTTGGCAAGAGAAAGAAGCCCTATCAATCTATCCTTTCCTTAATCCCTGAGTTCTTAAGCAACTGGGGTTAAATTCCCCAGAGACCTACAGCTTCTGACCCCAGAGGAATGTAAAAATGAAGACAGGCAAAACATCCTCTGGCCTCAGAGTAACTTAGGGTTAAGACAGCAAACTATCAAGCAGAGAAATATAAAGTAAGTAAGGGTTATCTTTTCTAGTGCTTATCAAGCAGAGAATATAAACTAAACAAGAGTTAAGTTTTCTAAGACTAATAACACAGCTTTGTAATATAAAAAATAGAAAGATAAACTGTTAAGCTTTAGCAGTTGAAGCACAGAACAATATGAGAGTGAAGTTTTAGTGCTTATTGAAGCACAGAACGATATAAATTTAGCACTTCTTTGAACAGAGAAGAAGACGAAGATAAGTTTCAGTGCTTATTGAAGTACAGAAAATTAGTAAAGGATTAATAATTTAGTTTTAGCACTTATTGAAGAACAGAAGAGAAATAGTTAATAGAGACTGCAGTTGTTTTGTTGTTGTTGTTGTTGTTGTTGTTGTTGTTGTTTTCGAGCTTATTTCAGCACAGAGCAATAAGAAAGAATCAAGTCCCCAGCTATAGATAAGGCATAGAGAATTATGAAGACTAATAAAGCACAGCTAGCAAAAGTAGTAAAAAAAGAAGCCAGCAGTTATCAGCCACAGAATAAGCAGAGACTCAAACCTCCAGAAGCCATTAGCTTCAGCATCTGGCATAGTTACAAGGCCAGGGATCGTTAATCTTTTGACCTGACTCAGTCTGGCATCGTTGTCCACTTCAGCTCCTTCCCCTAGGGCCATACAGAGGTGCCTTCTTCCCAGATGATTTTTTCTTGTGAGAAATGCTAAAAACCAACCAGTACAGACAAGTTAGGAACTAAGGAGCGTGAGCCAATCTCTGCTTTGAAAACATACTACTACTGTGAACACAACGATGCTTTTAAATTAACTAGATATATCCTTCTAGGAACAGCAGTGCTTGCTCTTATCACATCAGTAAGATAACAATCGTTCTTTGGTTGATATGAAACTATTCTCAACTATTAATATATCCGGTTCCTCTACTATATGATATAATTAATTTTATTCATGGATACACTTGGTATATGTTTTCTTGTTCAACACTTACCAGGAAAAATACGGTCTCGAGCCTTATTTAAATCCTTTAATATATTTTACATTTAATGCATATGACAAAAATTAAAGTAGTTATTTGACCAGCAGTAGGTTTATAAACATGGACAGGTGTCTATGAGTAGTCAAAGTGTTCATATAGGTGTCTGAATACATGGTGGGGCTTATGTTATTTTTTCAACCTGAGAAATCATAGAACACACAAACTTGAATCTCAGTGAAGTTCTCAAAAGAACGATGTATCAAAAATTAATTTTTCTTAACTGGTTCCTTCTTTCCAGGAACTGATTTTCTAATATGTTTACATTTAAGTACATTAAAGGACTATAAACATAAAATAACATTGACAATTTTTTGTGGTCATAGACCAAAATAAAACCAAACTATTAAACATGTCTCTCTCAGAGAAAGAACTCAAAGAGCTTGAAGGAGCTCGAGACTCCTTATGAACAACAATGCCAAGCAACCAGAGCTTCCAGGGACTAAGCCACTACCTAAAGACTATACATGGGCTGACCCTGGACTCTGACCTCACAGGTAGCAATGAATATTCTAGTAAGATCACCAGTGGAAGGGGAAGCCCTTGGTCCTGCTAAGACTGAACCCCAGTGAACGTGATTGTTGGGGGAGGGCGGCAATGGGGGAGGATGGGAGGAACACCCATAAAGAAGGGGGGGGGGAGGGATTAGGGGGATGTTTGCCCGGAAACCGGGAAAGGGAATAAAACTCGAAATGTATAAAAGAAATACTCAAGTTAATAAAAAAAAAAAAAACTGTCTCCTCAATTATTCAGATATAAAACTAGGAAGGAGGCAAAGAGAAAGTACAAATAGGTAGAGGAAGGTTGGAAGTTAGCATAAAGCACATTAGGATGGACAGAGGAAAAATGGCAAGAAGGTAGACACGACCATTGGGAACAATAAGGTAAGGTGGGGAAGCATCAGGAAGTAGGAGGGAACTCTACTAACATCGCTTTATTACAAAATACCACGTTATGTAATTGTTTTCATGTTAAATGAATTACTTTAAATAAAAATCAAAATAACGACCTAAAACCTTTTATAAGTGCCTACCGAAGTTGATTATCCATACTTTTCCTCAAAAAAATCTGTAATTTCATTGCATCTCCTAAAGCCGATACCTAAGCAGACTGACTAAAGATTATTTTTCCTCAAGGTTTACTCACCCTCCTGTCATTGTTTTAAAAATTGTATCTAGAATAGGATTGCCAATAATGCTCCGAATGAATAGCAATTAGTGGTAATTGAAAAATTACATATGTTGCAAAATCAATATAATACACTTTGCAAAGATACAGATCTTTGGTTTATGTGTCATATAATAAGTTATGGTCCATAAATTTGTAGGTATCTATAAAGAGTCAATACCCGGAAATTATGGAGCCAGTGATGTAGCTGTGCTGGTTCTCCTCAATTATTCACAAATGACAATAGAAAGGAGACTAACAGAAAGTAAAAATAGGTAAAGAGGAAAATAGGGAGTTAGCAATGTGAGAATGGAAAGTGTTTTTGCAGTTGGATTGGTTGTTCCACAAAATACAGGTAAGATATGAGAACACTTCACAATTCTGGGACTTGCTTGGTATTTAACATATGGGATTGTTGAAAGCTTTGTGGATCTTGGACTGTTACCACTACAGTTGTCAAGAAGGAAATACTCGATAAATTGGAGATTTCAATGGAACACATGGTTTTCTATAATTTTGAGAAAATACGTATGAGTGTCCTTGGCATCTTCAATAAACACAAAGGATTTATAGGTCAGAACTTACAATGAGATGACTGCATTGATAGGAGGCCGGAAGGAAAAAGCTGGTAATGTCCCTAAAGTGTAACAGGGCTGAGGATAGGTGATCACCAAATGATTGTTCTGTGACTGCCGTAGCTTTACTGAGGTCAAATGATCAGAACAGACTTGCTTACAGACATTTAAAACTAGAACTATTTGACTACAACAGTATCTTTAGGAGAGTAAGAAATGGAGAAACTACTAACTTCTTATTTGACCTATAAAGGATGAAGAAATGTAATTTGGTAAATATCAGTCTAACTCTTTAAGATTGCATACAATTTCTAGTTTTTTCCACCCAGTAAGCAGTAGGTGCAGAATGTATTGAACCTAGGTCAGGTTGACATAAGGAAGAACTTTCTCATATTGTTAAAATGTATGTGTTATTCTTTCTGACAACCACCTGTTCCCTTGCTCCTGAAGTATGGCCAAGTGCTTACCAAAACCCTACCACATGTATTACTGATGTTGTACTCATTTCTTAGCTGTCACGGTATTTGAGGACTCCAATGGACTTCTCAGACTAGCCTTTTTATTATGTTGTTTCTTTTGGAATGGTTTTGTAGAAATAGAGTAAATATATTTTTTCCCTAAATAAACCCTTTCTGAGCCATCAGTGTGAAATGACGATAAATGAGAGTTAACAAGCAAGTCTATATTTTAAATGTCTAAAGATACACTTGCCACAGATGCTGTTGACCTTGAGAGAAGAGCTAAGTGAAATATTGATGCAAAAGTCCTACATTTTAATAGAAACAGCACTCTTTTAATAGCAAGAACACTCATTCAATACTCGCTTGACACAGAGGAAAAAATAATTGTTTTACTTTGTAATGTGGTTTATTCAGCAAGAAATCATTGATTTTTCTTCTCTGCAAGTTTGATCCTTGGTGCATTGGGAAATGGAATAAAGAATTGCCTTCAGTTCTTAGTTTCGTTGATCTCTTGATATATTCAATAAAACAGTCATAGTATGTCATACAAAATATCAGGTCTAATAATATATGAGAGGAACAATGCTCTAATCCTTAAGTAGGGACCACAGCATATAAAGATAATTGATTGGATAAAGTGAATTGATTGGATCTACCTTACAGTTTCTTGTATGTATATACACTATGTGGCCCAGAAAAATTTCTTGCAGTGAGACCTCAAGTAATGATATGTTACTTGAATGGAAGATACATGTAAAATTATTATTATGGTGATATTTAGGTGACTCCCCTTTTTAATTTATTAGATGATGAAGAATTCCAAAGGGATAGAATGTATGGTTTGAAAATAATTAGACATTTAGGTGCATATGGGAAATTAGAGAATTTTATGAAAAACTATGAATGGCAAAGAATGTTGGAGAAAAGTTGACAACTCAACCTTAGATTTCCTTGAAGGAAATACCACACTTTGTCATGGAACTTGCCAACTTGCTCACTGTCTTGATAATGCAGGACAGGAAGCACAGTCCTAGGCCATGAAGCATAAATTATTTTGGCTATATCATTAACTGTGTTGTAATTTACTAATAGATAAAATGAAGAAAATGAAAATTTGGGCCTTGATCACAGTTTTGGTACATACACTGGCAAACAAACTCTCATAAACTGAATTTGACCTGAAAACTCAAATTGTCCTTGGCCCTCAACAAGATGTTATGATATGTATGCCCCATATACATTCATGCACATGTGATACACACATGTAAATAATAAGGAAATTCAAAAAATATGATTAACGATAAAAAAATAATTTGATTTCTGTCTATATAGTAACTGCACTCAGGCTCTTCCTGAGGAAATAAACATGAGAAACTAAAGTGGAAATTTCTGGTTTCTTCGCAGACTCAGATAGGCTATAAAAATGTTTTGCTGGGCACACAGATGAAAGAATGTTTTGCTAAGACACACACATGAAAGAATGTTCTGCTGAAGCAGACAGAGGTGGAACGGATGTTTTGTTATAGCAAACACGTGAAAGGACTCACGATGTTTAAAATATAAACATGACCCCCATGACTGGACAAGCGCGAGCATTGGTTCATTTTGCTCTGCCTCGCTACGGTCTCTTCGCTCTGCCTTGCTAGTCTTCGCTGAGGACTCAGGACACGCGTGGATTGTTTCGCCTCACATTGTGTAGCTTTGCTTTGCTGTGGTGACTTCAAAGAGAAAAATCACCAAGTAAGTTCTCATGAGGTTCCTACAGCTTCTTGACACTTCCAAGGACTCAGAACAACTGTCCAACCTCCAGTACCTTCAAGACTGAACTGCCTTTGTGATTTCATGTGTGTCTGTGTTTTCTGCCAAGTGGACTGGAAGTCAGGTGCTGATTCATATGTAAGGTTTGCTAGAGGACTGGACTGAGAACAACAAAGACTGGAATCACCCACAAAGAAGTATTTCTCAACAGGTCCCCCTCCTCTGTATCCTAATATCATTCCTTTTCTACTACCTCTAGTGGGCCCCGGACTAGATGGGAGGTTGAACCTTTATTGAAGAAGGCTGTTAAAGATGTATACCTATAAGAAATAATGTAACCTTAGAGTGATAATCATAGAGTATAAGTATAGAAAATTTCAGAATGACTATTAAAAGGCCAAGATGTTGTAAAATATAGATCCCAGCAGCAATGGAAAATCCTACTAGAATTTCCAACAGAAGCAGAGCAGTTATATCCCATCTTTGTTTGGAAACACCTTTGATTGAAGTTACATTTTTGGTATAATATCGCTGCAATGATGAGAAAGTTAACCAACAGCAGATTACTTTGAAAATACAACGTCGCTTATTAAGGAAGTTGAGCATATTAAAGAAACCATACCATACAGGAAAAGGAATCAGCTTTGGGAACTAGACTCTTATCATATTTTTTTAATTCAAGATAGAGAAAAGTGACCTATAAAAGCAGTATCATTACTACTAAATGTCTATCAATCATTAAAGAATTCTGCCAGCCATTTGACAAGTAAGAAGATATTTCAAGGTGCCTTTTTCTATATAAAAGTATTTTTAAAGATAATATTTTCTAAATGACACAAAAAATGCTCATGGAACAAAGAAATGAAAGATCAGAGTATAAAATTGCCCTTACAAAATAAGTTCTTGAGACTTGATGCAGGCACAGGGAATATGGTTCCTAATACAATGTTTGTGCTTGAATTTGCCATGAAAAAGACAACTTAACCATTCTTTTTCTGCTAAAGGATTGACTGCCGTGTCAGGATATGTATGTTAACATCTATGATTACCACTACACATGTGCATATGAACATATGTAGATAACTCACAAGCCTTCATCATAGATGAAGGGCTATAGGCAATTTTGGTCTACTAAGCAGGGAAGACTTAGTCTTTACCAGGGATCAGACATGATATCTTATCCAGTCCCAAGTGGACAGCTCAAAACTCATATTCACATAAGCAATACCGAAGGAATTCAGCAGTTTGTACTTGTTAACTTATGTGTCTATAATTGCCTTAATTGTTAAGGAACAGGAGTGAAAACGTGAAAAGTGCTTCTTATTGGGATGCTGGAGGATTCGGAGCAAAGAAAGCTTTAGTATTATTCAAATAGAATACATGTATTTGAAATTCTAAAGAATTAAATTAAATTAAAAAAATAAGAGGTCACAGACTTCTTTTCAGGAACGGGCCTTTCAAAACATAAATAAAAGCTTAGAACTCGTCAGTCAATCTCACTCATACATTGGAGTTCTCAGTACCTTCCCACGAATAACAACTATATGCTTACCTGAAGGAATTTTAATAGTTCCATGGAGATTTGAAATTAGTGGAATTTTAGTTTAAATAAATTGCATCGAGCAGTTCTGAGATGGAACTGTCATAGTAAACACAGTAACTGAGAATGATCTTGACATATTTCTGTGTGTCATTTCTAATTCAACAAACCAATGGTTTTCTTTCTTTTTTTTTTAACCAATGGTTTTCTAATGAAAGAAAAATAATCATTTACATATATGCAGCATGGAACGACATCTCCACTCTCAGTACCAGTTTTTGCTGACTTCGCTTCGCTCTCCCTGCTGTGATTTGGCGCTCATTCTTTTGCTTATGCTGCCATATTTTTCAAATTTTATGTATAATGTATGAAGAAGCACAAATGTGTATTGTATCTTTTATATTATGAACTAAGCAAAAGAATTTCCAGTATTAATAATAAACGAGTAAGACAGTTCACAATCAAATAGGCATATACATAACCAGCAGCAGCTCTGAAAATACAACATGCATTTGAGGCCTGTGGACATAGGACTCATTTTGTGTTAACACATTCAACATCAACATAAAAAATATGACATGGATATATATATAGATGTAGATGTATATGGATATACACACACAAATATACATTCTTAATATAATCACTTAAGTTTTTTCTTCACTCATATTTAATATCTGGTTACAAGAAACATATCTAGAAAATAAAAATTGAGATCTTTAGGAAAAGTATGACAGATAACACTAATGATCTGTAAGTGAGAAATTGATTCAAGATTTCCTCTAGGGTTGTGTCTTTCTTGACATCAGGTGAGGTCAACGTGACATTAGCTTTAACATTTTTCTGGAAATGACAAAGGAACAAAAAGGCTCAAATAGAAAATGACGTCTTCCAATTTAATATTGAAGTAATCTTGGAAGTCATCCAGTGCTGAACATATTACTAGAAGCATTAGTTCTCAGCACTGTAGCCTGACTGTTATGCCAGATCGGCCATGGGGAGCTAAGTGACAACTCTCTCCGTGATGCCACTTTTGTAAGTGATGGATGGCTTTCAATTCGCTCTTGGCTAATACTGATTAGATATATTGAAATTATATTTAATGACATTTCAAAAACTAAGCTTGGTCATAAATCAAAGGGATGCTCTTTGAACTTAGTATTGGCCATCACTCATCTGTGCAAGAGCTAAATGTGTACTTAGAGAAGAAACAGACTGTTTTCAAGCAAGTATTTCTAAAGCAGTGCACCACGTGTTTAAGGTCAAAGATATGAGGATATGCGTCTGCAGGCGAATCTATGAACATTCAAACACAATTTTACCATGTAATTTACATTTTTCTGAAATTACCCACTCACTAAGTACTGTGCCACAATTTTAATTAATTCGATACCTACTATTTTATTTTATAATCTCCCTTCTTGCTTATGGTTATTGGGTATCTGATTCTCTAGCATTACTTATTTTTCTGAACCATCTTTTTTAAACTATCTTTATTCTAGCCCAAATATCATTGGTTTTGAAAATATACAACCTTAGTACTTCGTGTACATCTAAACATAACTTAATTCATTTTTTTAATCCTCTTTGATATCTAAAATTAGAAATCTGTCTTAAGTCTTGTGGTTTCATTTCTTTTGATAATTTTTATTTCAACATGTTAATGTTGAATTTATGTAGCAAAGGTATATGGTCTAAAAGCTACACTCAATGTATTCAAACAAAAATATTTAAATTTGATTAATATTTAATATTTAAATTATAAATGCATTATACACTGTTCAAAAGAGATTTTTATCAATAATCACATCTCTCAAATTTCAGATTTCCAGCAAAATGTGCTCTTTTATTGGTTATTATATTCATAACTATCCAAATGATTTCTTTTTAATGTGTTTCATATGTAGTAATATTACATTTTATATTTTTTTAAAAAAACCCAACTCAATAGAAGATTTATTTATTTATTATATATAAGTGCACTGTAGCTGTCTTCAGACACACCAGAAGAGGGCATCGGATCCCATTACAGATGGTTGTGAGCCACCATGTGGTTGCTGGGAATTGAACTCATGACCTCTGGAAGAGCAGTCAGTGCTCTTAACCACTGAGCTATCTCTCCAGCCCACATTTTATATTATTTATGTGGATAAACTTGCTCCTTTTCTTTTATATAATAGTCAGATTTAAGTACAATTTCCTTATTAGTTGAATAACATAGTATTTTATTGTAATTTCACTACTTTGCAAAGTAACAAAAGTAAATATTATCTGTATTTTTTAGTTAGAAATAGTATTTTTCTGCATATCTTGTGTTCTAGGACTGAGAGTCCTGATATAGGTATATTACCAGCGTACATCATTTACTGCACAGTGAGTTGAAGACTAGCAGGAGATACCTAGGGAGACCTTGTTTTAGAATTTCTACTGGAAATGTCAGTGAGTACCACATTTCTGTTTCTCAATTACCTTAAACTCTTGTCCTAAAAAATGGCAACCTGGGTTTCATGTGTTACTTTTTCTAAAATGATCATAGTGCTTTGTATGAGAATGGCTTCCCAAAGGACACATAGATGAATACTTGATCCATAGTTGGTGCACAGAAAAAGGTATAGAAAATCATATTTAATACATACAAAAATTAGAAATATCAAAAATTATTAATATCCTACAAATGAGGCATGATGTGAGGTGTGAATTTTCTGATTATAATACTGAGTCCCTTCAGTACTTGAGATTTTATTTTGAAAGTAGGAAATAAAGGTGGGTTATGTAAACCAAGTTGAATATTGGATGTAGAAATGCTATAACATTGAGTATATATTTGCCACACTTCAGTGTTTTATCATCACCATTTTGTTGTGTGTGTGTGTGTGCACATGAACATGTGTTTGTGTGTAAGACAATGTGTTTGTCTTGGCCAAGGTGTAAGCCATAGAAAAAAGCTGTATGATATGTTTTTTCCTTTCACAATTTATATTAAATCCCAATTGCATCTAGAGGCATTGCACCTAGATGTCCATGCTGACAAAAGAAGTGTTTTACCTGCTGTGCCATCTCTGATTTTTCCTCATTGAAAAGAACACCTCTCCACTGTTGGTGGGATTGCAAGTTGGTACAACCACTGTCTGGTGGTTTCTCAGAAAATTGGACAAAATACTATCTGAGGACCCAGCTATACCTCTCCTGGGCATATACCCAAAAGATTCTCCTTCATACAAGGTCATATGCTCCAATATGTTCATAGCAGTCTTATTTATAATAGCCACAATTTGGAAAGAACCCAGATGTCCTTCAACAGAAAAATGAATACAGAAAATGTGGTCCATTTACACAATGGGAATCTACTCAGCTATTAAAACAATGGCTTCAGAAATATTTGGGCAAATGGATGGAACTAGAAAATATCATCCTGAGTGAGGTAAACTATGCACAAAAGAACACACGTGGTATGCACTCAGTGATAACTAAATATTAGCCCAAAAGTTCAGAATACTCAAGATACAATTTACAGAGCACAAGAAGCTCAAGAAGAAGGAAGACCAATGTGTGGATTTTTCAGATCTTCTTATAAGGGGGAACAAAATCCTCACAAGAGGAAATAGGGAGACAAGTGTGGAGAAGAGACTGAAGGAAAGGTCATCCACAGACTGCCCCAAATGGGAATCCATCCCTTATACAGTCACCGAACCTACACACTATTGGGGATGACAAGAAGTGCATGCTGACAGGAGCCTGTAAGGCTCTGCCACAGACTGAAAAATACAGAGGTGAATGCTGGCAGCTAACCACTGGACTAAGAATGAGGTCCAGAATGGAGGAGTTAGAAAAATAGCAACAGAATATGTTGATGTCAATGCTTGTGTTTTTATTGAAAATATTATGCAGTCCCACCCTTAAACGCAAACTATAGATAAGTAATGACTGCTTAGAAAAGGAGAATTGCACCTCTCAGAATTGAATCTATTTAATGGTTGTAGAAATGCTGAAGGGCTTTGCAACCCCATAGGAAGAACAACAATATTAACCAACCAGAATCCCTAGAGCTTCCATCGACTAAATCATCAACCAAAGAGTACAGTTGAGGGGACCTATAGCTACAACTGCATACGCAGCAGAGGATTACCTTAACTGGCATCAGTGGGAGGAGAGGCCCTTGGCCCTGTGGAGGCCTGATGCCCCAGCACAGAGGGATGCTAGAACAGTGAGGTAGGATTGAGTTCGTGTGTGGTTTGGTGAGCACCCTCAAAGAAGCAAGGAGGAGGGGGAGGAGATAGGGGGGTTTGGGTGGAAAACCTGGAAGGGGGATAACATTTGAAATGTAAATAAATAATATAACTAATAAAAATTGTTTAAAAAGAAAGAAAATAAATAAGGAAACAGAAAGCCCCTGGTCCTGCCAAAGCTTCATGCTCCAGTATAGGGGAATATCAGGACATGGAGATGGGAAGGGGTGGTTGCTTGTGGGAACACCCTCATAAAAGCAGGGAAAGGTGAGATGGGATAGGGAGTTAACGAATGGGAAACGGGAATGGGGATAACATTTGAAATGTAAATAAAAAATAATCCAAAAGAAAGAAACAGAAAAAAAAACAAAACAAAACAAATCAAAACAACAAGAAAACAAACAAACAAACAAAAACAAAACAACAACAAAAAAAAAGCAAAAAGGAATGGATAAGGCCTGAATCTATATATACACAAATAGCAAAACAGAATCAACAAGTAGCATTTAAATATTTGCACACATACACACACACACATACACACACACTGACACATACACACATACACACACTCACAACCACACTAACTCACAACCACAGACACGTACACATCCACATACACACACACAAATGCAAACGTGAAAATGTAATGATATATGAACAAAAGATAATCCCCTTCAAATGCGTGGAGGCATATGTGGGACTGTTGGTAGGATGTCTTGGATGCTCAGGAGAGAAGATATCAGGGAAGGAAGAGATGTAATTTTACTTCAATTAAAAGCATATTTTTGAAACCAAAATAATTCATTTTGTAATTTAAAGTGTATTTTTTGTTATAGTACACAAATTCAATGACTCTATCCTTTTTTAAGTATGATAAGTTTGGGGAAATGCATACAGGGTTACCTACATTCATTGATAACATATAAGTGTTATTTCTGTCTTTCAGATAATTTATTTTAGACCCATCTTTTCCAGTAAAAACATTTAAACAAAAGGATTTATTTTAAGTGCTGTTTCAGATGTATCTCCCAAATGTACTGTTTTCAAATCTATAAATCTGAATTTCAATTTTATTGTTCTGAAAGTCTCTGAACACTGACTGCTACTCATTATTCGTAAATCTATTAACACACTTAAAATATTTACTCAGAACATGAAATAAAAATCTATATTATGTGAATATGAAGTACTATTAAGACTATAAATTTGTTTCTTATTTATGAGATTTCCATTCAGTTTTTCTGAAAAAGAAGTTAAAATGTAAACATATAACTTTAACCTTTATCTTCTTTCCCTTAGCCAGTCATAGCTCTTCACCCTTGCAGTCCCCTCTCAAATTCTTGGACTTTTTGTTTATCTTTAAGGATGCCACCCCCCCAACAGAGAGAGAGAGAGAGAGAGAGAGAGAGAGAGAGAGAGAGAGAGAGAGAGATAACAATAATTAAATCATATATAAAACTACTGAGACGATTTAATGTGTATGTTTGCATGGCTGAATGCTTAGTATATAACTAATTAGAGGACCCAGCCATTGGGACTTCATTTTCTTTCTCCCTCTATAAGCAATGCTTATAGAGACATGCAACTCTTTGTTTTAAGGTTAGACCCATGACACTTTACTCTTCCATTTTAGCATATCTATTGGTGTTGTCTTTGTTTGGGTTTCTAATGTAGTGATATCATGGGTATAGCTTCACCATCAGCATAGAGATATCATCTCACAGCTGACTTTCTGTTCATCTGGCTCATACAATTTTTCCACGTCATGTCTCAGATGTCCTCTGAGCCTTTGCTACAGGAGTTCTGTTATAGACACATCCTTTGGTGCTTTTAACAAAATTATAAGTTAGCTTCTGAGTTTTGAGCAGATATGGCTTTTTATATTGGCCTCTGTCTGAGGAGGAGTGAGAACTACAGTGGGTATGAGGAAATAACCATATTCTGGAAAGTGTGACACAATCGGTTATCCAAGATCAAGTAGTCAGCTTTGAAATCATCCCCATGTAAGTGACATGATATAGACTGTTCATGCTGTATTTTCTTACAGAGAAATTACATATATATATATATATATATATATATATATATATATATATACATATATTACAGTTAGGAATATGAATATAGAATTCTTAATTCATTCTTAATTCATATACATATGTATATTTAAAGAAGGAATTTAAGAGAGAACAAGTAAAATTACATGAGAGGATTTGGAGGGAGGCAAATAAAAAGAAATAAAATGCAATTACATTTTAATTTTAAAAATACATTTTTCCCCAGGAAAGGGAATAACATTTGAAATGTAAATAAAGAAAAATCCAATGAAAAAATTTAAAAAAAGAAAGTGAAGAATAGATCTACAGTTAGGAAATGAAAATTATAAAATATATGACTTCTAAAAGCAAAATAAAGAAATATTTTAAATGATGTAAAAATTAGTACTAGATTTAAATTTAGATATAAAACGGTAAATATTGTCTGGTGCCCAAACCTTGCTGATCCCGGCCCACAGCTCCCTGCTCCCAAACCCCCTGGAAGAGAGAAATGATTGCCCAGAAGTATGGGCAATCCTGAGACTGCAGGACAGGAGATATCGCCACTTCTGCCCACCTTTGCCCACATCCCCAGCACAGGAGGAAACTGTACAGGGCCTCTCGGCACAGGAAGATAGGTGCAATCAAGCTGAAGGAGCCCTGCAGTCCAGACTGCTCCCAGATCATAAGGGACCTGATCAAACAGCTGTCTGCACCCAAATCCCGTGGGAGGGAGAGCTAGATGATCAGAGGGACAGACACGCCTGGGAAACCAGAGGACACTATGCTCTGCCCACATTTCTGACTCAAGAGGAAAACACCTAGTGCCATCTGGGCCCCCTGCACACAGGGACCTAGGGGAAATTGGGGCAGGCCCTCTGGTTCCCACCCACAGGGACAGCTGAAAGCTGTCTACATGCCTGAGAGCAGAACATGCTGTTTCCATAACTGGCTGAAAGAAAACAGAAAACAGGTCTACAGCACTCTTAACACACAGGCCTATATGAAGGTCAAGCCACTGTCAGAAATAGCAGAACAAGGCAACACCAGAGACAACATGATGGCTAGAGGCAAGCACAGGAACCCAAGCAACAGAAACCAAGACTACATGCCATCATCAGAGCACAATTCTCCCACCAAAGCAAACACTGAATATCCAAACACAAGAAAAGCAAGATCTAGATTCAAAATCACATTTGACCATAATGATGGAGGACTTTAAGAAAGACATAAAGAACTCCCTTAGAAAAATGCAGAAAAACACAAGTAAACAAGTAGAAGCCCTTAGAAAATCCCTGAAAGAGTTATAGGAAAACACAACCAAACAGGTGAAGGATTTGAAAATGGAAATAGAAACATTAAGCACAAAGGGACATAACCCTGGATATAGAAAACCAAAGGAAGAGACTAGGAGCCATAGATACCAAGCATCACCAACAGAATACAAGAGATAGATAGAAAGAATCTCAGGAGCAGAAGATTCCATAGAGATCATCAACACAACTACCAAAGATAATGTAAAATGGAAAAAGCTACTGGCCCAAAACATACAAGAAATCCAGGACACAATAAGAAGATCAAACTTAAGGATAAAAAGTATAGAAGAGAGTGAAGACTCTTAGCTCAAAGGAACAGTAAATGTCTTCAACAAAATCATAGAAGAAAACTTCCCTAACCTAAAGAAAGAGATGCCCATAAACATACAAGAAGCCTACAGAACTCCAAATAGATTGGACCAGAAAAGTAGCTCCTCCTGTCACAAAATACTCAAAACATCAAATGCACAAAACAAAGAAAGAATATTAAAGGTAGTAAGGGAAAATGGTCAAGTAACATATAAAGGCAGACCTATCAGAATTACACCAGACTTCTCAACATAGACTATAAAAGCCAGAAAATCCTGGACAGATGTCACACAGACCCTGAGAGAACACAAATGCCAGCCCACGTTACTGTATCCAGCAAAACTTTCAATTAATATAGATGGAGAAACCAAGATATTCCATAAAAAAAATTTACACAATGTCTTTCTACAAATCCAGCCCTACAACGGATAATAAATGGTAAAGCTCAATGCAATGAAGCTACATCTTAGAAAAAACAAGAAACTTTTTTTTTGCAACAAAACAAAGAGAAGAGAAGCACACAAACATAATCGCACCTCCAAATACAAAGATAGCAGGAAGCAACAATGACTATTACTTATTATCTCTCAACATCAATGGACTCAATTCCCCAATGAAAAGACACAGATTAACAAACTGGATATGTAATGAGGACCTAGCATTTTGCTGCCTACAGGAAACACACCTCAGAGACAAAGACAGACACTACCTCAGAGTAAAAGGCTGGAAAACAACTTTCCAAGCAAATGGTCTGAAGAAGCAAGAGGGAGTAGCCATTCTAATATAGAATAAAATCAATATTCAACCAAAAATCATAAAAAAGATAAGGAAGGAAACTTCATATGCATCAAAGGAAAAATCTACCAAAATGAACTCTCAATCCTAAATATCTATGCTCCAACTACGAGGGCACCTATATACATAAAAGAAACCTTGCTAAAGTTCAAAGCACACTTTGCACCTCACACAATAATAGTAGGAGATTTCAACCCCCCACTCTCATCAATAGACAGATCATGGAAACAGAAATTAAATAGAGAAATAGACAGACTAACAGAAGTTATGAACCAAATGGACTTCACATATTTATAGAACATCCTATCTTAAAACAAAAGGATATAACTTCTTCTCACCACCTCATGGTACTTTCTCCAAAACTGGCCATATAATCGGGCACAAAACAGGCCTCAACAGATACAGAAAGATAGAAATATCCCCATGCATCCGATCAGACCGCCACAGGCTAAAGTTGGTTTTCAATAACAATAAGAACGCCCACATATACATGGAAGTTGAACAATGCTCTACTCAATGATAACCTGGTCAAGGAAGGAATAAAGAAAGAAATTAAAGACTTCCTAGAATTTAATGAAAATGAAGGTACAACATACCCAAACTTATGGGACACAATGAAAGCTGTGCTAAGAGGAAAACTCATAGCTCTGAGTGCCTGCAGAAAGAAACAGGAGAGAGCATATATCAGCAGGAAATAATCAAACTCAGAGCTGAAATCCACCAAGTAGAAACAAAAAGGACTGTACAAAGAATCACAGAAACAAAAGCTGATTCTTCGAGAAAATCAACAAGATAGATAAACCCTTAGCCAGACTAACCAGAGGACACAGAGAGTGTGTCCAAATTAACAAAATCAGAAATGAAAAGGGAGACAGAACAACAGAAACAGAGGAAATTCAAAAAATCATCAGATCCTAAGCTTATATTCAAAAAAATTGAAAATCTGGGGGAACTGGACAATTTCCTAGACAGATACCAGGTACCGAAGTTAAATCAGAAACATATAAACCATTTAAACAACCCCATAATTCCTAAAGTAATAGAAGCAGTCATTAAAAGTCTCCCAATCAAAAAGAGCCCAGATCCAGATGGGTTCAGAATTCTATCAGACCATTGTATAAGACCTCATACCAATATTATCCAAACTTCTACACAAAATCGAAACAGACGGATCACTACCAAAATCCTTCTATGAAGTCACAATTACTCTTACAACTAAACCACACAAAGACCAAACAAAGAAAGAGAACTTTAGACTAATTTCCTTTATGAATATTGACACAAAAATACTCAATAAAATTCTTGCAAACTTATTCCAAGAACACATCAAAACAATCATCCATCATGATCAAGTAGGCTTCATACAAGGTATGCAGGGATGGTTAATATATGGTAAACCATCAATGTAATCCACCATATAAACAAACTGAAAGATAAAAACCACATGATCATTTCATTAGATGCTGAGAAAGCATTTGACAAAATACAACACCCCTTCACAATAAAAGTCCTGGAAAGAACAGGAATTCAAGGCCCATACCTAAACATAATAAAAGCCATATACAGCAAACCAGTTGCTAACATTAAACTAAATGGAGAGAAACTTGAAGCAATCCCACTAAAAACAGGGACTAGACAAGGCTGCCCACTCTCTCCCTACTTATTCAATATAGTGCTAGAAATTCTAGAGCAATCAGCCAGTGAAAGGAGATCAAAGGGATACAGGTAGGAAAGGAAGAAGTCAAAATATCACTCTTTGCAGATGATATGAGTGTATATTTAAGTGACCCCAAAAGTTCCACCAGAGAACTACTAAACCTGAAAAACACCTTCAGCAAAGTGGCTGGGTATAAAATTAGCTCAAATAAATCAATAGCCTTCCTCTCCACAAAAGAGAAACAAGCAGAGAAAGAAATAAGGGAAATGACACCCTTCATAATAATCCCAAATAAAATAAAGTACCTTGGTGTTTAACCAAGACTTTAACCAAGCAAGTGAAAGATCTGTATGATAAGAACTTCAAGTCTCTGAAAAAAATTGAAAATCTCAGAATATGGAAAGATCTCCCATGCTCATGGATTGACAGGATTAATAAAGTAAAAATGGCCATTTTCCAAAAGCGATCTACAGATTCAATGCAATCCTCATCTAAATTCCAGTACAATTCTTCATAGAGTTAGACAGAAAAATTCATCTGGAATAACAAAAAAACCAGGATAGTCATAGAAGCTGTATGGTATTGGTACAAAGACTTGCAGATAGACCAGTAGAATAGAATTGAAGACCCAGAAATGAACCCACACACCTATGGTCACTTGATTTTTGACAGAGGAGCCAAAACCATCAAATGGAAAAAAGATAGCATTTTCAGCAAATGGTGTTGGTTCAACTGGAGGTCAGCATGTAGAAAATTGCAGATCAATCCAACAAAGCTTAAGTCCAAGTGGATTAAGGACCTCCACATCAAACAAGCTACGTTCAAACTAATAGAAGAAAAAGTGTGGAAAAAAATCTCAAAAACCGGGGCTCTGGAGAAAGTTTCCTGAAAAAAATCACCAATGGCATATGCTCTACGATCAAGAATCGACAAATGGGATCTCATAAAGCTACAAAGCTTCTGTAAGGCAAAGGACACTGTCCTTAGGACAAAATGGCCACCAACAGCTTGGAAAAAGATCTTTACCAATCCTACAATGGAGAGAGGGCTTATATCCAAAATATACAAAGAACTCAAGAAGTTAGACCGCAGGGAGACAAATAACCCTATTAAAAAATGGGGTTCAGAGCTAAACAAAGAATTCACAGCTGAGGAATGCCGAATGGCTGAGAAACACCTAAAGAAATGTTCAACATCTTTAGTCATCAGGGAAATGCAAATCAAAACAACCCTGAGATTTCACCTCACACCAGTGAGAATGGCTAAGATCAAAAACTCAGGTGACAGCAGATGCTGGCGAGGATGCGGAGAAAGAGGAACACTCCTCCATTGTTGGTGGGATTGCAGACTGGTACAACCATTCTGGAAATCAACCTGGAGGTTCCTCAGAAAATTGGACATTGCACTACTTGAGGACCCAGCTATACCTCTCTTGGGCATATACCCAAAAGATGCCCCAACATATAACAAAGACACATGCTCCACTATGTTCATCGCAGCCTTATTTATAATAGCCAGAAGCTGGAAAGAACCCAGATGCCCTTCCACAGAGGAATGGATACAGAAAATGTGGTACATCTACACAATGGAATACTACTCAGCTATGAAAAAAATGACTGTATGAAATTCATAGACAAATGGATGGAACTGGAAAATATCCTGAGTGATGTAACCCAATCACAGAAAAACACACATGCTATGCACTCACTGATAAGTGTATATTAGCCCAAATGCTCAAATTACCAAAGATGCACAGAACACACGAAACTCAAGAAGGATGACCAAAATGCAGATGCTTCACTCCTTCTTTAAAAGGGGAACAAGAATACCCTTCAGAGGGGATAGGGAGGCAAAGATTAATACAGAGACTGAAGGAACCCCCATTCAGAGCCTGCCCCACATGTGGCCCATACATATACAGCCACAAACTAGATAAGATGGATGAAGCAAAGAAGTGCAGGCCAACAGGAACTGGATGTAGATCTCTCCTGAGAGACGCATCAAGAATATGGCAAATGCATAGGTGAATGCCAGCAACAAACCACTGAACTGAGAATGGGACCCCCGTTAAAGGAATAAGAGAAAGGACTGAAAGAGCTGAAGGGGCTTGAAATCCCATATGAACAACAATGTCAACCATCAAGAGCTTCCAGGGACTAAGTCACTACCCAAAGTCTGTACATGGACTGACCCTGGGTTCCAAATTCATAGGTAGCAATGAATAGCCTAGTAAGGGCACCAGTGGAAAGGGAAGCCCTTGGCCACGCCAAGGCTGGACCCCCAGTGAACGGGATTGTTGGTATGAGGGCAGTAATGGGGGGAGGATAGTGAGGGGAATATTTGTATAAAAGGGGAGGTTAGGAGTTAGGGGGATGTTGGTCTAAAAACTGGGAAAGGGAATAACATTTGAAATGTAAATAAGTAATACCCAATTCAAAAAGATGGAGGGAAGAAATAGGTAAGTATTTAGAATGAAGTTTGGCATTATACGGGTCATGTAAAGCACAGGAAATTTGACCTCTTTTAAGAGCAATAAAATCACTAGCCCATGGAAGTTGTCTAGATTTCCAGTATCAAGCATGATTTCCCTCCTTTTCAGCAACTCTTAAGTTCTATTAGAGAGCTGTCGGTTACCAAGACAACGTGTGTGCCACCATTGCCTAATTGAAGTGTCTTGCAGGGCTGTTCATTGTTATAGTGCAAGAAATCACAACTTGGGGGAACAGTTGATGGTTCCTCTTTCCACAGAATGAATATTACCTTCTGTTGTTAGTAGAAGTTATTTTTCTTAAGAAAAGCACTCTGTTTAATAAATAGGCAAGTATTATTGTTAATAAGGAACAATTTAAACACCTTTGTAATAACTCATAGAGCACTTTCTTGAGGCATTCACATACAATAGCATCACACAAAGGAAATATAGTATTTTCTAAGAAATTAAATTAGGAGAATTAAATCCTCAGCAGCTCTACAGAAAATTGTGTTTCATGATTATCTTCTTTTAATAGATATAAAATAATTTAACATAATTTTGCTCATAAAAATTACTCAAGTACCAATATGCTTTTTTCTTCTTTATTCATAAATATTTCAGCAAACATAGTTATTGTTCAGTTAATTATGCCAAAATGGATTTGGACCTTACAGCATTTCTTGGGTTTATTTAATGTAAATTTTTCTTCCTCTTTGAAAAAATATCTGTTTGTTATCGAAGAAATTCTTCTAAAATTTAGAAATACCAGTTATTTGTGTAAATTTTAATATGACAAAGTCTTTTGAAACACTAGATACACAGATACACATTAGCCTGTCACTCTTGAGAAAGGGGAAACAGAAATCTGTTTGATTCATTGTTAATTATAGTTGAAGACAATTGCACATGACTTTAGAAATAGTACAATAAATTGGATGGTGCTATTTTCTTCTGATAGCACCTGTCTTTGTGGAGGAATTTAATATTAAGTTTATACTGCTAAATGAAGAGACGGTAACAGTTGATATCATCGCAACTAATGTAAAAGATCTGTGAGAACTTTATGACTCTCACAAAATATTCCAAGCACTTTAGATGGTCCGTTTTATTTTGGAAGTTGTGTAAATTTAGAATTTTGTATAAACGAATCATCTATACACTTAAGAGCAGGCATTTAAAATCTCACTTCCTTATCTGCCTTTTCTTCTGTATTGTATTAATTCTCTTGCTATGATCATCAGACATGTCACAAGGTAAGATTATAGACTCAGATTTAACATCATTTTTAGCAGTGGGAAGATTCAGTAAAGAAAATACTACTCCTTATATGGGCAGAAAAAGATGTTTCTGAAATCTTTGTTAGCATAGTGTCTGCTTAATATATTCAGTATTTTAGAGAGAAAAGAACTAAAGAAAACAAACGTGCCCAAGCACCTGTTTGATCTAAAATATGGAAACTGAATTTTTGTAGCAAATGGAAACTTTGAATACAGGAGCTGCTTTAAATCTCACGTCGGTTAAAAAATAAATTTAAAGAAAATTATTCTGAAAGTTAGAGGTAGTCAGGGCGTCTCTTAGACTTGTAATCCTAGTACTAGTGAGGCAAAAATAAAAACAATGTTCACCGATGCAAGACTTGGGCCAGCCTGGCTTACAATTTCTAGGTCGGATCATACATAAGATTTAGGTCAGACATAAAACAGGTAAAAGAAAGGTTAGGATACAGAAGTTTTCACACACCAACAGAATATTATATTTCGCCACAACAGAGCATGAGAGGGACCACAAAAGACAACAAAAGCAGATGAGCACGGAACAGAGAGTAAAATCTTTGGAGCCTTGATGACGAGGGAAGCTGTACACATCAGGACAGTAGCCTACATACTGCAGATGTAGATTGTTATGGAAAATCCAATGAACACAAAGTATGTGCCCTAATTTAAAGTCAATCAATATCTAGTCCAATGTGCCTTCTCAAGGAAAAGAAACTTCCTTCACTTTGTATCTATTATGGCTTTCCAAGCTGAAAATTTGAGTCACTTAATCTTAGAGAAAAACTGTCTCTGATGACAGTTACGATCTCACTAGCAGTTGAGCAATAGTTTATGTATTCCTTATTGAAAGCCCCCACCTTTATTTAAACGATACAGATCATTGTGTGTATCTTACATTATTATTGTTGTTTTCAGACCTTGATGAGGCTGACACAAACTTTCAGGAGTCAGGGCTTCAAGCTTACCTCATGGGAACAGAGCAGATCATCATGTTCTCTGTGTGCAGTGAATTGAGAAGGTAGGATGTAATGATATAATTCTCACAATGTCTCTATTAGGTTATTACATTCATTTTAAATAAATGGGTGGAAAGAAGTTTTAGTTCTTTTGCCTTAATGCTAGGTCATGTGACTAGTGAACACTGCATTCCGATTCTGGCTGAGTCAAATAGGATTTCAAAGACTGACTATACAATGAGAACTCATGATAGCCTCTCCTTAAGAACATGTGTACTATGCCTCCAGGTTAACTCTAACTTCTCTACGCTCCCTCCACTGCAATTAAAAATGACTATATTCATATTTTACTGGATTACCTAGTTTATTAGCAACCTTTTTCAGTACGAAATGTTAGAAAGGAGCACAGATCATAGATTCAACAAAACATAAGTTAGAACCTAATTTGGAATGAGGAATTTAAAAAAAAATTGTGGATTAATTTAGTCTCCAAATACTCTGGGATCCTACATTATTTGTCTGGTTACGTATGGAAATTCATCTCAATGAACCTAAAGTTTGACAACTATGATCCATTAAGATAACCTCTTAAATCAATGAAATTGAACTATAATATTATCAGCAAATTGTGCAGCGCCTGCTTCTATTTGACAGCCATTATTTCTATGAACTCCTATCTATCAGTACATCCTCTGTGGTGTCAACACAGCCAGGTTGAGCCCATTCATTTGTATGTTTAATTTCCTCTCTAAAATTCACTTCCTTTGTAATATATGAATTTTTTATTTCCTAATTCCCTCTCTGTAAGGCCAAATCTGCTTCATTTTTGAAAAGTTTTCCTTAAGTTAACTTTTCTCTGATCGAAGTACAAATCTTTTCCTTGACTCTAAATATTAGTAAATAGTAGTGCACTAAAAGAAGTTTTATTTACGGTTTTCATTATAAAAGAAAACAATCTCCCCACCCACATGAATTAACTTTATCAGGCCTAGTGTTTTACATCTCTATTTTCTTTTCAGATGTATTTACTTTGTGTGTGAGTGTTTGATTGCTTACATGTGTATTCACTATGTGCATGAGTACTAATGGATGTTAGTTGTAAGTGCCACAAGAGAGAGAAAGAGAGAGAGAGAGAGAGAGAGAGAGAGAGAGAGAGAGAGAGAGAGAGAGAGAGAGACGCTCACCAAGATGCTAAGCTTTCATTTCCCAAAGGAGCAGAGGGGATCAGCTTTCTTTGAAAAGACTGACACCCAGTTAGCTCACACCAGTTACTTTATTCAAATATTATACAAGGTTAATTGGAGCTGGGAAAGGTTCCAGCTATGAAAGTTATCTTGCCCTTGCTTCCCTAGGGAGCAGACAACCCACACAAATCTTATTCCCTTTTAACCATGGCAAGCCATAATCAAAAGATGAAGAAGAGTTCAATAATTTAGAAACTGACTTCCCAGAAGATGAAAACAGGTATAAAAATAAAAACAGTGATGCCCCAAAAGAATAAATATTTCAAAAGGATCACAGAGCATACCTTTATAGATCATAGAATTTTCCAGCAGTAACATGCCAATACTATTACCTCCTTTGTTGAAGAAAAATCAATAGCTGGATACCATGTGCTGAGAAATAACACCAATTACAAAAGTAAATGTTATTTTACAGAGAGGATCATTAAGAATGTACTTTTTTGATATTTCAGAGGACATAGGTAAAGCTTTCAGTATATACACAGCAGCTCTCACCCATTTGTAAGTCACATTCTAGGGAATCCAATGCCTTCTTGTGATCTTTGCATGCATAGATATTTTATTATTATAAAAAAATGAGCTAAAATCATCTCTCAGGGTTTTACTTAACTTGGATCACAAAAGAAATGGTTAACTGTTGCTTATTTTGTAAATACTCAAATACATTTGTCTTTTTAAACAATATAGTTGCTATCAACAAATATATAACAACATGTAACTTTATTTTAGCTCTGTTTTTAATTGATCATAAAGCATATTAATTGTTAATTAGAATTATTCCCTTGGTATGTAAAAGTTTTTCAAAAAGTTGTACCTTCTAATGTGTACTTAGAACAGCAGCATACTCTGAATTTATATTGCCTTGCTGAGGACTAGACACAACAGATTCTTCCAGATTTATGTAGCATCGTAGTTAGTCTGTTTACTCATCTACCACCATCCAGACATGATTTCAGTTGTCTGATTTCTAAAAGGAAAATAATGAAACTGAAGGGCTTCGAGTTCCTTAGAATTCCTATTTAAAATATTTTTTGTAGCTTTCTCAAGGCCAGCCTCAGTCTCAGTTCATTGTTCCTTTCCAGGACAGCTGCAAAAATAGGGCAATAGCTCATCTTTTGGGAAAGGCTAGAGTATCATGCAGCACACATCAATATATAACTGGCTGCTCCCTATTATGTGCCATGATTTTGAAATTGAGCAGCAATTGAGCCAGATATAAATCTGTAATACCAATATTCCTATTTGTACTTGGAGAGAACAGAGAGTGAGCTATATTTTAAGAGTGATATAAGGGACTTCTGGTGTTCATTCTAACATGTACATGGTTTACAAGTTATCCATTCAATATTTACAGCAGGAAAGCACAGAGAAGAAGAAGCAAATTCAACACTTTCTATGTTTACATGAGTACTGGCTCACAGTCCAAATGAGTGTCATGAAAAGGGGAGAGAGGCGTGGAGTAGGAGCACAGGTGTCTATGCAGATCAAAAGCAGAAAGCACAGAGGAGAAGTGGAGATATCTTATAGGGTCATATTGTCTATCTTGACACTTACGCTCACTGTGAATCTATGCATATATATGAGACATTTTGAATTAGAGAATTCTCTTCTCCTTATCAAAGGACTCTAGCAACAAAAACTAATATATAGAGCTCGGTGGAGCTGCCAGAAAAAAATAATACCCAACTGCATTCAATGATTCGTGATTCATGCTCCAAACAGAATTTGATAAATAGACTCTGTGATGGTATGTATATGCTCAGCCCAGGAAGTGGCACTATTAGAAGGTGTGGCCCTGTTGTAGTAGGTGTGGCCTTGTTGGAGTAGGTGTGTCACTGAAGTTGTGAGCTTTAAGACCCTCGTCCTACCCTGGGCTCCAACCTCATAAGTAGCAATGAATAGCCTAGTAAGAGCGCCAGTGGAAGGGAAGCCCTTGTTCCTGCTAAGACTGAACCCCCAGTGAACATTATTGTTGGGGGGAGGGCGGCAATGGGGGAAGGATGGGGAGGGGAACATCCATATAGAACGGGAGGGGGAGGGATTAGGGGGATGTTGGCCTGGAAACCGGGAAAGCGAATAACATTCAAAATGTAAATAAGAAATACTCAAATTAATAAAGAAAAAAAGAAAAAAAAAGACCCTCATTCTATCAGCCTAGAAGCCAGAATTCTGCTAGCAGTCTTCAGACAAAGATGTAGAACTCTCAGCTCCATTCCTGCCTGGATGCTGCCATGTTCCTGCCTTGATGATAATGGACTGAACCTCTGAACTTGTAATTCAGCCCCAATTAATTTTTTTTTCTTTTAAGAGCTGCTTGGTCATGTTGTACACAGGAGTAAAACCCTAACTAAAATATACTTGAAAGGCACTGTCCAGAGTAAAAAATTCTTTTTACAAAAAAATGAATGAAAAGAAAACCTTGTAGATGTAATAATTACAGAGTCTTCCCTTCCCCAATCCTTGACAGCATACTCAGATTTACAGATCATAAGAAGACGAAATGCACAAATGGTTTCCAGTCCATGCTGCTATTAAAATTCCATAGACTGACCATTTTATTTTCTTTAAAATAAAAATATATTTAGAATCATTATCCTAGTTCTAAGGTCAAATTTCCCATAGGCTTTTCTGTGTAGTGAGGGAAAATTTCACCTGGCTGGCGTCTTTCATGCCTTAAATAGAGAATCAATGTTGGGAATCCTATCAAGTTCACATTTTTAAGGGCCAAGTCCATTCACAATATTGGGATGATCTAAGCCCTTTCATGTTAAAAAAGGAAAACGAAACAAAACAAAAATCTTTAGTGCATTGCGTAAACATATTCAGTATTAAGATATAAAATCAATAATAAGAATTAGAAAATGAAATATGACACACAAGATGATGAGTCAAATGAAATACGACAGACAAGATTTTTGAGGTAAACTGACATAACTCATCATCTTGCATGTCATTATTTCATCTGACCTTCAACAGTATCCATTGAACATAAATATCATGAAGATCCTGTGGCTCTTACACTATATTTTATTTATATTTAAATATTTGAGGTTATTATTTTCCTT
This sequence comes from Rattus rattus, assembly GCF_011064425.1. Taxonomy (NCBI): domain Eukaryota; kingdom Metazoa; phylum Chordata; class Mammalia; order Rodentia; family Muridae; genus Rattus; species Rattus rattus. The sequence goes on from NC_046165.1 coordinate 16,977,359, forward strand.
CTTGAGATTCCAACCATTATGAAGAACATGAAACTCCTAAGAGTAGATTTGTACTCTAATTATAGTTAAAGGTTGTGGGTTGTAGAGAAAATCCTATGTCTATATGGATATGAGACCTATTAATAATAGATCTGATAGCCTATGTCTTAGGTAGGAAATAGGATTTGAGATATCTGGGAGGGAGAAAGAATTCTTGGAAAATACCAGGAACAGGAGATTCTCCCAGGAAGATGTGACAAGACAAACTCATAGTTCCTGAGCACAGGTAAACAGCCATATGCTAGAATGTGGGTTAGAGTAAGTGGGTTAACCAGTTATGACCTTGTTATATTGTACATGGTCAAGGTATTTGCTGGTATGTTTTGAGTTACAGTCTTATTTCTGAAAACATGGGGCTGGGAGGATGAACCATATTGAATTTCTACAATGAATATTTGGGATTCGGTGTAAGCTCATGTAGAATCCGTAAACAAAAAGAAATATCTTGACTTAAACAAAAGCTTACATTACTTCAAATTTCAATTTTTTATGTATTCAACCTTGATACTGAAATTGTAAATTAATAGCAGAAACACTTCAGTAAATTAAAGTATAAATTTATTACAGCAGATTACTATATAGTAAAAAAACAGATTATGAAGGAGTAATGGCATGTCTAAAGGGGACATAGATTTAACATGTAGAAAAGAGACATGATCTCATCAGGTAAGATGGGAAAATTAGAAAATTAATTTTCTAGTAGTTTGTATGATCTTTCTTAAAACCAAAATTCATACTGAATACTAGAAGTATTTCGCCAATCACTATGTGATAAAGAAATGATGAAAATGTCACCGATGCTTTGACAGAAACCTGGATTTAATAGTGAATCTGATGCACTTGGAAGATATTTTATGGCTTAATTAGAGAAAAAGGTGTTCCACACCACACAAGGCAAAGTGGGACTGGTTAGGGAAGACACAGGAGGCACAGCAAGGAAAACCCTTCATGGTAGTTTCTTGAGAGATGTGGTTGAGATAATGTTGAAACCTTAGGTTGATATTCTGAATTTCTCATAGAAGCCATTTCTTCTTATCTTTTCCTTTCATTGCTGTCATTTAGTGCACGGAAACCAATGATCTGGTGTAAAAGATTTGTCTAGGATTTCTCTGGTGGAATTTTTGGGGTCACTTAATTATACTATCATATCATGTGCCAATAGTGATATTTTGACTTCTTCCTTTCTACTTTGTATCCCTTTGACCTCCTTTTGTTGTCTAATTGCTCTGGTTAGGACTTCAAGTACTATATTGAGTAGGCAGAGGATGGCCTTGTCAGACATCAATGGGAGGACAGTCCCTTGGTTCTGGGAAGGTTCAATACCCCAGTGTAGGGGAATGCCAGGGCAGGGAGGCTGGGGAAGGTAGGTGGGTGGGTGAGGGAGCATCCTCATAGAAGCAGGGGGAGGGAGAATGAGGTAGGGGGTTTTCAGAGGGGAATCCTGGAAAGCGGATAACAATTGAAATGTAAATAAATAAAATGCTCAATGAAAGAACATGTTTAGAGGTAATGACTTTTATATTCTTGTTCTCTATGTGAGTATGTACTAACGCAGAAGGAGCTTAGTACCTCTTAGGTACTACCTCAACTCTTGTTTTATTTTTTCTTCTTTTACTTTTTAAGATTCATATATTTATTTTATGTTCATTGCCACTGTCTTCAGACACACCAGGAGAGGGCATTGGTTCCCATTACAGATGGTTGTGAGCCACCCTGTGGTTGCTGGAAATTGAACTCAGGGCCTCTACAGCAGTCAGCACCTTTACCTACTGAGCCATTTCTCCAGCCCCCACAAAATGAATTTTTAAAGCAGCATTAGTGAAGGTTCAAAATATTAAGGCTTTGTAATATAAAAAATTTAAAGAGCTAAAATAATGCTTTATGCAAACAAGTAAAAAATAAAACTGGGCCACTAAGATGTCAGGTGGCATAACAAAACTTGTCAGAGCTACTGTTGACCAACTTGCTCAGTCTCTGTGAGATGCTCTTTGAACTCATGATGGAGTTCCCTAGGAGAATGCTAGAAGCTGGACCAATCCATGACTTTCTCAGAGTCTCTGATGAAAGAACAAAGGAGATGATACTTCACTGTCGTTGTGTAGGGACAGATTGGGTAAGCACTGAAGTGGAGCTGGGTATAGGACTTAGATGGAGCTGAAGTTTTGGTTCCTGAAAACTTAGCTTTCATCTGTGAAAGGTTATCAGGATCTGAGGTAACCTGTGTTCTCTTCACAACATTTCCTGACTTAGCTTCAGTTGCCCCTCCCCCAAAACAGTATGTACCATTCTGTACTAATTAATAAACTTGCTTGGTCATTAACTTATGCAGGATCTTCCAGTCAAGTTTTGCTTTTGTCTCTATTATTTCTAAATGATTAGTCATTTAGAATATTTATACCTATGGGTTCAAGTAAGCCACTCTAGAAGAACTCACTGTGAACAGGTGATTGAAGTATACCAACAGCTTGTGAGGATGCTTTTAAGACTTGTGTGAAAGGCATTATACAGGTGAAGTAACTGTAGCAAATTGTAGATGTGATACTGTGAACATCCCCAACAACTGAGATGCCAAGCACTGCAGGAGCAGAGTAGATCAGAAACAATATCCCAGTCCTCATACAATGTTTATTGAGCATTGACCACCCTTGGCTTAGAGTATCCCAGAAGATGTAAAGGAAAGTATACAAGGCACATCTCCATGATCACAAATTAGACGATTTAAATCTAAAACAGGATTATTTCACAAGTGCACGTTGACATACTCAGTCAATAATGTCTAAAATTATAAGTTGTCAAACTAAATATTTATTCCATCACACATGAAATATTGTACACATACACTAGATTATTCATGTACACTGATGTACCTACGTTCCTGCCCACCCCTATTTTTGTTTGTAATTTACATGGAATGAGTATTCCAGTTAGAACTAAATTATTTGAAGGCTATCAAACTTCTTTTTGTCGTGCCTTATGTGATTTGTAACTCGTCCAAATATTGCCTGACTCTTTGTGAAATATATGATCTAACTTCAATAACACAGGAAGGGAGACAGTAATGCAACACACCTTGTTGAGGGAAATCTGAGCATACCTACCATGTATCACTTTCACTGGAATTTATCAAGACTCAAAAGTGATTTATCACATTTCTTTCCTTTGCCGAGGTGAACTTGGAAACAAGTGTTAAGTGAAGTAAGATCCGTAGGAAATCTGAGAATAACCAAAATAAACTGAACAGACTGCCAACACAGAAAACTCAGTGAGAGTTAAATAAACTTTTGTGGTGTTAAGTCATGGTGTTCTTAAGCTATTTATTCACTACAACTCACTCTAGGAAACACGGTGACAACTTATTCAATTAATTGACACTATTGCATTATCAGTAGAGTCCAGGACTCTTATCAGCTTCCAAGCAACCCATCGTCCCTCCTAGTCTGTGCTCATTAATTCTCTGTAGCATTCTAATATTTTCTTTTGCTTTTCAAGTGGTTCTCCTGAATACACATCTCTCTTCAGGTTGCAATAGCTCTAGGTTTCTGGTCATTGGGCTTTATTCTATTTTCCTTAAATATTAAAGATTTCTCATCATTTCTCAGAACTCGGGAAATAAAAGTTCTCTATATTGAAGCTGTTTTATATTTTCGTGCTTTTCTTTTGTATTTAGTGTTTTAAAATTGCTATTGGGTTAGAACATGGATTGTGTCCCTGTGTTAGGGTTTCTGTATGGAATCACATATCATCACTTATGGTTATGAAAGAATGTTTATTCTCCATACCTTATGTCCTTAATAATCATTATTTGATTTTACTAGATATTTCACAGATTGAAATTTTGATGTCCCACACCTATGTTTGTCCTTCTGTTCGTCTGTGCGTGTGTTGTCATATGATGTCCCACAGAGTATTCTTGCTTTCTTATGCTTCTAGCTCTTGATTGTCATGTTCTCTTTTATCAATCTTCTCAGGGCAGATTGATGCACAGACATGTTGTACAAATCTCCACTCTTCTAAATGTTTGTTATCTTTTACATGCAAAAGACTATTTTAAGCCAGTGTTTATTCTCAATCATTAAAGAAATCAGTTTCTAATACTTACTCAGACAGTATTTGTGGTGCTCTGTCTTAAATATGAGCCTAATTTAGTGTCCATTTCATTCAACATATTTATGGAAATACATACAAATACTCTAAGAAGAACAATTGCTTTCAATCCCATATCTTGAAGCACAAAGCCTCATAGATGGGAGTAACCAACAGTAAGCATGAAGCTATAAAATAAACATGGGATTAATTCTTCTATTGCCTTCAGACTGTTCAGAAACAAAGCTCGAAGTTTGATTGGAAATAGATGATTCTCTCTCTGTCTCTCTGTCTCTCTGTCTCTCTCTCTCTCTCTGAAAAGGACAATGAAGTTGTTTTATGGTTCCTTTCATTTGGTTCTATAGCGAAATATACATCCTAGAGATATTCCAAGTGGCTGAGCAGTGGAGAGGATCCTTGCCCACACACAGATAGTGAAAACAGCTGCTTAATGTCCTCTCTGCTTGCATGACATTCTTAAAATACATAGGTTCAGTTCACCACACACGATTGCACATCCTATCCATTCTTTTGCTTCCCAGTAGTTTCCATTTCTAAGATTTTCAAGGGAATCAGACTTTGTTTCTTCTGTCTGTTTAGTATTGATTTTAGTTACATCCAACTTCCTAGGTAAAGGAAATCAGTAGTAACACACACACACACATACACACATACACACACACACACACAATCTTCTACATAGTAGACTTATCATTTCCATTAATGCTGTTGATTGATAATATTGATTTTTTTTTATATAGCAAGTTTCTGTTAGGGAACCAAGAAAAGGAATAACATTAACAATGTAAATTAAAAAAATAATAAAAGCAAAAAAGAAAAGTGAATGATTGCTTTGCTAATTATCCCTCAGTCCCCAAGAAAACAGTTACTAATAATCTAACTGAAAATATTCATCTATTTCTTCTTAAGTTCCTCCACATCCTCAATCCAAATGATCTTCACTATCAAGCTTATGTCCATGTGATATAATTATTTCAATAATTTCATGTTTTCTTACTTGAAAGAGAATTTGTAAAGCCTAAAATATAACAGTATGGTAACTGGCAATATTCAGTCTTCTACTTTGGTTCACGTTCCTAATTTACTGGTTAGAATTCAGAATCTTCAAACAAAAATGAAATAGCATTGAAATAAGAAATTGTGATGAATGGCAACCTTTTTAGAATTTAATTTTTAAAAAAATCTACATCTCAATATATCCAAAGCTGTGATGCCCCAGATATTCAAAATGTCCTCATTTGAGATATACATTTATAAAAACTGTATTTTAGTGACAAAATTATACATTTAGTAAAAATTTAAATTTTTATCTCAATCATTTAGAATTCACATGTAATTTTACAACTCAAAAATAATTAAGCAAATACCAAAATTGTAGATGCATTTTTTTCCATTGTGAGTTAAGTTTATGCTGCACATTATGCTCAGGATCCATATATTCTCCATACATAAAACTGTTTCTTATTCTGCATATTTGTTTTTCTCCTCTCTAAATATGTGATTTATCTCAGACTGATAATACCAAACTTCTCTAAACTGAGTTTCTAAAACTAACAGGAATATATATCTGAAGGCTCTGGAGCTTGCAATCTGACACCAATACTGAAGTCTGTCAATAACTTTGGAACAAGAGACTAAGCTTAGTGAAGTATTCAAGTGGTGAAAATCAAAGAAAAAAAAGCAGATATCATGCATTTTTTAAAGGTGACTAATTTTCCAGATAAGGATTCTGTCTTATGACTTCAAAATATAAATATGCTCCATTTCTTGACATTGTCATTAGGATCTCATTGCATCAATGAATGAGGACACATTCAGTACATATAATTTTCTTTATACTCATTTGTATGTAAATTGTTTTGGACACTGCATGCTACAATAATGACCTTCCATTCAATTTGTGCCAAGCAGTGCAACAGTGGCAAGAGTGTTTATAGAGGAAATGTGTTGCTCTATTTGTTGGCCTTGAGGCATGATCGCCAGGAGGGAATTCACACTTGGCACCATTAGCATGTTTCAATCCATCATAGAGAAGGCATAGGGACTGCTGGAAAATATATTGACACCCTTTTATTTAGATCATGTCTACAAAGTCCCCTCTACATATTTATGTTACATCCATACATTTGTAATTATTTCACTCTTGGTTAGAGAATTATTTAGTTTCAGGATGCTTAGGCTAATACAAAGACTTACCTTCAAGTAAGTCTTACCTGGGGGATTCAGCCATAAATGTAACACCTACCAAGCCCTCCCCAAAATCTTCAGGGAATGCTGTGACTGTGAAGGTCTAACGTAACTGTCATCTATATAAACTCACAGCACCTCTGGTTAATAGGGCACAAACTCCACACAATCAAAAGAACAAGATAGTCCAGCATGGAGGTTTAAGAGTTCCAGCTGCCTTATTGGAGTCCTAGGTGTTAATGTCAGCTGATAGTTACTGCAGGACCAGTGACTACTATTTAGGGGTTTGGATAGCTGCTAGTAGCATGAGTGTCCACAGATACATGTACATGTGGTTAGTGCTCAATGATTTTAAAACAGAAAGACGTGAATTGGGAGGGAGACTAGGGGTATGTTATGATGGCCAGGAAAGCTGGAGTGTGCGATGGTGCCAGTACCAAGGCTTATTATTCAAAATAAATTCATCAGGAGTAGTTGGTTTACTTTGTGGAAGTGGAGAATTATGAACTGAAGAAATGCCCTCCTCAGGAGTACGTTCTGGGGAAGAAAGGCATGGTTGATATTTGTGTTAGTCCGAACTGCTATTTCATGGTAATCTAAAAGTTTTGAAGTTCACGACTAATTTAATTCCTTCATTTTCATTTTAAATGAACCCCAAAGTAATTGCATGTGATCCATAGGTTTTACCTTTCCCTGGTAAAGCTGATAACCATATTTGTGAAAACAAGAATCACCTGGAATAATTAGTTCTAGCTGGAACTACTCCATCACTCACCTTTTTCTGAAGCAGGTGTCCACTAAACAAAGTCTTTACTCAGATTCGGCCTTAGTCATGGGAAATTGAGATAAACCCTGTCACTCAGTAGATGATTCACCTTAGACAAAAATGCACAACACTATGCTCAAGTACTTTTGTCAAAGAACATCAATCAGCTGAAAACTAAATGGTATGTTCCTCCTTTTCCAGAAACCTTTGTCTGTACTGGCATTCAATCTGCACTGCTAACATTGTGAAGAACTAATATACTGTTACTTAATTCTACAGGCCAACCAACTTGTTAGTGTTCTACAGTTGCATAGATACGTAAAAGGCATATATCATGGCTGAAAGCCTCAGAAAACTTCTGCTGATAGTAATGAAAACAGTCAATAGAGTAGTATTTCTCACTTTCCTTTCCATCAGGCATTGCAATTAAATGTAGCTGTGTTGATCTTGGCAATGTGATAGTTTGCAATCTATATTGATAATCAATTTTAAAGAAAATTAATAAACATTTTAGCTCTGGGTATTGAAATCACACCTGCCTATGCTGAATATAAAGTTCCCTTGTTAAATACACTCTGAGTTTGGCATTTAAATGTTTTGTAATAGGCAGTAAAAGAGCTTGCACTAGACAAGTCCAGCCCATGGTTGCAATGATAACTGGACAAACGTGCTTGCACATGTTATCTAGAAAAAGGACTGTTGGTGTCCCTTGTTGCAAAATATCAGAGAAGCTGAGAGATCTATAAAAATTACTTTGGAGATTAAAAACATATGTCTCAGTTTAAAAGCTCTTACTTAGTATGTGCAGATGGTTGAGTTTAATCCGTAGCACTACAGAAAATATGAATAATAAAAATTCTCTTTCAGTATCAAACTACAACATTTTATTGACCTATCTCTTGATTATTTTGCTCGTTGCCTCACAAAGTCTTAATTTTATGTGATCGCACTTTGCACAGAAACAAAACAAAGCAGTATTTGACAGATATGTAAGTGTAATGGTATTTATTTTTCCTGATTATTGTTATGCACTAAGTTTAACTTTCCCCACCTGCAGGTTTACTTTAAAATGTTTAGAACATTTTTTTAAAAATCCGTTTTAGTTTTATGCATATGCTTGTTTCTTCCATATGCATTTAATATATATGGGCAATGCCCTTGGAAGCCAGAAGAGAATATCAGAAACCCCTGGACTGGAGGTGCCTGTGGTTGTGAGCTGCATGTAATTTTTTTTTTTTTTACTTTATTAACCTGGTATTTCTTATTTACATTTTAGAATGTTATTCCCCTTCGGTTTCAGAACCAACATCCCTAACCCCTTCCCTCCCCTTCTCATGGGTGTTCCCTCCCCCATCCTCCCCTCCATTGCCCGCCCTCCCCCCCAACAATCACGTTCATTGGGGGTCCAGCCTTGGCAGGACCAAGGGCTTCCCCTTCCACTGGTGCTCTTACTAGGATATTCATTGCTACCTATGAGGTTGGAGCCCAGGATCAGTCCATGTATAGTCTTTGGGGAGTGGCTTAGTCCCTGGAAGCTCTGGTTGGTTGGCATTGTTGTTCATATGGGGTCTCGAGCCCCTTCAAGCTCTTCCAGTCCTTTCTCTGATAATAATTTTTAAGAACCGAGTCTGGCTGCTATGAAAGAACAGACTATGCTTTAAATTGCTGAACTAGCTTTCTGCCACCTTCTCCATTTTACAATATGTTATTAAGTTTTCATGTGAGTACTGGAGTTACTAAAAATTAAGGCATATAAATTATATTTATCTCTTTATTTGTTATTTTGCTCATGTTTGGGGGATGAGAACAAACATGGCAAAGCAAAAACAGAAGTCACAAGAAAACATGCAAGTTTTAGTAGGCGCGTGTGTCCTTCTGCTTTCAGATTCTCCGAAATGTAGCGCAGGTTTTCAAGTTTGGTGGTAAGCACAGTCGCATGCCGCCATCTTGGTAGACCGCTTCGTGAAAAAATTTTAAATGAAACATGTCTTATAATTTTATCAAAACGTCAAGTTTTCTTGTTAACCCTGGAAGATGATATTCTATAGGTGTATTCTGTATTTTCTTTTTAAAATACACTCTCAAATACAATACTTATGAGAAAACAGGTACAGAACTGTGTCCTACGGAAAGAAGGAATGTGTCCATATTAAATGAAATCTTATAATTACAAAGAAATACAAAACTACTTCTGTTCACTGATGAAGCACACATCTCTTTGTTATGCTCATAACTTCTGATTCTTTTGAATTCACCAACAAAGAACAGATTAAATGAACTTTTTATTTAATTGTAGCATCTGGATACACGTGAAGACAGCAACTCCATGCAAACTCATTAATTGCTACACTAAAATACATCTGTAAAACTTTACAAATGAGAGCACAAGTAAATAATAAAGACATGGCAAGTAGATTTCCATTCATTTTATAGCAAATTGTATCATGCTGAAAGAAAAATAAATCGTGAAACAATTTCCATTGTATTAACTGTAAGATATTGCATAAGGGAAATGAAAGACTGTAACTGGAGCTACAGACCTGTTTCTATGCACGTATTTAAAATAGATTTAAATAACTTTACTAAAACACTTCAACATCATTATGAGATCTACAGTATTATTGTATTAAAGAAAATATATTCTAGAAGTAGAGAAATTTGCAAACCATATAGCTTAGATATAACTAAAATTAAAACAAAAAATAAAGAATAATTTAATGAAGCATTATGATGAAATGACTAATTCTAATTAAGTGGAATTTACTGCATGAAAATAAAATTGGGATGAGGTATGGACTATTGAGCATAGAAATATAGGATAAGCATAGTTGCAGACAATTGTGTTCATTAAGAAAACTGAAAGAGGAACTCACTGTATCCTGCTTCCATAAGGGTTTAAGGGCATAATGTAGGACTTGAGGGAACTATTAATGATTATTCTTATTTTTCTATGAAATGTTACTAATTAAATACTTAATGTTTCAAAGTCATAAAGGAGGACTTAATTACCTTTAGCTCTCCAGTCCAAGGATGTCGATGTAAACACAGATATAACAGATAAATGTTTATTTAAATAAACATTTGTTTGAGATCATAATATTTAAATGCATGTGCTTATATAGTCTATTCATTCAGCAATACTAGCCTGGTAGATACAGAAATGGTAATATGTCTGGAAGTGTATGAGTGTGAGTGAGGGGATGGCTTGTCTGTGCGTATTGCATTAACTATATCAAGGATGGGACACTAATAGGAAACAAATCTCAGGGAGGCAGGCAAAGTTGTGCAGAGGCCCTCAAATGTTTAGTTCTTGCAATTGCTTATTCCTTCCCCTTCTCACAGAGTGTACTCACCTCTCAGAGAAGGTAGTCATTTCACTTAGAGGTTTTTCTCCAAGTTGATAAGCAACATTTATGTAAAAGATTTTGTTTTTAAAATTGTTTTTATTACTTTTATTTTTTTATATTTTATGTATACAAATATTATACTTCTATTATTCCCCGTCTCTTTATTCTCCTTCCAAATCTTGTGATGCTCCCCTCGGTCATTCTCAAATTCAAGAACTCTTATTTTCTACTTATTGTTCCATATGTAAATATACATTTAAAAGTACAATATGCTGAGCAAATTTAGTATTGTTCATATTGTTGGTATCAGGAACCACTTTTGCCTCCAGCAGTGATGTCACCTGCAGGTGACAGGGTCCTGCGCATCTGTTGCCATGGCAATGATGATACATTCCCAGCGTTCACCTTTCAGCTCCCACCTTTACCTGGGAGTAGTTATGTCACAGTTTAAATAAAAGGCTGACCCTTCCTGTCCCTTTCCTCTTTCTTTTTGTCTTTTTTTCTCTCTCCCCACTTCTGTCAACATCATCCTCAATAAAACTCTTCCAAGTGGACCTGTATTGGCCTGTTGTGGTCTGTTGGGACAGGAGCCGCGATTCCATCACAACACATATGAAAATATGTTAGGGACTACTGCTTGGGATTGGATAACTTTATTATGGGGCTTGTCTGTTGAGAAGACTTGTGGTCTCATTCTCAGCAGCCATTAATTTTCTATTGTTCTTCTACCAAGGATTGGCCTTTCTGAGATCTCACATACATGTTGGTGTGAGTACTGATGTTGTTTGTCTCGTCTTGTTTAGTCATGTGTGTTGAGATTTCCTGGTGTAACTTTCCTATCATATAAAGGAAAGATAATCTCACAGTAGACATCCAAGTCTTCTGGGTTTTAGCCTTTTAGTCACCCTTTTCACAATTTTCCTTCTGCCTTGGGCATTCCATTCTTTTGCTGTTGTTGTTTGTTGTTTTGTAATGTTTTAACGGTAACCAAATGGGTAATCAAATTGCCAACATTTATCTGCCTCTGGGGACAGTATAGGAGGGTTTGCAGAGGGGAAACCGGGAAAGAGGATAACATTGGAAATGTGAATAAATGAAATATTCATTTAAAAAGAAAAGAAAAGATCATTCTCTTAATGATAACTATCTGCTACTAAATTAAATTCTTTGAGAAAGGTTGAAAGCTAAATCTATTTTAAAGGATGAGTACTTAGATTCAGCAAAAAAAAAAATTACTAGTTAAGGAAAGTGAAATCAGGGGCTTTCTCCTAAGGTCTAGAAATGTTATAGCCATTCAGAGGGTAATAGGTTTGAAGTATGAGACACAAATTCCCACCTACTGAGTGGACCTTAAGCCTAGTGAGATTGCTTTATTACCTCCTGATAGAAGTGCTCCACTTGCACCTTTGACGACATGTTTCTCTTCTGTTCCTGACTGTGGTTATTAGTTATTACAGATCCGTAGAACTATTGATTCATTTTCTCACTTTGCAACTTACTCAGATCTGGGACCATGAAAGTGAGTCCTTTGGGTGGAGGCTTCCAGGTCAGCTCCAACTCATTTTCTCCACTAACTGTGAAATAAATGTGTGAATTCTTCAGCCATAGGGTCTTACCTTCATTTCTGGGAAGGAACCAAAGTAAACAGTAATAATTGATATTGTTTTGGAACACTTTGTTCTCTGCTGTTCATCAACTGCAAAGGTTCTCTATGCTCTTTGTGGGTGGGAGCTCCCACCTCAAATGAACCAACCCAGAAAAACCCCTACTGGTGTGATCAGCCGCTGATGCTGGTTATTTCTGGTTGTAGTCAAGTTGACAACCAAGAATGAGCATCATATCATAGATACCTAGGTTGTTATCATTCCCTAGCTAATGGTGACTGAGCGACAGTGAACATGTCTGAGAGATTGCCTATGGAGGAGAAAGACCATGTTGATCACAAGCCAACAATGGCATGGGTGGGTGTTGTGGTAGACTTACTTTTACGTTTTGAGAACACTCCACCCTGATTCACATAAGCAATGTCACCAAAACTGAATGAACATTTCATTGAAGGCATTATCTCTCAGTTTTTTTTTCTTGATGTTAGCAGTTCTGAATGTGGGTAATATAACAGTCACAATTTTCTTTTAATTTGCACTCTCATAATAACAAAAAATGATGAACAAATATTGAGGTATCCTATTAGTCATATTTTTTAGCAACTATCATTCAAAGACTTTAGGACTGAAGTAATCTGTATAAAATATTAGGCAGTCTAAATGTATCCAATTATGGGAATAGGGAATTTTCTACTAGCTGTGTCAGACACACAGTTGTAACAATTATGATCTATCTTAATAAGGATATCAGAATAATTTACAAACTCATAGGAGCATAGCAACGAATAATAAAGTGTAACATAATAATACTGTGGGAACATAATACTCTGTCATTTTTAACATAATTTTTGAACTTATTAATGCTTTGTTTTATCCATGTCAGTGTCTAAACAATGGATACGTGTTAAGGAAAATATTAAATTAATAAGTGTATATTTTAAAATTTAAGAAAATGAAAATGAAAAGATCAGTTTTAATACAATTGATATGCATGAAACAGTTCACTGTAAATCATTTTTTAATTTTTTGAATATCCTTATACAGATTTGTCAGTGGAATGAGTCTTCATAACTCCAGTCTTGATCACATGTCCTTCAGCGATTGTTTATTTCCCCATCAAGATTTCCCAGTCTGCCGGTCCGATAAAGACTCTGTGCTCCTTCTGCTGGTGTGTTGAGCTGTCCACGTGCAGTGAAGGTCAGCTATCTGTGTTGCTGTATCTCTTTCTTTCTTGAGTAATGCCTTTCAAATGGAAGATTTTCTTATTCAGATCAGATATTTATCAATCCTGATGAAGCCCATAGTCTTTTTTCTCCTATAATATAAACAAAACCTCTCCTCCAAAGTAACACATTCCCTGACTTCCATTCTGATGTTAAAACATCTTCATTCTACACAAGTTGACTTAATTCAGCTGTTTTTCTACTATCCCGTGTCTTTCAGCTAATCTTATTTCCCATTTCTGTTTATCAAGATACAATTCAATATTTATGAATCCAAACATAAACTAGTCACTTAGGCACTCGTAATGCATGTCTGGTTTCACACCAGTAAGCCAGGTTTCTTGTTCAGAAACAATTCAGTCATATTACATAAGATGCCACTATATAGTGTCTCTAATACCTGGTTAGTTTTCTCATCAATGCTTTTTCTATAAAGGCCCAAAAATTCTGAATAATGCAAGGTGGAAAAATTTTAAGAATCTGTGGGGATGGAGAACACCAAGGAAACCAAGCCTTTAGAATGTGGCTGGACTTATGAACTCACAGACACTGTGGTAGCATGCACAGGGCCAGTGCAGCCATAGACCTGATCAGATACAAGCACTAAGAGGGAACTGGACAAAAGTCCCTGTTGCTAACTACTTAAATCGATTATCACTATCAAATGAGAGTAGTAGTTTTTCTTCAGCAGTGTCTCACTGGGTATACAAAGCATTCTTAAGGCTTGACTCCAAATCCAGTGAAAGATAGTCAATACAAACTAAGTTGCAGTTCCTTTTCTTATAATGATTTGTCAGTTTTCTTTTTCTTTAATCATTTGTTTTTTTACATTTTAAATGATATCTCTTTTCCTGGTTACCCCTCCACAAACCCCCATCCCATCTCACATCTTACTCCTCTCCTTTGCTCCTCCACCCTCTCATCTACTTCCATCTCAGTGCTCTAGCATCCCCCTGTGCTGAGGCATCAAGCCTTCACAGGACCAAAGGCCTACCTCCCATTGATGTCAGACAATGCATCCTCTGCTATATGTGTGTCTGGAGCCATGACTCCCTCCATGTATACCCTTTGGTTGGTGGTTTAGTCCCTGGGAGGTCTGGGTGGTCCAGTTAGATGATCTTCTTTTTCCTGTGGGGTTGTAATTCCCTTCAGCTCCTTCAGTCCTTCCCCTAGCTCTTTCATTGGGTCCTCAGGTTCACTCTGATGGTGGACTAGGAGTATCTGCATCTGTATTGGTCAGGTGCTGGTAGAACATCTCAGGGAACAGCCACACCAGGTTCCTGACAGCATGCACTTCTTGGCATCAGCAGTAGATGTATCCTTAGGTGGGGCGGACTCTGTATGGCCTCTCCTTCAGTTTCTGCTCCATTTTTTGCCCCTGTCTTTCCACTGGATGGAAACATTTCTAAGTTGAAAATTTTGAGAAGCTTAGGTGGCCCCATCATTCAACTGGGAGCCATGCCTACCCACTGCAGGTGGTCTCTACAGGTTGTATTTCCTGTTTGCTGAGTATTTTGGCTAAGGTCATCACATTTTGGTCACCAAAAACCATATGTAGCTGAAGAAGAAGGAAGAACAGAGTGTAGATGCTTCAATCCAACATAGAACAGAGAATAAAATAATAACTGGAGGTAGAGGGAGGGAGCAACATAAGAGGGAGAGGGGAAGTGGAGGGACAATGGGGGGAGGATCAGGCATCGGAAAGGACTAGGGAGAAGTACATAGGGTCAGCAAATTAAATAGAAATATGTAGCAGTGAGGAACGGGGGACTAGGGGTAGCTGCTAGAAAGTCCCAGACTCCAGGACCCAACAGTGATGACTTGTCAAGGTTTCTTGAAAAGATTTAACTCACTTGCCTTACATGTCCTTTTGGTCTATATTATGGCTACCAGTTCTTGTTGCTTCTGAGATTTTTCAATGTTTCTGTACCTGTATCTTGAGCATTTTACTTTTCACTCTTTTCCTTCTGTTTGTTCTGTCTCATTCCAGTTTGGTTGTTGTTGTTGTTGTTGTTATTATTATTATTATTATTATTATTATTGTGGTGGTGGTGGTGGTGGTGGTTTTTATAGCTGCAATTATGGTTTAGATGCTGTTTTATGTCTTAATGAGTCAGAGTTAAAAATTATAGATTTGGATGGGTGGAGAAGTTGGCATTTCTATACATTAAAAAAGGATTACCATGGATCACACACCGATACGTAAGAAACTAAAGTAGGAAAAAAAATGTATCCCAGAATAAACACATATCTGTTCTTAAATGAACATGTGTTATGGCTAAGACATTTAACTTCCTTTTAAGAGATTTCAAAAGCATTTAATTTGAAAAGTATTGTAATATGAAATATTTAACCTCTAAGAAAATGTGTCGAGTCCATGAATTGTGTCAAAAACTTTTGGACTAAATTTAACACCCTTAATTATCTGAAATGAAACAAGAATTAAAAGGGTAAAATTGCCTTATCTTAATCAACTGCAGAGTAAAATTGGGCACAGGAAAAAAAATATTGATGACTGTCATTCCCAAATGGAGGTGCTGGCTAGCTGATGGCTCAGGCTTGTCTCTCCTCGCTCTTGATTCCTCTTCCCATGTGATCCCTTACTGATGCTCCAGTAACCGCAGCAGTTGTATGGAATTTCCCACAACACTTAGGAGACTCTTGGCCTTCTGCTCATGGGAATAGTTTCCTGATGCTTAAATTAGAACCTAAGAACTTTTAAATAGCAGATTTCCACATTGGGGTTCAAGGACCAAAAGTTTTAAACACGATGCTCTAAATTGGAATTTTGGTGTAAGGTAGTGATGTAGAAATTGGTACAATTAAATGAAAAAGTATTTCAATTGTAATAGATATAGCA
Organism: Rattus rattus; assembly: GCF_011064425.1. Taxonomy (NCBI): domain Eukaryota; kingdom Metazoa; phylum Chordata; class Mammalia; order Rodentia; family Muridae; genus Rattus; species Rattus rattus. The sequence goes on from NC_046165.1 coordinate 16,993,489, forward strand.
GAGTCATCAAACAATCCCAATACAATGCCACTCAAATGAGTCATCGAGGAAAAACGTGGAGATTTTGAGAACATCTGTATTTGATATAATTTATGGAACTACACATATTCGGTTCTATACAATCTAAAACTAACTCCTACAGTAGAAAGAATTATGTACAGTTTGAAAAATTAACCAATTAAAGACTACTTTGGTGATTCCCAAAGGCATTTAAAACTACTTCATTTATATTGAAAATAGATTACACTTTCTTAGGGAACAAAATGAATTTCTTTAACTACAAGCATCATTGTAATTTTTATATCACAAACAAATTTCTCTAACTTCTATTATCCTGAAAAAATTAATTATAGATATTCAGAAGATCACAAATTACTGACTAGGATTAATAGAACAATATACACTATTGTTATCCATCTGTAAAGTATTTTATATATATGCAAAAGTGCAATAGTATTTTATATTGAGAAATGATTTCATTGAAAATCTTTACTAAGTTTTTAGTGTATTTCTTTTTGCACAGTAGCAAAGTGAAAGGAAATAATATACTTTCATTCTTCAAGCAAATTTATAAATACTTGAATTCCTCTTATTACAAAAAAAAGCACAGCCTGATGTTGTATTCCTTCAGGCAAAATGAATTGAATAATACAGTAAGCATATTTTTAAAAGTTACTCATCAAACACAAAGTATTCACGTAGTTTAACAGGTAAGAGATTCCTGGAGAAGCAATCTCCAAAGAGCGTTTAGAGTCGCCTACTTGTGTGCAACTAAATTAATTTCATTGAAAGCATTAGAGAAGGTTCCCAAAAGCAAATATCATTTCTGTAATTTTACTATTGAAAATTACTTTAATTTGACAATGTTTTATTAACAGAGGAGAACTAATATTTTTAAAGAAATAATAAAACAATTTGTCAAACTGTAAATTTACCTAATCAAATTACCATCCCAAGAAAAAGACAGATAACAGTGAGCTGTTATCATGTCATAGTTTATAAACTTATCTATTGTAAACACACACCATTTTCCATTCTAGAAAGTTCCTTTTGAAGTATTTGATCATACTGCACATGAACATATTAGCCACTAACAGTCATATTTAAGTTGGTGCAAATATAATTTTAGAAAAACAGTCGAGTATTCCAAAATAACTTGTGGCATTTACATCCCTATGTGAAATTGACACATTTAAATGAAAGCAAGATTCCTATCCAAATGAAATAAAATTAATGCTTATATTCTATATGCTCTGTGTATCAGGGGTACATGGCTGTGTACAATTTGAATTATAAAAAAATCTTACGGGGTTGGGGATTTAGCTCAGTGGTAGAGCGTTTGCCTAGCAAGCGCAAGGCCCTGGGTTCGGTCCTCAGTTCCGGAAAAAAAAAATCTTACATTCATTATCATTTTAAAATTGTGTAAGAAGAATGTTTTTAAATGAACTAATATTAGTTATTTGCATGTCTATGAGTACTAGCGGTAGTAAAATACCTACAAATATCAAAAATGATGATAAATAGCATTATTACTCCATTTTTCTTATCCCTTAAAGATAAACCTAGAGATTACCTCTAAATCCATCACTAACATAATAATTCTTCAATTTAGTTTAATATTAAAATTATGAATACTGTAAACCAATACTGGAATGAGATTTTTTTCCCAAGGAGTTAAACTAAAAGCTTAAGCAAATACTCAAACTCTAAGGACAAGAATTATTTCAGCTACATCTAAGTAGCAATGGGTAAGCAAATTTATGCAAATTGTCCTTCTATGGAAACTAACAGAAATTCTACAAAGAAGCATCTTATTACATGCCCTAAAATACAAAACAATCTGTATAGGATAACCCTAAATATTTATTTTTTAAAAGATAAGTTTATTTCTTTTAAGACTTCACCATTCTACAAGAATCATTTCTCAAATTGTTTTACTGAGTAGTCAATGTACTGAGACAAGGGTCATATTTGCTACAAATCAACACATTTTATTTGTAATGATTATGATATTACATCCCAGAACTGTGGTAAATTTACCTCATTTTATTCAAAAATATTTTATCTTTTCTGGAATATTTGATGGATATATGACTTAAGATTATATTATTTCATCTCCAAACATTTTTGGATTTTCACGCCTCTGCTGTTTTTATTATATTTTTAATTCCATCTAAAAATACATTTGGTAGAACTTCTATCCTAATAAAATTTTAAGACATGCTTTATGACCCTGAATCTGGAGGATTGTAGTGAATGTTCCTTGAGAGAGATACAAAAAAATGTGTGTTTATCTGGTTTCAGAGGGAGTGCCATGAAATTTGCACTCCCATCACTTTGATTGATAGAGCTATTCAACTCAGATGCATTTTTACTGGTTTTCTGTCTCATTGATCTATCATTTACTGATGGAGTTATTGGAGCATCCAACGGAAGTCATTTGCATATTTTATCTTTCAATCTATACTAGCAGTTTTGCTTTTTGTCTTTATGTACCTTTCTGTTAGGCAGTGGGAGGAAAATGTCTCCTTAAAATTAAAAACTCAAATACAACTTCACGATATAAATTCTCATCCTTTTAAAGAAACAGAAAATCACTAAAAAAAAAATACAGAGAATATTTATCATTAGGATAATGTGTTTTTCAGGATTGTTCCAAAATAATCGATACATTAAATATAGTTATAATGCCGTGCTAGTAATTGACTTTATAGGTTTCAGTTAGCATGATAATTGTTGGATTATTTAAAAAGCTTTGTAGAAGACAAAAGGTACGGTATACTCAATACAACACTGAAGAAGGGGAAATCATCATGTCGCATTTACTGATTGACCTCTGCTCAGCAGTGTGAAATTAACATTTTTTTATGAGTTTGTGACTGCATGATTTCTTTCCACATTTATTAATAGTTACTCATGGAAAATGCAAACTAAAATTCTTAGCGGACCGACTCTCATCAGAATGGTTATTATCAGGGAAACTGTTGTGGTAAATAATAAAAAGGTGCTGACACCATTGGACCACATGGTACTGCGGGGCATCTTTAGCTCGTTGGCTCCATGCTGCCCCCAAGTATTCTCAGACTTCGGCGGTCCATGAGCCAGTACACCCTGGCCCCTTGCCATGCTGCTCCTTACAGTTAGTTCCAGCACTGGAGGACCATATGGCACTAACCATAATACATCTCTGGTTAGCATCTTTCCCAGCGGCTTTGTACTAGCCCGAACTCTTTGGTTCTAGTTACCTGGTAAAATTAAGGCTCTAAAATACCAGGATGGGGCTGGCCTATTGCAGATCCTTGCCACAGACTCTGCCCTCACTCCCAACAATTGGCCCCTGGTAATTAAGCTAATAACTCCCAACTACTCAATATACTGTAACTTAATCATGTGTATATGTTCAATTCTCAACCCTCTTTTTAAAAATGTGGTACATTTACACAACACAGCTATCAAGAACAATGACTTCATGAAATTCATAGGCAAATGGAATAAACTAGAAAATATCATCCTGAGTGAGGTAACCCAATCACACTCATTGATAAATGGATATTAGCCCAAAAGCTCGAATTACCCAAAATGCAATCCATAGACCACAGGAAGCTCAAGAAGGATGACAAAAATGCGGATGCTCCCAATCCTTCTAAAAGGGAAAAAAATATCCATAGGAGGAGATATGGAAGCAAAATTTAGAGCAGCAACTGAAGGAATGGCCATTCAAAGCCTGCCCCACATGTGGCCCATATATATACGGCCACCAAAACTAGATTGATGAAGCTAAAAAGTGCATGCTGAAAGGGACCGGATATAGATATCTCTCAGGGAAGACACATACAGAGCACATTCAATACAGAGGTCAATGCTAGCAGCAAACTACTGAACTGAGAACAGAACCCCCTTTGGGGGAATTAGAGGAAGTATTGAAGGAGTTGAAGGAGCTTGCAACCCCATAAGAACAACAACATGCCAACCAACCAGAGCTTCCAGGGACTAAACCACTACCGAAAGACTGTACATGGACTGACCCAGGGCTCCAACTGCATATGTAGCAGAGAATAGCCTTGTTGGGGCACCAGTGGAAGGGGAAGCCCTTGGTCCTGCCAAGGTTGAACCCCCAGTACATTTGAATGACTGGGGAGTGCAATAAGGGGGTTGTATAGTGGGAACACCCATATGGGGGAGGGGAGAGGGGGCTTGGGACAGGAAACTAGGAAAGGGAATAATAACATTTGAAATGTTAGTAAAGAAATATATAGAATAAAAACCTATCTCAATCCTCAATACATCTACACAATAACAACAAAAGGATGAAAATATAAACCGCTCACCGAGATAACATAAACTGACCTATAGAAATCCATCCTTTGAGAAATATTCATAACAATCTGTATTTATGTGGAGATGCATAGCGATGGATCATTTATGTCTGCCTCCATGTTACCTCTGCTACTTTCTCCTTCCCCCTTTGTTCCCTCCTACCCTTTCTTCTCGTCTAATGACAGGCCTTGTTTTATCTTGTGTCTGCCTTCACCTTCATAATGACATCAGCAACAGGAATCGGCAGCAAATGCTGGTAAGTATATATTTGTGTATACACACACACACACACACACACACATATATATATATATACACATACATATATACATACATATATACACACATATAAAATATATATATATATTTACCGATATGCATGTAAAGGGTTTAAAGGCTTGAAGTTTAAGGAGAGTGAACGAAATGAAGAAGTATAGTACACTTTAATATTGAAATTAAAATAATATAATAGAATTATAGGACTCAAACTTCATCTTCATACTGAGATGTTTATATACACGTACGTACTAACATTTATTCAGAAAATTAATGATATGAAATTGCCAAGATGTCAATCAGGAGATAAATGTAAAAGGAAACTATGGTACATGTATATAATAAGATTTTAATCAGTGATAAAGAATAATTAGATTAAATGCTCAAGGAATGGTTCTTAAAATTATGTTAAGTGAATTCATACAAATTCAGAACTGCAGAGTCCTCATAGTCTTTCTTAAATGCAGATTGCAGCTTGCAATATGCATGTGTTTGAACTGGTGTACATATAGATCAAATACCAGAGATCTGGGAGAAGAGAGATTCTAAGAACTCAATGAGGGTGACTTTAGCCAAATGCTCGATATTGGGAAGAGGGACCTCAAATAGCCCACCTCCAACAGGGTTACTAACCCACAGTCAAAATTTCTGACCCAGAATTGTCCCTGTCTAAAAAATCTTCAGGGACAAAAATAGAGAAGAGACTGAAGAAAAAGTGGTCCAATGACAGGCCAACTTGGGAACCATCTCATTGCGGACACCAAGGCCTGACACATTTACTCATGTTATGGTATGTTTCTAGACAGGAGCCTAGCATACCTATCCTCTGAGAGGTCCTACCAGCAGCTTACTGGGATAGAAGCAGATATTTATATTCAGTCCAACCATTGGACTGAAGGAGAGAACCATTATGCTTGAATTAGGGGAAGGATTGAAGAAACTGAAGGAGAAAGCAATCCCATAGGAAGACCAGCGGTCTCAACTTACCCAGAGCCCTAGAAGATCCCAAAGACTCAGACATTAACCAGGAGCGTACACAGGCTGGTCCAAGGCACCTGGCACAAATACAGCAGAGGTCGGCCTGGTCAAGCTTTAGTGGGAGAAGATGCACTTAATCCTGGAGACTTGAGGTCCCAGAGAAGGGCAAGGCCTGCCACATTCTCAGAGGCACAAAGGCTAGCAGGAAGAGAAATGGGATGAGCAACTATGGCAGGGGTGAAATGAGGAGTGGGACAATGATGGGAATGTAAATAAGTAAGATAATAAAAATTGAAAAAAAGGAAAAAAGTATAAAGAAGACCAAAAAGATTAACTATCTGAAAATATCATCATAATATCTAATTTTTAATAATTGAAACTTTAAGTTTTATACACAATGTATTATTTATATAAGTACATTATATTTATATGTTTAATATATTGTATATTTATAATATAATAAGTTTATATTTTGCATATAACATGTGTTTTGATCAAACTCCATTCCATTCCTTCATCGTCCTTCCTAATTATCCCACTGTTTTCCACACAACTTCATGTGCTCTTTTATTCCAATTAATTTTGCCTGCAAGTTTAAGCATATGGCATTCCTTGCTGCAACATTGATAGTCCCCGAGGAGCGGGATTTCTGAGAAAAACAAAACAACAACAGCAACAACACAACTGATTTTTTTCTCCTCTAGCAGCTCACTAGCCAATATCTCCTCAACAAAGGACACAGCCTCATGGTACCCATCTCTATTCCTGCTGGGACTCTAGTTGGCCTTACCTAGGGGAGGTAGAGAGTGACAACCACTGGGAAACCCCGTGTGGAATACCCCTATCAAATCCTGCTCTTCTGCTACAGCCACCTGCTACGCGGGCTCCCAGTCTTCTTATTCCCCGATACAATAGAGTTAACAGGGGGAAGGAGTAAGTTAGGGCTATTTCATTGAGAACACAGTCGTCTCTCCTTGGGCATCAGGCAGATAAGGGTGTCTGTATTATGGCGAAAAGAAGCTTCTCTGATGTGAACTATGAAATGCACCGAACAACAGTGACAAAGATTAACTGGGAAGACGCCATTGCCATGTGCATTTAGAAGGTTGACAGTACTGTATACTCTCTTAGGGCCTATGAAATTGTGCTCACAGGTTTTGGGTCCAAAAATTACATCTCTATCACATAATATGCTCAAAAGTCCTACATACTACATGCATTTAACATACTGGAGCATAATAATATACTTATGAGACAATTTCTATTTAAAAGTTATTTAAATATAATGAACAATCTGGTTATATTACTTTAACTCAATTGCTCTAATTCAATGATTAGCATGGGACAGTAATCCGTGGAGTTATTAGGGAGCTGCCTAAACAGGTTGGACTTTTGTAAAGTAAGATTTAAAAAAAAACTTAATTATTTTAATTTTTTTCTGGAGAAACTGAGCTGTAGCCTCAAGGATTAGGTTATTTATGTCACTATTTTAATATAGTGTGATGTACTTTCTGCTTACTTCACTTTTAACAGGAAAAAATTCAGACTAATTCATAAGCACATGAGTTAATATAAATTTTTGTGCTTGTCTTCATTTGTATGATTTCATCAATATGATGAATATTATACAAATAAGAATATGAAACGTATTTCATATTCTTATTTGTATAATAAGTTTAAGTCACTTTCATTCATTTTTCCTCTCTCCTGTCTTCTTTCTACCACTGAAATCCTTCCTCATACTGAGTAAGCCGCTGCAACACTCACTTAATAACATGTACTACCAGGGGCAAAGAACACAAGAGATGAGGCTAGAGAGATGTGAGGCAAAAATATGTCTTCTGGACAAGACGGAGGTGTTACATCTATGGACTCACTCAGCTGTGGTTAGGGAAAGGAGACCCTGAAAATTACTGGGCCTGTCACATGTTTAACATGGACAGAGGACAGCTTATTTGGGAATATTGAAATCTAATAGGTGGTAATGAAGGGGTGTCATTTTCTTCTGTGGTGTAGCCTACATAACATAAACTAGCACTTGGGTTGATCAAAAGTATCTCTAAATCACACAGATCACCAGAAATGTTGATACTGAGGCTAAACAAAGAATATTCGTTATTAAAATTTGATTAAAAGTATAAAGACACAAGGTTAACGTGTACATGATAAAATTATCATGATTTTGACATTGACAGAGGACAGCTTATTTGGGAATATTGAAATCTAATAGGTGGTAATGAAGGGGTGTCATTTTCTTCTTGGTGTAGCCACATTATTATTTCTCTTGGTCTGGATAACAAAGGCAAGCGTTGTTTCTTATACTATAGACCAAGGCTTCCTTCTACATGCTCATCACAACTACATTAGTCACAAAAGTACCACTGCTAGATTACGTTGTATTAAGAACAATTCTCTAGTCTGTGGAACCTCTACAAATTTACCAAGCACATGTTGTAGTAAATTCTCCAATCCAAATATGCCTGTGTAATGAAAACACAACTCAGTTAACATGAATAAAAGCTGAGCACCTAGATTGGGCAGATCTACCACTGCACTACTCTATGCCCCAGCTAGGAGATCCCTTATAATTGGTGGTTTCTCCAGGCCACGTGCTTCAGCTCCATCTTCCTTCCACCTCCTCTTCCTCTGTCTTCCCCTTCTCTGCTCTCTTCCCCAAACTTTTCTCCACCTTCCCTTCTCTGCCCAATCACTGGCTCTAGCCTTTGTTTTACAGTTAAAATAGGGAGAAGGTTGTGATGAAGTCACCCGGGTATGTGATTCACTTCTTGTCCCAGGCAGTCTTCCTTTGGGAAGCGTAATTAGCATCAAAATACAAACTGTACCAGGGCAATCCGCACAAGCATTATTTCCTGACAAAGATCCCATAGGTCTATATGCATCAGGACTCCACAGCTCACATCTTGCTTCAATTCCCGGCAACACCTTGTAGCCTTTGTCTGATGCTCATCAACACAAGGTTAGCCTCACGTTTTGTAAACAGTAGTGAGAGCGATGCCTCTTTATTTCAGCTCTTTATCTGTAGACATCACTCCTCATAAGGCTGAAAACGTATCATCTGGCATTTGCTGTACTTTCAGACAACTCCTGTGAGACAAATACTATCCCTAACAATGGGTGGAAAATATTGACTCTAACTATTCCATTCCATCAGAGAAATCAGACACCAGTAGAACTAACAACACATACATAAATGTAAGAGAACATGCTGAGTCTTTGGCAGCTCTGTGGTGTTCTAAAGACAACTCCTTGGAAGGCAAGTTACAGCCTTAGGGCATGGGAGAAGGTATTACTGGTGTCCATATATTAAAAAAGAAAAAAAATATCTTTGTTTGTCTGGTTAAATTTTAGTGGATATCTCAGCTCATAGAAAAGATTGAAAAATGAAGGACTTTCACGTGCCCATTCCCTACCTCAGACGTATAATGTGAATTATCTTAGATCTCTTTCTATTTGGTAGCCCAAAGCAATCTCAGCTGATACTATTTTATAGATTCCATTTTATGTTCAGTGAAGTTTTAATCATAATATAAAGCCAACGAATATTTTATATCTTCATATCATTTTATTTTATTTTTTTTTATTAACTTGAGTATTTCTTATATACATTTCAAGTGTTACTCCCTTTCCCGGTTTCCGGGCAAACATCCCCCTCCACCCTCCCCTTCTTTATGGGTGTGCCCCCCCCATCCTCCCCATTGCCGCCTCCCCCAACAATCATGTTCACTGGGGGTTCAGTCTTAGCAGGACCAAGGTCTCCCCTTCCACTGGTGCTCTTACTAGGATATTCACTGCTACCTGTGAGGTCAGAGTCCAGGGTCAGTCCGTGTATAGTCTTTAGGTAGTGGCTTAGTCCCTGGAAGCTCTGGTTGCTTGGCATTGTTGTACATATGGGGTCTCGAGCCCCTTCAAGCTCTTCCAGTTCTTTCTCTGATTCCTTCAACGGGGGTCCTATTCTCAGTTCAGTAGTTTGCTGCTGGCATTCGCCTCTGTGTTTGCTGTATTCTGGCTGTGTCTCTCAGGAGCGATCTACATCCGGCTCCTGTCGGCCTGCACTTCTTTGCTTCATCATTTTAAAAGAACATAGATATGTCACTTTCTTTTTATGAAAACCATTTTAAAATTTATTTTAAATCATTTGTAACAGAAAAATAAGTATAGAATGAGAGCTGTGTATTTACCGTATATACTATTTCTTCTCTAACAAAAGTAGTATTGATAAACTATTACAGAACAAAGCACAAAGGTCAAGAGTGGAGATAGCCCTTAAGTTAAAACTGATTACACGGTGACTGGAAGCGCATGAATAGCAAACTCCCAACAGCACTAACTGCTCTGAAACACCTGGTTACAATTTTCTACTCTTCAACTTCTTCCTCTTGCTTTAATGCACTATATCATTTTTGACCCTCACTAAAACACGCAGATGCTACTCTTCTATTAGCCTGCAGGCAAGAGTAGCACCACAGAGAGAAATAAGGTTGAAAGCCACCCGTGCCAACTGAATGCTAGCCTAGGTTCTTCTGAAATCTGAGCCTTGTAAAATGAACAAACCTCTATTTTATAACCACGATTAAAGTTAACGAATGTACCTGGACCAGCAATAGACTGATTACCCATCCTGCAGGTTTGTTAACAGATCAGATCGTGTCTTCTATGAAGAGGCTTCTGATAATAGGCAAGGAGAGATGTGCTGGGATAGACTTTTAATGCACATTTTGCCTGAAGCCATCCTAAAGAACACAAGATAGAGACGGTTATTTACTTGCCTGATGGAGAAAATCTTAGGCTTTCTAGAATACCAAAGCAAGCACTGTCATCCTAAAGCTTAATATGAGCTCATAACACTGGTCCAATTAAGTGAAGGGCCCCACAGCCACCTGTATTTCTGTCAGTGTATGTATCCCCAGGGCGCAGTCAGTAGCATATAATAATTCAGGAATGATTGCCTGAAAGGTTTTATTGGACTCACTCAGTTAACTCAGATAAAATACAGAGAAAAAGAAAAACTTGCAGGTGACTGGATGAGTTTCAGTTCCCGGTGTTTGTTTTTTTTATGCATAGAAATGTAATATCTGGTTAATGGGAAGAGATACAGAGGTGATTTGCCTAATAAGTTCGCAAATCTCAAATTTCTTCAGTCCCTCTCACCCCCACCCTCCACACCAAGGAAAAATGATGCGGCCCCTCACGAAAGGGCTCTCCAACATACCCAGCTTTAGTTGGTTGTTTTGTATTGTAAACAGGTAAACTGTGTGTTTGCCTGGAGGCAGCAGGGTTCATTTAAATTCATACTTTCTTTTCCTTAGACCGCACTTGCTGGTTTTACTTTTTAATAGTAAGATTTTATCTCTTTTTTTTCTTGGTTATTTTATTTATTTACATTTCCTATGTTCTTTCTCTCCTGTTTTCCCCTCTGTAATACCCCCATATCATTCCCCTTCTCCTTTGTCTCTAAGTGGGTGCTCCTCCACCTACCCACTCCTACCTCACAGCTCCAGCATCCTCCTCTCCAGGACCAGCCTTCCCATTGATGCCAGATAAGGTAATCCTCTGCTATGTATGTCGCTGGAGCCATGTATCCCTCCATGTATGATTTACTCCCTGGGAGCTTTTTTGGGGGGTAGTGTCCAGTTAGTTGATATTGCTGTTTTTCTTATGGGGTTGTAATCCCTTTCAGCTCCTTCATTTCTTCCCCTAACTCTTCCATTGGGGTCCCCAGGCTTAGTCTGATGGTTGGCTGTAACTACCTGCATCTGTATTAGTCTGGTACTGGCAGAGCCTCTCAAGGGAAAGCTATACCAGGCTCCTGTCAGCAACCACTTCTTGGCATAAGCAATAGTATCAGGTTTGATGTGTGCAGATGGATTGAATCCCTAGGTGGAGCAGTCTCTGGTCACCTTTCCTTCAGCCTCTGCGTCTCTGCTCCATCTTTTTGACCCTGCATTTCCTTTGGACAGGAACAATTTTAGGTTCACAAATTTGAGATGGGTGGGTGGCCCCACCCCTCAAGTGGGGCCCATGCCTATCTACTAGAGGTGGTCTCTACAGGTTCTATCATTTCTGGGAGCAGAACCTTTTTGTGTTTGATCAAGGCATGACAGGGCAGACAGCGATCCATGTAAGAATATTTGAATACTGATGATGAGTTAGACAAGAAAGTAAATAGTAAGTTCGATGAAATTTGTGCAATTTTTAGTTTATTGTGCCTTAATTTTAGTAATATAAAATACCTGTTCCCCTACTGAGTCTAGTATTTTAACAACTGTGTGAAACATTTATTGGTCACATCATTGATCTTGGCTTCAGTCACCCAGCTTGTCACACACTAGGGCATCATTCTTCTATTCATTTTGGCACCCTGTATTCAATCTTCCCTCTCATCTCCCTTTTATCTTTCTTCCATCTCTTGTCATGTCCATTATACATATGACTAGATTCATACATAAGAGATATTATGCTGTATGTTTCTCTCTATGTGTGCATTATCTCCTGTTCGGTTATTTTTTTCTGCAGTTAAAAACTTTGATGTTTATGGGCGAATGATATTCTAAAATAATATTTACTCATCCTTAATTCTTTCATGTATCGATGACTTTTTCACGGATTTGTTATCTTTAATAATATTAAATATTCTGTAGGAAAGAGAAGAGTTGGTCTCTATAATTTGGATCACAAATTCTTTAGGGATAGATGATGCAATCTGTTCCCTAGAAACTACCCCTCTCCAGCCACTGTGATCCAATTCAAGAGCAACATCAGGATATGAAGCCCAAACTCACACCTGTCGCATTTTTCCCTGGTGTTAAGTCAATCTTTTGAATTCCCCATTACGTGTTATCAAGGGAATTGCAAAACGTCCTTGAGCATAGATGATTAAGGTAAAATTTATGAACAACAGATTTTTCCCTTTGGCAAAGATAAATTGTGTTTCCATGTAAAACTGGCAGCACTGACTTAGTTGATTTGCTGTGCCCTTCAGTTTTGAAGGTACCAGAAAAGCATAATGTTTTAAATGAGTGAATAGAAAAATTTGTAATTTGGCTCACAAGAAATTGTTTTTCTTGTACTATGTCATGTAAGAATTTCATGCAAAAAATTAAAAATATAATATGTATAAATAGTTTTTTAAGTGAGCATATGTAAAAGTCTTAAGGAAAGCAACCCTGGGGCCCAAAGGGGGTTGCTTGACTCTCACTCAGAAGGGGAGAAATACAGTCAGCAGAGGTGGAGGGGCGAAGGAACTGAGTGGGAGAGGGGGTGTGGAGGGGAACAGGGATGCTTATATATGGGAGACAGCTCCAGTGAGAGTGGAAATCAGTGTGTGGGGGACATCTCTAGAACTAGCTGGAGAATATGGAGGTCTATGGTGATGACCCTAGTTAAGATTCCTACCAACAACAAGAGATACAGAAACTTAAGTTGCCACCTCCTGTAGCCAGGCAAGCCTTCTAATGGAGGAAAGGGAATACCAAACTGCCAACAAAACCTTCAGCCGTAAATTTGTCCTGTCTATAAGATAACGCAGGGACAAAGATGGATCAGAGACTGAGGCAATAGTCAAACAATGACTGCCCCAATTTGAGACCCATCTTTTGTGAGAGAGCCATCCCAGGCACCATTAAAGGTGCTTTATTATGCTAGCAAAGAGAAAACTTACAAAACTGTCTCTTGAGAGGTTTCATTCAGAAGTCAAGGGAAACAGATACAGATACAGAGATCCAGAACTAAACATCAGGCATAGATCAGAGGGCCATGTGGAAGAATAGAGGGAAGAATTGAGCACATAAGAGGGGACAAGGATACCACAAGAAGATCTATGGAGTGAACAAGCCTGGGCTAATATGAGATCACAGACCTTAAATTACCAACCAAAGAGCTTGTAGGGGTTAAACATAGACTCCCTATTCATTTATATAAATGTCTAGTTTGTTCTTAATGTGGGTTCTCTAACAAGTGAAAGAGGGGTTTCCTTGGACTCTGTTGCCTGCAATTGGATATCCTTCCCCTACCTTGACTGCTCAGTTGGGCCTCAGTGGAAGAGAATATGTATAGTTCTGGTGAAACTAGATGTCCCAGCATGGGGTGGTACGCAAGGAATGCTACACCTTCTGTGAGAGAAAGGGGAGGGAATAATAGGGGAAGGGGTTCGTAAGGGTAGAACTGTGAGAAGAGGAGGAAAGAGGGTTGTGACCAGGATGTAAAGTGAACAGTGAATAAAAAAATACATTGTTTATAAAACAAAAAAAAAAAAATAAGAAATACAAAAAAGAAAAGGAGGAAATCATAGGATTGCATTCTGCATGCCATTAATTATAAGAAATAATGAAAAGCATTAAGTCATGAGAGTGTTATGGCCTCTTTTGAACCAGCATTCTCACAATAATAAATGGATAAGGGTTGAAGAAAAAATTGAGTTTGAGTTAATATTCAGTGTTGGTTAACTGTGAAGTCTCAGTAACTGCAGCTATTTTTATAGCCAACAGGTCATGGCCCCGAGACAGTTGTATTCACCTAAGTGGTACATGTGCTGACATCATTTTTGATCATATATAAATATTAAAATTTGTCAGAGTTATTTTGGCCCAGAAATATTGACTAAATTTGATTTCTCAAATGAGTTTTGTGTAAATTTTGTCATTTGGAGTGTAAGGCTTAAAATTTTCCTGCAGAATAAATTCCCTGATAAATATTTTTGAATTGAAACTAACAATATTATCACATCTGACACTAGCTATAGAAGTACATAATTTTTACTTCCTTGTTTCAAGTTACTATTGTTATGAACATTTTATTTCTGTTCGTTTTTAAGGCATACAAAGGAAGCTTGCAACATAGGCATTTATTGGTCACTGGCCTAGAATAGTGATAAAATGATGAAGTGAAAGGATGAAATTTAGGACATAAAGATCTGTAGGGGGTCCCATAATTTATGCTTTAAATTATATAGAATACAGACAGAGAGTTGCGAAGAGCAATTGTCAGGTGGACTGTGGTTATAGCAAGTGTCAGGATGTCAAGCTCGTGGCTTGTCTGCGAATACTGGCATTTTAATCATGGGTGATGGCATTGAATCATCTGGCTTTTCCCTTCAAATCTATGTCAAACATTTATAATAGAAATTTTATAGAATCAATTTTATATAGAGAAGTCTTAGATAATACTTCTTAGATTTAACCCATATGGAAAGCAATCAAAAAATCAATGTCTTTCATAATGATTAAACCACTATAAATGCATATGTTGAATGTAGTTGGAAATAATAATTTTGCGTATCATCAATTTTGTCATTTTATGTGCATCACTGGCTTCAACATATACCATATTAATTGTTAAAATGTCCTTTTTCCAGCTGGTTACGTGTGCTTACCTGTCATCCAACCTACTTGAGAGGCTGGGGCATAAATGTAGCATCAGCCAGGAGGTTCAAGTCAGTTTGGGAAGTAAAGGGAAAAGGTCAAGCACATATATAAATAGTCAATTATCAGATTATTTTTAAAAATCAATCTTCACATGAATATTTTCATTGGCATTATAATCTTTTTCCAACAAGAGTAATTTCCCAACTCACTATTTTTATGTCTTTCTTTTTTTCCTGAACAAGGTTAGGTGGAAAATACTTTTGAAGTAGATATTGGAAAACTACATATAGCGATGGGGCCACCCATCCATCTTCAAAATTTTAACTCAGAATTGCTCCTGTCTAAAGGAAATACAGGGACAAGGAATGGAGCATAAACTGAAGGAATTGCCAAGAAGACCAAAATATGGATGACTCATTCTGTCTAAGAAAGGTGAACACAATATTCATGCAAGGAAATACAGAGACAAAGAGTGGAGCAGAGACTAAAGGAAAGGTCATCCAGTGACTGCCCCACCTGGGGATCCATACCATATGCAGCCACTATTGCTGATGTGAAAAAGTACTTGCTGACAGGAGTCTGATATGGATGTCTCTTGAGAGGCTCTGCCAGAGCTTTAATGATGCAGATGCGGATACTTGCAGCCAACCATTGGACTGAGTATGGGGACCCCAATGGAGGAGTTAGAGAAAGGACTGAAGGAGCTGAAGGAGTTGGCAACCCCATAGGAAGAACAACAATATCAACCTACCAGACCCCCCAGATCTCCCATGGACTAAACCACCAACCAAAGTGTACACATGGCAGGACCCATAGCTCTAGCCACATATGTAGCAGAGGATGGCATTAGCTGGCATCAATAGGAGGAAAAGCCCTTGTTTCTGTGAAGGCTTAATGCCACATTGTACGTGAATGCTGGGTGGTGAGCTCAGAGTGGGTGAGATTGGGAACATCTTCATAGAAGCAGGGGGAGGTGGAGAAGAGAGGGAGGAAAGGGGATGTCATTTGAAATGTAAATACATAAAATATCCAATAAACTAATAATAATAGCAATTTTAGTGGAGTACTAATGTATCTAAAATTACTTTCATTTCAAAACTTGCCATACAGTCTATGTGCGGGAGAAATATTAGCCTAAGAATTGCTAAAAAATATAGCAATGAGCAGGTTTTTATTCTAACTGTTTCACAATTATAGAATTTCAAATTATCTTATTTCAAATACATATTTGTTTGAGTTTCTCATTTGTTTTATTGGACTCTAGGAATATGATAGTGCATTCTCATACTTGATTATGTGTGCAATTCATACACTTATATCCGGTCATTCTTTTGGTATTAAGTTTCTAAGGTAGCGCCTAATTACTCATGTATATCTTCTTAATCACAAAGTGAAGATGAAAATGTCACTGATGACCTAATCATCTCTTCTTTACAGGTTGGATTAGTCATCCCACAGTTACTGTAGGGAGTTGACTGAGAGCATCTCAATATTGCTTCCTTATCCAGAGAAACGTTCCTGGCTAAACCGAGTTATCTAAATGAACCGGAAGTGTCTGATAATCTTGTCATTCCATTGAGCATAGTCTAGAGACATTCTTCAACAGTAACAAGCATATATCTACCAGAGTAGGACTGATTTCACTGCCATTCATGCTCATTGACTGCCTGTTTCTATTTAAAGTGCAGACACATAAATTAGATGCAAATTAGATTTATTACATTTCATTCTTGGGAACAAAATATGGTGTTATTTTTAAATAAAAAAAGAAGAAAATAATGAGCTTTTAGTAGATTGTGATGTCCTGGCTGTGTGAATTTTAAGGTGTTGTGGTAAAAATTATTGTACACAGCCCTATAATTTCTTGCTTTAGCAGAAACGTGAGTTATCTCACATGGGACCAAGGATAATGCTTCTTGCCAAATCACTACGATTGAATGAATCTAGAGAATATATTATTTATCTTTCTATATCAAGTTTATTAAGCAATGCATTTCCACATGTAAAGTGTAAGAACCTATGTAAGTAGATGTTTTCATAGGTGCTGGTAATGCTCTAGATTAGAGACTTACATGTGTCAGCTTTAGTATTCAACATAGAACTTAATTACTTTATAAACTTTACGAATAAGTTTTAAACTTTTCAGTTGTTTACCCCAAATATGGCTGATGCCTAGCATGTATAATCAAAGGAGTCTCAGTTTTATAGCAGAACTTGATGTAGGCCAGTTCTTCGAATGCTTCATTCAGCTGTTTCCTTTGAGATACTGAAGTGGTGGTTATATGTAAATGTTCTTTAAAATTCTCGTTTCACTAATCAAAACCCAGATGTCAGACATGCTATAGACAAAGGCTCAATTACCTCAGAGAAAAGCATAAGTACGTCATAAATTTCTAATCTTGTACCTTCTTTCCATTACGCCTTAATTTAACAAGTGAAAGTATACGCTAGATCACATGATTGAAGATTTTGCTCTAAACATGCTTTCTTATAAGGTGCCAATTAGAAGTGTGAAATTTAGGGTCCATTGAGTAACTCCAGGGAGGAGTCTTCAGAGATGACTCATATTGTAAATATGAGCTCTGACAGTCCTAGGAACAGACTTCCACCATATCTACTTTATACATTTCATTACTGGGCAATAGTTCAATGTCACATGGCATACTTTCACAATTACTACTTAAATGGTATATTGTTCATTTTCTTATGAGCCAAGGAAAGTGATTAAGAAGACACAAACTGCCAAGACAATTAAATGTTTATGCTCTGAGTAGTGTTTGGGAGACAAAGATGAAATACTGAATGACACACTGTACCATTCCCAGATTCTCAAGGTAGAAACAAGATTTTTTTTTTCTGAAAGAAGGTATTGATCTAGTTTACGGATGGCAGTAATAAATATCGCCAAGCTGAGGGGCAATCATGAAAGTCATCCTTTATTCTTCCTCTTCCGCTGACATGAGCCACTATAAACCAACAGCCAGTTGTTCAACCGCCCCAATAATTCTTTGGTCAAGGACATATTTTTTCAGGGTGTTTAGCGTTATGGTTGGCAGGACAGAATCAAAAGCATTTTTGAAGTTCATATAGATTATGTGCACTTCATTTCTTTGATCACTTATATCTGTCACTGTGTCTTAGGGAAAAAAATGGTTGTTTGACTTTTTTTTTTCTTTTAAGTTCTAGGGTAAAGAAGCTTGTTACTGTTTCAAGTACCCATTGGTGAACACTTCACAGTTTTTTTGTTTTTGTTTTGTTTTTTCATATAGATATATAAAGATACTGAAGTGATAGTAGATATATTTCTCCTAGTCTTTGTTCGCTTACACATATTTTTATAAATTGATTATAATGTCTTCAATATGATTTCCAATCTCTACAGAGTGATGCAAGCATGTTGAGGGCTATTTAATTTTTAATAAGTACTTTACTCACATAATGCATGGTTTATCTCATTTATATTATAAAGACCAAATCATTACTTTAAATTTACTTGGGTTTTACATTAGAAATAATGTGAAACTTAAAGACAGAAACTTATGACAACCTCTTTAAATTTCAGTTTAATATGAGAAGGGAAAAATATGAACAGAAGTTGCATTTTAGAAAAGAAATGTATGATAAGAGCTTTATGCAAAAATGTTGTATCATTGAAAACATTTTTAAAAATTAAAAATATGGTACTGGAGGAGAGGGTACAAAGAAGTAACAGAGCCCTTTGAAGCTATCATTTTCCTAGTAGATGTTTAATAAATCAAAACAGACAGATTAAATCAGATCTGTGAAAATGGCCTAGAGTATTTTGAAGGTGATAATTAGTAAAAGTATTATTTTTACACACTAGAAAGCCAATGGTTTTTAGGCTGATAGTTATATCAGTCATTATGAGCCATAAAATTGTCTTTGAAAACTTTGAAAAATGAGCATTAATCCTACCCTACCCAAGTAAGCCACCTGTATCTCTTACTGGTCAGGAGCTCCCAGAGGCAAAGAGGAGAATTTGGCCAAGGGGGTATTCTAAAGCAACCTTGCTGCTATCTCTGACAAGGACGTGGGACGAGATATGGGAAGGCTGTGCTTTTCTGTTTCACCTCGAAGTTATTTGAACTTCTGTGTTAATACGTTGTGCACTGATGTCATAATTATCACCTTACAGCTTGGTAAAAATGTGACCTTGTTTTCAACTAAAATTCATCATGTCTGTCACTCTCCCCCAGCCAGGCAAACTGCTGTTGTTTGATCAGGACCCAGGGTGCTAAGGAGAGGTCTGGTAAGTGAAAGAAAATAAAACCACAAAGATCCTAGTATTGAGAAGCATCCAGGGTCAGTTCTTAATCTAACTAAACATTTTCAGCACTAGGAGAAACATTTTATAGACTTCCTTTGTTTTTTCTTCAGCTTTTGGTTGGTGGTAGTGGGATTTCTAATTTTTCCGTAGTGCCAATGAAGGCCAACTCTTTATTGAGACTGAGGCCAATAGTTTTCCTTTGTCTTTGTATGGGAGAAAGAAAAGAATTTTCATTTTATTTGAGGTTAAAAGCCAGGAGAAGATAATTAAATTATTTGTATCCCGCCACCAACCTTTTTCTACCTACCACTGATAAGTGTAATTACCCAGTTCTAGGGTACTTAGTGATTTTGTTACATGTTATTCTTCATGCTTATCCCTATTTCATAACAAAAATAAAAACAAGTGCAGGAAAAGTTGTGGCCATATACCTATGCTGGCCTTGCATTATAACCAAATGATCAACACCTCCTTTTACTCATGTCAGAAGAATTGGCAGCAATCACAAGTTAAGTTGTTTTACCTATCAAGCCCCCCAGTGTCCCTCAGTCAGTGTCACACAGCTTTCAGCAAGAAGTAAAACTTACTGTCACTTTCATGAATTTGTGGCTCTGGCTTTCTGGGGATGCTGTCAGAAGGGAAGGGAACATTGTCAATTGCTTGAGAGAACAGGATGTTTACTCTGTTTCATTTCTTGGAGACTGAGAGGATGCTAAGTAAGCTCCATTGACCTTCATTATTGAAGACGTTGCAATGCTTGGACATTCTCTGAAACTGATTCCCTCCACTGAGCATATGACACCCACCTGTATCATTAAGTCCTCATCTTCAGTCTATTTCTCAATGTCTTCTTGCCACTTTAACCTGATACCTTTAGGGCTCTTCCTTCGAGAATAAATGTAGAGGATAAGAAATAATAATCATCAAAGCAGCAAAAGACAAGAAAAATAAACCATAAGAACCTAAGTTGTCTTAGCTGCTGTGTTTCCTGTCAGACTAATTATTTCTGAACACATAATTGCAATTCAAGACATACAACATACATCCCTCCTTTTAACATCAAATAAAGTGAAAATTCTTTTCTTTCTCTCATACAAAGGGAAAGGGAACAGCAGTTCCTGGCCTCAGTCTAAATGAGGAGTTGGCTCTCATTGGCTTATAGAACAGGTGCAGTACAACCTGCATTACTGCCAGAGATTGAAAATCTTTAAGTTTTATCCTTGTTTAATATTTGCATACAATTTATTCTCATATCATTTTTCCAAAACTTCAGTATTGTTCATACTGTGCATGCTGGGATTAACTCTTGGTAATAGAGCTGTCTTTCTGTCCCTTCTGATTCTGTAAGTGAAGACCCCACTCACACTCCTATAAGTAATCCCAATGAAACACAATGATATATCAAGTTGGATTTGATAATATTCTAACCTTGATCTTCCTTAACTAGTGTCTGCAGAAGTCTGCATATGCCTCCACCAAGAACAATGTTACATAAGTTTAAATTCTACACCACCCTAAGCAAGTTCTATCAAATAGAAAATTCATACTGAAGTCATGCAGCTTCACATTAGGGCTTAACCTTTTATTATCAGTCGTGTTTTCATGCATTTATCCACTATTTTCATAGCCCACTTGAGATTATATTGAAAATAGAGCATAAAAGCAGGATGGTGGGCATATTTTATTTGATAAACATTTGAATAAGTTAACCGGGAAAATAGTGTGTGTGTGTGTGTGTGCACATGTGCATGTGTGTGTTTAGGTGTATGTCTGGCTGTGTGTCTGTGTGTCTCTGTGTATGTCTCTCTGGGTGTTTATGAATAGCAAAACTGTAATATATATCTTCACACATGTGTTAATATGTATGAGGGTATTATTCATATATAATAAAATTGCCAACAATTATATAGACAAGTCAAATTGGTAAATATATCCTTTATGCATTAAAACTACAAGGATGATATCATAATGTATGTTTGTGTCTATGTCTGTTTCTCTATGTGTGTCTGTGTGACTGTTTGACAACAGCCTAAACTTAATTTTCTAAAGATTTACCTCAAGAATACATTTCTCAATTTACTAAGCTGATGGCATTCATGATGAACATAGTAACTCCTCCACAAAGGAGATCAAATCGCGACTTTAACTAAAGATGATGAAATTCTTCATCCCGGAGTGAGAAAGGATTCGTTTTCTCATATACTTTATAGCTTTTCAGATATAACGTCTCCTTTTATATCTGCAGTTTTTCTGAAAAAGCACCACCAGCAACCTTAGAGGAAGCATGACTCACTGGAATGTGATCTAACCTAAGACTGTGCTTTCCCAAATGACACATTCTACAGGGAAGCTGCCTAACAAGTGTCTAATGACTGTGTGATTCACTGCTACTATCTCATTTAATGTCCCTCAAAACTACCGCCTTGAAGAGAAAGACAGCCTTTTTATAGTAACGACTTAATGATAAACACCTGAAAGTTTAAGATGTCGTCTGCCAAAATATTGCATAGGTCGTGTGTGCCCAGCATCTTATGGTACCTACTTCAAACACAGAGAGAGCATGCGCTGGGACTGAAATAAAGACAGGACTGCTGTTGTGGTAAATAATAAAAAAGGTGGTTTCTTTTATCCCACGCTAGTGCCAGCACCATAGGACCACATTGCTTCTGCGGGATATTTTCATCTCAGTCAGCAAAGCATTTCACTCTCTATGCTCCATCCCATCTCACACTGCCGACTGCTACTCTCTGAGCCCAACAGCTCTCTATGCATCAAGTTCCCAAGGGACCGCTTATGTTGCCTATGTCACAGCTCTCTTACTGTGGACTTAATTAAGTTGCTTCATGAAAGAACATACCACACAGTAACCTCTGATACAATTGATGAGGTATAATTTGTTCATCTAGACAGCACAAAATGCTGTACACACCCATTCTTTAAGAATATTCATATCAACTTGTAGCTATGCGTAGCTAAGAATCTTAACATCTGCCGCCATATTCTCCCAGCTCCTCCTCCTCCTCTCTCTGGCTCCCTCTCTCCTGCATCTCCCTCGCTTCTAAAACCTCTGTTCTTGCCTCCCTTCCTTCTTGTCCAATGACAGGCCCTGTTTTACTTTGTCTGACTTCACCTGTAATGACATCAACTTACAGGGTGCTTATCAAGCTTTAAGTGGAGGAAGTCATGGTGAGGACATCCACATCAAACCAAACACACTCAAACTAATAGAAGAAAAACTAGGGAAGCATCTGGAACACATGGGCACTGGAAAACATTTCCTGAACAAAACACCAATGGCTTATGCTCTAAGATCAAGAATCAACAAATGGGATCTCATAAAACTACAAAGCTTCTGTAAGGCAAAGGACACTGTGGTTAGGACAAAATGGCAGCCAACAGATGGGGAAAAGATATTTACCAATCCTACAATTGATAGAGGTCTCATATTCAAAACATACAAAGAACAAAATTAGACAGCAGGGAGACAAATAACCCTATTAAAAATGGGGTTCAGAGCTAAACAAAGAATTCACAGCTGAGGAATGCCTTATGGCTGAGAAGCACCTAAAGAAAGGTTCAACATCTTTAGTCATAAGGGAAATGCAAATCAAAACAAACCTGAGATTTCACCTCACACCAGTGAGAATGGCTAAAATCAAAAACTCAGGTGACAGCAGATGCTGGTGAGGATGTGGAGAAAGAGGAACACTCCTCCATCGTTGGTGGGATTGCAGACTGGTACAACCAATCTGGAAATCAGTCTGGAGGTTCCTCAGAAAATTGGACATTGAACTACCTGAGGACCCAGCTATATCACTCCTGGGCATATACCCAAAAGATGCTCCAATATATAACAAAGACACATGCTCCATTATGTTCATAGCAGCCTTATTTATAATAGCCAGAATCTGGAAAAAACCCAGATGCCCTTCAACAGAGGAATGGGTATAGAAAATGTGTTACATTTACACAAAAGACTACTACTCAGCTATTAAAAACAATGACTTCATGAAATTCAAAAGCAATTGGATGGAACTGGATAATATCATCCTGAGTGAGGTAACCCGATCACAGAAAAACACACATGGTATGCACTCATTGATAAGTGGATATTAGCCCAAATGCTTGATTTACCCTAGATGCACAGAAAACGTGAAACTCAAGAAGGATGACCAAAATGCTAATGCTTCACTCCTTCTTTAAATGGGGAGCAAGAATACCCGGGAGGGAACAGGGAGGCAAAGTTTAGAACAGAGGCTGAAGGAATGCCCATTCAGAGCCTGCCCCACATGTGGCCCCTACATATACAGTCACCCAATTAGATAAGATGGATGAAGCAAAAAGTGCAGGCCGACAGGAGCCTGGATGTAGATCTCTCTGAGAGACACAGCCAGAATACAGCAAATACATAGGCTAATGCCAGCAGCAAACCAAGGAATTGAGACCAGGACCCCCGTTGAAGGAATCAGAAAAAGGACTGGAAGAGCTTGAAGGGACTCGAGACCCCCCATATGAACAACAATGCCAACCAACCAGAGCTTCCAGGGATTAAGCCACTACCCAAAGACTATACATGGACTGACCCTGGGCTCCAACTGCATAGGTAGCAATGAATAGCCTAGTAAAAGCACCAGTGGAAGGGGAAGCCCTTGGTCCTGCCAAGACTGAACCCCCAGTGAACAGGATTGTTGGGGGAAGGGCGGTAATGGGAGGAGGATGGGGAGGGGAACAACCATATAGA
The DNA here is from genome assembly GCF_011064425.1 of Rattus rattus. Classification (NCBI taxonomy): domain Eukaryota; kingdom Metazoa; phylum Chordata; class Mammalia; order Rodentia; family Muridae; genus Rattus; species Rattus rattus. Next base: position 17,017,469 of record NC_046165.1, read on the forward strand.
AGAGGAGGGGGAGGGGCTAGGAGGATGTTTGCCAGGAAACTGGGAAATGTAATAACAATTGAAATGTAAATGAGAAATACCCAATTTAATAAAGATGAAGAAAAAAATTAAGAAAAGAAAAAAAGAATATGTGAACTTTTAGTCTTAAAGTTTCTGATGTCTAGATCATCTCTAGACTCCTTTATCAACAGCATGAAAAGAGTTTTTTGAAGTCAGGCATGAGGAATGCAGCAGGAACAAAAATTCAAAACCCTCCTACATGCAACTATTTAAAACTAGAAATGTATACAGCAGCCTTATACTGTACAAGCCTGAAGGGCTTGTAACCATATTTTTCATGTACACTAACAGCGTCTCATACATGCCTCTCAGTTTCAAACTATGAAAACTGCCCAGTCACGTTGGAAACACAGCCCTATCACTGGGGGAGTTTTCAACCCAGAGACAAGTGATATTAAACTGAGCAGATAACCATGTAGTTCTTAAAGAAAAGAATCTAAAGCTAATAGTGGAGAAGCCATAAGTAGGTTTAATACAGTTCAATAACCAACACTAGGTCAGAGTTTCCAAGTCATCTAATATTACTCTGTTTTGATATATTAATAAACTAATTCCAGTAATATGCACCTTAAAAGGTTTCAATATTTACATGACATTATTTAAGCCAATAGAAAATATCAAGTATAAAATAGTGAATATGTACTAATACTTTGCAAGAATCCTGACTTATTACAGATATTTTACCTGTTAATGTAAAAGAAATGATTAAATATTTCTATTTAAATAACAAGTAACACATTGTTACTTAATATGCAAGTAACATAATATATTAAGTAACATAATAATAGTCTCTAACTAAACTTTTAATTCTATGTCTAAGGAACAAAAATTTAATTAACATGTTGTAATTAACAAAAAAAATCACAGAAAACTCATACATGTTATTGGTGAATATTTTCATATTTGGTATTTGATGAATCAAGTATAAAAGGAGAACTAATGAACAAAAACTTTTAAAACACTTGCTTTTAATTCATTATATTTATTTTTTTGAAACTATGCTGTAGGTAAAATACTACAATTACTTTCTTTCCTACTTACAAATAATAAAAGAACACCATTTCACCACCCCAAAATCCTTCCATCGCCCTCCCATGTCTTATCAGGCATTATTTGCTAGCCTCTATGTTATTGATCTAATTTTTCTAGCCTGGACATCAATATGTTTTGAACATTTACTCCCTACTACCTTTTATTTATTTACTTTATTTTTATTTTTTGCTTTGAATTGGAAATTTTGATTCTTCACTCACATTAATTCTGTATTTCAAAAGCATGTAATTTGTTTAATATAGATTCAAACCTGGAGCAGGGAGATTGGTGTCAAGATTGTTTCCATGTAGTGTTGATAACTGATTTGAACACATTTCTGGGTGATAGACTAAAATTGAAATTAGATAAGATTTAATGGAATGAACATAGTTTGAAAGCTTGAATGGGAGAACAGAATGAAAATTGGGAGGGTACAGGTAAGTTATTAATTGATCTTTGTGTCTCCAGATTATTTGCTGAACCCTCATTCTCAAGGTGGAATATTAAAGCTGGACCCTTTTGTCATGAAAAACTTAACCATTGTGGATGAACTGGTACTGTTTAAATGAAAGTAAAGGGTGAACACACAACTTATTGCTTCTAGGTTGGAAAATTATAATTTGTTTGCTCCAGGAGAGCTCTATCAGATAGCATGCCTTGTATAATAAAAATACTTCTCTGAACATCACCACTTCTATATTTACTTTGAACTCTCACAACTCTTTAGTATTTAAATCATATAACTTGTTTTATGAATGAGTCATCTCCTGGCTTGTATTATAGAAAAACAGAGTATTAAATATATATTATATATAAAATCTATAAAATTATATTATATTTATAAAATATAAATATATTTGTTTCAACAAGAAAGTGGGGGAAAACTACACATAAAGTTGTATCAACCAACCAGACACCTCAGAGCACCCAGGGACTAAACCACCAACCAAAGAGCACGCATGGAGTGACTCATGGCTCCAGCTGCATATGTAGCAGAGGATGGCCTTGTAGGACATCAATGGGAGGAGAGGTCCTTTTTCCTATGAAGGCTAGATGGATGCCCCAGTGTAGGGAAATGCCAGGACGAGAAGGCGGGAGTAGGTGGGTGGGGATGTGGGGTAGCACCCTCGGAGAAGTAGGGGGAGGAGCATAGGATAAGGGTTTTCAGAAGGCAAATGGGAAAAGGAGATAACATTTGAAATGTAAATAAATAAAATATCTAGTTTTAAAAAATTAGTCGTCACAGTATACTTTTACAACTTGTTAAACGAGGAGTACCAAATCATTATTCCATATTTATTAAAGTGAATAAACAAAAAAGGCCAGACTGTCTCCCAGATTACTGCTGTTCTTCCAAAAGTATTAGAAATATGTTTGCAGAGATATGCAGAAGTTAAGAAGTCTGTCATCAATACCAGATAGAAACATCTGGTTGTGTGTATTTACAGCTTCTGCTATTGTCTCAGCTTACAGATGATTAAAAAAAGAAAAAACTTAAAGTTTGATGTCGAGCCACACTGCATCTGCTACAGCAGCTCTCCAATGACAGACTGAATGTCTCTAAAAACTTTTATTAAGTAAGGAACAAAGCCTTGCCCTCCCAGTAAAGTATATTTAACATTCAGATGTTTTTTACCCTTCCAGAATACAAATTGCAAATGTAAGTACATGCCTCCATGAACTCAGTTGTTTATTCCCATTGTATTTCTCAAAATATATCCTTTGACCAGACCACTGACTGTAAGTTAATAAAATGGGGTGTTTCATGCCACCACTCTGAAGTAGGTAGCATGACAGAAGGCTGGATGATGGTTTGTACAGTAAATCACATTAAGTGCCATGGTGTCGTGTACTGGTAAACAGAGAAAAGTGTCTTCACTTAGCTAGTGACAAACTAAAGATAGTATTTATTCAAATACAAATGCATTTGTCCTTGAAACAAAAGTAGAAAGAAGAATGGGAGATTTTTTAAAATTCCTTTTGTTCTAATGATCTTGGATAGATATATAACTGTTTCTCCTGCACTGCTTCACTTCTAATATATTTCATGGTGAGATTTGGTATATCAATTTAGCTATGTGTATTGATTTTTAAAAATACATTCTAAATTATTAGGAGAAGGTTTTTTATTGGATATTTTTAATTTACATGTCAAATGTTCAAATGTTATCAACTTTCCTGGTTTCCCTCCATTAACTCCCTATCTCAATCCCCCTCCTTCTTCTGTAAGAGTGTTCCCCCCACCCACCCACCCACTCCTTCCCGCCTCCCCGCCCTGATATTTCCCAAAACTGGGGGTGGGTGGGTGGTCTAGCCTTGGCAGGACCAAGGGATTCTCCACCCATTGGTACCCAGCTAGGCCATCCCCTGCTACATATGCAGCTGGAGCCGTGGGTCTGTCCATGTATACTCTTTGGATGGTGGTTTAGTCCCTGGGAGCTCTGTTTGGTTGGTATTGTTGTTCTTATGGGGTTGCAAGCCCCTTCAGCTCCTTCAATTCTTTCTCTAAAGGTTTTCGTCTCAGGTTTAAAGATGGGTGTTAGAAAAGATAGGAAAGTGGGCTGTAGACTTTTCAAAGAATGTTTCCTCCTAGAAGTTATTATTAACATAAGGAACTGTGGTTAGACAATGTAGCAAGAAAGATTATGGAGAAAGGGTGCAGGGAAAGACAGAACAAGCCAGAGAATGAGAAGGAGACAGAAGATTAGAACAAATTAAAAGAGTTAGTTTGAGGCCAAGCACAGCAATTCAGCAAGAAGGCAGTTAGATGCAGTCAAGTTAGAGGTGAGTTTGAGCCACAACGTCTTGTTGAGCCAGCTAGCTGGAGTTCAGAAAGAACTCAAAAGAGGGAGCTTATTCAGGAGGAAGCCTCCAAGATGACAATTAGATCTGAAGAATAAACATTACTTTTACAAATGTCATTTTGTATGTTTTTTTAGACAACCATATCTCAAAACATTTGCCCTTTAACTCTAGCTTTCGGCATAGTTTAGTCCACTCTTCTGTGACATTCTATGTGAGGTAGGTTCAGGGGTTATTTTGCAGATGAGTATTGCATGGTTAATTATTCTCTGCATTTTTCACCAGAAGTAAATTTCTGTAATTAGTTTTTAGCTTCCAAAAGTCATGTCTTTGAAGAGGGGCAAGAACCACCATTTTAGGCCAAATCCATTTCTCAATCCGTTGTCTATGTGGAGGGTGCAGAGGCAGATAGGGGTCTTAAGAAATGAATTTTTATAAAGCATATATATATATATATATATATATATATATATATATATAATATTGTTTGCTCTACTTGCCCTCAGAATCGTTTCCTTTTTTTTTTTTTTTACCTTAAGAAGTAAAAATGACCTGTTAAGGGAAATTGGTATTATTTTTTTTTTGTTCTCCCTGTAAAAGTAGAATTACAGCTTGATGAACAACAACATGCAAATATAACCCAGAAAAAATATTTGCAAATTTGAGAATATTTACTGAGCTTGACCAACCTTGTGGGTCAGCCGCATTACTTTAGTCTTTAAGTTCTTTATGTGCAGTTTATTTCTTCTCACAAACTTTTGACAGTTCTTCATTTCAGTAGAATTGAATTTAGGCCCTTATCATCTGTTTCACATGTAGAATAAATTTCTTTGGCCTGTTTAATATTTCAGGAGTAGTTAATACTTTTACGCTACAAACCGAACTGCAGTCGTCAACCCAATCATAGGAAGATAGAGTCATTGCATTTTTAGGCTTTGATTATACACAGAAAAGTGTTCGTGTATTTTATCACCTGTAAACACTTGAGCTTTGGAATAAAGAAGACTAATGGTTGCTGTTAATATTATTTTATTTCCCGTATTTTATTTGGAAATTTTTTGTTAATTTAAATACCATGAATGTGAGCAACGTTTATATAAAAAAGTTCAACAGCAACAAATACTTTAGTTTTGTGAACAACATGAGAAATAAACTGATAGAATCTGATCAAATAAAATACTGAAGTGAGATCTAGAAAAGAAGCCGGAGAGTTTGCCCTAAATACTGAGATGGCAAAAATATTAGTCTTATTTTTCTTGGTATAGACTCCCTTTTAATATGGTTTATTTTAATTATGCATGGTAACTGTTTTATCCTGTAAAAACTGGAGTATTTACATACATAAGAAAATACTACTGTGACAGAAATAATGTGTCATTATCCTAAGTGCATTGCCAGTTTTTACCTTCTAGACAACAGACTAAAGCAAACTGTGGTAATCAAAGATATCCTAAAAACATATGCAAATTCTATAAGAACTGTTGCTGTAGTTTGACTCCTAACCTGATCTGGAAACACAGTTATATTTTTCTTCTTGGAACCCAGTCTTTTCTTCTAAGACCTCATCAGATTACAAGGTTTCTAAACATGTTGTGGATACTAATTAATATGCTGCCTTCAAACTTAATTAAATGCAAAATTATTTCCATGAAATACAATGTTCTTTGAACAAATAACTAGACACAACATACTGGCTCGGCAATGACATAAATCTGATCATTCTATCAAATAAAACTGAATTAATTAATGCACACATTCTTATGTGTGAATCATTGCTCTATTTGTGCATTATCTCAATGTTAGTAATAATGCTACTCAATATTTAATGCATTAAATAGAATTTTAACTCATCCATTCAGCAAAGCATTTCTTATATTTTTATTTGATATAGAACAAAGGCTTTGGGACTTGCAGAGTTTGATTAAGTGATTTTTACTTTGCAGATAGAAAACAGGAAACAGAGCCTGTGCTCTTGTCATTGTATTTATTGTCTATTTCTGAGAACGGGGTTCTTGTAGGCTGCACTAATTGCCAGATCTCGAGATTGCTGAGGCTACCATGAATTTTCTGATTTCGCTACCTCTCAGACTCATTTGCTAACATTACAGACATGGCCTTCTCTATTTTGTTTCCCTGAATGTCCTTACCATCTGACAATGCCTACCATCTTTCCTATAAAACTTCCCATTTGCCCCAGTTCCTCAGCCTTTCGTCAGATTTACCATTTGGTACATGACTGAAAGGGTGCATATTTTTAGCTTGAATATGTTTTTAATAATACAATATCCTATCACAAATTCTCAAATCACCAAAAACAATCCTTCAACATATGATCGATATAAAATGATTAATGATACTCTTTAAGCCAAGTCTTTAAAATTCAGGTAAGACTGAGATGAAAATAAGATTAAAATAGACCATTAGTCATATTATATTGATTGTATTCTGTTTCTTATTGTTTTTAACAAGGCTGTTCGAAAACTTAATACAGTGACTTTCATTGTGTTTTTATTGGACATGAACTGCTCTAAACACTTTACCTTCCTAAGGGAGATTTCTCTCATACAATGACATTTTATTTGCAAGTTGTGACTCATTATCACTTCAAAACAATTAAAATGTTCTACATAATTAGATTACTTTATTATCATTTAATGTAGGGCAAAGCTATTATCTTCCCACCACAAATGGAGGAAAGGTGTTCCTTTTCAGAAATACATGCAAACAGAATTGAGACATAATTTGTTGTGGTATTATCTGTTTAATGCTATTCCCTGCTACTAAATACTTGGTTTGATTTTTCAGAGTATGCTCACTCAACAGTGGGTTAATTAATTTTGTTTCTGAACTTTTGTCCTCTTGGCTTTTATGAATTGAGGCACATTGATAAGATCATTACCAGATAGTGCCTTACTGTGATATTAAACACAGTTAATTATGTGCATGGGTCAATGCTTAATTTGAAAACTAAGCACTGTGGTACAAATCTGAGCTCAAGAAACTTTTAACTGAGACAATTGGTAAAACAAGGCGCTAGGTTGTTTGTTTGTTTGTTTGGTGGCTTTGTTTTGTTTACTGAGTCTCCTGTAGTACATTTCAATCTTGAACTCACTGTCTAAGAATAACCTTGATATTTTTCCTCCACAACCTAAGTGCTGTGACCTCACCCAGATCCCTGGTCCTTCAGGGCTGATGGTCAAACTCAGGACTTCTAACATGGTAAGCAGACACTTTACAAACTCATCAATATTATTAGCTCTATGGTTTCTGAATTTCTTTTTGTTTTTAAGATGTTTTCAACTGAAATATAATTGTATCATTTTCTCTGCCTCTTCCTTCCTTTTAGCTTTCCCAGCTACCTTCTCTAAATGCCAGCCTTGCCCCTCCACTCTTGAAGTGATAGCTTATACTTTATCATATACATTGTATATGTTGTATTATCTATACGCATATGTATAATATATTTATGTACATATGTAAATGCACACAGATATGTATTGGGTCAGTTTTTGTTGTTTCTGGATATTTTCTTTCAAGATTTACTACTTTGTATTGAAAATCCATAAAGAGTTTCATCCTTAGGATATACTAATTCTTATTCTAACTGCAGTCATTAGCCACTTGTAGTTCTTTGTTTCGTAGTGATGATTGTGCATATAGGGTTTCTGGATTTACTAATCTGTATCGACAATCAATATAGCGGCTCATCCCTAGGATATGGTAATTTTTATTCTAACTGCTGTCATTATCTGCGTGTAGTTCTTTGTCTACTAGTAACAGCCTGCAAGTTTCCCTTCCCCACATTAGCACGTCAAATGAAATTGCCATTTTTCTTGTTTTCTTTAGGTAGCTGTCTCTAGGAGAAACTGTTTCACTACAGACTTCCTGGATTCTGGCTGTCACAATCTTTCTACACTCTCTTCTGCAAATATTCCTGAGTTACAGATCTAGGTACTCTGACGCAGGTGTTTCCATGCTGCCTGGGCTCTTCATGATCAGTTTATCTCTGTATTTCATCTATCTGTGGTTTTCTCCAATGATCCCCAGTCACCATACAATAGGTGTCTTATAACATTCCTATTGCTGTGAAGGAACACCATGACCAGGGCAACTCTTATAAAGGACGACATTTAATCAAGGCTGGCTTATACTTTCAGGGATTAATCAGTTATTGTCATGGCAAGAAGCCTGGTGACTTGTAGGCAGAAGGGTGTTGGAAAAGGAGCGGAAAGTTCTATGTCTTGATCTATAGGCATGACAGGAGACTGAGACCCTGGCCAGACATGAACTTCTAAGATTACATAGTTAGTTTCCACAGTGGTTCAATTTTTCTAACAAAGCCATGAGCTACTCCAACAAGGCCACACCTCGTAATAGTGCCATTCTCTATGTGCCAAGCTTTCAAAACTATGAGTCAATAGAACCCATTTCTATTCAAACCCACACAAGAGGATTCTTTGATTAATGGTGTTAGCTACACTTTTCTGTGGACATATGGATAAAAATTAGAATATAATAAGGAATTATTATATTTAATCATCTAGCAATGTGAGTGGCAAATTCTTTTCTAATGTTTATGATCTTACTACCCCTGGGAAGCTAGCTAGATTTCCAGTACTAGACTTGATTTTCTTCTTGTTTAATGAACCTTAAGTCTATTTCAACAGTTGTTGACTACTGTCATGTGAGTGCTACTTACTGCGTTTTAATAGATATTTTGTTATGTTGGTTATTGCCCTTGTTTTTAGGAGTTGCATGGGGAAAAGTCTGTTTAATTTCTGTCCCCACTGGGCAGTTGGTATAGAATATTCTGTACCCATGGAGGAATAATACTCAACTTGTGACCCAAGAGTAGTCTTCAAGAGTTGTAGTATATCCTCCACCCCTGGGAGGCACATAACAGGTAGATCAGTAGTCTGTAATATTTGGAGAGATAATTGGAATAACACTGCAAAATATAATGAGATTCTTATCATGCCGGTTTTTTTTGTTGTTGCTTTTTTTTTGGTTTGGGGGGAGGATATCGGTTCTTTTAGGAAGTATCTGACAAGAGCTACTGACTACCTTAAATTTTTCAGTATAGTTTGTTTATTGGAAACGTGGCAGTTTGAATGATTACTAATTTCATATTAAATTTCTCATAGTAATTATATTATAGGTGGTGGTTGTAGGTTTCTGTGCTTCAAAGACCAGATAAAAAGCAATTGAAGCAATATAATTGTTATATGAAAATTAAAAAAAACAAGGATGTGATTGAAGTCACTGGCATTAAGAAAATGCAATTAAATATATGAATTTGTATATAGCTCATGGTTTAAAAATTTATTAAGTCTGCTTTTATTAGTATTTTTAATAGATGATCATTTTCAAAATAGTTTGAGGCATTCTTTGCAAGATACAATCTGAATTTCAGTTTTGTCTTTAATCAGGTTATTAAGTCTAAAATATTTCATGTACATCTAATTTAAACTATTTAGATATATCATTATGCAAAAGTTAATTTATATCATGCATTAAATTTATTCCATAGGTAGATTTCAGCAAGCATGGTCAGAGAAATATGATATTCAGGTTCCTTCAGTCCTAGCTTACAGATAATAAATTATAACTCTTTTACCTTGCCTTTTTTATTTTCTTCTAACCAGCTTCCAACGCCTGCCTTACTGCTACGATGAGGTTTACCATTCTAAACTAAAAGTGCAACTTCAGCATATTGATTGTTGAGGACTAAAGGAATATGAGAAAACCTTAGCTGCAGGAGGGAGACTTTCACTTTTCTGTCTTCTTCTTTCAAGAATTATGTAATGAATCCAATGAAATTTGTTGTTGTTGTTGCTTTGGTTTTACTCTTCCCCCAGAAGAGGTCACAGAGCATTCATCCGAGTGGCATTCTCTGCACATTTAGAAAATGGAGCCTCTGCATCTCCAAAGACAACAGCCTTAGGGAAGCATCTGAGCCAAGCACATCATAATTGACCACGATGCATGTACTCCATCCTGCACATTTGCTGCTCTATGATTCTTCCATCCAAATTGCCATTTCACAGCAAACTCAATAGGAAAACATTCAGATGGAGCTTTTTTCTCTTTTGGTTTGTTGATTTTGTTTTGTTTTCAATTATTTCTCTTTTCTTTTGTTTGAGTTTATAATATATTGGATTATTTCCTTCCTTTCTTAAATATATATAGGATACATAATTACAGCATGAGGAAGAGAATAGAGTAGACCTGCTAATATGGATGGGACCTAGGAGGCCTCAATGTTTCATGAAGAACTATGGGCAACTAAGAAATCCCAAGAGTATTAGAAATAGTTTGCCTCAGAGAAGAACATACCAATTGGTTGCCTAACACTTAATGGTCTTATTGAAAAGCATGGTTTTTGACCATTTTACATTCATTCACTCATGAATTCCCTCCTACAAGACAAGTCTCACACATAATCAAGCAAGCAGTTAGTTAGAGTCCTAAATAGTCCTGACCGTGTTACTTCAGAGGTCACATCTTGCCTGGCAGGTTGAGAATGGTTTTATCCCCAGTAGCTTATAGAGCAGATTACAGCTAAATGAATACTAAGAAGCCAAGATAAAGATTCTTGACAGGAATATACTGAGGAAGTACCAGGATTTTCAGTATAATCATATAAGTACTCAGAGTGCACTAAGTAGTCAATTATGCAAACATACAGTTGCAATATTAAGGTCTTGCTGTAGGCTTTTCTCTCCCTGGGGCTCTTAATTTGCACTTGAAAATATCAGGAGAAACTTACAAGAGCATAGTGTAGATGACAACTAGGGATTATAACCGAGTGAAATGGTGTTCTTTCCGGGGGCTAAAGGGCCACATAGCCAGCCTACATCTTAGATAAGCAACACACTGCATTCATAAAGTAAATGCATTTTCCTTAAAACCATTTTTTTTGGCCCAGGAGATTTACAGACTCCTTGGGATTAACTCTTAAAAACTGTTAGCTGAATCTTATAACCATCCAGGTCATTCAGGAAAATCATCTTTCTTCTCAGGGCCAGGTATACAATTCATTCTGAACACATCCCTTTGAGAACTAAACAGAGCTCTACAGTTTCAATTTCGTGTCTCAAATGCTGGTGGTTCTGACGGAAGAGTTTAATGTCTATCCAGCTATCTAACACAAAACATATCACAGAGCAGTTCGAATGATTTTTAGTTTTATATTTTTTAAACAAATGGTATTCATTGGCAGCCTACCTAAGTACACAAACCTTGAACAAACAGCTTAACAATTCTAGTTTGGTTTCCTGTCTTTCTAATATATTGCTTTGTTCAATCCTATGCCTACTTAATTGCAAGTACTGGTTAAGGCAGTTTTCACAGTTTTATACACCAGACCCTATTAATTACATAAATTATTTAAAAATGGATCTAAACCAGAGAGAAAGTTGCAAGGTTCAGAAATCATGAAACCTTAGCGTAAATCAAAATTTTAGAACTTGGTGTCTGCTGCATTTAACCAGTCGCATTGTTTCTAGTTCAGAGCTACTTTATAGTATCTGGCAAGACCACCAGGCAAATTCAGCAAACAGAGCTATTAAGATAATTGTCTAAATGGGCTGAATCAATCAATCAGCTCTTAGTTATTTAAAGGTTGCTTATTTGGCTCTTTATTCTCTCCCCATTTCTCCTTGGCTTCCTGCCTTTGGCCATTTCATTGCTCTTTAGCACTTTCATTAGATATTTGGCACAGAAAAGTGAAGAAAAGATGAAAACTAAATGAGGCTATTTAATTTCCCAATAGGCTTAGCAATTTTAAAATATTCCTTCAGGGGAGTAGGATGAAATTTGGGTTAACTTACCTACTTATTAGGAAGGTCATATACTTTTAAGCATTATAATTTTTGCTGATAAGGATATAGACAGGGCTAATTAGAAGCAAACTTGCAAAGGCAAAATATGCTGCTTGAAATACCTTTCAGAACTAGCACACATCACTCCTTATCTATTTAATTGCGATTGTTACATTTTCCAATACTTTGCTTTTTTTCTTGTTTTCTTACAATATACGGTTCATTGAAGACCATATTATGTTTCATACCATTCTCCGGTTGTAAATAGCACCTATTAACCGATTTTTAGTTCTCAAACGCAGTGCAACAATAGCATAGATAACTATTAAGGAAATCTTAAGTCTTCAGGGGGATCCTCTCTACAAACGCATGGTTACTCCCGGTGTCACATCCAGCACTGAATATCTGCTAGGCACCTGTGCAACGTTGCCTTTTCAATATGCCTTATAATGATGAAATCTCATAATGCATTGTTTCTCCTGTCTACCAAGTGGTTTTAGCCTTAACCTACAATGTAGATCCTTGGGAATACTAATATATTGACTCTTTTAAACCAGTGTGCTACATTGTTGCATCAACATCCCCAACTGTTGATGGAAGTGATTCTAGATTCTCAGCTCTTGCAAAGAATAGTTTCATGAAAACTCACATACACATATTTATTTGCATATAGGTTCCATTTTTTAAGATATGCATCTAATCTATGTGGAGAAATGCTATCCAAGTATAAATTTTATTTCTGTCTTTGAAAAAATTCCAAAGACTTTTCTAAAGATGATTATACCCTTTGTTTGTTGTAGAATATTCTTTTTAGTGATCGGTATCTGAATAACAACGTTTAGCTAAGCACAGAGGTAGATTTCAATGTGTTAATATAAAAATGTGCAAAGATATGTACATACAAGATGAAAATGTACATGTGAGTATAGGTTTGTTGAATTAAAATACATTTAAAATATTCATATATAGTTACATATATATGTATACACTATAAAGTTTTAGAGGATTATTCTGTGTACTGAGTATGTGTCTTTGGAAAGGGTACCAGCTAATAATACAAGCAAGGAAAACAATGGTAATCATCCTCCGATGGTAAATGTCATTTAAAAAATGTCAACAATTATATCTGCTCTCAAAACTGTTGCCTGTAAAGTGTGTGAAAAGATTATATCCGAATGGGAATGAAATCTAGACACTGCCCATCTTTTCCAGCTGTGGTCATATTGTTAAGGTGAAACTAATCCGGGAAAGAAAAATTACCAACTTTAAAATTCACCATTTGATTGATTATAATTAATAGTGCATGAACTTAAAAACTTTCTTACAAGGGTAAGATATTTTTTACTCTACAATTCATAATTTGTGAAGTTCTTTTATAATACAATAATATTGTTATACAATAGTATAAATGAAAATCAATATGCTGATAAGGTTTGCTGTAATTTTGTTAAGGTTGAAATATTCATTTTGAAATAAAGATACACAATTAATACCTATCAATTGAAAATCAAATTTGTACATCCGGAATATTTAAGCAATGATGGAGTATAAATGCACAGAAGCATTTACTGGCTTATTTCTGTGTTTAAAGAGAATAAACATCACTCTGTAAAGAACTGGTCTTCACTTGGTATAACATCCACTCTTCCATCAATATATGTTATAAGCTTTAGAGAAAATTTCCCCTGATATAACTAACATTTACTCAAGTGTGTTCCACAGGGCACAACATGAACATACATCACACACACACACACACACACACACACACACACACACACACACTCACACACGCACACACGCGCTTCATAGTTATTAACCTAAAGGCATCCTTACTCATGAATATTCTTTTTTATAATATTTTTATTTTTATTTTGTTGGATTTTTTAAAATTTCTTTTACTTTATGAGATTTTTTTAAATTTACATTTCAAATGTTATCCCGTTTCCCAGTTTCCGGTCCATAAACCCCCATTCCAACCCCTGTCAGTCTTCTCTAAGGGTGCTCCCCTTCTCCAACCACTTTCCTTCCTGCCTCCCCGCCCTGGGGGAGGTTAGCTGCAAACATCCTCATCTGTATTAGTAAGGCTCTGGCAGAGCCTCTCAGGAGACTATCATGTCGGGCTCCTGTCAGCAAGCATTTACTATCAGCAATAGTGACTGGGTTTGGTGCTGCAGTTGGGATGGATCCCCTGGTGGGGAAGGCTCTGGACGCCTTTCCTTCAGTCCCTGTATTTCCTCCCATGAGTATTTTGTACTCCTTCTAAGAAGGACTGAGCATCCACATTTTGGCCTTCCTTTTCCTTGAGCTTCGTATAGTCTGTGAATAGTTTCTTGGGTATTCAGAGCTTTGGGGCTAATATCCACTTATCAGTGAGCGCATACCATGTGTGTTCTATTGTGACTGGGTTGCCTCACTCAGGATATTTTCTAGTTCCATCCATTTACCTAAAAATTTATGTAATCATTGTTTGTAATAGCTGAACCCACACAGCTCTGGTCACTTGATCTTTGACAAAGGAGCTAAAACCATCCATTGGAAACAAGACAGCATTTTCAATAAATGGGGCCGATTCAACTGGCAGTCAGATGTAGAAGAATGCAAATCAATCCATTCTTATCTTCTTGTACAAAGCTCAAGTCCAAGTGGATCAAGGATCTCCACATAAAACCAGATACACTCAAACTAAGTAGAATAAGTGGGGAAGAGCCTCAAATACATGGCACAGTCTCAAATGTCCTTAACAGAACACCAATGGCTTATTCTCTAAGATAAAAAAAAATTTCACAATTGGGACCTCATAAAATTGTAAAGCTTCTTCTATAAGGCAAAGGTCACTGTCAATAAGACAAAATGGCAACCAACATATTGAGAAAAGATCTTTACCAATCCTAAATCCGACAGAGGGCTAATATCCAATATATGGAAAGAACGCAATAAGTTAGACACCAGAGAAACAAATAAACCTATTAAATATGTGGTATACACTAAACAGAGAATTATCAACTGAAGAATATTGAATGTCTAAGAAGCACCTAAAGAATTGTTCAACATATTAGTCATCAGGGAAATGCAAATCAAAACAAGCCTGAGATTTCACCTCACACCAGTCAGAATAAAAAGTTCCATTAATTTACAATTTTCTGTCTCTCCATGTCTGTGCTTTCCTGTTAACAAAGCAGTGTGGTTTTTCTTGCATTATTTATGTAGAAAGTAACTGGTCATACATTTTGGAATAATTTACTAGTGAGCAGAGAGAAATCAAATGTAAGAAAGAGGGAGCACAAGGAATAGACTCAAGGACATAACCATAGTGATTAATTTCTTCCTTATAGGACCCACCATATGTGACACACTATGTCACAATAACCGCATGATACTATTAATACATTAAGAAATTTATACAGCAGTAGAACAAATCCCTCAAGGTTTAACCTCCCTTGAGGTACTTCAGTGTGTATGCTTTATTTGTCTCTTAAATATATCTTGTTCTAATCAAGTGGTCAATCAAAATTAAAGTACAATATTCTGAAGTAAAATCTTTGGTTCCAATGAGAAGCATCATCATTTCTGAAGAATAATATTTTTCCTTTCCTTTTCATTTTTCTGACTATAATTCTACCTACCCTTCATGTCTTCACTGCATTATAAAATCTGTATCTTTACATGTACGTGTTTCATATATTCAATCTGCCAGCAAAAACAGAAATAACTACACTACCTATCCATCTTCCTTACATGTACAAAGCATTCTGTCCTTAAGATACTAAAGTAGATTTCTTTCAAAATAAATTTCTAGTATGCATATTAATATTTTGGAAACTAATAAGTATCTTCTATATTTTAAAAATAAGAGTTGTACTAGAATTTTATGCATAATATAATTTTGGAAATAGTTATATAGAATAATAATATCCTTAAAATATTTTCTATATATTAACAATTTTTTTAGATTAATGCAATTCTGATACCTATGATGTAAATATTTTTCAAAGAGAGAATTGAAAGAAGCAGTTGTAAAAGGTGGGTATCAAAACTACGTCTCCATTTTCTCTCCAATACTTAAGAAACAGTAGACATGAAGAGTTGGGAAAACTTACTTTACATTTGATAATTATAGCAGTAAACACAGTGACTAGGCTCGTCCAACTAGACATATCAGCCATTCATTTTCAGAAGTTTTAAATCTCCACTCTAGTAGAGGAAGCTGTCCTTTCTTGGAAAAGATTTTTTTTCTTATGTTAATGGTATTGCACAGATATTAAAAAGTTATATTCAGTTTACTTTTATTTTAAACACAGATTAAACTCACTTTTATTTTGAAAAGATAAAATGGATTCTATTCCACATTAAATATTTATATTTATTTTCTTACTATTGACTTGTGACCTCATACATCTGCTTGTGTTCACCTCCTGCCTTTGCGGCTGGAGGCATTCTTCAGCTCATCTGTTATAATATCAACTGCTTTCTAATCTAAATTGTTTATAAGGTCAAACTTCCAGTATCACTATGTTAATGCACCCATATAAAATATGTATAAACCATACTTAACTGGAGTGGTTTTTATATTCAACAAACAATGCCTAGCGACAGGAGAGAGATGTGGTTTCACATAGTGCAGTTTTATTTGATGTGAAGCAAGCTATTTCAACACAGTGCACATTAATCATCTCCAGGAGTTCGTTCTTACCTATCAGCTGAAGCTTTCAAAGACATTCCTATAAATTTGTCTCAGTAAATCCATCATTTTTTTAGATATTAAAAACTATCTGAAATATTAAACAAAATTTTGAGTTAGAACACTTATTACTCATATTCTAGCATGTTATATACAATGAAATGTATGTGTTGTAATAAAATTTAACAATTTTGTCCTTACAAAATAACAAAATACTAAATGAATAGGGTTCTGGCACCACAGCCCTATAATCCTTATCATAGAAAGCTGAACTTAAAGCATCATTAGGTCAAGGCTAGCATGCACTGTACAGTGACCTAATAGGCAACAAATAAAAGCAAAACACAAAACATTCACCAGTGCTTCCACATTAAGTAGATGAAAGTATTCTGCTCCCCCCCCCCTCTCTCTCTCTCTCTCTCCCTCTTTCACAAACATGGAACATTGAACAAGAAGCCCATAAGTTTGGCTAGGCTGGTTAAAACTTGAGCTGTAAGAATGTACCTGTCGGCCACCCATCCAGCACAATAATGTTAGGGAGTTTTCTTGGGTGGCTTGGGGAATTAGAATTCTGGTCCATGTTTGCATGGAAACTAATTTCAGACTGAGCCATCTCACATCTCTCAGAAAATTATCTTTTTAAGATCTCCACATTCATATTCCGTAGGATTTATCATTGGATGGGATGAAATGACACTAGCACCATAACATCCTGTTGAATTTGTATAAAAGTTAGATTCAGTTTTCCAAAGGTAAAATGAATGTATTATGAATACAGAACTTGGCTTAATTGTGATTAATATATACATATTCAATATGTATATGCAGGAACATATTATGCTTATTAATTTACTTTCCTTATCCACACAAACATAATGGATCCTCAATATCATTCACACTTCTTTGATAGATTTGCCAGTGTGAAAGCATGCTTAGTAAGAACTGTCAGACCTATGACACAGTATAGTGATATTTTTCACCTCATAATTGGACCAATATAACAGTTATGTCCCACCTGCCCTCCTGCCACATCCATTTAGGAAATGTCCCTACTTTTCTTCATGGGTTTGGTGCTATTTCAATTGTTCATTACAAGAGTATAAATCTTGGAGAGGGTTCATTTCCTATTTTCAGACACATGCTCTCATTGCTGACCATTACTTACTGAACATTATAGTGCAATATCTAAAAGGAAAAAGAAAACTTTGTTTCTAAGCTCTGAAACACTGACAGGGTCACACAATACATTAAAATTCATTTGTCTGAAAACTCTTTCAGTGGGCATCAGGATGATTTGAGACTTATACAAGATACAATATGTGAACTGGTTCCGGAATCAGAGGAAAGTTGGTAAGAGCCAATACTTCATGAGCTAAACACTCAAGATTAAAACTAAATAGTCATTAAAGTTAGGCACCGTGAAGATGAAGGTAATGGACATGTATACAGAAAACTATTTCACATTTCATATTATTACTCCAGAAAATCTTTGGAGTGTAAAGATAAGACTTGCCTGTACTACTTGGCACCTAGGAGGCTTACTCCATCTAGCCCTACTACTGGAAGCTTCTATTTTCCATACAATCTAATCTGGGACTAGAATGTTTTTAGCTTCTAGAAGTTACTGCTGAATGTGCTCACTTTCTTGTTCTTTCTGATCTCTCGGTGGCTGATTCAACTTAGTTGTTTTGGTTCAAACTCCTCTTCAAGATGACAGATTCAGTCCAGCTTCTCTCTGAAGTAGCCACTCTTTTTTTCTCCGGTCTTGTGAGAATCGGGCAAATTCTATTTTGTCAAATCTTTCTGTGATTTGTTGTTACTTTGTCTGCCTCTCAATTAGACATCACATTCAAACACAGTGCTTACTTCTACAAATTAACTTTCCTTTCATTGTTTGGGATTAATGATGTGTACTAAGGGCATGTCTGTATTCCACCCAGCTGTGTTGCAAGATTAAAGACTGGTAGAATTCTTCCCTTTTTGCCCTTGCACTCCTTTTGGTTTTATTAATGTAGTTATTTACTTGTTTAAGTTAGAATGTGTTAATTCTATTTTGCTATGGACTATATGTCTATCTGCATTGTCTATCTGGTCTTGACTTAATTTTGATAGGTGGTACCTATTAAGAATATTATCCATTTCTCTTCGACTTTTGCATTTTGATGATTTGCAGTTTTATAAAATATGTCCTTGTGGTTCTCTGAATTTCCTTAGTGTCTGTTATAATTGTCTCAAAGAACCAACACTTTTTTATTCTGTGTGTTTTTCTACTGCTTCATTTATTGCTGCCCCCAGTTAGATTACTTCTTATCATCTAAAAGGGTGCTTTAAAAATCTAAGCTCTTCAGCAAGAAATTTGACATATATTTATATACTGGGCTATTCTTTGTTTCCCTGAAGATATTCTTTAATGTTTTTAATTCAGAACATATGTAAGTATAGCTGTACCTTGAAGATAAGGTATTAATTACTAAAACACATGTTGAAAATACCATGTTAATGATGCATTTAATATACTCAGCTTATCAACCTGACAGTTTAGGAACACAGCATATTGCAGAGTGTAAAGTATTTAGTTTCTTAATCAAAAGGCTGACTAAGAGCTCTGACTCACTAGATATATCTAACTATCTTTGGAAAAAATCCCAAGATTAAAATATTGGGCTTCTGCTTCTGTACTGCTGTATTATTACAAATTAGAAAAATCATTAAGTCAAACTGCAGTGTTTGGTGGAGCATAGAAGCTTCAAACAAGTGGCTGTTCCATTTGACAAAATTGTCAATAATAATGTTTTGAATTAATGTAGTAAGCAACAGGAATGAATGGGAAAGCTTGAGATAATAATAATTCAAGTGATAGTTAAATTGTGGCAATATACATGTCCTCGATGTATCTAAATGCCGTGGATACTCCAGAAAAAAATAACAGGAAGAACACTAAAGCCATGGAAGCATGTAGGCTGATGGCAAATTTTCAGATCTCTCTCCTCCCCTCTAAGTCTAATCCCCAATCTTTTCACCTGCCACAGCGTCCTTTCCTTCCGGCAACCATCTGCAATGGATCACACAGATCTTCCCCTCTTTATGTGATAATCCAATCTCATTGCTTTCAGTCCATCATCCGATTTCCATAGACATTCCTTGATAAACTTCAGTCCAGGGAAGCAGCTGCATTCACCTCAGACTGTCACTCTCCCTTCTCTCCACTCTATCTAATTCCTAGGTCTCATCTGCAGCTCGGTAGGAAACTAGCTACTGTGACCTCTCCAAACTCATTGCCCCCATTACCCGAGAACTGTCCTGATCCCAGTGGGATTAATTTCCTCCTTTCCACCTTCTTGTGTACCTCGGTAGTCCTTGATTGCTAACTGTCACCTGACAATATTCAGGAATATTCTTCAAATAGTGTTCCTAGATGCCACACCTATCATGATCCCAGAAGAATTTTCTACAACAAACACATAGCCACCAAGCTTACCTAAGAACCAACAAGGTTAAAAGAAAACAAGGAATAAAGCAACAATCTTTACAGACAAAGCCAGATATTAGCAACAGGAATTTTAATTTCCCCAAACACACATCCACTGATGTCAGTGTAAAAACCCAAACAATAGCATCCAGGATAAATGAAAGCACTAGAGCTCTCAAGCCCCAGAGCAATAGGGCCTAAGTTCAGCATCATAACTGAAGCAGAAAAGCTGGGAGCTGTCCAAGATACTGCACACTCAAACATAAGAACTTATAAAATGAGTGCTAATTTCAATAAAATAATTCTGAACTATTGTTTTGGAAGGACTAGGACATATTTTAGTATGCTTAATCAGAATGACTGAATTGACATTTAAATTTCATAATTTTTAGAGGCTTTAAATGTTATTTGCACATAATGTTAAAGTATACTTATAACAATAAAATATACTAAATATATCTGAATTTTATTAGTATATGAGCGTATTAAAAGTATATAAGAAGCCATAAGGAAAAGGGAATAAGCAAATACACAAAAAGCAACCAAGTAAACAAACACAAAATGATTAAAATAGCACGTGCTTTCTCAATGGTGACTCTCAAAGTCAGAATGGCCTGGACAGATACAATTCATACTCTCAGAAGTCATAGATGCCATCCAAGAGTACTATACTATACTCAGTAAAATGTTTAATCACAATACATGGACAAAATAGGACATTCAGTGATTAAAAAAAACTTTAACAAATATCTATTTAAAGTGCAAAATTGAAAGAATTAGAAGGAAAATTCTAACCTAAGATGGCGACCACAACCAAGAAGATAGAAGAAATGAAGCATTCTAGACCAGCAACTCAAAAGAGGGGAAGCAAAAACCACTACCACCACCAACAACCACAAGAACAGTCAACAGTAATTAACAAAAAGTGTTCCTCGATATCCCTCAAAATCAGTGATCTCAATTCCCCAATGAAATTGATGCAAAAGCAGGATTGCCCCCCTCCATGATACACAACAAAGAGAGACATCAGATTAAAAGATGGAAAAGATACTTCAATAGACCTAAGAAGCAAGCCTGTGAAGCCATGGGGACAGGGGGTGGAGACTTCAAACCAAACCTCATTAGAAGAGAAAAGGATGGACACAACATGCTTATCAAAGGAAAATTCTCAAAAAAGACAATCCAAAATTTTGGTTTTGTTTGGTGTTCTCAAAAAAACTTTATTTTTACCTGGTCCTATAGTTGAGGAAGAACCCAGGGTTGTTACACAGATGACGTATGGCTTGAGAGATTCATTCAGGTGGAGGCCCTGAGGGTGGCTGGTGCAAAACAGAGGAGAAAGCCCCTTGGAGGGCGAGGAGTTCTCTTAGTCATGCTTGAAAATGAGTCCCTCAAAGAGATATTCACTCATAGATATCTCAGATACACTAGTCTGTGTGGGCTATTGCCCAACCAGCCTACAGTGGTTGGTCAGGTGGATGTCCATGTTCTTGGTGACCTTCACTTCCCCATTCAGGATGTGGTTTTCCAAGAAGTCACAGAGCTGAGGGTCTGTGTAGGTAAAACCCAGGGAATGAACATCCAGAGGTTCTGTCTCAGTTCTTCTGAGGACCAAGGAAGATTCCCTGGCCTCCTGGGTTTTGTCCCACTCTTCCTGAGATGGCTTCTGCACATCATAAAAGAGTGCATGGTCCCTTTGTTTATTCTGCAACTTGAGGAGACCCTTGGTGCCCTTGTAGTTCTCCTCTGTCAGTTCAAGGAAGAAGTGGCCTAAGCCCTCCAAAGCAATGTCATCTGGACCATATTCCTCCCTGCAGGACTCAAAGAACTCCATGGAAGAGGGGAAGCAAAGACATTAAGAGCCCGAAGACATGGAGGACACTAAGAAAACAAGTTCGATAATTCAACATACTCTATGCACATATGAACTCACAGACACTGAGGCATTGCCCAGTGCCTGAATGGTTCTACATTATTTAGAGCTCTAGAGCTGAAATAAGTGGATATTCACTCCTATCCCTAAAGCAATCTATAATTATAAACCCCTTGCAAATGAAAATTTAGTTTCTTCCCATCAAACCTCACTTGGAAAAAATGCTCTTAAGAGTAAGCTGCCCACCTAGTAGTAGATGGTTAACAAAAAATTAACTCAATAGCAACTTCAGAGGCATGTTGGACTTTTAATACTTTTCTGTAATTTTATCTGATTATTTTATTTTAACATAAAAATAATTTTCTCTCATTTTTACTCTAGTTCATTTGCATATATGTTATGGCTTCCATTTTGCTTTGTTATGTCATTCATCACTGGGAAAGTAAGTGGGTCTCTACTTCTTGTATCTTCTTTTGGGCTCTTTTTTGTTTTATCTAATTCTGATATATTTATTTTTGTTCTGTCTTCCTGTATCATATTTTATTATTTTATATTTTATGGTTGTTCTAATAAACCCATGTCTTTTCTACTGAGAGACATACATGCGGTTGATGGAGAAGGCCAGGGGGTTTAGGCACTGAGATGGGAGGAAGACAAGAAACCGTAATCTGAATAATTATGTGAGAATGCCATCTTAAACAATATAACAATATGAAAATGCATGTTTTTTTTTAACCAAGACAAAGAATGAACCACCCAGGGCTATTTGAGTATCATGAGAGGTAGGTTGACTACTTCTGCAATCTAGCAAATTCTGAACATGAGGAATAGACTTAACAAAATGTCAGTGTTTCAAAAATTTCTAGAAACAGACATATCACTCAAAGTCTCTGTATTGATTTTTATCTCATAGAAATTTGACCTTTGAAGGATATTTTGTAAATACTATCACTGAAATGGAAAAGCCTACTGTGGCAATCTCAAAAACTGAATGGATTTCATCCCTACCTGTCAGAACACAAGGGGATGAAATTATTGTTAGGTTAAATGGTGCAAATGACAGGAGTTGACAACTTGACTTAAAGAGTCGTAGAGATGGTATAGGAACTGGAAATAAAGTGTTATTCAATTTGAGTCATCCAAAATAACAACTGAAGTTAGTTTGTGAGAATGCTGAGGGCACAGCCTAGGTTCTAGATCTGAACATACACATATTAGATGACGAGCAAAGAATGCTATGAAAGCATGCACTGACATCACCTAAGTAGCACTTCACTAATATTTACCAAGTAAATTGTGCACATGGGTAATAAAACTAGTCTTTAGGTTGAAAGAAATTGAAAAAAAGAACTATTTCCAAGATAGCTATTTCATTATCGGTCACAAGTTTTTATGGTGTGTCTTTTATAACGTCATTTCTAAGAGTTCTTTTGAAGGTTCAATCAAGAAAGAGGAAAGAAAATAAAATCTGCTGATTGTTTTTAATTTGCTATCTCAATCCACGATGCGTGCCTATGTTAACATTTCTTTAATCAGAAGATCAGGGTTTGTGTTATAGATAAGGGTGTGAAGTGTTCACTATCGAAGAATAAACTCCTGAGCTTGAATATACAACACATGTGGACATGGGATGTGGCGCACTTGTTTACAGCTCCACTGTTGAGAGACGGAATTAGCACTCACAGAAGAGACAGCGCAGCAGAAGGGCTGAACATCAGGTTAAATCAGAGACCAAAACCAGCAAAAGCAATAAGGGGGAAGGAAAAGGAGAAAGAGACTAAGAAGAAAAGGGGGCTTGGGAAAGGGATTTGCATGTGTATCCAAACACAATGTAAACCTAAACCACACATGCATGCAAACAAGGTTTGGAGACGAAAATGTAAAACCTGTTTCTCAATTTGTATAACCAGCGTTCATAGATCACACTCTGTAACCCTTCTTTCAAATTACAAAACTTGTTGCAATCTTGATGTCCCTTGCTTGAAATGTTGACATGCATCCAGTCAATTTCTACAGTCTCCATCGTTTATAATCGATAATTTAGATTCCCAGCCGTATTCAGTTAAATGTCCACATAAGTTATTCTGAATTACGTGTGGGATAATCTCGTGAAACCTGCTTCTGCTTCTGCGTGTTCAGTACAGAAACAATTTTTCCCCAGTATTTCCATCCCATTATCTATCTAGAATGTGATTTTACAATCTATAGTTACAGAAAGCAAATTGCGGATTGTAAATGAAATCAAGCCATCTTTTTATACTTTTCATAGCTAAGTTTTCTTTAACTTTTATTATTTATTATATTAGTATTTTTAAGAATGCTGTACAACATTTTCTTATTATATTCACTCATGCTATACCAACTCTTAGCAAATCCACTTCTCTTTCTAACCATGCGAGTACTTTTTTTTTGTTAATTCATTAAGACCAATTTGTGCTACCAAAATATTCCTGTCCATGCTATCTTGCATGAACACATAATTAAGTTACTAGAATCTATATTCTTAAAGAAACTGACTTTCTGTTCCAGCAACCAAAATCATGGACATTTAGATCCTTACTTGGAGCTTCATTGAAGTTGGAAGTGCTCACAGCTGAGAAAGATTGTTGACTCTTTTACCTGCCCATGACATGCAAGTAGCTGTTAATGTTCACAGCTGGGCAAAATTGATGATTAATTACTTTTCTTATCTAGGGATGTGCTTGGCAGCTTTCAGCACTGCGGAACCTAGGCAGTAAGGAGGAAGCTTCCTGGTTAATGCAAGCTTGATTTCTCCACATTCTATGTCTCAAGTGTGTAGCATCCTTAGCAATAAGATGTTACTGTGAAGTTTAGTGGGTATCCGAGAGCAGTGTCATTAGCAATGCTACGAGACCCGACTGACCAACAACCCCAAAAGAAGTGACATATTCATTGCACTGGGCATTAAATACAAACTTTAATTTTATGTTTACTAAAAATAAAAATTATGAAACTCCACATTCACATTCCTCCCTTAGCCTGTGCACTGCTCGTCCCTCACCATGTCATATGCTAAAACAAAAATACTGAGTTTATATAATCCTGCCAGTATGTCCACGAGTGCAAAAACTATCTGCTAGAGCTTTGGTTGCCTCTCTTGAAGTGCATCCTTGAATAAAACTGGCACATTATCCCTCAATGAGAAGCCATGTGTTCCTAATATCTCTTGAGCTAGAAGCTTCATTATTCTCACACCCATCCATTCTTAGCCCCTTTATGCCTCGATTTTTACAAGTCTTATTCATATACTCAGCATCACCCTGAGTTCCTGTGTCTAGGAATCCTCTCATCCAAAACCACGATTTTGCAAAAGTTATTCATTACTTCCACTTCCTGCAGTGTTCTCATGTCCAATTCCTAGGTGACAGATGCGCCTTTGGAGGGAAGGGTGTAATGCAAATATCCCAAAGAGAGCTGAGATCTCCTCACTCTCTTTCTTCTTGCATATTGACAAGCCATGGCCTTTGTGTTAATCATTGCCTACTATAAAAAGCAGATTCACTGATGAGGGTGGAAAGATGCATTGATCCATGATTAGAAAAATAAGCAGCCAGATATAGCTTAGTTGTATGATAATTTGTCCAATTGTAATATGTTATGCCTTAGAGACTGTGATTAATCCAGCCAGGTGTCTTGCCCCAATTAAAGCCCGCAGGCATAAGTTTGATTTTGGGAAGCAGAACCATAGCCTGGTCTTCTAATGCTTAGTTTATCCTGTAACATTCATGTTACCATTGTCTCAGTAGGCACATAGTCCCAAGCCAGTTGATATCAAAGCTTAAAGGGTTCAAAGATGAGTAAGTCTTTCCATTCCTTTCCTCAGTCATACACACGGCTCCTCCTAGAGTTATAAAAGCTACCCAGTCAAGATAAAAGCTGTAGGTAGTGACTATCTTGATTTCTCTATGTCTTCAGCAATAGGACTTTATCATCAAATTCTGGAGTATAACCTAGAAAACGGCAATATGTTTAAGGATTGGGGGGTTCTTTGTATTTTTTTATATTCGTAAAGTATAGTGATTGATGTTTTTATACTGTATCTACCCCATCCATTTTCTCACTCCCTCTTGAATGCATGTTGAGAATTAGATCACAGGGTTTGTACCAGAGATGTAGAAATTTGGGTTGAGCACCTCATATGCAGTTTTCTCTGCATTTTGACCAATTGTTCATCCTGTGCTCAAAACCAATTTCTTTAGTGAGGCATTAGAGCTTCACCTGTCTACAAGTTTAAGGAGATAAATATTTCAAAAATGAGCTGGAATTGTATTAAATTTTTATATTTTAAATAGTATCTCAGTATATTATATTTTTTAATTTGAAAAAGTTTTGATTTTTTAAATTTCTTTTTTATTTCTTCAGTGAAAGACTTACTAGAGCCCTGTTACCCTCTTACACCCCCCCCTATCCCCCGAATGTTCATTTTAGTGAAAGCAGAGTATAGAAGTCACCTACTACTGACTTCTTGGAGTTTTTCACTATACTATATCCTTTCCTCAATTTCTTAGAAACTGATCAGTTTTTAAAAACCAGGATTTTTAGAAACTGGATAGCTGTTCACAGTAATTTGAGTTCTAATTGGATGGGGGTAGGGTGGGAGACTCTTCTAAGAAATGTGTGGTTTCATGCAGGAATAGGGAATGGGACAAAGACTGAAGGAGTGGCCAATCAATCATTGGTCCAACCTCAGACCTATCACGTGGGCAAGCAGCAATCCCTGAAACTATGGAATTCTGCTGTGTTTGTAGACTAGAGTCTAGCATGGCTGTCTTCTAAGAGGCTTCACCCAGCAGCTGACTCAGACAGATGCAGACACCTGGGGCCAAAGAGTGAATGATGTTTGGGGACTCTTATCAAAAAGTAGTGGGAAGAATTGCAGGGTCAGTAACTCTGCAGGAAGACCAACAGAGTCAACATACATTTGGAGTCTTGGATCTCTCAGAGACTGAATCAACAACCAATGACCATGCATGGACTGACCCCAAGCTCCCCAGACATATGTAGCAGATGTGAAACTTGTTCTTTATGTGTATCCTGAACAAATGGAGCTAGGACTATCCCAAAAAAATGATTGCCTGTGATATGTTCTAGATGAACTGCCTTGTTTAGCCTCAGTAGGAGAGGATGCACCAAGTCTGGCAGAGAGTTGGTGTGCCAGGTTGGAGGGATATCCAGGGGGCTCCAACTTCTCAGAGGAGAAGGGTAAGGATGATAGGAAGGCATGACCTGGATGGGGACAGTGAGCAGAATATTAAGTGAAATAATAATAATAGTAATAATAATAATAATAATAATAATGAAGTTTGTAGTTTCAAGTTGCATTCTTTAATCTTATCAATTAAAAATGAATTGTACAAAGAAACAAGCAGAAGATGGAACACCTACAGTAATTTTAAGTATCCTTAAAGCTAATTTTAAAGTACATAAAACATGTTTATAATTTAGCTTTATTTTTTTTTTTTTTTTTTTTGTTCTTTTTTTTCTGAGCTGGGGACCCAACCAGGG
The DNA here is from genome assembly GCF_011064425.1 of Rattus rattus. NCBI lineage: Eukaryota > Metazoa > Chordata > Mammalia > Rodentia > Muridae > Rattus > Rattus rattus. The sequence continues at coordinate 17,044,735 of NC_046165.1, forward strand.
CCTTGCGCTTCCTAGGCAAGCGCCTACCACTGAGCTAAATCCCCAACCCCAGCTTTATTCTTTTTATGCAACTTACCATGTCACAGAGTCATCCCCATGTGTGTAGGAGGTCACTCTTGTTGGTTTACCTTTGGTCCCACAGTTTATCTGTTGTGTTGTGAAGGAAATAAGTGTTCTGGTTGCCAAAACTTTCTTCTATTGCCCTGCACCAGTGAAAAAAATTTAATGACCATTTTTCTAATTTTATATATTTTTAAATTCCACAAATAAGTATCCTAAGCCTTAAGAAACAAAAAGAAACAAACAGAAGTCATGACACTTTTCTGACAGCCAATCCTTGTTAGTTTGTATTAACCTGTATTTATGCACTTACCTTATCTAGATTGTAATTACAGTTTGAAATATATTATATTACAATTATATTTTTAATAAAATAATTAATAATTTTTTCCATCACGTATAGATTTTTATGCTGTATGTGTCCTCTCATCAAAATTAATTTTCAACTCTGAGGATAAGTAATTAAATAAGCAAACTCGGCTAGCTGAACACAAGTCATCGAAGGAATATTTAAATACTGGAGCCAATATGTTTATTTTTATTAATTAATTAACTATGATGTATAATTGTCCAAACTAGATAGAAAAAAATTTGACACTTTCTCCATCCTGAGGCAGTATGAATGTAGTGTTCAGATAGAAGTTTACAAGAACATATGTGGTAAAAAATGTCATATCAGTGAGAGCAACTTTTTGTATTTTCCTTAGCAGAGAGTTGAAAAATGGGTATCAAAGATACGAATATTCTAATTAAAATAGCAGCACACAACAGTTTCAATATTGGTCAATAAAATAAGTATGCAAGTAACATACAAGTTGAGCAGGTTTTACTTATATATGTAAAAATATGTACTACATGCATATTTGTTATATATATGTATGTAATATGTATAGATATAATCACCCAATCAGAGAAATAATTATAATTTAAAAATGAAAGTAAATATTCAATTGTTAAAAGTCTATTTTCTTATATTACTTTAAAATAATTTTATAAAAAATATTTAATAGAATGAACACAATCGTTAGAAACACTCACTTTAGCATTTTCAGTATCACAAAGAGTCTTATCATGACTATATAAATAATCAGAAAAATCATATGATTATGAATTGTAGAAAATATGAATATTTGAACCATCTTGGAAACATAGTAGACTATACTATTGGATCTTAAATTGAAGATATATTTCTTCCATAATTTGAACAGAAAGGAATGTGCCCCTTGTTATGCTTCTAATTTGAGTATAAAATGAAGACTTCTTAAGTGTAGATAAAGTTATAATCTCAGAAAAATATTTTTCCTGAAAACATTAAGAGATATCTTACAGGTCAAAATTAAACACTAAAGTTCATTACTAGACACAAACCCCCAGTCATGCAAACACTCCAGCTTTTTAAAAAATAAAATGCATGAGAATTAATACATGCTTAAGAAATAATAGTTCGTAGAGAGTTAATGGTTTATGTAATGTTTTACTCAAGAAAGTATCAACCTTCTCTTCAAACAGGGTCTGGGTGTGTGGGTCACTCCATACAGTGTCTACCCAGATTGCATTAAGCATTATATATCACAACCTGAGATATCAAACACACGCTTAAGTCATCTATAATGTCATCACCAGTAGAAGAGCCAGGCAGAATCACAGATGAGTCAGCCACAGCTAGTTCCAATTTCTAGTTGGAATCTCTTAACCAATGATTTCGGTCTTCTCTATCCTTTATGTCTTAATTAATAAAAGAGGCAGTATCCAAATAAACAAAATAAGAAATGGAAAGGAAGACATAACAATGGAAACAAAGGAAATTAAAAAAAAAAATCATCAGATCCTACAATCTAGATGAAATGGATGGTTTTCCAGACAGATACCACATACCAAAGCTAAATCAAGAGCACGTAAACTTTCTAAACAGGCCCATATCCCATAAGGAAATAGAAAAAGTCATTAAAAACCTCCCAATTGGGGTTGGGAATTTAGCTCAGTGGTAGAGTGCTTGCCTAGAAAGCCCAAGGCCCTGAGTTTGGCCCTCAGCAAAAAAAAAAAAAAAGAGAAGAAAAAAAAAAAAAAAAAAAAAAAAAAAAAAACAAACAAACAAACAAAAAAACCCAAAAGCCAAAAAACCTCCTAAACAATAAAAGCCCAGGGCCAGATGGATTCAGTTCAGAATTCTACTAGACTTGACACAAATATCCCTTAAATTATTTCATAAAACAGAAACAGAAAGAAAACTGCATAATTCATTCTATAAAGCCACAATTACTATGATACCTAAACCACACAAGGACCCTACCAAAAAAAGAAAACCTCAGACCAATCTCTCTTATGAATATTGATGCAAAAATACTCAATAAATTGTTTTGCAAACTGAATCCAAGGACACATCAAAACCATCATTCACCATGACCAAATAGGCTTCATCCCAGGGATGCAAGGTTGGTTCAATATATGAAAATCCATTAATATAATCCACCATATAAACGAACTCAAAGAAAAAATTACATATTCATCTCCTTAGATGCAGAAAAAACATTTGACAAAATATAACACCCCTTCGTGCTAAAAGTATTGGAGAGATCAGGAAATCAGGGCACATACCTAAACATAATAAAAGCAATCTACTGCAAACTGACAGCCAATATCAAATTAAATGAAGAGATACTTGAAGCAATCCCACTAAATCAGACACTTTACAAGGATGCCCACTCTCCCCATATCTATTCAATATAGTACTTGAACAATAAAACAACAAAAAGAGATCTAGGGGATACCAATTGGCAAAGAAGAGATCAAGCTATCACTATTTGCAAATAGTTAGTATTCTTAAGCAATCCAAAAATTCTACCACAGAATGTCTCCAGCTGATATCCAACTTCAGCAAAGCAGCCAAATATAAAATTACGTTAAATAAATCAATAGCCTTCCTTTATACAAACGATAAACAGGCTGAGAAAGAAATTAGGGACTCCCTTCACAATAGCCACAGCTAATATAAAATATCTCAGGATAACTCTAACCAAACAAATAAAAGATGTGTATGATAAGAATTTCAAGTCCCTCAAAAAAGAAACGGAAGAAGATCTCAGAAAATGGAGAGATTTCCCATGCTCATGGATTGGCAGATTTAACATAGTAAAAATGAACATCTGACCAATCGCAATCTACAGATTCAATGCATTCTCCACCAAAATCCCAACATAATTCTTCAAAAACATGGAAAGAACAATTCTGAAATTCTTCTGGAAAGGCAAAGATCTGAGAACAGTAATTCAGAAATAAAACCACACGCTTAATACACACCTGATCTTTTGCAAAAAAAAAAAAAAAAAGAATATTCAGTGGAAAAGAAAGCAACTTCAGTAAATGGTGCTGGTCTAACTGGATGTCTGTATGTAGATAAATGAAAATACACCCACATTTGCACAAAGCTACAGTCCAAGTGGATCAAGGACCATAACATGAAACCAGATACACTGAATGTATTAGAAGAGAAAGTGAGAAAGAGCCTTGAATTCACTGGCATAGGGAGAAATATCCTAAACAGAACTCTAATGGTCCATGTTCTAAGGTTAAGGATTGAGAAATGAGACCTCATGAATCTGGAAAGTTTCTGTAAGGCAAAGGATATAACCCATAAGACAAATCGTCAATCTACAGATTGAGAAAAAAATTCTTCATTAACCCTACATCGGATAGAGGGCGAATATCCAAAATATTTAAAGAACTCAAGAAGCTAACCACCAAAAAATCAAACAACCAAACCAAAAAATGGGGTATAGAACGAAACCGAGAATTCACCACATAGGAATCTTGAATGGCTGAGAGGCACCAAAAGAAATGCTCAAAGTTCTAGTGATCAGTGAAATGAAAATCAAAATGACCCTGAGATTCCACCTTCCACCAATCAGAATGGCTAAGATTAAAACCTCAGGTGACAACACGTTGGTGTGGATGTGGAGAAAGAGGAACACTCCTTCATTGTTGTTTGGATTGCGAACTGTTACAAGCACTCTGGAAATCAATTTCGAGGTTCCTCAGAAACTACTATTAAGGACCCAGGTATACCACTCCTGGGCATGGAGTTCCAACATGATGTTCCAACATGTAACAAGAACACATGCTCCACTATGTTCATAGAGGACTTATTTACAATAGCCAGAAGCTAGAAACAACCAGATGTCCCACAACAGAAGAATGAATACAGGAAATGTGATTCATTCACACAATGGAATACAACTCAACTATTAAGAATGAGGACATTCTAGTTTTTCAGGCCAATGGATATACCTAGAAAATATCCTGAGTGAGGTAACTCAGATACAAAATGACATGCAGAGTTTTTTCTCATTAGTAAGTGGATATTAGCCATGAAACATAATGCAGAATAGCCAAGATACAGTCCACAGATCTCAAAAAGGCCAACAAGCTGAGGATGCCTCAGTCCCCCTTGGGAAGGAGAATAAAGCAACCACAAGGGTAGAAAGAGGGGGTACAGGGCATGGAAAGTTGATGGGGTAGGGAGAGAGGCAAATATGACCTGATATTGGGTGGGGAAAAGGGACTGAAGCCATGATGACCAGCGGAAAGAAGGAAAACAGGTGACCTTGAGAGGAAGGAGGTTTGGAGGACCCTCCAAAATGTACCAGAGACCTGGGAAGTGAGAGACTCTCAGGACTCAAAGGGTGGGACACTAGATGTAATGCCCTACAGAGAGGAGAGGAAACTTGTTGAGATCACCTCCAGCAGAAAGGCAGGGATGGGGGTTGTTATCCCACAGTCAAAACTAACCCATTGTTCTTCCTGTCTGAAATAACAGCAGGGATGAAAATGGAGAAGAGCCTGAGGACAGGCCCAAAGTGGGATCCAGCTCAAGGGGACACCATTACTGAGGCTATGGGGCACTCACAAAAAGGGACCTATCACGACTGCCCTCCAAAAGACCCAACATGCAGCTAAATCAGATGCAGATATGTGCTCCCAACCAATGAGCAGAAGCTGCTGACCCCTCTGTTGAATTAGTGAAAAGCTGGAGGAAGCTGAGGATGAAGGCAACCCTGTAAGAGGACCAACAATCTCAATTAACCTTAACCCCCGAGATCTCTCAGACACTGGATAACCAACCGGGCAACATACACCAGCTGAGATGAGGACCCCAACACATATACAGCAGAGGACTCCAGGGTCTGGGTTCAGTCACAGAAGATGCATCTAATCGTCAAGACCCTGGACTGGAGGTCCCAAGAAGTTAGAGGTCTGGTAGGGGGGAGGGGGGCATCTTCATGGAGACAGAGGCAGATATAGGTATGGGATGTGGAACAGTTGGAGGGTGGACTGGGAGGGGAATAAAATTTGGAGTGTAAAAATAAATAAAAATTTAAAAAAAATAGAAGGAAGATCATTTTATGTCTTTTAACACTGAGAAAGAAAATAAGAAAATCCTTTCCACCTTTCCAGTTTTGTCATGATGAGTAAAATTGTCTGAATATATATATATATGCACATGGGTAGTGAATATTATTTCTCTCTCTCTCTCTCTTTCTCTCTCGTGTTTGTGTGTGTGTGTGTGTGTGTGTGTGTGTGTGTTTGTGCGCATGCACACATGTAACAGGATTTGGAATATCCCAGGCTGGCCTGACACTTCCTGTTTCGATGAGGATAACTGGACTGTGGATCATTTTGGCTCTACATCCTGGTGCTTAGATTGTAGATGATCATAGGTGTGTGTGCTCTATCGCGTCAGCAATGGCGTAGTGTACAGTGGGTGAAGACTGTACAGGATGATCTACACACACACAACCTGTAGCTGAATAGAACGTTGATACTCACTGGGATGAACCATTAAACAAATCCAACAACTCTCTAAGAACTATTATTTCTTAACCATGCATTCAAGGCATTAATCCTCACATTTTAAAAAAAAAAACATTTTATCAGTTTTCCTAATGTGCCCTCAGTGTGGCATATAAGTCATTAATAGGTTGAGATCAAACATGAAATTATGTGCTTGACGGCAAATCTCTACTGGCAAGAACAACATTTAAAAGCTTAAACATGTGTGGAATTGAAGAGATAAGGGTTGTTCCCTCCAGATATATCTTTCAGGATGAATAAAAACATTTCTATAATCTTTTAGAAATATTCACTATACCTTGAAGCAAAGAGTCCCAGAGTGCTCACATTTAAGTATTCAAGATGGTGTCAGTTGGAAATAATAAGTATTGGAAATATATGCTTTCCATATTTGTTTTATCAGCATGCATGCTTACGCATATGTGATGGTTAACTAAATATACACATATTTCATAAAAATCAATGTAGGAACACATTACTATGGATTTATGTATGTTTCTGTAGACTATTTCAGATAAAAACATAAATCAAGTCATATAATTGTAAAGAAATAAAATTTACAAATATAGTCCAGTAGTTTAGTAAATTTCTTAAATTATTAACCATTAATTGAAATAAATATATATGCACAAATGCTTAAATAGAATTTTGACACAGTTAGCATTAATGTATGAATTTAATAAAAATTCAGAATGTTAATCTGTTTTAAAGTGTATATAAAATATTTTTCACAAACATTACATACTGTGGTGCATACATGCATTATCTTCAGGAAATTTCAAAAGAATTCTCATAGGTACTTTATAATATTGTTAGTAAAAAAATGAATAATTGTAATTAGGTTAATATCTAAATATTAATCTTGAGATAGTCTTTCTTAAGAGAAATCTGAATTTTTCCTCCATATTGACTGCTCCAGAAAGTTTGATGTCAAAGGCACCCTTAACAAAACAATTATAGATTTTATATCTTTATTTTGGTATTTTAACAATACAAAAGCAAACTGTACAAGGATTCAAAACATTAATTTATTACAAATAGAGCTTCCTTATGACATCCTGAGTTTACTGTAGCAGAGTTGAATTCAACCTCCATTTTGAAGGTATGCATACCCTTGTCTTGAATATAGATAAAATCAGCAGTGACTGTTTAATAAAAAGACAAATTAAAAATATTCAAGACTAGCTAGAGGGGAGATAACCACATGGAATGACTGATAGATGAAAGACTAAAACTGAACACGGAATAGCCCGAGGCAAGGCTTTGATTATTTAACATTCCCTTCTTGAATGTTTAACTTCCCTGTTGAAGGTACACTGAGCTCTAATGAGATGCATATTTGTTGGAGATATGAGGACCCACACGGATTTTACGTAGTTTTAGAAGATGGAAAGCATTGTGTTGTTAAAACTAACCCCACCTGCACTAATGCGTGCTTATTGCCATATTCTTCAAAGTGCTACATATCTCTGTGTGACCAGATACCGGGCAAAAGAGCAAAGCAAAGAAGCCATTATGAGAGTCAGAATCTCTCGATTCTTATGTCAATACCAACAAAATATGCAAGCAATGATAAGAGCAAAACAAAATAGGTAAGATCATTTGCTGAAAATAAAATAAAATAAAATAAATGGCAACTTTGATTATTGACTCATGAACTGACATATGTGACTACATTATGAATGACTTTAAACTGCCTCTCATCAAATCTCATCTTTCTGTGAAGTAAGGTGGGTAAGAACAGACTATGGATCAGATAGAGACCATAGGACTGGTACCAAGTATATGATCATATAATGTAAACATAAATGAAATGCACAGATGTCATATTGTTTAAAGATTTTGTCAATTACTTCAATATGAATGATGAATTTACTAATAAGTCCATTTATTTGTACAACTCTCCATATGTTTTAATAAACTCAATTATTTTTATTGCATACAGTCATGCATTTATTCCTTGAGCACTTGCTGTGTAAAAATATTTAGGTATACAGTTTTAATTATGGAATTGAGTGTAAATGAAACAAGTACACGTAAAGAGTAAATTACAAAAAAATGAATAAGGAAGATAAAAAATGGTATCATAGCTACAATTCATAGTAGATATATGGAGACAACAGTTGGCAGTAGGAGGTGCTGTGTAAATATGGAGATTTTATCATTGGGCAGATAGGGATTTGATTGTAGTCGCCCATCCAAATCATAGAGGCTCTCCACTTTGCATTCTTTGTGCTTGTTACCTGAATGGTAGCCACAAGGATCGGTACTGCATACTGTGATTTCTGGTGCTGTCAACCTGTTCTTCATTTCCAAGGCATTAGTGTCAATTAAGAGAGAAGTATAAAAAAGGAGGAGAAGGAGGACAAGAAGGAGGAGGGCAGATGATGTTCAACAGGGAATCTTTCCTTTCTAACTTAGAAATGATAAAAAGAAAATCAATAATGGACAAGATCAGATGTGGAAGGAGACAGTGGAGTACAGAGGGTCAGGAAATTGAATGGAGGTGTATAGCAGTGGGGGATGGGCAACTGGGCACAGCCACTAGAAAATTCCAGATGCCAGGAAAGCAAGAGGCTCTCAGTATCCAACAGGGATGACATTAGCTTAAATACAAAACAATGGAGAGACAGAATCTGTTGAGTCCATATCCAAAGGTTAGGCACGGTCTGCAATTGAAGGATAGGGCTACTCACCCATCCCAAAAATATTAACACAAAATTGTTCTTGTCTAAAGAAATGCTGGAACAAAGAGTAGAGCAGAGAAGGAAGGAAAGGCCTTCCAGTGACTGACTAGCATAGGTATCCATCCCATCTGCAGACACAAAACCCAGATACTACTGCTGATGACAGGAAGTGCTTGCTGACAGGATATTGGCATGGCTGCCTCCTGAGAGGCTTTGCCAGAACCTGATCAATACAGATGCAGATGCTCCCAGACAACGCTCAGACTGAACACAAGGACCCTAATGGAGGAGTTAGGGGAATAACTGAAAGAGTTGAAGGGGTTTACAACTCCATAAGAAGAACAACAATATCATCCGAACATACCACCCCCCACCAGAGCTCTCAGGGGAGAGTACACATGGAGGTACCCATGGTTCTAGATGTATATGTAGCAGAGGATGGCCTTATCTTGCACCAGTGAGAAAGGAGACCATTGGTCCTCTGAAGGCTTGATGCTCCAGCATAGGGGAATGCTAGGATGGTGAGGTGGGAGTGGGTGGGTGCTCCCTCATAGAAGCACGGGGAGAGGGGAGAGATAGGGAGTTTGCTGAAGGGAAACCAGGAAGGGGGGGATAACATTTGAAATGTAAATAAATAAAATAACCAATTAAAAATTGTAAATTTAAATTAGAATTAACAGGTCAACCATTTTAATTATATCTTCTTCATAAATACAAAAACAATTGAAAGATACATATCAACTTTCATGTAGTGGCAAAAAACAGACTTACCCATTATGTTACTAGTTTTCAAACAAGCTCTTATTGAACACTTTGTATATAGCAGAAGTCTATTGAAAATAGGCTTAGTCATTGTTGTCCATAAAGTTAAAGGGACTATGAGATAGTCAAATAATGAGTAATGATTTTCCAAATGTGTTCAAGGGAGAGTCTATAAATATTTTCTAAACAGATCTATCTTTTGAATTAAGTATTATAATTTTTTAGAATTTCAAACACTAGAAATAAGAATGGGCTAGTTCAAGTCATTAGATGATGTAATATATTTTACTATTATTCTGCCTCAGAGTCAGCAGAGAGGCTAAGCCTTAAATCAACACAAGCCTAAGACTTAGTAAGCATGCAGCCTAGGTGGGGTCCAGAGTACATGTGGTAAGAGCACAAGACAAGGAAACAATCTCTACCAAAAAGTCTGAAGGGAAACATGACTAATAAATAGGGAAGTCAGAGAGTTGTTTAAATGGGACTAGGGTGAAAGCTAACATATAGTTCAGGAGGTAGATGATAGAAATAAAGGAAGAACTGGTATTGCCTGGCTGTGAAATGTCAGTGAATGAAGGGAATACAAACGACCAATACACAGACACTGTTGAAATTTGACTCACAGTGTCTCAGTAGAATAACAGGTAGGACAAGATTTCCCAGTCCAGAGTACAAAATGATTAATTTTTTGGCTGGATAATGTTTGTCATTCATTAGAAGAGCATCCTAGAGTATTACATTACATAAAGTATCTTATTTGATGGTGTTTACACTGTGAACATTCTGTTCTATACTACTTGGTTGTTTTTCTCCCTTCATTCTATTCCTATAAACATGTGTAATAAATGGTGCTCAACAATCGAAATTTAGATATTATTTTGATTCCTCCTTCTGCAATGCATGCCGGAAAGCAAAATGAAAATTATCTGATCAGCAATGGAATTGCTGTGTTCTACCTACTTTAATGAACACAATGCCATTGTTCTCCAGAGCGCGCTTGACAAGCAAGCCGAGCTAGGCACTGTTTACGAGATTCTAACAGAATAATATCTGATAATGAAAATCAGACAAGAGATGCTTAGCTCTTATCTCTGATACAAGACAAAATATGACTTTACAGATAATCACCTCTAACTCAATTTATGTAAAAATTGATTTCTAGATTATTTCAATAAATTTTTCAAATATGCTCATGAATTGGAAGAGTTATTACAGTTCACAGTTATATCATTTACTTATTATCCCACCAAAGTTCATTATAGTAAATATTATACACCTCTAAAATTTAATATTAATAAATAACAGTAACCTTTTAAAATAATGATTTGTTGATTACATTTACTGATACTCTTAATTCTATAATGATTACCAGATAATGCTCTCCATCTGAATATAATGGACTATAAAGTGCTTATTTCACTAATAATATCAAAATTTTCTTTTTGCTCAGATATTCAAATCAATGAATTACTGGATTTTTCTAGAAAAGGAGATCAGAAAGATATTTAGCCAATATTTTTAAGACATTCTTGTACTATATGATAATACACATGCTTTCTCTAATCAGTTGTATAATGAATGATCCAAAATAAATGCAGTGTCCCTGTTTTGTAAAAATATATCATTTTACAAATCCAAAGTATATTAGTATCATTGTTACATTTTTATACCCTGTAGAATACAAAGAGAAGGTAATGATCCAAGAGATACTTTAGTTGTTACAGAATAATTTATTTTTAAGCTAATATTAAAAATAAGATACGTTGTAATTATAAAAATCAGCATAAAGGTATGCATATGCTTTCTTCAATGAGAGTAAGAAAACATGGCTCATAACATAAAAAGGCTATTATGTTGAAATAAAATAATTCTAGATTGTGGCAAACTACAGGTTCCACAGTCCATCTGTTCTACAATAGTAGGAAAGGTTGACAAGTGATAGGAAGAAATGTGTGTACTTAGTTTATACAGTGTGAGATTTGTTAAAACTTCCTCACAAGGAAACACACTTGCGGACAAGAAGACTAACAGCCTATCAGGAATGATGGACTTCACAAGAGGGAGGTTATCTGAAGGGTAGGATCCAAACTGTTGCTCTGCTGTCACAGTTGAACAACAGTCTGGAGGCACGAGCTGGGCTAGTGGCAAACATCAGCTCCAGTCTGTAGCACTACTTGTTAGAGCAACTGACATGTTCTAAGTCACATGCAGTGAAGTGTTCTGCCCCTTTTAAGACAAGCCTTCCCTGAGAATAGCCAACTTAGGAAAGAGGCAAGAAAACATTTTCACCATACAAATATTGCCAGCTTGCCGAATTCTCAGTGTCCAAGTCTAGATTTGGTGTTCTTCCAGACAGAATTCAGCGCTTCTGTTTCAGCCCACCTCGCTATTCTTCTTTATGGAGGAAGGTATAGGAGCACAGTGAGGAATTTTAGACACTGCATTCCAGTGTCAAAGGCAGTCTACTGTTTTAAGGTGTGTTACACACTGTTAAGCTCTACAGTACACATAGCAATCAGAATTAGAAGACATTGACAAGAGTAACTAATTTTAGGTAAGGTCATTAAAGAGAAATTTTAGAATCTGAAGAGATGGTTCAGGTTTTTTAGTACGTGATGCTTTTCCACAGGCTCTAGGCTCAGTCTCCAGTACTCACAAGGTGACTTAACCACTGTAGACCACTGCAGTTCCAGTGATTCTGATGTTTTCTTCTGACCTCCAGCATCAGCAGATACATATGCAGTACAATACATGCAGACAAAATATTCATACTCACAAAATAAAAATACTTAAAATAAGAAAAATTTAAAAATTCATTAATTTTTATTAAAATTTAAGAGAGAAGGTACATTAACATTTTTTTCAGTACAAAAATACATTTTTCTAGTTTCTGTGAAAAACAAAAACAAAAGGCAATAACTAAAGAGAGAAGAAGTGCAGCAACAGGCTTTGATAGTTGGAAGGTGAGAAAAATCATATATTCATATTCAATGTTCTTAGTAACCTACATGAAATGATATTCATCTTTTATTGGAAATAATTATAAGAACACATAAATAAATAAATAAATACATAGATTAAACATTATTAAATCTGATAAATCCAAGGTTACATAGTTTGAACTGAAAAATCTTTTCACTATTTTCAACCTCAGATAAGAAGACATTTAATTCGAAGTTCAGATTCATTCCAAGGTCTCTGCAGTGTATGTTCTGGTAAGCTCTATTTTCTGTAGCTTTCAAGAGTGTACATGACAGAGAAAGTTTTAGATAGTCAAGATAGTTTTGTTGCTACTGCAGTTTTAGTGTATTTATTATTTGTGTACTTTTTGGGCTCAATAGTAGATTATAATTAAAAGAGGAGGAAGGAACTGAATAGTAGAAATGTTTTCAGTGATTAGCATCAGTGAGTTGGAAATTCGTGTGAGATTAAGGACATTAGACCAGGTGAGCAAGAGAGATAAGAATTGGTAGCAGAAAAGATGTCTAGGATAAAATCAACAAACTATCTACAATCCACGAAGCAATAATGAAATAATCAGAACATCACCAGGCTAATGTTAGCAATGACCCTGAGAAAAAAATTGATAGACATGAGAATAACGAGGTTGTAAAAATATTATAACTTAATGGAATACACACACACAAGCGCACACACATACATTAATACACACAAGCACACACACAAGCACACTCACACACAAACACACACATACACACACATACATAAATACACACAAGCACACTCACACACAAACACACACACACAACACTCACATTCACGTTGATAAAAAAAATCAATCCAGAGATTATGTTTCCAATAAAGTAGATAAATTATGGAAGGTCTTTAATTAAAAATGAATAAGTAGAATTTCACCTACATGACCTTTTCTTAATGACATCACTGTATGAATAAACTAACACAGTCTCACCCAAACAGAGCATTTTCTACGGGCAGTAGATGCAGATACTCACACTTATCCAATCTATAGAGAAGTAGAGACTGCATTGTACAACACTAAATTATGTAAGGCATCTCCTTCTACAGAAGTACAGAGATCATTGAAGAGGGAACAGAAAAATTGTAATAATCAGAGGAGGTGATTGACAAAAGAAGAAAGAAAAGAAAGAAAGAAAAAGAAAGAAAGAAAGAAAGAAAGAAAGAAAGGCAGGAAAAGAAGGAAGGAAGGCAGGCAGGCAGACAGACAGACAGACAGAAAGAAAGAGAAAAGGATGTGTCATCTGTGCCCCTAGTCAGGATCAGCTGCTCATGTGATCTCATTACAGTTATGACAGTATGCAGAAGTCCTGTGTAAACCCGAATCAGATCACATTTCAGTGTGAAAAGTAGAGTACAAAGTGCCCCCAGACAAGAATCTACTGCTGAGGAAAGAGTTAGTTCTCTCTCTCTCTCTCTCTCTCTCTCTCTCTCTCTTCTCTCTATATATATATATATATATATATATATATATATAATATTTATTTTTATTTAATATTTGTTATAATGTAGTAAAATATCATAATACATTATAGATTTTGCATTTTATTATATAGTACATATTATTCATTAATTAAATATTATTAAATAATATACATGTTTCTTATGGATATAGTGACCACACTTGAGTGGTAGATCACAAATCCAAAACCCTTAATGAGAAATGAAAGATATAAAGTTGGGTAGGAAGAATCTTGGAACAATTGGGGAAAGGAAGATGAAGAAGATCAAAACTCATTACATACATTTTTCAAAGAAAGAAATGGAAAATTCAAAAACTAGCAAGAGAGTATATTCCTAAGACTCCTCGTAGGAATAATTATATAGGATACTAGCTCTAATTCACTGCATAGTCTCCACTACTCTATCAATATTTTCATTTGTCTTTTTCTATTTTATAATAACCCTATTAAAAAATGGGGTTCAGAGCTAAACAAAGAATTCACAGCCTGAGGAATGCCGAAAGCTGAGAAACACCCTAAAGAAATGTTCAACATCAGTCATCAGGAAACAAATCAAAACAATAGATTTCACCTCACACCAGTGAGAATGGCTAAGATCAAAACTCAGGTGACAGCAAATGCTAGCGAGGATGTGGAGAAAGAGGAACACTCCTCCATTGTTGGTGGGATTGCAGACTGGTACAACCATTCTGGAAATCAGTCTGAGATTCCTCAGAAAATTGGACATTGAACTGCCTGAGGATCCAGCTATACCTCTCTTGGGCATATACCCAAAAGATGCCCCAACATACAAAAAAGACACGTGCTCCACTATGTTCATCGCAGCCTTATTTATAATAGCCAGAAGCTGGAAAGAACCCAGATGCCCTTCAACAGAGGAATGGATACAGAAAATGTGGTACATCTACACAATGGAATATTACTCAGCTATCAAAAACAACGAGTTTATGAAATTCGTAGGCAAATGGTTGGAACTGGAAAATATCATCCTGAGTGAGCTAACCCAATCACAGAAAGACATACATGGTATGCACTCATTGATAAGTGGCTATTAGCCCAAATGAATTACCCTAGATGCCTAGAACAAATGAAACTCAAGACGGATGATCAAAATGTGAAGGCTTCACTCCTTCTTTAAAAGGGGAACAAGAATACCCTTGGCAGGGAAGAGAGAGGCAAAGATTAAAAGAGAGACTGAAGGAACATCCATTCAGAGCCTGCCCACATGTGGCCCATATATATACAGCCACCCAATTAGACAAGATGGATGAAGCAAAATGCAGAAGTGTAGATTGGTCCTGAGAGACACAGCCAGAATACAGCAAATACAGAGGCGAATGTCAGCAAACCTCTGAACTGAGAATAGGACCCCGTTGAAGGAATCAGAGAAAGAACTGGAGAGCTTGAAGGGCCGAGACCCTTACAACAATGCCAAGCAACCAGAGCTTCCAGGGGAAGCCACTACCTAAAGACTATACATGGACTGACCCTGGACTCTGACCTCATAGGTAGCAATGAATATCCTAGTAAGAGCACCAGTGGAAGGGAAGCCCTGGGTCCCATAAGAATGAACCCCAGTGAACTAGGCGGGTCGGGGGAGGGCAGCAATGGGGGAGGGTGGGTAGGGGAACACCCATAAGGAAGGGGGAGGGAAGGATGTTTGCCCAGGAAACCAGGGAAAGGAATAACACTAAATGTACATAAGAAATACTCAAGTTAAAAAAAAAATAAATAAAAAAAATAAAAAAATAATAAAAAAAAAAGACAGGGTTTGTCTGGGTAGCTAAAGATATCCTAAATTCACTCTGTAGACTAGGCTGACCTTGAACTCACAAAATCCTCCTGCCTTTGGCTCCCTAGTTCTAGGATTAATGGCATACCAGTCATTGGATTTTAATAAACCCTGAAGCTCTGTGGACCAAATAAACATCCTGGAAAGAAACTAAAAAAAAAAAATAATAAAATTGTAAAAATAAACCTTAAAGTGGAAAGGAGAACAATAATATTTTCAAATGTTGTGTTATTCTTTTGCGATCAATTACATGAGCAAGAAACAGCTTATTTAGGGTGATACCTGAAAAAAAAGATCCCAGTCCTTACACTTCAGGTGTTAGAAAGGAAAGAGAGAATGTCTCCACAGGGACACATCACCTGCATTCATGCTGTACTCATTCATGCTGTCATCATTGACAGCATCTGTAAAGACGAGGTAAAAGTTGAGGAGCAATTAGGGAATTGGTTTATGTTATGAGGAATCCTGACCATGAAGTGTCTTATACAGGGCCGAGGGGTGTGTGCGGGACAAGAACTGTGTTTACAGTGTTTAGAGGAGCACTGCACAGAGATATCAGCCTTGAGAACTGGTTAACGATTCATATGAGAAGATTAGTATTTTGAGGAGCTTAAATAACTTCTTATGAGATATGATGGGAATAATGTAGTCTCACAAAAGAGCTTGTACTTATGAAGTCAAACTGTTAAAGTAGGGATGAATCCTGGTGTGCTATTTTCTGGAAGTATTTGTAAGATAAAAAGACAAAAATGAAATATGTGAGGACTCTGTATATAAAATGTGTATAAATTTCATGTTCAAAAAATTGTTAAAAAATTTGTTAGTAAGCACATAATAGTGATCCAAAATTAAAACTTTGACTAGGTTCACAACCAAATTATCAACCTCATAACATTTAAAGACATGAAGTTTATTGTTTTATTGTTGTTCTCTCTTCTCTCTCTCTCTCTCTCTCTCTCTCTCTCTCTCTCTCTCTCTCTCTCTCTCTCTCTCTCTCCCTCACTCCCTCCCCCCTCTTCCTGACATGGTGTAGCACTACTTTTTCTGGACTTGCTTTGAAATAGCAGTCTTATCTTCAGAAGACAAATAATGGTACTTCAATTTAACCGTAGAAACAAAAAAGAAAAAAATTATATATGGCAGAAAATGTATTTATTAGAAAAGAAATTTTGTAGGTTGGTTAAAATTTTGACTTATGACCACAATGCTTCAACAAAAATTTTTAGAAGCTGATCAGTGAAAATTCAACAAGTAGTAATCCATTGCTTTATATATGAATTAGTGACATTTTCTAGAAAATCTTGCTGAAAATGAGAAAAATTTGCCCATTATGAGAAATAAATAAAAATGTCCTAAATGTAAATGAATTTTGTAATATATTATAACTTTGTTATAAAAGCATACAAAATAAGGCACAGGTCATAAAAACAAATTTTAATTAGGAGATATCAGGACATATTATATAAATTTCTACATATATTTGAATTCAAATTGCTCTTTCAAGAAGCTGGTACATTTTAAATATTAATTGCTGATATTCTATAACACAAATAATAAAAATAAAGGGGGAGGAAGCCTGATATTTTTAAAACTGTTTTAACATAACATTAAATTTAATTGCATAAATGAAGAGACAAGAACTATATTTTATTTATAGAAAGCAGATGCTAGATGCTAAATCAAATTTGTCAAATGCATTAATATAAAATCTAAGGACTCTGAGCCAGAAAATGTTCTTTTGACCTGCACACCCTTAATTTCTTATTTTAAAACATAAATTTGATAGTTTGGCTTCTATGCCTCGCTTTATATACTTAAGATTTTATTCTACATCCACTGCATATTCAAAGTTTTAGGTCTTTGCAGTTCCCAATATGTGAAACTGAATTGTATAATTTCATTTTTCACTCGTTTATTCCCTTCTCTTAAAGACTGTACACTTGGCACGGATAATGGAATATATCCCCCATACACATGTACACCCATATACGTGAATGTATATATTCAAATATATAGTTTAATGAATGAATTCAAATTACTGTTTAAGTCATTCTATTTTATAATATAACCATTACAAATTAGAATTTGTTACATATTAGCAAGTTCCTTTGTATGTTTCATAGTTGGGTTGGTAATACCTCGTTCCATTGGAGTTAAGTGTTGTTATTTATTTCTTAGTCCCTTTGCATGTACAGAACCTATTGGAATCTTTTTCCAATGTTTTCTCATTGTGGCCAAATGCTGATATTTGAACAATCCTACGGCCTCACCAATCTCATTCCTCCATAGAGTTTGGTGTTATATAGGATTATAAAGAAAAACAAAACTACTTAAAAGTCCGAATAGTAGTTTGCTAACTGAGAGTCGTTTTATCACACCACTAGTTTTATATAGTTTGAGTCAGTCTGGGATGGGTTTGTGCCGAAGAACTGTAGCATTTCTGAAGCTCTTTTCTTCATTTCCTTGCTTCACAAACCTTAGTGTCCACAGTTCTTTTTCTACTATATTGGTATTCTAATTTCACAGGACACTGATACTCTCCAAATGAAAGTAGCAATGGAATAAAATAATAATGTTCCAAAGCTATTTATTTATCATTTAGTAACTGACTCATATATGGGATATACTGTCAGATTAATTTGAATACTAAAAAATGCCTTTGGTAGAATCTGTAAAAACGCTATTTATTTTATATTTAAAGATGAATTTTAAAAAGTAAATAAAAAGTGTACTCGTCACGAATGACAGTAATACAAGGCAAATGATAAACTCTCAAACCAGATAGCACTGTAGTTACAAAGGTACAGTCAATAAGAAAGTATTCATATTGCCAATAATAAATAGATTAATAAATTAATTAATTTATAATTTTTGGCAATATTGAATACTATTGGTTAACAGTTTCCTCCATTTACCTGAATTTTACATTCTAGACCCTTGTCTGAATATTTTTCTTTTAGCTTCATTGTGACTTTTTGATATTCTACTATTCACAACTTCCCAAAAATAGATATTTAACTTATAATTAAAGTTATACTGAATGATATAACTATGAAATTTAGTTAAAATATTACAATTTCATTTAAACACAGAGTTTATAAAAATTTCTTGTTCAATCTCAAAGAAGTGAACAGTAGCAATTCATAGAAAATAATAAAGTATTCATATTTCCAATAATGAGCAAACAAACACATTTATTTGAGGTTAATATAGAATACAATTGGTTAACAATCACTGCCATGTCAGTACATTCAATGAATTCATAAATAGATCAAATAAACTCGAATGAAAAGAGTTTCATAGATACAGTTTGTATAAAAATTTGCTATGTCATTCTAATGTTAGTACTCGGCTTAGTGTTCTGAGAGGTCTGCGGGCCATGTTTGGCTCTGTAGTTGTACTTCAGCCTGAGGCCATGCTGATGTGAGTGACTTGCACTACTTAGACCACATGAGTATCCATCCATGGTCTGTGCTGCCTCCTGAGTCCATGCTGATGCCCATGGGTGAGGATGCTGCTGGTGACCATATTGGTGATCACAGCCTGAAATTCTCTGGAGATCATGTTGATGTCCTCGTCTCAGTGTCCTACCTCTAAGGGTTCTGGTGATGCTCCTGGCTTATGTTTTTCCAGAAGGTTGTGTTAATCTTCCTGGTCTACATTGCTAGCAAAGACCATGATGAGGTTTGTAGCACATGCTGATGCCAGACTCCGTGTGGAAGTCTGTCATCTATGCTCCTGATATATAAAGAGACAAGGAAGCTACTTTTCCGATGGTTGCAGACTCACATTTGATATATACATGGACCACTTCAGTGACAACGCTGACTCTTACCCTTACCCTACTCCTCAAAAGTTAACAGCCTATATAGGAAACCATCAAAGAGAACTTTAAAAATTTGTGATGGTTATTGAAGTGTAGCTCTCCACAAATAGATGGCTTAGGGCTGGAGTGTGGAAGTCAGGACTGGAACTCAAGCAGGTCAGGAAGCAGGAGTTGATACAGAGGCCATGGAGGAATGTCATTTATTGGCTTGCTTCCTTGACTTGAACAACTTTCTTTCTTATAATACCCAGGACTACCAGCCCACGCACAATGGGCCCTCCAACCCTTGTTCACTAATTAAGAAATGCCTTACAGCTGGATCTCATGGAGGCATTCCTTAAGGGAGGCTCCTTTCTCTGTGATAACTCCAGCTTATGTCAGGTTGACACACAGAACCAGCCAGTACAATGTCATATAGTCTTTCAGCATAGTGACAGTACAGTTTATAAAGTAAAGAGATGAAATACTGAGTAAACTATGAAATAACATACAGGTTTTTATAAACGCTTTGTCTGGCTTTCAAAGGAATACTCTGTATGCAAATGCTTATGTACAAAATAATCAAGACACACATGAAATGTAAATAGAGCTGAAAAAAATCTTGACTAAAATAGAAAGCATTAGGCAAAAGAAAAAGTAAGTCAATATAATATTTGTATTTTATTATAAAAATATATTATCTATGAAAAATTAAGTGTAAAGGCAAGGCAGTTCTTTGATTTCAAAGGCACATAAAATTTTCTTTTGCAAGTCTTTTCTCTGTGATAGACTTTGACTTACGACAATAGTCAAATCAACATTCTAATGGCCAGAAATAATTTTCTATATTTCATATAGGGTGATAAACATAGATATCAAACATCTAGATATTCACATATCTTATAATTTGTCTACTATTTTGTGATTGCTAGTTTATATCAATCTGACACAATTGGGTTCTTTGAAGCAATGGCAGCATCAATTGAGAAAATGTCCCAAAATAATCATGCTGTAGACAAGCATATAAGGCATTTTCTTAGTGTTTGATGTAGGACGATCCAGCTCATTGTGGTTGGGCAGTTCTTGGGCTGGTGGTCCTGGGATCTATCAAAGAGACTTTTGCCAACAGCAGATGGAAGATAGTTCCAAGACCCACAGCTAGAAATTATTGGAAATTTTCATTGGGTCCCTCTGCTTGGAGCTCAGAGGATCCCTTGAATGAGGAGATAGAATGATTGTACAAGTCAGAGGTATTGGAGGACACCAGAAGAGCATGACTCACAGAATGAACTAATCAGTGCATATACAGGTTCACAGAGGTTGAAGCAGCAAGCAAGGAGGGATCTACACGAGGTCTTCCACATACACGTTGTGGCTGTTATCTTGGAGTTTCATAGGGTCATTAATTGTGGACATGATCATATCACTGACTCCTGACTCCTTAGACTGCTTTTGTGATACCTTCCTTCTCTTGGGTTGACTTTTTCAGTCTTGATATGACAGCTTTTGACTTATCTTATTGTATCTTGTTTGGTTTTGTTGATTGTTGTCTCTGGAGATCTGCTCTTTTCTGAAAGAAGGCAGAGGGAAGTGGATCCTGGGGAGAGGAGAAGTAGGGAGTAGTAGGAAGACATCAGGGGGCAGAAGAACATTAAGATGTATGGGAGAATACATTTTCAGTTACAGATGAATTTAAAAAAGAAAGAAAGGGAGGGAGGGAGGGAGGAAAGGAGGGAGGGAGGAGGCAGGAAAGGAAGGAAGGAAGGAAGGAAGATAAATTAGGAGCAAACCAGTAAGCCAAACCCTTCTATGTCATCTATATCAAACCTTGTCTCCAGTTTTCACCCTGTTTAAATTTCAGTCTTGACGTCTATCAATGATGAACAATAATATATGAGAGTGTAAACCAAATAAACCCTTTCCTCACCAAGTTGCTCTGATCATGGTGTTTGATCTCAGGACCCTTAACCCTAAAATATTTACTTTGTCTTTATTCATTATCCACAGTACGAGGTTTCATAGAGACGATTGCTTGAGAGTACAACATGCACTTTAACATCTGCCGATTCTCCCTAGCTTTCCATTCCTGGCCTCTCCCTCTTCTAGTAATCCTGTTGTTAATAATTGGATTCGATTCTTTAAATGCTAATCAGTTAGTATGCACATACTATGTGTCCATTTTTAATTTATCAAGTGAATGACTATGTTCTATTTAGCATCACCCTCATCATATTACTACAACTTAGAAAAATTGATCTTCTCCATTACATTTTCTATAAGAGTTGGAGCTTAACAACAATGAAGTATTCACATCAGATAATAAATCTTTAACATAAGCCATTTAAATTATGATAGTAATATACAATAATGAAATTTATTCAAATATGACTTATTGGTACACCAATAAATTGGTGTGCTGTAGAGATAGCCCACCCATTATGAACATTTCACACCCTTCTTAGAGAATCAAATTCAGTTCCAGAATTCATACTGGTGGCTCAAATTTACATGTAATATATTCCACGAAATCTAGCCACTTGTGAAATCACATGCAAATGGCTCACCCATACCACCGACACACACAATAGCCCCAACACACACACACACACACACACACACACACACACAGACACACACACACACACTGAAAAGTATAAAGTCACAAAAATGAAAGAGGCATTTTATTACTTTACATACTTTTCAGAAAATAACTTTTTTATTTGGTGAATCATATTAACTAAATTCAAAGACTAACTTTGTGCTTTTCATCATTCCATTTCCTGCACCCCATTGCTGTTGTATACACTAACGTTATTAAAGATTTATTATTAAGGATTATATTTTATCTGAAATAGATGCATGGGAAATACTCATTTAAAATGAATTAAGGTTTGAAGCAGTGACTATGATTTGATATGTGCTGCTATTTCATCCAGATTCCTCTGACAGTCCCTCTAAAATATAATTTATATCTCACAAAATATGCTGCCAGTGAATCTGATGTATTGTAATTCATGTTTAAAGTTCTAAAAGAGGGGAGAACAGGACAGAATATTTTCAGTGACAGTGCTAATATTTTTAGATTGGTAAAAATATAAGCACACGATTGAATACAAATTCTAGTAAACATCAAGTAACAAAATTAATGTAAAAGTACATCTGCTAAAACCCACAGTAAATGTGGTATAAACTTGAAATGAAGAAATATCTAAAGAAAGACATAGGTAGTATATACTACTTGCTTTCTCTGATCATTTTTCAAAGAAAGGAAAGAAAAGAACCAAGCCAGCTCTTAACAGAACTGTTAAAATATACACATTCTGCAGCTTCCTAAAGATCTTATAGAGAACACGTCCCCAAACCTGCCTTTCTAAGTCGCAGTTTGATTCTTATAAATAAGAATTATTTCTTCTGTGAGGCTGGCATTGGTTGCTGCTGCCTCAATTTTATTTTACTCTTTCATCTAGGTTTCATTGCATTTATAATTTTTCAGCACAATAAGGCAAGCCTCTCATTGAATTTCACATAGCTTATTTACCAATAAATAAAATATTTAGAAGATAAGGAAGCAAAATGAAATTAAAGTCTCAATTTATAATTGGCTGTCACCTTAGAATCCAAACTAATTTTCTTGAAATGGTTTTCTATTAAAGATATCAGAGTCAAGACTCGTTTTTATAGAGCTTTTAGTTCCTTACAGCCATTAAAATTTAAAGCCTATTTCATTTATACACATAGGCATAGTTCTCCCGAACTCTAAAAGGAAAACATTTTACAAATAATTTATTAATATATTTATACCGACAAGTGTGGCTTTAATGTTTATGTTCTGTTTTCCATTACAGTATACTCAGTGTTTAACATGCAGTTTTCTAAGCAAATTATGCATCGTACCAGAAACTTATGCCCACCAAGGCATGTAACAAGTAAATAAAAGGTTTCTGAAAAAGACTTCTGGTTTTTCCATGGACTTGATTTTGATGATATGTCATTTGTATAAAGATATTCATGGCAGAGGGGACCATGTCTAATTTTCTGAGGAACCACGAGACTGATTTCAGAATGGTTATACCAGCTTGTAATCCCAGCAACAACGGAGGAGTGTTCCTCTTTCTCCACATCCTCACCAGCATCTGCTGTCACCTGAGTTTTTGATGTTAACCATTCTGTCTGGTATGAGGTGGAATTTTATGGATGTTTTGATTGGCATTTCCCTGATGACTAAGGATGTTGAACATTTCTTTAGGTGCTTCTCAGCCATTTAATATTCCTCTGTTGAGAATTCTTTGTTAAGCTCCATACCCCATTGTTTAATAGGATTATTTGTATCTCTGGAATCTAACTTCTTGAGTTCTTCATATATATTATATATTAGCCCTCTATCAGGTGGAGGATTGGTAAAGATCTATTCCCAATCTGTTGGTTGCCATTTTGTCCTAGTGACAGTGTCCTTTGCATTACAGAAGCATTGCAATTTTATGAGGTCACATTTGTCAATTCTTGATCTTAGAGCAAAAGTCACTGGTATTGTGTTCAGGAAATTTTCCCCTGTGAATATGTGTTTGAGTCTTTCCCCACTTTCTCCTCTATTAGTTTAAGTGTATCTAGTATTTTTGAACATAGTGCTACCTGAGGACATAGCTGTCCCACTTCTGGGCATATACCCAAAATGTGCTCCAGTCTATAACAAGGACACATGCTTTACTATGTTCATAGAAGCCTTATTTATAATAGCCAGAAGTTCAAAATAACCCAAATGTCCTTCTTGGAGGAATGGAAACAGAAAATGTGGTACATATACACAATGGAATACTATTTCAGACTCATACCTAAGCATACACAGTAAAAGGAATATACAGCAAACCAATAGACAACATCAAACTAAATGAAGAGAAAAACTAGAAGGAATCCCTCTAAAATCAGGAACTAGACAAGGTTGCACACTCTTTTTCTACCTATTAAATATAGCACTTGAATTTCTAGCCAGAGTAATTAGATAACAAAAGGAGGTCAAAGTATACAAATTGGACAGGAAGAAGTCAAAATATCACTATTTGTAGATGGTATGATAGTATATTTAAGTGACCCCAAATATTCTACCAGAGAACTCCTAAACCTGATGCACAACTTCAGAAAAGTGGCTGGATATAAAATTAACTCAAACGTATCAGTAGCCTTCCTCTACTCAAGGATAAACAGGCTGAGAAAGAAATTAGGGAAATGACACCCTTCACAGTAGCCACGAATAATACAAAATACTTTTGTTTGACTCTAACCAAGCAAGCAAAGATCTGTATGACAAGAATTTCAAGTCTCTCAAGTAAGAAATGAAAGATCTCAGAAGATGGAAAAATCTCACATGCTCATAGATTGGCAGAATTAATATAGTAAAAATTGACATCTTACTGAAAATAATCTACAGATTTAATGTAGTCCCCATCAGAATTCCAACTCAATTCTTCATATAGTTATAAAGAGCAATTTTCAAATTAATTTGGAATAACAAAAAACCCAGGATAGCGAAAAGTATTCACATTAAAAACATTCTGGGGAAAACATCATTCCTAACTTCAAGCTGTATTACAGAGCAATAGTGATAAAAACTGTATGGTATCAGTATAGAGACAAGCGGGTAGATCAATGGAATAGAATTGGAGACCCAGAAATGAACCCACAAACCTATGTTCACTTGATCTTTGACAAAGGACCTAAAACCATTCAGTGGAAAAAGACAGCATTTTCAACAAATGGTGCTGGTTCAATGGGCAGTCAGCATGAAGAAGAATGCAAGTGGATCCATTCTTATCTCCTTGTACAAAGCTCAAGTCCAAGTGGATCAAGGATCTCGAAATAAAAACACATACACTCAAACTGTGGGGAAGAACCTCAAGGAAAAATTCCTGAAAAAAAAATCAATGGTTTATGCTCTAAAATCAACAATAGACATATGGGACCTCATAAAATTGAAAAGCTTCTGTAAGGCAAAGGACACTGTCAATAGGACAAAATGGCAACTGACAGATTGGGAAAAGATCTTTACCAATCCTATATCCCATAAAGGGTTAATATCAAATATATACAAAAACTCAAGAAATTCTAAGATGATTCTAGGATGTTGCTTGAGATCCTGCCAAGACCTTTGTTGTCTGAGATAAGAAGGTAGAGAGTCAATGACACAGACTTTAGGTGTTCAGCAAGTTGGCCAAACCAAACTTCTTTATTTTAAGAACTGTAAACATTTATACCCCACTGCCAGCATCTCATTGGCTCTTGGGTAGCCAAATTGGATGCAGTCTTTTTCTTTCTTTTTTTAGAATTTTTATTGGTTATTTTATTTATTTACATTTTGAATGTTATACCCCTCCCTGGTTTCCCCTCCAAAACCTCCTATTTCACCCCCCTCTCATCTGCCTTTATGAGGGTGTTTCCACCACTCACAAACTCCTGCCTCACCATTCTAGCATATCCCTATGCTGGGGCATCAAGCCATCACTGGACCAAGGTCCTACCCTCCCATTGATGTCCAACAAGACCATCCTTTACTACATATGCAGCTGGAGCCATGGGTCTCTCCATGTATTCTCTTTGGTTGGTAGTTTAGTCCTTGAGTGCTCTAGGAGACCTGGTTGGTTGATACTGTTGTTCTTCCTACAGTGTTGCAAACCCCTTCAGTTCCTTCTTTTCTGAATGGTCCTCTCCATCACCTGATCATGCATAAGCAGTCTCTAGCTGTGCTGTCAGATTCTATATTGGCTCAGAGAGGAGGTATCAGTGGCACATATGACAATATCACAGCTGTGCCTGTTTGGCTAAGTTCCTGTAAATGGTTGATGACCTACTGAAGGGGAATGTCAGAGTAGGGAGGCAGAAGGGAGTGGGTAGGTGGATGGGTGGGTGGGGAAGTACCTTCATAGAAGCAGGGAGGAAGATGGGATAGGGTGTTTCCAGAAGGGTGACTGGGAAAGGGGACAACATTTGAAATGTAAATAAAGAAAATATCCATTAAAATAAAAAAAAGTTTAAAAAGGTGCTTAAAAAGATATTTGGATTTATGAGGCAGTATGTTTTTAATCCGTGAGAATGAAAACAATAATACTTTCCCTTTTTACATTAAAACTGAAAATATTAAATTGAAATATTTTTAAATTTAGTTTAATATTTATCATGAAATACTTTCAAATTTCATTTCATTGCAATTTATAAATGTGCTGTTATCAATTTTCAATAAGTTAGGACTAATTGTATACAGAATATAACACAGTTTTACTCCATAAGGAAAATGGAGTAATTTTCAATTGATAGACTGTCTATTGTTCATAGACTCTCTATTGTTTATTGTTCAAGGTAATCAATATCTTTGTAGTATAATTCTGTGTTCCTACCGTGCCTCACATGTTGAGTAATATACATCAATTTATATATTATCATTATTTTTTTACACAAAACTTGAAAAAAATTCACCATTAGCAGCATTTATTTTCCACAGAGAATATTTACTTTAATAACTCAGAATTAAAAGCATCAATGCACATGAATTTGTTGCAGCATAGAAAGTTAAGAAAATGTCGTGTATACTGGTTAACATTATAAATATAACAGTGTTGTGGAATGGGTGCCACAAATGTATTTTTAGATTCGTCAGCTTATGACTGAGTGAGTTCTTTCTCTAAAAACAACATAAAAAGGACATGCATCTATCTAAGTAGTGATTACTAAGTAGTGATTGCTAAGTAGTGATTACTAAGTAGTGTGATTACTAAGTAGTGATACCGAGTTTACAAAGTTCTGCAATTTTTGCAGAATTTAGCCCCACCCCTGTGTATGTGTGTGTGTAAGTGTGTGTGTCTGTGTGGGTGGGGGGCATGTATGTGTGTGTATATGTGTGTGTGCGCCTGTGCCTGTGTGTATATGTGTGTGTTTGTGTGTGTGTGTGTGTGTGTGCGTGTGTGTGTGTGTAAACCTGCTCACATATAAACTATGGTATACATTTATCTTAGTACAATCATCCCTGTCATCACCCCTGGTTCTGAACTTGGCCCCTATTCCTTTTTTCATTGCCTTTTTTTTTTTCATATTTAAAGTATTTCTCTCTAACTCTATAGAAAAATACATTGTGTCCATTCACTATTCTTTGCAACTGAAATGTTTTTACGTGTACTATAGAATCTTAGCCAGTTTAATTTTAACTTGTCACTTGTTTTTAACCCAAATGCCACTTTTTCATAGAAGCTGTTCTCTTTCCAAATAATATCTCAACATAACATTATGTTTCTCGCCAAATCCCTCTGGTTATATTGCGTTTTTTTTTTTTTTTCATTTCACAACTGTTCATTGTTTATCTTCCTAATACTACAAAATTTCATTGATTTTTAGTTTAATGAAGTTTACCAAATAATTAAATAATTATTTTTATTATCGTATATCAATAACATTCTTATCCTTCATGGCCAAAAATATTGATAATATATAAACACTCAAATGTACGGTGTTGAATGCCTTTGTCAAGCAGGAAACAGCTTGAAGATTGAAGCCTGATATATCACTGCCCTAGCTTAAGTTTCGTGATCTGGAAAGTATGTTAGCTGATAAAGAGATAGATCATATGCCTATAAACTTTGTACCTGAATGTATATATGTTCTTTCCATATGCTATTTCTACAAGTGTATGTCAACAGAAGAAAAGTAACTGGTGATAAAATTATTAATCCCGAAAAGAATCATGCTGGAACATTCCTGGTGACTTGTGTTATGAATTTGCACTACGTAAGAGATATGTAGAATAGCTTGAATCTGTGGTTTAGAGAATCCCAATAAAGTTCTACCAGGAGGTAGAATAGCAATTTTGAACTCTAGGAGGTAATATCATTTGGGATATTGAATAAAATAAAAGAGAAATTTCGGAGAGCAATGCAAACTCTTAACTATTAATATAAAGTATTTCTTTTAAAGAACCTACACACATTTTCCCCTGCCCCCTTTGAGAACCTGAATGAATTTATTTTGAGAATTATCTTTTTATTTGTTATTTTATTTATTTACATTTCAAATGTTATCCCTCTTTCCTTGTTTCCCCTCCACAAACCCACTATGCGATCCCCTGTCCCCATGCTTCTAAAATGGAGCTCCCCTATCCAACCACAGCAGCCTCATGGCCATAGCATTTCCCTACTCTAGGACCTCAAGCCTCCACGGGAGCAAGCATCTCCCCTCTCCTTGATGGCAGATAAGGCAATTCTCTGCAACATATGCAGCTGCAGCCCTGAGTCCCTCCGTGTGTACTATTTGGTTGATGGCTTAATCCCTGGGAGCTCTGGGGGGCTCTGGTTGGTTGCAAACCCCTTCAGTTCCTTCAGTTCTTCCCTTAACTCCTCTATTGAGGTGGCTGTGCTCAGTTTGAGGGTTGACTGGGAGCATTTGCATCTGTATTGTTCAGGCTCTGGCAAAGCCTCTCAGGGGATAGCTATACCAGGCTCCTGTCAGCAAGCACTACTGGCATCAGCAATATTGTCTGAGTTTGGTGTCTGCGTATGGGATGGATCCATATGTGGAACAGTCACTGGATGGCCTTTTCTTCAGTCTCTGCACGACTCTTTGTCCCTGCATTTCCTTTAGATAGGCACAATTCTGAGTTACCATTTTTGAACTTTGTGGGTGACCCCATCCCTCAGCTGGACGCTGTGCCTAACCTCTGGATATGGTCTGTACAGGTTCTCCCTTCCGTTTACTGGATATTTAGCTAATGTCATCCCCACTGGACCCTGGGAGCCACTGAAGAAGTTTTAGCATGGTTAATGCCAATGCTTTTAGACTGATCCATTGAGAGAGAGAAAGATTTGAGTTTATCTTTTTTCTCGAATATGAGTTTTTTTTATTCTTTTTAAGGTTATTGAAAAGCCTGGCTGGTACAAGGTGTCTATAACTGGAAATGGGATGGATAGGGAGGGGAACACCCTTATAGAAGAAGGGGAGTTGGAGGGGATAAGGGGTTTATGGACTGGAAACCGGGAAAGGGAATAACATTTGAAATGTAAATGAAACATATCCAATTAAAAAAAACGATAATGGTTTCATTTTATTGGACTGGGGCTATAGGGATGATACATTGAGGTCAATCTTTGAAGGATACAGAGTATAGCATAAAAGAATATGTATTGATAAAGAAACTGCCTGAAAGCTAATCCCCTCCTGGGTATCTTCTGGGGAAATTCCTAGCAGGAAATTTTTCCTTGGTATAGCCATTAGCCATGCCATACTCAGTCATCACTGCAGTGATGGTCAAGCAGACTGGGTAGGTGATGGCCTAGCAACAAACGTCATATTATTGTGTTGTGCTGACATGTTGGATATAAGATATTTGGTGAGCTTATACATATATAGGGCACATATGACTATAGATGTAGATGCCAAGGATAGGTAGCTGTCCATGGGAAAAAAATGTAGGTCACAAAAAGAGATACATATGAGAGTGTTACCCTCACATGTTGGAGAAGCCAGATGATGTCATCAATTGTTGTACATGCTGGATATGGAACTATAATGTTAGCCTTCTGTTCTGCAGGGTTTCAGTACTGCTTTGGTCTGCCTTTTCTTGGCTATATCACTTTTCCTTACTTTTGTCATGCACTAGAAGAGGTTCTTCTGATTTTTTGAACAATATTGAGACATTTGTACTTTGAATATGAAGTTGAATGTATTTATTTTATGTGATGGCTGAAAGGAGAAAACCAAATGTTCTGGTTTTCCTTGTTTCCCTCAAGCTTCTGAGTTTGGAACTTTTATCATAGCCTGTACCATTGCTTTGGAAAGTTGTCTAGACCACAGAAGCTGATTTTAACTTCCTGAAATGTGTTACTAGGATAGAACTTGAGTCCTGTGACTGGCTTTCTTAGATCATGGTTTTCTATATCCTGATTTGCTTAGAAAGTGTAAATAGAAAATGAGTGGTTATAAAATTGGTCAAAAAGGAATCCAACAACAACTCAGAACTAATTCATAACTTAGATGCATTGACTGGCCGAAATAGGTCTGGTGTTATTAGTTAATATATATGTTTCCAAAGAAAATTGTCAAAATGTGTAAAAAGTGTTTAGTCTTAAACCTAAATGTCCCACAGGATACATAAGTACATGTGGCAGTCTACATTTTAATTTTTAAATCGGTTTGTTTGGAATACAATTTTTTTCTTGTCTTCGGTAGCCAATAGAGGAAAAATTAGACTTGACACAAATCAAATCCATGTCAACCACTCAAATGCCAAGTATACTATTTAATAGTGTATATAATATAATCATAATATACGATCTGTGTTACAGAAAGAACATAGTTTTATATAAGAAGAAGCAGCAGTAGTTTGATTCCATGATTTGTACCTGTTGATGTCTACATATTCTATGGGAGGGTATTCTCCTATAGAATCAATATGATTTGAGAGAAGGAGGAGGGAGTATGGAGGAGGCAGGAAAGGGGTAACATGTGAAATGTAAATACATAAACTATCCAAGAATAATAAAATTTAAAAAAAAAGAAATGCTAAGTTCATTGTGCACAAAACAATAGTGACCTTACAGGACAACTGCAGTTTAATTTTGGTGGGATGGAAGATTCTGAATCTCATCATTTGCTGCCGTGAAGATTAGTAAAATGGTAAGTAATCATTGTATTAGTGAAAATAATAAAAGAGACAAGTGGCCAATCCAAACTTTCAGGCACACAATAACATGGAAAATTGTGCAAAAAGTACTGTTCAAAAACCATATGGTTTGGTGTTCAGGGGTGGAATTGACCACCAGAAAAAGAAAAGAATGGATGCCACAAAGGCCAGAAAGACAGAAGGGATCTCTACCACTATCACAAGCAAAGAATGGTACAGAGGTGACTGTGTGTTCATATTTTCCAGGAATTTAAACCTCGGGTAATTTGTACAGTAGATTCGTGGTTTGTCACTGTTTATTTACAATTTCAGAACATTTTTTCAAACTGAGATCAATCATTTCCTGGTGCAAATACTTTTTATCTTGAATTTAAAATATATCTACTTTTTACATGGAAGCATCTTATTTCTGATTTTAATTATTATTTTAAAAATAAATTTTAATTTTATTATTGAAGTGAAATTATATGTCTACTTATTCCAGTGGATCATTTGTAATATTTAAGGTCATATACGGACGTCAATATTTTAAGTAGATTTGCTATTTCTGCTGTTGTCATTTCATGCTTTTAAAGTTTGAAAATGTGATAAACTGTCTTAGTTACGTTTCTGTTGTTGAGATAAGGAGACAGACATTGGAAAGTGCTACCTTTGAAAACTCAAAGTCTGTCTACCACAAACTTCTACCTCCTACAATCCCCAAGACAGCATCATCAACTAGGGATCATAGGTTCAGAAACATGTACCTACTCGGGCATTGCTTTATAACTACCACACCAGCATTGTGATGTGTCTCCTGATGTGCACATTAATATCAAGCTTTCGTTTATTTTTTACATATAGTTTTATTCTTATCCTATTTAATCCCCATTTCTTACACTTCCTCAACCCATTGAACTATAAACATACTCTCTATTTTCTCAAATAATCTTTAGAACTTTTATCATCATACATAATTAGATCTGCCTAATAGCTGTTTAATAATTATCAATACTATATATTATCATTTAAACAACAAGCCAGATTTGTTAACTGTTAAAATATTGTTTCTTTAAGGAATCACGGGAATGCAACAATAATATTTTATTGAGGGGCTTAGCTATGCCTGTAATCACATCAATATATTGAGATACAAGAATCAATATTGAGATCAATTTCTTCTGGCCCAACCTGGGTTGTTACACTATGGTACCCTGTATGTTAATGAATAAACAACAAAAGTAAGAATGCTATTCATCTTATAAATTAATTTCAATCAATTTCTAAAGTTGTTTGTTTATAAAATCTAGACAAAATATCATTCACTAAAAAATATCACAATCAAATTTTCAACTTAGCATTGAAATATTCCAGCATTTTCTTACTGCTCCAATATTAGTTACCAAAATTAAGTATGTGGTATACCAGAAAAAGGATATGCCATATACTAGTTCTATTGTTAAACAAGCAAAAAAGTCTAATATAAAATGGTATTAAGAGCCCATTTTATAGCATGAACCAATTAAGAACACATCTGGAATATAAAATACTTCTGAGATAGCACACAGCATAATTACAGAAGGAATCTTGAGAACTGAGGATTTATTAAAAGACTCTTCTTATACTGATAGCATATAAAATATATTAGATTCACATTGACATTTTAAGGAAGAATGAGAAGGAAGTGTTTCCTATTATCTGCACTGAAAAGCTTTTATGATATAACCCGTTCTTTCTCAAATTATGATTAAAACTGCCCTTCAAAAGTCAATTCTTTTCAAAGAAACTCTAAATTATAGTGGAAAGTATTAGGAAAATTCAGGATGTTCTTATGAAAAATTCTTTTGACCTTTGATGTGACTTTGAAGTGTTTTATTTTGAAGAGGTATTTTACTATATTCAAGACAATAGCACCGTTTAAAAATCTAACATAATTTCCCAAAATGCACTGCAAGTTTCAATTTTTCTCCTCCATATCTATGTAATAGGATTAAAACTCATTACTAACATATTAAATGATAACAAAATAAATTATTCAAATTAAGAATATCTTCTTATTTTACTTTGCATTATTGTTGCCTCACAAGGAAATTATTCACTTTAAAGGAATAAGCATGCAGGACAACTGAGAGAAGACATGTTAGTGTTATTGCTTTGAGGTCAAGAATTAAGTAATTAAAAAGTATTCTAAACTCTGTGATTATTTTAATAAAAAGCATTTTTGCTATTGGGTATTATATATCTTGAAACACTTGATGATATGAACTGAGCATTAAAGTGTCTCTGATTGAAGTTAAGAGTAATGATTGGCTATTAGTATAAACATTTGGAAGGTGGCATTAGACTCTTAAATCCAATGAAAAGGGATCATCACAGCCAGAATGGTAAATCAATCTCTCTCTCTCTCTCTCTCTCTCTCTCTCTCTCTCTCTCTCTCTCTCTCTCTCTGAGTGTGTGTGTGTGTGTGTGTGTGTGTGCTTGTATGTGTGTGTGCTTGTATGTGTGTGATTGTGCATGTGTGTGTGTTCGTGTGTGTGTGTTTGTATGTGTTGTGTAATGCTAGAATATAACATAGAGAGCATATGTCAAAGAACAAAAAGTTCAACTTTAAATTGAGTTCCTTTTTATAAAAACTAAAACATGTAGTGAAAAGTTAGAAATGGTTTTGTCAAAGGCTTCACATTACCTGCTCAGATTTATTCATTGAATAGCTCTCTCCAGGCAGAAGGGTGAAATTTCTTAAGGCAATAATTTGGCTGATTGAACAACAAAGGCTACTTTTGAAAAGTGACAGAATCCAAATTTAGAATACTTACTAAAACACAATGGAAAGGGGCACTATTGAAAGGAATCTACTTCACAGAAAGAAATGAAAGGTAAAATATAAAATGTGCAATAGTAATTTGACTAAGGACTTCTAGTTACCTAACTAATGATTTCCTATATAGTTCTCCTTACTGGGGTGTGGGTAATATGGATATATAATTATTAAAGTTTATGAATTGAAAAACAAATTGAAGACACCAGATACATGTATCTTATTATACATGTCAAAAGAGTAAATGCTTTATGGTATAAGAATAGTCTGTATCCTGGAAAACTCTTCAAAATTTCTTTAATTTCTTGTAACACAAAGTTATGATATTTCATTTCATTAAACTCTTACTGAAATGGAAAGACTTGGATCTAATGTGGTTCCTTCAATGCCAGGATATGTTGAAATTTTCCTCCTTCAGAAGTCAATATCTAGGCAGCCCTACACTCTGTTTGTCTGAGTCAATCAGTCTGTCTGTCTGTTTGTATGTGTTTATGTCTCTGTCTCTTTCTATCTCTCTTTGACTTTATATCTTTCTGTCTCTCTGTCTCTCCCATTCTAGATATAGATAGATGGATTACAGATAGATAGATAGATAAATAGATAGATAGATAGATAGATAAATAGATAGATAGATATATTTCTGAGATCTTAATATCAAAGCACATTGCTAGAGAAAATGTAAATTATTTTATTGCTTCTGTTGTCTGTGGCAATGAAAATTCTTTTTAATTTTTGTAATATTTATTATTCTAAATAAAAGGAAGCCTTGACAAAATTCTCAGTTTTTGTATATTTCTATTTGTTTATACTTGGTTGGTTTCAGGCCTTAGTTTGATTATTTCCTGCCTCTTGGGTGTATTTGCTTCATTATGTTCTAGCGCTTTCAGGTTTGCTGTCAAGCTGCTAGGGTATGCCCTCTCCACTTTCTTTTGGAGGCACTCAGAGATATAAAATTTCCTTATTCCTGCTTTCATTGTGTCCCATAAGTTTCAATATGTTGTGCCTTCATTGTCATTAAATTCTAAAAAGTCTTAAATTTCTTTCTTTATTCCTTCCTTGATTAGATTATCATTGAGTAGTGTGTTATTCAGCTTCCACATATATGTGAGATTTTTATTGTTTTTGTTGTTATTGAAGAATGGCCTTAGTCCATGGTGATCTGATATAATACATGGGATTATTTCAGTCTTCTTGTATATATTGAGGCCTGTTTTGTGACTGGTTACATGGTCAATTTTGGAGACGGTACCATGAGGTGCTGAGAAGAAGGTATATTCTTTTGTTTTAGGATGAAGTGTTGATAAATATTTGTTAAATCTATTTGGTTTATAACCTCTGTTAGTTTCGGTGTGTGTCTGTTTAATTTCTGTTTCCCTATCTGTTTATTGCTGAGAGTGGGGTGTTGAAGTCTGCCACAATTATGTGTGATGGCCAATGTGTGCTTTGAGACTTAGCAAAGTTTCTTTTAAAATGTGGAGGCTCTTTCATTTGGAGCATAGATGTTCAGAATTGAGAGTTCATCTTGGTAGATTTTTCCTTTGATGAGTTTAAAATGGCCATCCTTATTTTTTTCAGTAACTTTTGATTTAAAGTTGATTTTACTCAACTTATTGGCATGGCTACTCCAGCTTGTTTCTTGGGACTATTTGCTTGAGAAACTTTTCCCCAGCCCTTTACTCTGTGGTCATATCTGTTTTTGTCACTGAGGTGCATTCCTGTATGCAGCAAAATGCTGGGTCCTGTTTACTTATCCAGTCAGTTCGTCTATGTCTTTTTATTTGGGAATTGAGTCCATTGATGTTAAGAGATAAAAAGAAAAGTGATTGTTGCTTCCTGATATTGTTGGTGTTAAAGGTAGAATTACGTTTCTGTGGCTATCTACTTTTGGGTTTGTTGAAAGAAGGTTAATTTCTTACTTTTTATGTATATAAATTTCCCTCCTTGTGTTGGAGTTTTCTATCTATAATAGAAATAGTTTTCTATCTATACAAAGTAAAATACTTTGTAGGTCTGTATTTAGGAAAGATATTGTGCAAATTTTGTTCTGTCATTGAATATCTTAGTTCTTTGAGAAAATCAAAAAGATAGATGAACCCTTAGTCATACTAACCAGAGGACACAGAGTCAATATCCAAATTCCAAAACTAAAAGGGAGACCTAGCAACAGAAACCAAGGGTATTCAAAAAATCATCAGATTCTACTACAAAAGCCTATACTCAACAAAACTGGAAAACTGGATGAAATGAACAACTTTCTGGACAGGTATCAGATACCAAAGTTAAATCATGATTGTACCAACCATTTCAACAGTCCTATAACCCTTTAAGAAATAGAAGGAGTCATTAATACCTCCCAACCAAAAAAAGCCAAGGTTGAGTATGGTTTAGTGTAGAATTCTATCAGACCTTCAAAGATGATCTAATACCAATACTCTTCAAACAATTCTAGAAAATAGAAACCTGAAAGAACACTACCCAATTCATTCTAAGAAGCCACAATTATACATAAAACACAAAAAGCCAACAAAGAAAGAGATATCAGACTAAATTTGCTTGTGGATATGAACACAAAAACACTTAATAAAATTCTTGCAAACTGAATCCAAGTACACATCAAAATGAGTATCTACCATGATCAGGTAGGCTTCATTCCAGGGATGCAGGATTGGTCTAATTTATGGAAATACATCAATGAAATCCACTACAAAAACAAACTCAAAGAAAAAAATCACATGATCATTTAATTAGATGCTGAGAAAGCATTTGAAAATTTCAACACCCCTTCATTTTAAATGTCTTAGAAAGATCAGGAATTCAAGTTCCATAACTAAACATAGTAAAAGCAATATACAGCAAACCAGTAGCCAACATCAAAGTAAATGGAGAGATACTTAAAGCAATCCCACTAAAATTAGGGACTAGACAAGGCAGCCCACTCTCTCCTTACTTATTCAATAGAGTACTTGAAGTTCTAGCTAGAGCAATTAGACAAGAAAAGGAGATGAACAGTATACAAATTGAAAAGGAAGAAGTGAAAATAACACCATTGGTAGATGATATGATAGTGTACTTAAGTCCAAAAATTGCACCAGAGAACTCCTAAATGTGATAAACAACTTCAGCAAAGTGGCTGGATATAAAATTAACTCAAATCAATAGCATTCCTCTACTCAAAGGATAAACAGGGGAAGAAAGAAATTAGGGAAGTTACCACCTTTACAATAGTCAAAATAATATAAAATACTTCAGTGTGACTCTAACCAAGGAAGGAAAAGATCTGTATGACAAAAACTTCAAGTCGAATTGAATAAGTTCTCAATCTTATTCAGTCGAACAAGATTTCAGAAGATGAAATGATCGTCCATTAACATAGCAAAAGTGGCAATTATGTGAAAAGCAATGTACAGATTCAATGCATTTGCCATCTCAATTCCAACTGAATTCTTCATGAAGTTAGAAAGAGCAATTCACAAATTCATTTGGAATAACAAAACACCCAGGATAATGGAAACTGTTTTCAACAGTAAAAGAACTTCTAGGGGAATCACTGTCTCTGACCTGAAGTTGTATTACAAACCAATAGTAATAAAAACTGTATGGTATTGGTACAGAGACAGGCAGGTAGGTCAATGGAATAGAATTGAAGACACAGAAATGAATCCATAGACATATGCTCTCTTGATCTGTGACCAAGTAGCTAAAGCAATCAGGTGGGGAAAAAATACATTTTCAACAAATGGTATTGGTTTACGTGGCAGTCAGTATATAGAAGAATGCAAGTCGATCTATTCTTACCTCTTTGTAAAAAGCTCAAGTCCAGGTGGATCAAGGACCTCCACATAAAATCAGATACAATGAATCTAATAGAAAAGAAAGTGGGAAAGAGCCTTGAACGTATGAACACAGGGGAAATTTTCCTGAATGGAAAACCAATAGCTTATGCTCTAAAATCAACAACATACAAATGGGACCTCATAAGATTGCAAAGGTACCGTAAAGCAAAGAACATTGTCATTAGGACAAAACAGCAACCAACAGATTGAGAAAAGATCTTTACCAATCCTACATCTAATAAAGGGCTAATATCCAATATATATATAAAGAACTCAAAAATACAGACTCCAGAAAACCAAAGAACCCTATTTAGATATGGGGTATAGCACTAAAGAAAGAATTTTCAACTGAGGAATATCGAATGACTGAGAAGCACCTAAAGAAATGTTCAACATCCTTAGTCATTGGGGAAATGCAAATCAAAACAATGCTGAAATTCTGCCTCATACAAGTCAGAATGGCTAAGAGAAGAAACTCAGGGGACAGCAGATGGTGGCAAGGATGTGGAGAAAGAGCAATACTTCTCCATTGTTGGTTGGATTCCAAGCTGCTACAACCAGCTGGAAATCAGTCTGAAAGTTTCTCAGAAAATTGGACATAGTACTACTTGTGGACCCAGGTGTTCTACTCCTGGGCATATACCCAAAAGGTGTTCCAACATATAAAAAGGACACATATTCCACTATGTTCATAGCAGTCTTATTTATAATAACCAGAATCTGGAAAGAATCCAGATACCCTTCAACAGAGGAATGGATACAGAAAATGTGGTACATCTACACAATGGAATATTACTCAGCTATCAAAAACAATGACTTTATGAAATGCATAGGCAAATGAATGGAACTAGAATATAGGATCCTGAGTGAAGAAGCCCAATCACAAAAGAACACACTTGGTTTGCACTCACTGATAAGTAGTAAATAACCAAACTACAATTCACAGGCTATATATGAAGCTCAAGAAGAAAAACAAAAGTATGGATGCTTCAGTCCTTCTTAGAAGGGGGAATAAAATACTCATGGTAGGTAGAAGGTGGGAGGGACTTGGGAGGTAGAAAGAGGGGGAGGAGGAAAAGGGGGCAGCATTAGGTATGGAAGATGATATACAGGGTCAGAAAATTGTACAGAGGTGTTTAACAATTGGGTATGGAGAGTTACCAGCAAGTCCCAGATGCCAGGAAAGCAAAAGGCTCCCCAAACCCAGTGGAGATGAGATTAGCTGAAATGCCCAAAAAAGGTAGGGAATACCTGTGAAGACCATATGCAGAGGTTAGTCTAGGCCCTCAGTTGGGGGATGAGGCCACTCACTCATCTTCAAATTTTTAACCCAGAATTGCTCCTGTCTAAAGGGAATTCAGGGACAAAGAGTGCAAGAGACTGAAGGAAAGGCCATCCAGAAGTTGCCTACCTTGGCATCCATCATATGTACAGGCACCAAACGTAGACACTATTGCTGATGCCAAGAAGTGTTTGCTGACATTAGCCTTAAATAGCTGTCTCCTGAGGGGCTCTTTCAGAGACTGAGAAATACATCCGTGCTAACAGTCAACCATAGGACTGAGCATGGGGACCCAAATCGAAGAGTTAGAGAAAGGACTAAAGAAGCTGAAGGGTTTTGCAACCCCATAGGAAGAACAACAATATCAACCAACCAGACCTCTCAGAGCTTCGGGTGAATAAACCACCAACCAAAGAGTATATATGGAGGGATCCATGGCTCGAGCGCATATGAAGTGGAGGTTGCCCTTTTTCGGCACCAATGGGATGAGAGGCCTTTGGTCCTGTGAAGGCTCAGTGCTTCATTGAAAGGGAATGGCAGGGTGGTGAGGCAGGCATGGGTGGGTGGTTGCAGCACCCTCATAGAAACTGAATGACAGGGGATGGAATAGGGTATTCTAGAGGGGAAACTTGGAAAGGGGATAACATTTGGGATGTAAATAAATAAAATATCCAATTAAAAAATTAGTATTTTCTAGTATTCTGATAGCCTAGCCATTATGATTGTAGCTTTATCACA
The DNA here is from genome assembly GCF_011064425.1 of Rattus rattus. Taxonomy (NCBI): domain Eukaryota; kingdom Metazoa; phylum Chordata; class Mammalia; order Rodentia; family Muridae; genus Rattus; species Rattus rattus. The sequence continues at coordinate 17,084,448 of NC_046165.1, forward strand.
GGCTCTATTTAAAACTGATTGTGGCAACTTCAGTCAAGTATATAATCTTCAATTTAGTACTCTGTTACATTCCCATAAACTTGGGAAGAAAGTTGTGTCCTAAGCCAATGTAAAGGGTTGTATCAAATTTACTCCCCATAAAGCTTCGAGTTTATCTTTTCCTTTTAAAATTTCAGAGGACTAGATAGCATGGTCTAGAAAAATGCTTTAGAAGAATGCACTAGAAGGCTTTTGTCAATACAAAAACACTGTTCTGTAAATTAGAGATGCCATCAGTACATAGAAGGGACACGTTCATATGCAGAGCAGAACAGAAATATTTAACCCCACACTTGGAATCAGACATTCTGTTCAATGTCAGAGAATAGGGAGTTTCCATCACAATCCCAACAAACAGATTTGCTACTCCTTACTTGATGAAAACAAATACTTAACTGAAGCAGCTGAAGGAAGAACAAAGACTACTTAGAACTACCAGTTCAATCATCTTTAATACATCATGGTGAGGAAGGCATGGCTGGGGACTGGTTAAACTTGTGTAGGTAGGAGCCTATGGGATGGCTTGATGTATCCTAATAGATCAATAAGCACAGAAATCTAGGCCAATCCAGTTCTAGGCTACATCTTCAAGGTCCTCAAAGCACACTGATACTAGCTTGTCCAAATCCCAAAGGTTCCATACCTTCCAAATCTTTGGATAGCAATGTTCCCATTGGGGATGAAGTCTTCAAGAAGGTGAGCTTATAGGAGAAATTTCACACAAAAATTATACCATGACTTACTCAAATTTTGTTGTTAAGTGGTAATTTTCTCTAGGAGGAGGAGTACTTTTTTTCTCACATGTATTCATTCATTCATTCACTTTCCATCATGATCACGGACCTCTCCTTTAGTCACACCCTCACATTCCCTTCTCTCCCCTACCTTCTCCCTATCTCTGAGGAAAAGGGGAAGGTCCCATGGGCACCAACCCTTCCTAGCATATCATGCCTCAGCAGTACTATGTGCATCCACATCCACTGAGGTCAGACAAGACAGTCCAGGTAGTGGAAAGGGATCCAAAGGCAGACAATAGTGTCAGAGACAGTCCCTGCTTCAAATGTCTGGGGATCCACAAAAAGACCAATCTGTACATCTTGTACAGATATATAGGTGGCCTAGGACCTGCACACATTTTGCTTGATGGTTAAGTTTCTATGAGTTCCCTTGGACCCAGATTAGTTGACTCCGTTTATCTTCTATTGGTGTCCTGGGCCCTTCTGGTCCCCTCAATGCTTTTCTCCAGAATTCTACAAGACTGCCTGAGTGCTGCATAATGTATGGCTACAGGTCTCTTGATTTGTTTTCATCAGCCACTGGATGAGCCTCTCAGATGACAAGCTAGGCTCTTATATTACGATAGCACAGTATTTTTAACAGTGCCAGGGGTTGGCACTCTCCCAGTGACATGGATCTCAAGTTGGGCCAGTCCTTGGTTTGCCATTCCTTCAATCTCTGTTCCATGTGTATCCAGAACATCTTGTAAGCAGGGCAAGTTTTGGGTTGAATGTTTCTGCCATTCACATAGTATTTCATAATATCACTTCTGATGAGCTTTAAAATATACTTAAAATTCCATAGGGAATGGATATTTAAATCCAACTGTCTGATGAATAATGGTTTAAAAATTAAAATAATCTCCACTATCCAACTTTGTACAACAAGGTAAAATAATTAATATTCACCCAAGTAATGAATCCTAAATTTGTTGTAAAGTATTTTGATAAACAGCTTGACTCTTTAACTAGGATAGATAACATAGAAAAGGAAAACAGTCCATTGCTCATGCACTCTCCAAAAACAGCTTTGACATAACTCAGTGTGCTTTAGGGGGCAAATTATCTTTAGTCTTAAAATAGAAATGCTCAATTTCTATTATTAATGAACATGATACTACAGCTAATTGATTCACTATCAAAATTAATAAAGTGAAAACAAAATGTAGTTAATCTTCTTATAAGCAGAGATAACATACACACTTCACACTGCGAACTGTGTTTGTAACACTCCAATGAATATTGTTATGGTTTGGTTGTCCAGTGTTTTTCACTGACATATGTTAAAGCTGAGATTGTGAAACCCTGATTCTACTATAGTATGATAACAATTTCATATAATGGAATCTAATGTGATACAGTTATCCATAAGGGCATGACTTTTATAGGATTATTATCTTCCTATCATTCTTTATGTTAAGAGAAACAGTATATGTTCCATGCAAATATTTTCTGTTCCATTACATATCCCCAGTGCCATGGAACTATGCAATTTTGCATTGAAATCTCTGAATTTGAGGGACAAAGCAACATCTCATCCATTTAAGCTGATCCCCTCGTATTTTGTCACAGAGATGAAATCTGACTAAACAGGAAGATTTTTGTATTAATTGTATAAAGATGGCCTTGAATTTGTTTATATATCACATCTGAGAAAGATTCTTCACAAGAAGGAAGAACGACTTAGGAAAGTAGCTGTTTGTTTGTTTATTTGTTTTAATGTGATGCAATAAGGTTGGTTTAGAAGAGGAGAAAGTCGTTGTATATTTATGGGATATTCAGATTGTAATGAATGGTCTTCACAGTCAATTTGAACAATTTAGAATCAACTAGAAGACATGCTTTAAAACTCATAAATCAATAATATTATCTAATTGTCCAATAGCTCTACTCAGGTACCATTCTTCACAAAACAGAAATATATTAATACATTTTACATTATTTTTATTACTTTATAGATGATCATGTTGGCATAAACTTTTATTCTCAGCACTAGGAAGAAATAGGGAGTTGTAGTCTTTGATATCCAGTCTGGTTCTGTCCACACAGCAAGTTCTGAAACAACCAGGGTTTCAAAGAAAGACCATGTCTCAATGAAACAAACAAAACCATGATAATGTTGTTATTGGTTTCATTTTCATTTGCTTGTGCTCATGGTATATATTGAGAACAGAAGCATGTTTAAAACTGGTAGAAATAATTTGAAAACTGTGAGGGGACTATGACAACAAAATATGATTGTGATATTAAAATAAATAAATATGAGGGCAGGTGTTTTCAATATAGATAGAAAGTATATTTACTAGTATAAATATTTATCTTTATATACTGCAAAGAAATGTATCCCTCACTCTTCGTCAAAACTAATTTTTGTAACAGAATTACAAAAAACCTATGACTCTTCAAATGAAGGATAGGACCAGTAGGTACCCAACACTAATTCATACATGTAAAAATTAACTCCTAAATAGATGGCCCAGAAAACAGTAAAGAACAAAAGGAAGAAGGGTTATAGAGGTATTGGATCAGAATATCTGCAGTAAGTTGTATCTGCTGGCTATGATGGAGAAGTAACACACATGCAATACAACACATGGGTACTTGAATATGACATAAACAATTTTAACAATTGCTAAAATTCCAGCATAGTTAGGACAAATATCAAACACCCATCTTAGAAAACAAGATACAATTAAATAGCAACCTGAAGAATAGGAAACGTTATCTTCTGAATAGATAAGCCCTTTAATTGGTTAACCAATGCTAACTTGTCAAATCTAGCGATAAATACACTTAGGTCATAGTGAAAAGATCATCAGGTTACATTTGTATGTATGCTCATTTACATGCATATATAACAATAATGGCTGCAGAAGGAAGTTGGGAAGGGTTTAGAAATATACAGAGATTTAGAAAGAGTGGACTGAGAAAATAATGCAAACATTTTCATTACACTTAAACTTAAAATAGTGTAGGATGCTTACATTAACTTATTTTTTAAAAACCCCTTTTATAGCTGCCTTTGATTACCATATTTATTTAGAAAGTGATTCAATGTTTAGTTCTTTCTTTGTCTCTGTGAAATACATGTGAAATATTTAAAGGTAAATCACCCTGTTAATTCTTTTAAGATATATTCAACTGTTTGACATAACCTTTCATCTACCTACCTTCCAAGCCAGCATGCCCAGATGTATTTGTTTCTTTTGTATGTTTATTTTTTGTTTCGTTTGTGTTATGTAAGGCATTCAAAATGTTTTACCTTTTAAAACATTCTGACTCACTCATAATAGGCAGATTTTGTACTTATGCCTGACAGTGTTTTCCACTCGGTGAAGGCCAGCTGTCTCAAACTCATGATCCCCCTGCCTTCCCATATAAGCTTCCACTCCCTGGCTTTTCTTTTGTGTGTGTGTTGTGTGTGTGTGTGTGTGTGTGTGTGTGTGTGTGTGTGTGTGTGTGTGTGTGTGTGTGTGTGTGTGTCTGTTTGTTTGAGGCAGGGTTTTATGTATCCCAGGCTGGCCTTAAACTCACTATGTAGAGGAATATGACCTTAAACTGATACTTATCCTCCTGCCTGGACTTATCTGCTCATATTATCTGTTAAATCGGTGATATGAAAGCTATAATTTGAAGATCCACAAAAATGGGGTGTAGAATAAGTAAGGCACTAAAGGGGCACATCTCTGCCACACAAAGAAAATACAATAGGTAGTTATGGATAGGGGAGAAGAAAGTGAGAGGGGACTGGAAAGATTAAGTGGGGATATAAAGGGAAGAGGTGAAGAAAGGAGGGAATATGATACAGAGAGCTAGAGTGACGATCCATTTGAGAGCTAGTATAATAGTAGAGTATGAATGGAATCATCAAAAACAGGGGAGACAGAGTCACAAGTGACTATCTACTCCTTGTCATCAAACAAAGTTTCCAAAACTAAGATTGGATTGTATTTAATTGATGTTGGCCAAAATAGTTCCAAATGCAGTCTAATGCCAGGCTATACTTGGGCGAGCTATAGGTTTCTCTCCCCAAACTGAGAAGGACCTATTGCTGAGAACAATACCTATACACCCCATTGAATATGTGAAGGTTCATCTGATATCTCCAAAGAGTCTTCGCCACTACTGATTAATGTTGAAGTTACGAGAAATTACTCTGTACACTACCAAGGAAGAAATGATAAAGACCATACTACCTACAAATCCTTCAATCTACAGTTGTCTCCTGTCTGCAAGATATACTAATGCAATGATGGAACCAAGGTTGTGTGAGTAACCAACCAATATCAGATTTGACTTAAGGCCCACTCTACAAGAAGAGAGTAATTCTGGACAGAAGTTGGTTGCCAAATAACTGAGACAAGATATGCCAGGGACCTAGGATAAAAACAAATACTACTTTTAAAGTAAACATAACATTTACATGATTCTTAATATAACCAAATCTACTGCTTCATTCCACAAAGCTCTGGTATTACAGTTCTTAGCTGTAATGCCAGAACAAAAGGTTTTTCATATGACAGAAAAGCATGGTAGAAATATATAGCCTGGATTAGTAAGGTAGATTACTGAATTCCATACAGACACATGAACCTTGGCCTAATCCTCAGAAAAAGACAAAACAGTAAAATAAAATAAAAAATAAAGAAATAAGGCAAAGTATAACCCCACGTATGAACCCACTGCTGGGCAGGCAAAGACAAGCAGATGTCTGTGACCTCTGGCCAGTCAGTTGGATTATTTCATAAACTCCATGCCAATGAGAAAATTTGCCTCATATAAAAGGAAAGTAGGAATAGTGGAAGTTACCATCTTTCATCCTTATGCAAATTCACACAGTGGGCATAAGTGTCCCTCATAATCAAACATACAAAACTAGCAATCATGACATGATATCATGTTAACAAGCCCATTCTGCTTAGATATTTTCAAATACTGAAGATTAAACCTGAAAAAGAGAGGGCACAAAAGCGAACTAAGCTTGACAACAATATATAGGCAACATTTTGAATGTGATTACAGGAACTGCCATGGAAATAGAACATTATAAACAGATTGAAGTAAATGACAATCCTTGTCACTATTACAGCATTGTTAAAGCTCAAATGCACAGTAGTCATTGTCTGTTTCCTCTACCTTTTCTTCTCTCATTTTATCTCTTCTCCCTTTCCCCCAACATTTCTCCAACTGTTCCCTTTCTGCCTCTGTCATTTCCATGGATCCTTTTCTTTGTATGTGGGTGTAGCTTGGAGTGCGTATTTGTGTTTTGAAACAAGACACAAATACTCTGAAAGCAATGGTAATTTCTAATTCCACATAGGTAAGTAAATAAAATTATATGAGATTACCTCCTTAGATTACAGGGAGAAATAATAGAAACAAATAAAAGGAACAATAGGATTCTTCTCATAATAGAGAGTTCTATGTTGGGAATTTCTTCCATTGTAGTGTGCATACAATATCAGACTATAAATGTGAACAGAAATTATACAGACCTGTTGAAGATTGATAACATTCATTTATATTATAAATGTTCAATAAATATTTTACTATTAAAAGATTCTTAAGGTTAAGAGCACTGGCTGTATGCCAACCAACCAGAGCTTCCAGGGACTAAGCCACTACCCAAAGACTATACATGGACTGACCCTGGACTCTGACCTCGTAAATAGCAATGAATATCCTAGTAAGAGCACCAGTGGAAGGGGAAGCCCTGGGTCCTGCTAAGACTGAACCCCCAGTGAACTAGACTGTTGGGGTGAGGGCAGCAATGGGGGGAGGGTTGGGAGGGGAACACCCATAAGGAAGGGGAGGGGGGAGGGGGATGTTTGCCCGGAAACCGGGAAAGGGAATAACACTCGAAATGTATATAAGAAATACTAAAGTTAATAATAAAAAAAAAAAAAAAAAGAGCACTGGCTGTTATTCCAAAGGACCTGGGTTCAATTATCAGCCCCTACATGGTAGCTGACTACTTTCTGTAACTCCAATTCCTGGGGATCTGACAATTTCAAATAAACAGACACACTGGCAAAACACTGCTGCATATACAATAAGCAAATAAATAAATAATAAAAACCACTCCTATTAAAAATAGTTTTATGTCATCTTGAGTGAGGTAACACAGACACAACAAGGAATATATTGTGTATAATGTTGATGTGGAATTTAGCTGTTAAGTCTTTGAAAGGCAGGCTAAAATCTTTATAAACACAAAGCTTATGCAGAGAGTAAGGGATAAGTGGGGAGGAAGGATCTTCCAAAAAGGGGAAAATAGAACATAGCGTTATGGTTGGATGGGGTGGTTGTGATGAAATGGGGAAGACAGGGTTAAATTAGACCACGGGGACAAACAGTTAAAACTAAGGTCCACTTGAGGAATCATATGGAAATCTGTTCCAGTAAAAGCTTCTTAAAATATGCATCTGCATGAAAGCAATATAAATATAGTCACCAAATAACAGGGGAGATAGAGTTACAACTAGACATCTAATGCCACCAAAAGAAACATCCACTGCCAAAATGTGTCACATCTATTTGAGCTGTTGGCCATAGGGTCCCTGTAGAAATCCTAACTGCCAACACTGTTTATTGCCAACCACACATTAATGGTCAAGACATAGAGGATGGTCTACATGATCTATGCAGTGGCGACCTGCCTGCCTAACATACTCATGCAATAGTGACACAAAAGCTGTGGAAGTAACCACCCAATACCTGAGTCCCACTATATGAGATGGAACTGATCCTTGACACTAACCTGGTGGTCTAGGATCTGAAAGTGCGTATGCCATGTACCTGTGGTAAAAGCAAAAGCTACTGCTCTGGTAAAGAGTGCAGCAATAAGCAATTCTAATGGCAGCCTTCTGTGCTCATAGAAAAATGTTCTGTTCAAAAATCATCAAAGGATCCTACTCCTGACAGAGATGGGAGCAAATATAGACTCACAAGTGGACAGTATGCAGAGAGTGAGAGACCCTGAAAGAGTCCTAAATGAGATGCCTTCATCAAATCTCTCCCACTCAGGGATCAGAAAATTCTGTGGACAAGGAGGAAGAAAGACTACGAATGACAGGATGGAAGAAAGACATCAAGAAAGTAAGAAGGTCTTGTAGAGATAATAGAGCTGAAACACATATGAAGTAAAGGACTGTGGCGGCCTGCACAGGGGCTACTCAGGTCTAAGGCATATGGGTCCCAGGGCTAAGAAGGGAAGTCGACATAATTCTATCCCTATCCCAGAAACTGTCTCCAACTGACAATTCCAAACCAGGGAAAATAGTTTCCTCTGACCGTGTCATAGAATACAAAACCATATTCAAGGGAGGCCCAAGCTCAATAGTAAATAACAAACACAAAACCAACTCAGTGGTATTTTTGGAGTTTTTTGTTTGTTTGTTTGTTTGTGGGTTTTTTTTAATGGCTCCCAGTGCTTTGGCTGGGCTTTTTTTTAAAAACATTACAGGACTTTTTCTCACATATGATTTTATTTTATGGGATTCCTGTATAAGTGAATGCATTTCTGCATCTGTGTATGTTTCTTATGGTTATTCTTTGGTTCTTTTTTAAATTTTATTTGTTTTCTCTTACTCTGTTTCCCCTAATGACAGAAAGAAAGAAATAAAGAAACAAAGACAGACAGACAGAAAGAAAGACAGAAAAACAGAAAAGACAAAGACAGAAAGTTAGAAAAGACAGAGAGAGAGAGAGAGAGAGAGAGAGAAAGAAAGAAAGAAAGAAAGAAAGAAAGAAAGAAAGAAAGAAAGGAAGGAAGGAAGGAAGGAAGGAAGAAAGAAAATATGTAGATTTGGGTGAGTGAGAGTTCGGGAGCAGAAACCATTATACCATTCTCTTTTGAGAGAGAGAGAGAGAGAGAGAGAGAGAGAGAGAGAGAGAGAGAGAGAGAGAATGAATGAATGTATTATTTGGAAGAATGTGTTTCCATACACCTTTCAAAAAGCAACTTTCCTTTTTCGCCCTGTATTCCCCTCACTAGTTTCAAGGGAAGTAGTTTAAGACTTAGGATAGTTAAAGCCTAGTTCTCATGTATCTAGCACTTTCAATAGCTGTGTGAATTTAATCACCCTTCTTACTAGACTTATCTATTCACAGGTATCTATAACATAATGGTATTTTCTCTATAGTGTTGCTCAATTGTCAATTATTTATGAAATTAAGCTAGCTTTAAATAATAGGAAGTTCTATTTAACTGGTGCATTCTGAGAGCAATGGTGGTAGAAATTAAAAGGTCCTCAGCAGGGCATGAGGGGCTTCTGGTTTGGACAGACTTACAAGCCCTTACAAATAAAGAATTCTCTTTCTTTAGGTTTAATCAAAGCACGAATAAAAGCACTAAAATAATTCACATTATTTACTTCTTAGTGGGTAAGTAAAAAGATAATAGGATTGTAAAGTATCTGAAATATTTATTATCACAAATGCCATAATTATATTGAAGTAATTTAGAAGGATTTGTATGGGCTTATCAAGTTTTTGATCTGCATTATGAATTCAGAACACAATCTGAATTTGAGAAATGTCAATAATGCAGCATATAGCATATGTGTGGGGGTGGATGTATATGTGTGAAAAATTGTATTGTGCACAAGGTTATTAAAATTGCATTGAGATATGATGCAAACACATCACGTTAGAGAGGAAGACTACATTTCTATGTTTTCTAGTTTTAATATGTGTAAATTAAACCATAAAGCAAAATACTTGAATAATGCTTGATTCATTTGAAAATTATCATTTGATATAACTTTTTATGTATACTTTTGATAAAGGTTCAGTTTTAAAGGGTTGGATCATATTTAGCTTCTATTCTCAGTGTGTACATGGAACAGTAGGCATGGCAAAAGATGACGCAACACTTGACTTAAGAGTAGTTGAAAAGATTTCTTATTTTACTGAATTTTCGAACTTATTGAAATCATATCACTAGTAGACTTTAAAAACATAATTCCAGAAAAATCAAATATTAGAAGGATAGCACTATTTAATTTGTATATTTTTGATTCTGTATTCTGAGAAATAGTATACTGGTGATTTTATATTTCAGCCAGAATTTTGGAGACAGAGTGGGTCTCTCTAAGTTCCACTATTGTATTCAAAATATTGATTTCCAAGACAGCCAGGGATTCAGAGTGTCTGTATTAAAAAAAAAACAACAAAAATATATGAAGTATTAACTTCATAAGACGAAATTACTTTTGAAGGTTTTAAAATATTAAACGTGCACACATCATAGCCAACAATGGTAAATTCCTTTTTCTATCATAATTTTAGTGGCTTGATATCATTGGTTGTTTTGCTGTAACTGCTGTGTTTTGTATTTGTCTATGATGGTTATATGTCATGTCTCTGTGTTAAGAAAAATCTTTGAAAGAAAATAACAAAAGCTTTTCACTCCTTGGTTTAAAATGGCATTTTTTGACAAGGAATTTTTATGTGTCCATAGGCTCAATAGTAACAAAATGAGCAACAGACTTCTGCCTGACATGCTTGGGATTGATATCAACATCGTGGATGATTTTATTGAAGCCTCCGTCACCTTTTGACCCAGTGGTTCTGGATGATCCAGGAGATGATGCTGTTGTCCAGGAAACTGGAAATGAGCTGCAAATGACTTAGCTGCCAGGGGAGTAGTTGGGACTATGAGAGCCAAAAGCCAGTGTTGGCATGGCTCTGGCCTGGAAAACCAAACTAGATATTGAATAGAGCATACATAGAATGGCAGCCAAGCCAGAGAAAGCTATGGAGCTAGAGACAAGTCTGACAAGGAACCTGAAACTGAGAGACTCACAATGGTAGCCACATCGTCAAGATTGCTATTTCCTGGACAAACCACCTTGAGTGTGTGGGGATCTGGCACAGCTCTCTAATGTATACAATAAAGTAAGCAAAAGATAATAGTACCACCAGCATTTCATCAGCAGATCACCAGCATTTCAGTCCCAAATTCCTGTCACAGATATCACAATCCACCAACGGCCAGAATAAAGGTAGCAAAACGCAAGTGGTAGGTCCCAAAATGGTGAAACCTGGCAACTAATGGCTATCCATCAGAGAATGCCTTCTCACATGCACAGATGTGGTCATTGGTAAGAGTGAATTATCAGTGCTCCCTTATCCCAGCACAGACTGCGAGGATTAATATGAAGAAAATCTAAGAAGATCGAAGAATCGTATCTTCCCCACTAGGAAGAAATTTAAACTGATACTGTGAGGTAGATGGTTTCTGTTCAATTTTATTGCTTATTTATTGAATCTTTTTATTATTTACATTTTTTTTATTTTAACTGGTGCATTGTGTTTTAACTTTTTTTCTCAGGTTTTATGACCTAATCCTTTCTCTTTACCTTTTCTATGTCATTTTCAAATACGTTGAACCCACTTAAAACTTATTCTTGCATTCTTCTCCTTTCCCAATTCACATATCTAGACTCATGTTACCACTTACACTTTACTCTACAGCGCTATCTACCCTATTTTTTTCCAAAGAATGACTTGGTTCCACTAATTTGAGCCTCATTAAGGACATATGTTCAAAGTATCTTCTTCTGCAAGTCAGCATGGGATCTGCTGTTAAATCATTTTATCTATTCCTCCTATGGTATTTCTGTCCAAATCATAACAAGGCACTTGTGTTCAGAGACGAGTTACTTGAAGGAATCTTGTGAAATAAAACAAAACATGATAACTGAGGAAAACTAAAACTGATATGTCTTATAGTTGGAATTAAAACCTAAAAAGAAGACAGATGAACAGAGTAGAAGTACATGGAAAGAGAATCAATGAAAAAGTATTTGTAAAAGTTTTAGGTCAAATTTAGCATTTTATGTTTTTAAATAATCTAATAAACGTAACAAATGCTGATGACTGAGTGAGCTATGAACACTGACCTCCACTTCATAGAACATTTCAAAGAAATCCCGTCATTGGTATGACTACTCCCATTTCATCACAGCAATGCGAACTATTACCATGGCAAACAAAAAAAAAATTAAATGTACAGAACCAACCTGCTGCTGCTGGTCACTTAAGACTGAGTTAACTACAATCGCCATTGCATTCTTCTTCAAAATTATCATTTAATAAGCATTCTGAGTCCTAGCATCCAATAAATATCACCATCCAACTTCTATTTTGGAGATCGTCAAGCAAATACGAGTATTAGATTTCCTTTTCTTCAGCTGTTTTAATGAATTTCATTTTGCTCTGTCTACAGGCTTCCTTGGTATTTTGAAAGACAGATAGGAGATTTATAAGAACTACTATCCTTGGAATCAGAAATCACATATAGGTCAGTAAGTTATATTGCATATTACATTACATTTTATTATTCGTTTACAAATGCAAATGCATATTCACTAATTAAAGAAAAGTGAGGTTGATCCAACTTGATCTGATGAGAAAATATTCTGAGAATTTTGGTTATAGAGGTCATTATATTTCTATTTCAAAGTAGAAATACTGTGTTTTTCCCTTCTGATCATATATGACTTTTCTCTACCAAGTAGAAATCAATTTTTATATTTTTGTCAATGCTAAACATTAGAAAGCAGTGATCTGTTTCCAATTTAATAATATTAAAACAATATTAACCTCTGTGTTCTTGTGCAGAAGCCTTATTAGGGAACTGCAACTGACTTTGACTGTCTTCTATTTTGAAAATCAAAGTCCATATATCATTTTCTTATCTCCCTGTACTATTTCATAACAATAAAGTGTTTGAGGCCATGCTTCAATATATGAATATATATATGCATATATATATATATATATATATATATATCTTAGGAGATATGAAAAATTGTGTCTCTTGATGAAACACTGGGAAAATTTACAATAATCTGACATATTGTTTGTGAATATAGGTATGAGTGGCACTGTTTATGTATTATGAGTACATTCTGGTGTGTGTGTGTGTGTGTGCGCGCATTCTTGTACATGTACATATTTCATGACATATGAGTGAAGATACAGATGCATGTAGGTATGCATTCACAAATGACTCAATGAGGACAGAGTCTTACTTAGTATATTTTCTTCCACAACACTTTGGGGTCTTTTGAGGCAAAGTCTTTCATCACAACTGCAGTTGACTAGTATGTCCCAGGGAGCCACATCCATGTTGTCCCTATCCATATTGATGTATATGCTCAGGAGAGTGTTCGAGCCAGTATATCAAAAACATATAGTGGCCAGCATAGCCATAAACATCACACGTTCTTAGAAAAAAGGGTAATGATAGTCTGAGAGTAGGTTACCTTCAAGAATGCCAACTTTTGTTTTTCCCCAATGCTGTTTATATATTATAGCTAGCTAACTAATACCGATGGCCCTAAGAGCATGGCTTTATCATACATCATCTTTTTTCCTATCCCTTATCTAAGTTCTTCCCTTTGTATAGCTCTACCATTAATTTCCTGTTTTATTCTAGGATATATTCTTCCTAGGCTTCATCTGACAACAGTATCTTGCTTAACTTGTAAAACCACATGTGGGTCTGAGTATGTCTCAGAAAGAAACTGCAGACCAATCTGACCCTAACAAAAACTCTACCAACAAAGCTACTTCATCCTTAAGCCTATACTTAACACAAATGTGTGTTTTAATTCTTCTCCCTTTACTCAAAAAATAAATAGAAAACAAAATTTTATTTCGGCAAAAGTATAAATAACCCCCAGCCAGGCTTGTCATTGCCTGATTCCTAGCAAGTTTCAAAACAAGAGGAACACTATCAGAGGCAACCTAGAGGAAAATAGCAGAACGTGGAAAAGCTTTCACAGGGAATTATGGGAAGTCAGTGAATAACCCCATAAAGAGATCTTGAAAGCCCCGGAAGCAAGTGCAAAGGTACTATCCCTGCCTCAGACAGTGGCTATGGATCTACCTGAGTTTCCATTTACCAAGGAATGGAAACTGAAAGGAATGATTCCAATGGGAATAATTGAAAGTAAGTAAAACCATCCTGTGGATTTGTTATTTATTCTCTTTGTGACTATCAGAATGTCTCTCATTTTTAATTTATAAAGTAAATAGAAAAAGATCTGATTCTGTTTTATAGTGCTTCAATGGCACTAATTGTTTCCAAAATGTCCCAGTGTGAATCACAGCTAAACTTAGAGGTTCTGCTCATTAAATCTGTGCTGCTACAGGTTCTTTAGTGGCATCAATGCTTCAGGATTCATGATGGGTTGTTGAGCATGATAGGTGAACCTCACAGGGCTTTTTAGTTTCATATACAAGTAATTCTAGGACTACACAAAATTACTTAATTCCTAAAGCATAAAATATGCAAAAGAACAATATTAAAATATCCAGTCTCAAAGCAAACAACAAACACCTTTTAATTTGCTACATCTAAACACTTCTTTGCAGTAGCCAATTGCAATGAAAAGAATGAGACATTACTATAAGCCCTATTCTTAGAAAATAACTGTGTACCTTAAAATGTTATGGCATCTTTTGAAAACGTTTATTTATTTTAGTTGTTCGTGTATGTGCTATGCAACATATGCATCTCAGTTCCCACAGATACCAAAAGAGGTATTGGATTTTCCTAGAGTTAAAGGGAGGTATGAGAGACTGATAGGGTACTATGGATTAAACCTGGGTCCTCTGAAGAGCAACAAGTGCTCTTAACAAGTCAACAATCTCTACAGCCCATGTGATATCAATTGTGACACAATTTTTATCACAAGAAGTATCAATGAATATAAATTTCTATGTGAATCACAGCTAAGGAATTTCTATTTCTTTCAAGCTTCTTTAGAGTTTTGAATATTATAAACTTTTCAAGTCTATTTCCATTCTTTAAGGTTTATAAACATATATTTTAATATGCAATAATGTTTAGTTACCTAAGAAGCTAGGTGTAAGAGTTGACTTTCATTTAAAGCGCATATGTTTGAATGATTCCCTCACAGGGAATGCCACTATTAAGAGATGTAACCTTGTTGGAGTATCTGAGGCCTTGTTCAAGGTTCTGTATCACCATGGGAATGGGCTTTGCAGTCTCTGATGATCAAGTCAGGCCTAGTGTGGTACTTAGAACTTTACTAAAACTTAGTTATGGTTTAAAGCTTCAGTGAACCTGTGGATCTGTGACAGGTGATAGATGTTTAGCCAGATAATGACTCCTAATGGATATGCATGTAAACATTCTGTTGTAAAGTTCTATTTCAATTTTGAACTTGATATTTGTGTGAACTTTTAATGAACTTTAAACATGTGACCATGTATTCTGTTTTTGTTAAATTTTTTATTGAATATTTCTTTATTTACAATTCAAATGTTATTCCCTTTCCCGGTTTCCTGTCCGTAAGCCTCCTATTCCCTCCCCCTCCCCTTCTTCTCTAAGAGTATGCCCCTCCTCCTCTACCCACTTACCCCACCTCTTACACTGGGGGTCCAACCTTGGGAGGACCAGGGCTTCTCCTTCCATTGGTGCCCAACAAGGCCATCCTCTGCTACATATGCAGCTGGAGCCATGGGTCTGTCCACGTATACTCTTTGGATGGTGGTTTAGTCCTTGCGAGCTCTGGGGAGGTTGGTATTGCTGTTCTTATGGAGTTGCAAACCCCTTCAGCTCCTTCAATCCTTTCTCCAACTCCTCCAATGGGGACCTCATTCTAAGTTCAATGGTTGGCTGTGAGCATTCCCCTCTGTATTTGTCATGCTCTGGCAGAGTCTTTCTGGACGCAGCTTGGCATCAACAATATTGTCTGGGTTTGGTGGTTGTATGTATATGGGCTGGATCCTCAGGTGAGGCAGTATCTGAATGACCTTTCCTTCAGTCTCTGCTCCAAACTTTGTCTCTGTATTTCCTCCTATGAATATTTTTGTTCCTCCTTCTAAGAAGGACTGAAGCATCCACACTTTGATCATCCGTCCTCTTGAGCTTCATGTGGTCTGTGGATTGTGTTTTGGGTTTTCTGAGCTTTTTGGCTAATAGCCACATACAATGTGTGTTGTTTTGTGACTGGGTCATCTCACTCAGGATGATATTTTTATAGTTCATTCCATTTGCCTATGAATTTCATGAAGCCGATGTTTTTGATAGCTGAGTAGTACTCCATTGTGTAGATGTACCACATTTTCTGTATCCATTCCTTTGTTGAGGGACATCTGGGTTCTTTCCAGTTTCTGGTTATTATAAATAAGGATGCTATGAACATAGTGGAGCATGTGTCCTTGTTATATGTTTTAAAAAGTTTTGAAATATTTGATTGTGTTACATGATACAAGAAACAATAGAAGAAATTTGGGGAATAAGTTGTTTTCTGAATATATTTTTTTTCATTGAACTATAATGATAGCAAGACTAAAACTGTTTAAAATCCAGGTTAAGTGAACTCTGACTTTCAAGGTTGAAGGGCAATAATGATTTCCTTACTACTTATCAGACCTTTTTTAAACACGTTTACCTATTTTAAACACAATGCTCTTGCTTGACATATATATATAGATAGATATAGATATAGATATAGATAAATATATATATATATGATATGATTTACTTAGGATTATGGTTTTATATTTCTTTTCCATGGTAATACTTGACCTGATTACAAGATACCAGAGAGTAGAAGTATTTTCCTCCCTCTGGTTTTTCCTTGATTCCCATAGGTCCTCACTTTCCTCTACTTCTACTTACATGGTGCATAAAATGTCAGTATCAGAGAAGTTGCAACTATTTTTAAAATTCCTATTTTCTATAGAAAACAACTGGTTTAAATCCTGAAATATTTCTTAGGTTTAGTATAAATGATAAAAGTTTAGGATAATCCTATACTTTATTCTTACAGACAATTAATTGGTGTTGTATTCTCACCATCTTCTCTGTTTCTCCTAGAGAATATGAAGGGATTTAATCAGAGCAAAAGAAACTAAAGTTTGAGATTCTCCCTCGAGTCAATAAATGTAATTTTGGGCATGCTTGTGCATGTTTCTTGAGAGTATTTGTAATTAATATTAGCTGATCTTTAAAGTCTGTTTATGAGTTCCCATAATACCCTAGAAATACCTAGAAACAGACATGTATCTGCAGACACACACACACACACACACACACACACACACACACACACACACACACGACATTCAGATATATGCATAGAAGACCAAATCTGACAACTTTACTATTTTCATCCTCATTTTGGTACCTCCTCAGAATCTTCTCCAGACCCTATTAGCCCTTGCATCTAAATCTCATCTGGGCAGCTCCAAGATTCTCGCTTGAGTCAGTGAATGTGAGTGTGGGCATGGTTGTGAATTTACGTATGTATTTGTTTCTTGGCAGCTTTTCATATTAAAGAAAACAGTTCTTTAAAATATGCCTATGAGTCCCTCTAAATAATCTCTCACTTTTCTTGAAAGAATAAAAGTCTACTAAACTATTTGAGATACCTTTTTTATCTTAGAAATAGGGGATGGACACAAACTCTCCTGTGTAGAAAGTTAATGTCCTGCTTCTCTTGTGTATCTTGGTCTTTGTCAGAAGAATATTTATTTCATTTTGTCTATTTCAAACTTGTCATATTTCATTTGTCACAAAGCTAGTTTCACTTCTATTGAATCAATTACTCTGAATTTCATGAGCTTTTTTTTTGTTTTTTGTTTTTGGTGCTGTCTTGTTTGTTTGGGTTATTTTATTTATTGTTTGTTTTTGTTAATGTTTCCTTTAAAAAATGAACTTCATTTCTTTAAAATGATATTAGTTCTCAGACAATAATGTAGAAAGGTAGAAATAAATTTAGTATTTTTAAGCATCTGTAAGGGGAGACTATACAAGTGTAACATCCATCTGGAGCTATATATTTCATTCTTGTCTTTATAATTGTTTGCTTTCCAAATTTGAGACTATTACATGTACCATCATTTTATAACCTACTGAATGCAAAAAAATCGGTTTTATATGTCCATGTAATAATAATAATAATAATGTGCATGCAGGACTACATGCATGTGTGTGTGTGTCTGTGTGTATGTGTGTATGTGTGTATGTGTGTGTGTGTGTGTGTGTGTGTTGGGAAAGATTATTTTAGATTATATAATGGAAGAAATATTTTCTGAAGTATTAACATGAATGCTAATATAATAACTCATTTAAAATTCAATAACAAATGAGAGACTCTGCCAGCTCCTGACTAATCCAGATACAGTTATTCACAGCCAACCACCAGACTAAGCCCAGGGACCCCAATGGAAGAGCTAAGGGAAGGACTGAAGGAGCTGAAGAGAATTGCAACCCCAAAGGAATAACAGCAATGTCAACTAACCAGACTCCTCCCAGAGCTCTCAGGGACTAAACCACCAACCAAAAGTATACATGGGTGGGTCCATAGTTCCAGATACATATGTAGCAGAGGGTTGATTCCCCAAGGGAGGGGGATGCCAGAGGGGCGAGACTGGAATGAGTAGGTGAAGCAAAGGGGAGAGGGATGGGATGGAGGTTGTTGAGAAGAGATTGGGAAGGGGGACAACATTTGAAATATAAATAAAAAAATAAGTAATAAAAAATTTAAAAAACAGTATTTAGTAAAAACTAAAGTAAAATTCAACATTATTCCCAGTTAATGTTACGATCATCTTGAGAGCGCCAAGTTCTCTTCAATTTTATATAGAAGAAAGACAATGATATTTTGGTTGATAAGTGAAAAGTGAACCTTTTTTGTAAAATCCATAATCCATATTTAAGAAAAAAATGCTTCCAAAGTTCTATGTCATTTCATAAAAAGATTCCTGGTAAACTTTAAGAAACTATGTTCACAATATATTTTACTTTAATATTTATAGAAATTAATTTTCAAATATCTTTGAAAATGGCAAAGTGTGGATAAGCAGAAAAGTGTGTGAAACTTAGGTCGAATTTATTCCTAAATGCATTATATAAACACATCACATAAACTTATACACTAATTAGTATAAATATTTAATAATTAGTTTAGATTACTAAAATTGCTCAGGCATAAATAAAAAGCAACAATCCCATTGAGCATCTTCACAAGAGGTCTTGGGTGACCATTTACATTGTTTTTATTACTAAATTTTAATGGAGTCTTTTTATAGACATGGAAAAAAACAGGCAGGGTAGCCAGAACAATGAAATTGTGAAAACATAGCTGCCTAAGAAAGACAGGAATAGTAGTAAGGGAGTTGACATCACAACATGGATTGTGAAAATCTCACATGGATCCACTCCTTGACTAAGAACTTCAGGCACTTCAGAGAGAGAGAGAGAGAGAGAGAGAGAGAGAGAGAGAGAGAGAGAGAGAGAGAGAGAGAGAGAGATCTCAAGACTGAGCCATCAGATGAGATACTAAATCACAAGGAGTCAAGGAGTCATCCCAAAAATGTGTAAGTGTTAAAAACAATAAATGGTTGTTTAGTGCATACATTGTTGTTGCATGTGTGCCCCTGTGTGTGTGTGTGTGTGTGTGTGTGTGTGTGTGTGTGTGTGTTATCATGAAAAATTGGTCATGGATGTTATGGGGTGAAGAAAATGTAGAAGAGATGTCAATATAGTATACATTAGGAATTTCTGAAGTTATGCATTTAAGCAATAAATAAGTATTTTACAAATGTTAAGGAGAAGGAACTATTACTATGAAAAAGAGACAGAGTGAGCCACGGAGAGAGAAAAAGGCACAGAGACAGAGATAGACAGAGACACTGGGAGACACAGTGACAGGGTGGGAGACAACAGTAGATACAAAACGAAATTTGAATCCATGAATCTAAGCTGATACTGCAGTGTACTCCAATTATCTGTATAATTGTGACCTCTGTAACTCCAGAGGTTGTTTTAGTTTACTACTGTGGATGAGTTACTTAAAATATATATCAAGGAAGGTGGAAAGATGATTTAATGGTTAAAAGCATTTTTCCGTGCAGGACAGAGCTCAGAGGGTCATAATCACTTTTAACTTCAGTTTCAGTGGACTCAATAGCTGCTTATGATTTTCATAGGTACCACATGTATACATGATACACAGAAATACATACAGGCCAACCATTATTTCACAGAAAATGAAATAAATAAATCTAACTAAAATATTTCAAGTACGTTGAAATACATTCATCTTCCAACAAATACGCATTAAGCCAATGCTCTTTCCACAACACGCAATTGACTTTTCTTGTGATATACACAAATGCAATGGTATGAGAGTATATCATTTATTACGTAGTAGCAATTAACCAATGTTTAATATTTTAGTAATGCAAGGAATATCAAGTGTAGTATAAGGAATACATATGCAATGCTTATTTTTAGCAATGTGTAATTCTGATTATATTCATACCACTTAGGTAGCAAATGTAAAACACCTGCTCTATATACCTTATCTGATAATAATTATGGATCTTATTACAATAGAGATTAGGCACTGCAGAGATAGTTCAGTGCTTGAAAGCCAGCACTAACAGAGGCTCTAATTTTAGTTCACAGTAACTACTTGGGGCAGCTCACATCTGTCTGACTCCAGCTCTATAGTGTCCAACCCCCTTCTCTGGCCACTGTAGTCAGCTACACTCATTTGCACATGTACCCAGAAAGTCATACGATCCTAATGAATTAACTAATCAATCAAATAAATAGAAAGTAAAATATTCATGAAGGCTAAGAATAAGAGAGCATTTCCAACGTGTATGCATACATCAGAGACATGGCTTGGATCCATTGAAAAACTTTAATATTTGCAGCTAATTAACTTCGCTATAATTTACCAGTCAAGGCTTCTGATTATTTTCACTAAGTTGAATATCATTCTATATTATAAGATATTTCTTTATGTAAAAATATTTAAAGCTCATTTTCTCAATCCACGGATAAAAATAATCCTTAAACAATTAATTTCATGTAAATTTCCTAATTCCCTGGTAAATTTCCTCTTTGCTGGCATGGGCTATTTTCTACAATTTTCTAACATTAGGTACTAGTGTCTGGAGTTCTCTTTCACTGGAAGTTTAATGAAGCATTTTGATTATATGTCTGAATAAATAATTTACTTCGCTTAATACAGAAAATAGAAAAGAAGTCTCAACAGAAACAGAGGTTATTTGCGGATTAATTCCGCGAGCAAATGGTGCTCGTTCAGGGAGTGAAAAGCACAGATTGAAAGAAGGTTTAAACTTTGGCGACACAGGTATGTTCAAATAGACCTCGCTCACTCTGCTTGAAATTGGCTTGATTGTACCTACTTTCATTAGCAGGACCTCTAAATATGTAGAAGAAAATGGCAACACAAGGATTAGATTCAATTCTAAAGCCTGCATACATCTACATGTTAAATCAATGAGAAAATCTCAACTAATTTTTCTTAGGTATCATTTTCAAAGCAGATTTTCTTCCACCTATGTGGTGCTGTGAAGGAAGGCAATATAGATAGATGATATTCAATAGTTTTTAATATTTTACTATGGTTGTTCCAACATGAGTGACGTTTCAAGTTTGAGAAAGCAGAACTAATAACATCATTTTAAGGGATTACAATATATTTATTTGATAATTTCATTGCATCAATGAGCACATGGCTTTTCATTTATTTATATCTTTTCCCCACTAACCAGACTTCTGTATACTTCCACCAGCTCTCCTCTGTGTTATAGACTTTATTTTTCTTCTATTATTTTCAATATTCATATTTATTTATGTATACATACACACAAAGACTATGTATATGAGCATATATATATATAACTGATTCCTATAATACTCATTATATATCTATATATAAAGAGATAGATATAATATTAACTGTAGATATGTAGATATAAGCATCATCAAACCAACTAAAACTTCTTGGTCTGCATATGCTTTGAGCTGACCACTTACATTTGTTTATTCCTGAGAAAAGCTTGCTTTCTCACCAGCTGTTGATTGCTGTAGCTCCTCATGAACTCACATGGCGCTGTCCCTCAGTATGGTCTTTGCGTGTCTTGTGAAGGCAGTACTATTGTTACACATTCACAAGAGCAACATTCCTGTCCTGTTCAGAACATATTTTCCCAGAAGTCCGTCCACTCATTGGAATCTTACAATCTTTCTGCTTCTTTTCCAAGATGTCTCCTTATCCCTTATTTTACATGCCATGACATTTGAGACTAGAAGGGACAGGCCACTTTTTCCTCAGCATTTTGATCTGCCATGGGTCTCTCTAATGGCTTCCATCCTCTGTAAAAGCAAGGTGTATGGATGAGGTAATACAGCTGCACTTTTCTATGCTATAAAGATGAGTATGAACCATTTGGAAACTATATTTCTTTTTCTTTTCTCCATCTTTATTAACTTGGATATTTCTTATTTACATTTCGATTGTTATTCCCTTTGCCGGTTTCCAGGCCAACATCCTCCTCCCCTTCTCTGTGGGTGTTCCCTCCCTATCCTCCCCCCATTACCGCCCTCTCCCCAACAATCACGTTCACTGGGGGTTCAGTCTTGGCAGGACCAAGGGCTTCCCCTTCCACTGGTGTCCTTACTAGGCTATTCATTGCTACCTATGCAGTTGGAGCCCAGGGTCAGTCCATGTATAGTCTTTGGGTAGTGGCTTAGTCCCTGGAAGCTCTGGTTGGTTGGCATTGTTGTTCGTATGGGGTCTCAAGCACCTTCAAGCTCTTTCAGTCCTTTCTCTGATTCCTTCAACTTTCTGGATACTTTTTTTGGGGGGCAGGGCCTCTTTAACCATGTGTTTTTGGCTAGGTTTGCAATACCAAGAACAAGGTCCATCCGAATCCACCAAGCTTTAAGTATGATTAGACAGACATTATTATCTCCAAAATAAAAATGACACTATTTCACCTTCGGAAAAGATTGCATTTTTATATTAAAATATTCAAGTCAGTATTTGTTCATGTTAGAGATATTGTTCTAGATACATAATTGTCAAACCCGGAATATTTTATTAACCCACAATTATATTATTATATTAAAGACAGTAAATACATTAATAAGATAAAAATTTTCAGAATTGGAAAGCAAAACCATTAATATTAGTATAACATGTCAGGAAAGGAAAGAAAAGCACAAAAGAACTATCAATGATTAAACAAATACATGTAATTACAGGGCTTGAGTGCAATTTTGTATTTACAGGCTATAAAATTATTAATATTTCCTTGTTCATATCCATCAAGACAATTTGTTACTGATATTAAGGTATAAAAATTCTAACACTAAAACTATATTTAAAACCCAATATTGAGAATTTTGGAATGACTATAACAATTGCTTGAATTAATGAGTATTTAAGCGCTATAGTCATTTATTTAAACTTTATTCCTTAAAGAACTGTACCTTAAAATATTATGTGTAAAGGTTAAATGGTTCCCTTGAGTATTAATCTAAGACCTTCTCGAGTTTATAATATCATATTATCATAAAATGCATCAATTTTCTGATTTTTCATGAAGAAAAATTTAAAAAGGAAATCAAGACATTGATAAAAGGCTGAAGAGATGGTCCAGTGTTTAAGAGCAGTGTTGGCTCTCTCATCAGACCCTGGTGACGTGGCAGCACAAAACCATCTGCAACTCCAGCCACAGAAAAACTCTTAAGGCTTCAGTAAGTGCCTGGTATATACTGGGTGCACATACCTTACATGTGCCTACACATCTAAGCATGCCACACATGTGCAGGCAAAACAACTATACATATGGAAATATTTATATTTTTATAGCTATAGGCATATAATTATTTATACATTCCTATATTTGTGGTTTATTGCATTTTTTAAATTTTTTTTGTCATTTAGACGTGGCTCATGAAAGTCACATTATTCACAAATAGTAAACCCTGTTGAGGTTCAAAGGTATGAAACATACATTCCATCAGTGATAGGGGAGAGGGAAATTAAAAAAGCATATGGGAATGAAAATTATTATACCAATATTGCAAAGTGTAATCTGTCAATACCTTTAAGAAATTATGTCCATTTGTCATTTGAGGCTTACTGTTAAGATTTTTTAATTAGATTTTTTTATTTACATTTCAAATGTTAACACATTTCCTGGTTTCCCCTTCAAGACCCCCTATTCAATACAATACCCCACCCTCTTGCTTCTCTGAAGGGGCTCCCCAACTCACCAACCAACTCCTGCCTCCCAGTCCTGACATTCCACTACACTGGAGCAGGAAGCCTGAATGGTTAAGTCTTACTCTCAAAGTCTCTCAAAGTCTCTCTCTGTCCTTGCACTTCTTATCCTATTGATGCCAGACTAGGCCATCCTCTGCAACATAAGTGGCTGGAGTCATGGGTCCCTTCATGTGTACACTTTGGTTGGTAGTTTAGTCCCTGGGAGCTCTGGGGAGTCTGTTTGCTTGATACTGTTGTTCTTCCTAAGGGTTTCAAACCTCTTAAGCCCAATCAGTCCTTTCTCTAACTCCTCCATTGCGGACCCCATGCTCAGTCCAATGGTTGACTGTGAGCTTCTCCCTCTGTGTTTGTCAGGCTCGGGCAGAGCTTCTCAGGAGACAGCCATATTAGGCTCCTGTCAGCGTGCACTCCTTGGAATCTACAATATTGTCTGGTGGCTGTATGTATATGGGCTGGATCCCTAGGTGGGGCAGTCTCTGAATGCCCTTTCTTTCAGCCTCTGCTTCAAAATTTGTCTCGGTATTTCCTCCTATGAATACTTTTCTTCCCTCTTTTAAAGAGGATTTGAAGCATCCATGCTTTTTTTTTTTTTAATGAATTTTCTTTTTATTAACTCGAGTATTTCTTATATACATTTCGAGTGTTATTCCCTTTCCCGGTTTCCGGGCAAACATCCCCCTCCCCCCTCTCCTTCTTTATGGGTGTTCCCCTCCCCATCCTCCCCCTTGCCGCCTCCCCCAACAATCTAGTTCACTGGGGTTCAGTCTTAGCAGGACCCAGGGCTTCCCCTTCCACTGGTGCTCTTACTAGGATATTCATTGCTACCTATGAGGTCAGAATCCAGGGGACTATGCATCCATGCTTTGATAGTCCTTCTCCTTGAGCTTCACGCAGTCTGTGGATTGCTTCATGAGTAATTTGAGTTTTGGGGCTAAAATCCACTTACCAATAATTGTATACGATGTGTTTTTGTAATTGTGTTACTTCACTCAGGATGATATTTTATAGTTCTATACATTTGCTTATGAGTTTCATGTAGTCATTGTTTTTGATAGCTGAGTAGTACTCCATTGTGAACATGTACCACATTTTCTGTATCCATTCTTCTGTTGAAGGACATCTGTGTTCTTTCTAGCTTCTGGATATTATAAATAAGGGAGCTGGGAACATAGTGGAGCATGTGTCCTTATTATGTGTCAGAGAATCACTTGGGTAAATGCCCAGGAATTGTATAGCTGGGTCCTCAGGCAGTACTATGTCCAATTTTCTAAGAAACCACCATACTGATTTCCAGAGTACTTGTACCATCTTGTAATCCCACCAACAATGGAGGAGTGTTTCTCTTTCTCCTTATCCTTGCCAGCATCTTTTGTCACCTGAGTTTTTCATATTAGCCATTCTGACTGTTGTGAGACAGAAACTCAGGGTTGTTCTGATTTGCATTTTCCTGATGACAAGGGATGCTGAATATTTCTTTAGGTTCTCAGCAACTTGATATTACTCAGCTGAGAATTCTTTAAATAGGATTCTTTGATTTTCTGGAGTCTAACTTCTTGAGTTCTTTGTATATATTGGATATTAACCCTTTATCAGGTGCAGGATTGATAAAGACCCTTTCCCAGTGTGTTGGTTGCCATTTTGTCCTAATGACAGTGTCCTTTGCCTTATAGAATCTTTGCAAATTTATAAGGTCCCATTTGTCGATTCTTGATCTTACAGCATAAGCCATTGGTGTTTTATTCAAGAAAATTTCCCAGTGCCCATGTGTTCAAGCCTCTTCCCCAGTTTTTCTTCTATTACTTCGAGTGCATCTGGTTTGATATGGAGGTCCTTGATTCACTTGGACTTGAGCTTTGTTCAGGGCAATAAAAATGGATCAATTTGCATTCTTCTACATGGTGACCTCCAGTTGAACCTGCACCATTTGCTGAAAATGCTATCTTTATTCCACTGGATGGTTTTAGCTCCTTTGTTAATATTAAATGAATAGGTGTGTGCATTCATTTCTGGGTCTTCAATTCTATTCCATAGATCCACCTGCCTGTCTTTGTACCAATACCACACAGTTTTTATCACTATTGCTCTGTAATACAGCTTCTGGTCAGGGATGGTGATTCCCCAGAAGTTCTTTTATTGTTGAGGATGTTTATCGATATCCTGGGTTTTTTTGTTGTTCCAAATGAATTTGCAAATTGCTTTTTCTAACTCCATGGAAAATTGAGTTGGAATTATGATGGGGATTGCATTGAATCTGTAGATTCCTTTGGCAAAATGGCCATTTTTACTATATTAATCCTGTATATGTATTGGCGGCCTCATATCCGCTGGTGTATGCTGCTGGTTGCTGGTCCAGTCTCTGAGAGATCTTGGGGATCCAGGTTAATTAAGACCGCTGGTCCTCTTACAGGGTCACTTTCCTAAGCTTCTTCTAGCTTTTCCCTAAGTCAAACACAGGGGTAAGCAGAATCTGTCCATTGCTTGGGTGCAAATATCTGCATCTGACTCTTTCTGCTGCTTGTCGGGTCTTTTGGAGGGCAGTCATGTTAGGTCCCTTTTTGTGAGACCCAGTAATGATGTCAGGCCTTGGGGCCTCCCCTTGAGCTGGATCCTACTTTGGGCCTGTCACTGGACCTCCTTTTCCTCCTGCTCCTCTCCATTTCCATCCCTGCGTTCTTTTAGACCGGAACAATTATGGATCAGAGTTCTGACTGTGAGAGGGCAATCCCATCCCTCACTTGATGTCCTGTCTTTCTTCTGGGGGGGGCGCTACAAGTTCCCTCTCCCCACTTTAGCTAATTTTATCTAAGGTCCTGCCCTTTGAGTCTTGAGAGTCTCTTGTCTTCCAGGTCTCTGGTACATTCTGGAAGGTGTCCCCCCACATCTTACATCCCTAGCTTGCCAGTTTACATTCTTTTTGCTGGATCTCAGGGCTTCAGTACTTTTCCCCTACCAAATTACCAGATGATATTCCCCTTTACCCACTCTGTCCCATTTCTCACCCAGGTCCCTTCATCCCCCTGTGGTTGCTTTCTTCTCCCTTCCAAGTGGGATTGAGGTGTCCTCACTTGGTCCCTTTGGCTTGTTGAACTTTTTGATCCAGAACTAACCTTTGACAAAATACAACACCCCTTCATGTTAAAAGTGTTGGTGAGATCAGGAATTCAAGGCCCATATATAAATATAATAAAAGCAATTTACTGCAATCCAAGAGCCAATATCAAATTAAATGGAGACATACTTGAAGCAATTCCACTAAAATAGGGGACAAAGCAAGGATGCCCACTTGCCCTATATCTATTCAATATAATGCTCGAAGTGCTAGCTAGAATAATAAGACAACAGAAAGAGATCAAGTGAATATAAATTGGCAAAGGAAAATCACTATTAGCAGATGATATGATAATATACACAAGCTACCCAAGAAAAGTCTACCATAGAACTTATCCAGCTGATGAACAACTTCAGCAAAGTGGCTGGATGTAAAATTAACTCAGATAAATCTGTAGCCTTCCTTTATATGAATGATAAACGGGATGAGAAACAAAAGAAATTTTATACAGAACAAAACTTAAAATCTACAACAGTTGACAATGTATGTCAATTTGAAGAACTCAGTTTTTCTTTTGTTAAAACTCACAACAAAAATACTGAGAATTTAATATATGTGTCTCCTTACATGGTCTTTCTAGTATTTTGACAGTGTACTACTTGAGAGTATACGGGATTAGGAGCCCGATATAATTCTTTATTTTTCATTTCTATTTTACTTTATAAGTAGTCAATCTTAGACACCACATATTTAGAAACATAATATATAATTAAATAATTTCAGGGCCTTGTGAATAAAAAACCCATGTTATCATCATTTATTTCAGCTTTTTAAATATAGCTATAAATTTAATTAAGATTGTTTATAATTTGTATTATATGTAAGCATGTGTTTGGAAGGTTGTGCATTTGTGTGCTTTTAGGGGCATTTTTATTTACAAAAAGACAGAATTCGAAAATAATAAAGATAATAAACCAACACATTAGAAAATATTGATAGCATGACTCAACAAAGTCCACCTGACAACTGAGGTAAGTACATAAACCACAGAATTAATTAATTTCTTCCAAAGAAATATAACAGGCCATAGTCAATTTAGGTACAGTACAAAGGTACAGTAATTTGTTCTTATGCACCATACTTAATTCCTGTCTTCTAGTCTCCAATGAATTCAAAATGTATTGTAATAAAAGAAAATACTTTTTCAAAAATTGTCAAGAATAGTTTTAAGGTCAAAATTATTTGGAAGATTTCTATGCGTTTTTCAGTCCATTAACCCATATGGAATCTCAATGTAATCTAATTTGAGATGCAAGGTATCATTAATGTCTCTTAAAACTAGATAGTGTACAATAAAAGCATCTCTCAGAGAAAATATAGCTCAGCTGAAACACAGACAAAGAGGATAGATGGAGAAGAAAGACTTAACAGAATGCAAACTATGAATCTAATTTCTTTTACAGCCGTGATGAGGAAGCAGGTTGTTACCTGTTTAACATTGTGGACAAGCAGTTTCGAAACTACTACCCTAAAATTATTTTTTCATTAAGAAATATAAATTTGCCTATACCTGGGATACTGACTATGGACAAGACCAAAACGATTTGGTTAAATTAAAAGCAATACAAGGAGAATTATATGTTTAGTAAAATTTCTGGGAACATAAGAATGTGGGATCCATGCTTCAGAAGAAGACATATTTTTGTTATCAAATTTCAAAAATATAGAGATGAAATTAGGGATATAAAATTCTAAGAGAAAACTAGGAAAAATTGTAATTATGACTTTAAGGTAATTTTTATGATGCTCTAGTTTTGTTGTTCTTTTCATAATTAACCAATAAATCTATACATAACAACAGGTCTTAGGCTACTTCTAATGTACATGATTGTGAAAAGGCTATAAAATCTTTACCAATAAAAGTTGCATAGTATGTCAATTTTTAACTTGAAACACAGGCAATGCATACATATAGAACAGTATTAATTTTATTTGGAATTATGTTTTTGTTAGAGTAAAATCCTGGCTTATGGATTAAAATAAATTGCAACATTCATTTATATACATACTAAAATTAATCATAACCAGAATCTATACAACTTAAGAAACATATGAATTTGCAATTTGCTTTCAGAACAAAAAAAACCTCTGATGGGTCCTACCAAATTTGATATTTCTGATATCAAATATATTTTATATGTTTGGCTCCCACCAGAACCAAATAATCCAGGACGTAATTAGAACTAAGAAAAGCAAGGAACTTTATATTTGGTTTTGTAATTTGTATCTATTGCCTGCATTTATTCTTCCCGCATTCCCATTTAGTTATCACTCCTGTTCTTTTCCCATCATGCTACATGGTAATAACTTTTATAACAGATTAATGAGCTACGTCCACTGGTGTGTGTGCTCTCATGGTGAATCATATATCTATAAAACAAGAGGCAAAAAAAATCCTTCCACTCTTTAGTTACCTCTGCAGAGTATTGGGTCACAGTGACAAAAGAACTGTGTTATTAATCATAGAGCCTCAGCCCTCTGTAAAGGATCTTGAAGGACTCAATTCACATTTATAATTGGTGTCATCTTGACTCTGAAGACGGTTTCCTATCACATTGGAATTTCACAACATCATTGAATTTTATCCAGCACGTTGAACTGACATAAAACTATTTTTTACTTGTTGACTAAAATGGACACTCCTGTTCAAATTAGCCTTCCTTAACGTAAAAATACAGCTTGATTTAAAAATGATATATGCATATTATATTTATGAAATTTTGCAGTATGGGCACAAGATTTATTTTAAAGATATGGCAAACAGATTTGCTTTAATGTATTTTCTGAGGTAACATAAGATCAAAATAAACCACCTATTTATAGGCATAAAATACATATTGTTAATATTTTGAAGATGTAAGAGTGCAAATCAAAAAAGTTTAAGAGCATTATAGTAAGAAAGTATGGCACCTAGGTCAGCCTCTGTGTAAGTTTGGACTGTATCGTGCAATAATACTTTTTTTTTTTTATTAACTTGAGTATTTCTTATTTAGTTTTTATCTGCAATCCTGTTCCAGGTTCTTCTGGCCTTTAATGTATCTATTGAGAAATCTGTTGTGATTCTGATAGTTTCTTCTATATGTGACTTTTTCCTTTTGTGGTTTTCAGTGATATATCTTTCTTGTATATATTTAATGTTTTAGTTGCAATATGCAAAAGGGATTTATTTTTTTTTTTTTATTAACTTGAGTATTTCTTATTTACATTTCGAAAGTGTTATTCCCTTTCCCGGTTTCGGCTAACATCCCCTTTCCCTCCCCTCCCCCTTCTATATGGGTGTTCCCCTCCCCATCCTCCCCCATTGCCGCCCTCCCCCCAACAATCTAGTTCACTGGGGGTTCAGTCTTAGCAGGACCCAGGGCTTCCCCTTCCACTGGTGCTCTTACTAGAATATTCATTGCTACCTATGAGGTTGGAGCCCAGGGTCAGTCCATGTATAGTCTTTGGGTAGTGGCTTAGTCCCTGGAAGCTCTGGTTGGTTGGCATTGTTGTACATATGGGGTATCGAGCCCCTTCAAGCTCTTCCAGTTCTTTCTCTGATTCCTTCAACGGGGGTCCTATTCTCAGTTCAGTGGTTTGCTGCTGGCATTCGCCTCTGTATTTGCTGAATTCTGGCTGTGTCTCTCAGGAGCGATCTACATCCGGCTCCTGTCGGCCTGCACTTGCAAAAGGGATTTATTATCTGGCCTTTTATATTTGGTGTTTTCTGTGTTTCTTGTATGTGTAAGGGTTTTTCATTCCTTTCTTTTGGGAAGTCTCTCTCATATAACCTTGATGAATGTTTGGTTTCTGCCATTGATCTGTGTGGCTCTCATTTACCTAGGCCTGTATTTTGAAGATTTGGGTCTTTAAAGCTGTGTTACCATTTCTGAACATTTTTTAATTATATTTCGATTGTTTGGTTTATTTGCTTGTTTGGCTGAATTCTTCTACTTTATCTTCAATTCTGATATGCTTCTTTCAACTATATCCATTCTTCTTGTAAGGTCTCCCCCATGTTTTGAGTGGTGTTTGTTCATTGTTTACGTGTAGAAAAGATGATTATCAGTTCTCTTCTTTTCATAGTTCTCTACTCATGTACTAGAGATAGGGAGTACAGCCGAAAAGCCACTGTCATGTCCAGGAATACAAGGGGCTACAGTCATTCTGCCATTGATTTATTTCAAATGTGTTTTTGGGCTATGCAGGAATAGCCCTCTGCTACTTCCCTTGTAGCAGGGCTCTATAAACTAAAGAAGGTAACCCATTAATTACTACATTTTTAAACACAGTAACGTAAATCTTCAAAAGCAGACCCAATACTTTATTAAGACCTAGTAATAATTATAAAAGTTTCTTGCATGAGAAGTAGTTTCCATCCATTTTTTATACACCACTTTAAAATTACTGAAAATAATTTAAAAGATTCTCTGAAGAAAAAATATACAGTTCATAGGATAAAACCTAAACATTTATAAACTAATTTGTCATCATAGTGTTTTTCAATAGAAGAGAAAAATCTGTAAAAAATGCAATTATATCAATGAAACATCAAGGAAAATGTAAAGATGTCATCTTAATATCTCATTTGTAGGAATACTGATTGCAATATTATGTGGAAATAACTCAATTTTAAATAAAAGAACATAAATTTATCTGTACTCTATATTATTTCAAAAGTGTAGAACAATTACAAAATTTTCCAAGACCACATAAATGTTTCAATAAATGAAACAAATAGTTTCATTGTACTGTAGATGTCTAATAAAAGAAATTATTCAGTTCATATATTTTTCTCCATATCTCTTGATACCAAGTATATATATATATATATGTGATGTTTATATAATCTTTTAAATACATATACAAATCTGAGCACATACTTAAGTAAACACACATAGTTTTACATATGTGTTCTACAGATGGTTAATGCTTTGAGGTTATATTATTGTTGGCTAAATTTTGTTAATAGTACTATTCTAACATTAAGAAACATGTAGTAGGTATTTTTCTTGGGAGTTTCCTTAAATATCGAAAATTATCATGTGCGATTATGTGTAGGTGTGTGTGTGGCACGGATGTAGGATGTTAATGAGGGGTTGTGTTAGCAATATATAGAGAAAAAGAATGCAGAAATTAGGTGTCAGCTACTTGCTGAGTCACCATGAAAAAATAGTAACAGATACAGTTTGAACTATTAAAGCAATGAATTTTAAATACCTTATTGTAGAACTCAACATAATGTAAGATATAAAAGACTTAGCCAGAGTAACAGTCTCTGGTAGTTCTTAAACTTTTTGAAATTGAAAATAGATTTTAAGCTATAATAGATTTATTTTGGTAAAGATATTTGGAATTAATGTCTAATTTCATTATTGACTACTTTGCTATTCTTTGCAGCAAGTTCTACACTGGTAATGAAATAAAACTTGTCCAAAATTGTTACTAAATTCATTTTATTACATCATTTCTTTGTTTCTGAGTTTTGCTTGTGACTTGCAACATAAATTTCTTTGAAAACCATTAACTGAAGGCATTGGTTACTGTTGTCAATCAGAAGATGCTATTTAAAATTGTTGCCATGCCAGTGAGAGTGTTTCAAGTTTAGGCTAATAAATGCAGGAAGATTCATCCTATATGTAGATGGTAGCATTTCATGTCTTGGGTCTCTGAACAATTCAACATAAGAAAGTGTTCACTTGAATGCTAGCTCAGAAAATAAAAATTCATCACATTTTGGTCTTGAATATGGATAAAATGTGATGTGACTTAACCTTCTCTTAAATCCCCAGCTACATTGTATTCTATACCCTGAAAGTCTTTGTGTTTGCTTAAATTCATTAGTAATCACTACAGACTACTGACCCCTAAAAAAATTGGGTTCATACTAAGAAAAATCTAATTACTCCCCCTTCGATGTAGTATTGCCAAAAATGAGCTCACATTTGAGCTCTCTATTTTCTTTCATTGGTTCTTACATCATATCTATTTGTTGTATGAGTTTGGATTTCTGCATGGCTGGTGTCTAACTGTTTTGTCTGTCCCTGTGCCTATATCTGTGACTCTAACACAGGACGTGTTTTGCTCTGTATTTACTAAATAGCACAGAACTAATTGCATGGTTAATGACATTCTTTATAGAAATATTTAACATGGTTTTTATTAGCTATGAAGGCTTACCAACTCCTACTGAGTCATCAGACCCAAATAAAAGGACTGGAAACATCAGTGCAAACAGACTTATCGATCTATGTCCAAGTTGTCTCCAGAATTGGTAGAATATTTTTTTATACGTTTGTTTTCCAAACATTTTTTTCTTTTCAACAAATCACTACCACCACATAATGTATACATACACACATGTATTGCTGAGTAAGGACATGGATAAATACATACTTAATATAATAGCTATGTATTAATTTTAGTTGACTACATGGCATCTAAGGCAAGTAAAGTTGGTTCTTATATTATTTTCTTGAGGACAGATTAAACAAATAGGCCAATGCATAGTAGGTTAACAAGGTGTCCTAGGACATCTGAGTAGGATCTTAATTTTGGTTATATGGTCCAGAAAATGTTCAAGTCACTTTGAATATAAAAGATATTTACAAAAGAAGGTCACACCACAACTTTTAATCAAAGTAGGCCTTTGTTCTTCCTAAAGTTGATTTTCACAGGTATTTGTGACAGCAAGATACAAATTACTACAAGACTGATATTAATGCTGGTATAAGCCTACCTGTGTAGTTGCTAGGCCTTTGAAACTTGTCTGGAACTATAATTTTAAAAAGAGCAGAACTTAGTCTAGAAACTTCTTGGCATGCTATATTTAGAAGTTAATTGTCCATTTTTTATAGAAATTTTTAAAAATGCATGAATAATTGAAATACCACAGACAGTGGTAGTCTGATGATTGAGGATGCAGAGAGTAACAAAGGACATTCTCAGTATCAATGAGAAGGAACATCATGTATGATACTGGTAGAGTCTGGATATCTTCTGACTGTGCCTTGACAACCTGCGTAAGGCTGATGAGCTAATTTATTTTGTTGAGGAAATTTTTATGCTGTAACATTCATGTTTTCTCAGGTGTACTACTCACTGCTCTTGTCAGAGCTAAAGTAGGAGATTTAAAACAAAACTGGAGAATCATGAATGCCTTAGTTATACTTCTATTACAGTTATAACATACTGTCCACAATAACTTGGGAAGAAAGAGTTTGTTTGGCTTACACACCCCTATCTTAGTCTAACATTGCGAGAAGTAGGACAGTAACTCAAAAGAGCAGAGGCAGGAACCGTCAAGAACGTTAGAATGTGAAGAGCCTACTATGAAAATATCCCTGAGATGGTTCTCTGCAACAGAGCAAGTTCCTGGAGAAATAGTTTTACTCAGGCAACCTGTAAAGTACATAGAAGTAAATACAACTATAACTCAAGGTAGGCTGAGTCCCAACCAAACTAGCAGTATAATTTAGCGGTTACCCCTCAGGCACTAGTTCAACAAGAATGGGGGATTGAAGGTTCAATGAGCTATGAACCATGATTCTAAAGAGTTTCTCGGGCCAATCAAGATCTAGCAAGGACCCGTTGCTGTACTTGTGAGACCACTGCATGACAGTGTGAAGGTGATGTCTAGTTGCAACATAAACCATGGGATATAGGAGATATTCATGCTGTGGAATTTCCTTGGGGAAAAAATAAGTAAAAAATAGTCTCTCTGGGGGAAGAGCTAAAGGCTCTATAGGCTTAAATATGGATTGAATAAACGACCCGGGTTATTTGAAGCCCAGATTATGTCATCATGATCTCCAATTACCTGGCCTGATTCATTATTTTCCTTTCTGGGTCTATTACCAGGCATAATTTTTAATTTTCCCTTTTGGCTATTGGTCTTTCTCAGCTCTGATCATTCTTTATTTTTACTCCCTTCTTCCCTTCTGTTTTGGTATTATTTACTCCATGTCATTTTATATTTGTGGTACACAGTTGGAAAAGTTTGAGATCTGAGAGACTGTCTTAAGTTTCAGGAAAAAAAAAGTTTGAATTCTTCATGAGTTTTGAAACCGTTATAAACTAAGTAATATTTGAAATTGAGCTGGGTGTATTATTCACTCTTAGAGAGTCATGAGACTATGTTGACAAGGAGTGAATGTCTTAAAAGTGATAAGTTTGGGTGTCAAATTTCCAAGGAGAAGAGATATAATGGCTAGAACTGATTGTAAAACTCTTCACGGAATCAAATCAGTAGGTGTGTCTAGAAGGTGGTTGCTTCAGTGGGTTTACTGAAGCGTGAGGTTCCATCTCCTATGTTTCACATCTTTGAGTCCAGAGTGCACAAAACAGGAAGGCTTATTATATGTAGTTTCCTTGGTATTGATAACATTTCACTAACCATTTTTAGTCCTGACACCAATGTTTATCTGCCACAATGAAAACCCAAAATAAACTGTCGTCCTTAACTTGCTTTTGACAACTATTTTGTTAAAGCAATATTGTAAACAACTAAAATATCAAGTATCTGGCTTTATTTATTTTAGTATGGCTGAAATCCATAAGTATTTGAAATAACTTGCTTTTGTGTAGCATGTATGAAAGAAAATAAACTCAATATGATTACCCGTTTGACAGAAAAAAAAAATCTTTGAAAACTCAACTGGTAAAAAGCCATGAGTGAAAAATCTACCCTAAATCAACAATTATATTATTGAATTCACTGTATACTTTTATCTCTTTATTTAAAATATAGAAAGAAAAATGAGTTATTCCCTTTAAATGTTTTATTAAAAAAAATCTCCTCATTATCATCATTGGATGTTCCCAAAGAAAAGAAAACCTGAAGCCAGGTAATTTGTACTCAGTCTCCATTTATCAATTTATTAGCTGTTTAATCTAACATTTTCATATTTATCTACATCAATTTTCTCCAAACTATGAGTAATGACTTCAATGTCTGTCACTGTATTAATTAAATGAACATATATGAAAAATAATAAAAGTGCATCATTCTCTTACATTTGATTTTAAGTCATCTATATTATTTACATAATAAATAAATTTTCCAGTCACTTGCATCTAAAAAATTACAACATATTTTAAAATGTAGATGATTTAGTAAATGATAAGTATCAAAAGAGAAATTAACATTTGAATTGATTGTTAAATCTTTTCTTTTTTTTTTTCAGAGATGAGGACTGAACCCAGGGTCTAGGCAAGCGCTCTACCACTGAGCTAAATCCCCAACCATTAAATCTTTCCTGAAGAGTGTTTACCAATACAAATCCATGAGTCTCTGAGGTTGTCTAACTAACTTTTCTTAGAAAATACTAATTTCCCATAGGAATACTTCAAATATTCACAATCTCTCAATAGAATCAATTACATAAATATTTTAATAAACAGAATTAACAGTAATATTTGTAACTTGATACTGATAATAATTTTATGATATGCCACATACATAATTTATTTTTCAAATGTTAAAATTCACACTAATTTTCAGATATTAAAATTTTGCATTAATTTGAATTGCCAGTTACTCTCTAAATAGGAGAATGCTAAGGAATTATGAATATTGATTTCTACTACCCAAAGACTATACATGGACTGACCCTGGACTCTGACCTCATAGGTAGCTATGAATATCCTAGTAAGATCACCAGTGGAAGCAGAAGCCCTTGGTCCTGCTAAGACTGAACCCCCAGTGAACGTGATTGTTGGGGGGAGGGCGGCAATGGGGGAGGATGGGGAGGGGAACACCCATAGAGAAGGGGAGGGGGAGGGATTAGGGGGATGTTTGCCAGGAAACCGGGAAAGGGAATAACACTAGAAATGTAAATAAGAAATACTCAAGTTAATAAAAAAAATGCTAGGATGACTTTTAAAAAAATGAATATTGATTTCTACTATACAAATAAATATAATTCAAACAATTGAAAACCAAAAGTTAAATACTCAATAACTCTTAAAATCTTTATGACAGATGACTTCACAATATCTTTAGGAAAATGTAATTTGGTGTTCAAGAGATGGTTCAGAGATAAAGAAAAACAAAACAAAACATAACAAAAAAAACTACCTGCTTCCCTTTCCAAGAACCTAGGTTGTGTTCCTGGCAAGTCACAGAGCAGATCACAATTATTACTTAGTCCAGTTCCAGAGAACTTAATGCCCTCTTCTGACCTCCATTGGCATCAGTCAAGTGGTACTCATAATTATATGCTGACAAAATGAACCCACACAAAAAACGGTTAAAAATTAGTATAATTAGCCACAGAGTATAATTTCACACAAGAATAAATGTCTCGGGGTTGGGGATTTAGCTCAGTGGTAGAGCGCTTGCCTAGCAAGGCCCTGGGTTTGGTCCCCAGCTCCGAAAAAAAAAAAAAAAAAAAAAAAAAAAGAGAAAAAGAATAAATGTCTCAATAATTTACAAAGATAATTAGCTTTTTGCATGTATCACAATAAGGGGTGCATAAGATTTATATAATAATTGCTTTACACACACACATATATATATATAATAAACACATGTGTATAAACATGTATATATAGTAACAAAAACTTTAAAAACATTAACCTTCAAAAATTTTCAGCAAATTCTAAGAGTTATAACAAGAACCTATGACACCAATATTACAGACTGCAGAAACCCAGTTACCTTCGATAAAGCTATGCCTCTTGGGTACATCTTTGTAATGCATTTTATAAGAGGGCAAGGCTATAAAACTGTCTCAGGATTAGTCAGAATCACAGAGTTTAGAATTTTTCCAGGTGGTTTTCAGTCTTGCTTCATCCAATATTTCCTCACTATGCTCCCTTCCCTGTTTTGAAATGGTAATGTGTATGCTGTGCCATTATATTCTAGAAGTATGTGATCTGGTTTTTTATTTTGATTTCATAGGAGATTGCACCAAAAAGACTGGCAGGAGTCAAAGAGATGCTAGGAACTTTGAACTTTTAAATGCTATTGCTATAATAGACCATGGGGACATGTGAAGTTGGACTAAATGCATTTTATATTATGTTTTGGTTATAAGCCGATGGGCGTCAAAGAGTGGAAAGTGGTAGTTTGAACAGTTATGCCATCTCCCCATATCTCACGAATTTGAATGGTTGGCCCATAGTGTGTGACATTCTTAAGAAGTATATAGCCTTGTTGGGGCAGGTATGGTCTTGTTCAAGGAGATGCATGAGCGTTTGTTATTCAGGGGGTGTATACTTTGATGTCTCTTATGATCAAGTTATGTCCAGTGATATAGTCTTCTACTGCTGCCTTCAGGTCAAGATCTGAAACTGTTTGCTCCTTCGTCACCATGTCTGCCTCCATATTGACATGCTTCCACCCATGATGATAATGCCTCTGGAACTCCAAGCCAACCCAACTTAAATACTTTCTTATATCAGAGTTGCCATGGTCCCAGTGTCTCTTCATAGCAATAGAAACTGTAAGGTACCTATTTAGTTTTGCCAAGGCCATCTGTTTATTGAAGAATACACTGTTGAAGCCACCTAATATATCAGTTTCATTTCTGCTGCAATGATTTATAAATGTAAAAGTCTTACAAAATAAGCTGTCAATTTTGAGTAGTTATGGTTCCAAAGGATTCACAGTGGATATTGTATCATTGTAGCAGAGAAGCATAGCAATAAGTGATAGATATGCAAGCTTGAACCGAGAGCTCATCTTCTCAACTACGGCCACAAAACAAAGAGAAAGAAATAGAAATAGAGTAAGTCTATATAATTCAAAAGTCCTCAATGGAATACCTCCACTGACAATGCTAAGCCACCTAAACTTCATCAAATAATGACAGTAACTAAGAACTAAGTACTCATATACCTAAACCCACTGATGGCTTGTCTTCTTCAAGTTATCACATTACAATGCCTGGCTCCCATAGGCTCATGGGCATTTGATAATGAAAAACACATTTAGTCTTTTTGATTAGACTAAAGTTCTAATTGTCTGATTAGAACTTAAGTTCTGATTGTTAAAATGTTAAACTGTTTAAAATCTAATTTCTTCTTTTTATTCGATATTTTTCATTGACATATGTTCTGAGACTCAAGTCAACCTTAGAACATAAAACTATTGCAAAGTCAACAAATAAATTATATGCTTCAAGCATATAATAACACAAAATGTACATTGTCATTCTGAAATAAATGATAAAAAGAATTGAGAACTATTTAAAAAAATCCTTGACCAAAGCAAGAGTGAAAGTAATAAGGGAAAATATCAAGTCCTGTATCTTTATTCTATGTCTTGATGTTTCATTTCATAGACATTTAGTGGCTGGTCTCTTCCAGCTTCTCTGAATGCAATATGCATCTCCCGCTTGACCTAGTTTCATTCCGTACATGCAGGTGTCTTTGGGAGATATTATATTAGTCTGATATCTCCTACATTGTAAGGCTTCCACTATAACTCATGCTTCCTGTTAAAAGTTTCACATAATGGTCTTTCAGGGTCTTCTGTCCTCTCAGTGGCTTAAGGCAGGAACTCATCTACCGCACACTACTTGGCATATGCATCTGTATTTAACTACAGAGAGAGCATCTGAAGGGTTTTTTCCCCTCGTATCCTTCAGAACTATAAACTCAGTAACACACGTAACCTGTCAGAGATAAGCTGCCAGCAAGAGATAGATTTGTGCCCCCTAAAATCTCATTTGCAGCATCTTTTGTATGCAGATGATTTCTCAGAGCCAAAATACCTTCTATCATTCCTATTCACAAGTGGGAATATTATTTTGGTGAAGACTTGCCTAAAAGAAACACGTCTCTTTGTTTTAGTGAGGAGAGTTCTCTTTAATGTCACTAATAGTCTTAAGAATCACAGCTTCTCTTCTAGCATCTGTATAAGGCACTATCAATAATAACCACATCAGATACTCAAGCCTATTCATTTTTGAGCTTTACATCTCAAAAGAAATGTATTAAACATTATCAGTCTATTCACTTTGGATTATGTTACATGTTAGAACAAAATAAGAAGACAGCCAGTGATTTCTTCTACCCCAAATAACAAATGAATGGTCTCTACATTAGTTGATAATTTTTTTCCCTCTCTGAATCTTAAGCTGGGCTTCCATGGTTTGCATTATTCTGAATACTATTTGACAGGGATGCTACTATGGAGACCTATTAAAATGTGCTGGCATCGCTAATTCAATTTTTAGTTTATGTTTGGGAGACTTTCACATTCTTCACAAAGGAAAAACAGTCAAGTTCCTCATGGAAGCAATATGCTCCTTATAATGTGTCTATTGCCTGATAAGTCAATGATAACCAAGTTTCAATCCAAAGAGCCACAGAGGGTCAATATATAGTAAAGATTTAAGGTTAGCACCTTTCTTAGCCCAGGAAAGGTAAACATAATATGTAGTGATGGATGGACCAGAAGAGGGACTAGAATGAGAAAGTTAAATAGGAAAAGAGAGGGAAGAGAGGGTCAAGGGACGTAGGATGGGGGGAGACAACTAAAAGTAAAAGCCAATTGAATGGTATTATGTAAACCTAATAGAGTACAAGCTTCCTAAAATTTACAAATATACTATTGTGATCTAAATGCAAATTGCCAAATAATGGGGAAGACAGAGCCCTAACTGGACATCATCACCAACTAAATCTCCCAGTATTGGTATTGGGTTCGAAGTAATTGATATGTTGCCCAGTGAGGTAGCATTGGAACCCTCAATAATCCAGGCCATTTCCAAGACTATAGGTGCTCTCTGAAGACAAGACACACAGAGGTTACTGAAAATGGAGAAGCCAATATGGTACCTTCACACAGCTTCATACCTACATACATTATAGCACCTTTGGTACAGGAAGGTACTCATCACTCTACCCTTGTCACTCTACCAAAGGAGAAATGTAAACATCAACCTAGCCACAAAATTTTTCTCTAAAATGCTATGCTACTTGCAATTTTGGCTAGAGCAATGGTAGTCCAAAGCTTGTGGGAATAAACAACTAATATCTGATTTGAATTAATGGTTAGTCCATGAGAAGAAACCCATTACCACCAGTGACAGAACATGAGATCAGATAGCCCAGGGTCCTAGGGTGAAAACCAAACACTTCAGGGCTATTTTAACTTCATTTGCTTGTTTTATGCAATCT
Source organism: Rattus rattus (assembly GCF_011064425.1). Classification (NCBI taxonomy): domain Eukaryota; kingdom Metazoa; phylum Chordata; class Mammalia; order Rodentia; family Muridae; genus Rattus; species Rattus rattus. Next base: position 17,125,586 of record NC_046165.1, read on the forward strand.
GGTGTCTTAATTGGGGTCTCGTTGCTGATTTCACTTTTCTGTAGACTAGGATGGTCTTCAACTCAGAGATCAGCAAGCCTTTGTTTCTTGAGTGCTGGGATTAAAATTTATACTATGGTGCCCATACTTGAGCTTTTCTTTAATTCTTTTTCACAAGATGGAAGCTTAGCTGAGTGGGACCTTGCCCTGAGGTTATCACTCTTCTACTTAATATCTTTAATATGTTTATATCTGTGGACATAGGATTTAACTTCATTCCATTTCCTGGTGCCCCTTTAATCCTTAAACAATACATTTTGTGTTTTGCTTACCTTGCTCTTATTCACCAAAATAATCATTCGCATTAACATAGTTAAAACAAAACAAAGTCTATACTAGGCTATTTTGAGATTTCCTTTGCCCATAAAATTAATTCAAAACTCTTCACGTTAGCCACAGGCAGCCTTTTAGGACAAAGGCAAAAATCAGCCCATTCTTTAACGAAATATCACAAGATCTATCTCTAAGCAACATACTAATTTCTTTCTTCCCTATGCCCTCTTGAACCAGGCTTCCACAGTTCAAATAGGGATTTACCATTCCCCTTTTTCATGCTCCTACTAAAATGGCCCATTGAACCCCATCTATAGTATCCAACTGTTTTGCTAATCCACAGTTCCAAAGTCCATATTGCTTCAAACAATAATATAGTTAGGCCTGTTTTAGCAATACCTCAGTACTTGGGAGAGAGAGAGAGAGAGAGAGAGAGAGAGAGAGAGAGAGAGAGAGAGAGAGAGAGAAACACCTGCCTTAGGCTTTCATTGCTATAAAGAGACACTGTGGCAAGTGCCTAGGGTAGCCCCAAAAGGGATCTTCTTTCTTGTAGGTTTTCCTTGAGCCAGCAGAGGGGGAGGGTAAGACTGTGTCTTACAGAGGAGCTACTGGAGTAAGACTTTGTCTTAAGAGATATTTAGGGTTGCTGTATAGCAATAAAATGTTTACTTATCTAAGTCTATGTTACTATGCTACTATAGCTGGCCTGCCTTCTGTGTTCCTCTGAGGTCAGAACCTGCAGTCTCTGGTACTTAGCACCTCATCCTAAAAAAGTAGGACATTAAGTAGAGGATTAATTGCTAGAGCTGGTTCCTTTTTGTCTAGATGCCTTTTGCTTGTCAGGCTAGGGGAAGTTTTGAGCAATAAGCTTCTACTAAACGAGAAGAAGAGAATAACATTCGCAGAAGGAAATACTTTTACACAAGCAAACATGCATAAACTCACATAAGTTCATATACAGATTCACGATACACACATGTGTGTTTATGCATTTCCATTCAAACCAGTTGTATCCAGCTTGCTTGCATTCTCACAAGTACATACTTGCACACACACACACACACACACACAAAGACACACACACACACACACCCATATTTACATATGCATATGGAGCAAAAGACCAAGCACTGGTGCAGAAAGAACTCACTCATTCTGGATGAAAAATGAGCTCCCATCTCATAGAGAAAGAGAAAGGTTCTGGCCTCTTTTAATGCTAAATCAATTAAACCAAAGTTTGTAAGGAAAAAAGCTTTGCTCTTCTTATTTTATTTACATTTCAAATGTTATTCCCTCTCCTGGTTTCCCATCCATAAGCCTCCTATCCCATACCCCTCCCCTTCTTTCATAAGGGGAGGTTGTACCACCCCCCCTTCCTGCCTCTTCACCTTAGTTCATCTTAATAAGACTAAGCCTGCCTTGCTATTAGGGAAGGATCTGTTCTTCCTCATGGTAAGGAGAAGCCTGCCTGCTCCTTTTGCTCTGCAGCTTCCTCATTTTCCTTCTTCCCCTCTGCATTCTGCACATTGATCTCTTAGTATTTTATGTTACCCACTAAATAACTCCACTCTGCATTCTCCTTCTAATCTTGCTCTCTCCTCCTGCTCTGAAGTAACAACAATGCTCTTACTCTCAATGTCTTTCCTCCCAGTATTGTGCCTACACTTCTAAGTTTTTCTTGAGTTCATTTTTCATGAGTTTATTTCTGTCCAAATAGTGTTCTGTCTAAAAGCTTCTCCTTAGTCTGTTCTCTCGAACAGTTCAATTCTTCTCTACCCAGTTCTGACTCTTCTCTTTATCCTCGGCACCTAAACATCTTTCAGAAAATATGATCACATGTTTACATCTTCATCAAAAGTTCACCCAAAAAATGAAGTCATGAATTGAAATAGAAGTTTACAATAGAGAATGTTTACTTGCACATCTATTAGGAGTAATTATCTGGCTAAACACCCATCACCTGTCAAAGCTGCACTGGTTCATTGAAGGGTTAAAACCATAACTAAGTTATTAGTGAAGCTTTGTATGGATAAACTCAGTTAATATTTTGTCTTATGCCCTAGCACCTAAAATAAATCGTCAGTTCCCTTTTTAATGACATTTGGTTAATTATTTTATAACCTCTTTGAATGTGCTCTGAGTAAAAGAAAGTCTTGTTACCATCTAAGAGCAATTAACTAGTGACACTCGGGAGACTGGCAGAGTTCTCACTGCAGTTTTGACTATCAGAAAAGGACCTAATACCAGTCCCACTATTAAAGCTCTTAATTATCACTGATATAATTTTAGGAATTCTTGTAGGATCACCCTTAATGCTTAAGAAGTGATCTATTTGTCTATATAGCATCACTACAAGAAAGTAGAATTTCATACATCTGCAGAGATCTGCTCCAAAGGGCTGGGCTAATACCTAGTGGTTGTTATATGTGTTTAATAATAATAGGAAAAGCATATTAATAGCAGGAATCTTTCCAAAATGAATTCTCCTACAGCCTTGCTTGATAAGAGTGACTCTGTGACAGATTATATAATAATCTCAGGAAGATCACCTGCTAGTTAGCTTGTCCTATTATGGCTCCTGACAGGCAAGGGCACGTCTCATAAAAGAAAACACTTAATATGGGCTGGTTTATATTTTGAGAGATTCAGTCCCTTATCATCATGGTGAGAAGCATGGCAACATCCAGGCAGATATGGTGCTGCAGAAGGAGCAGGGAGTTCTATGTCTTGTCCTCAAGCAGCAGATGGGGACTATGTGTCACATAAGGCCTCGCTGAAGCATAGGAGACTGCAAGGCCCACATCCACGGTGATACAATCCCTCCAGTAAGACCCCATCTACTCCAAGAAGCGCAGCCAAAGTACACCTCCTAATAGTGCTACTCCCTGTGAACTAAGCATTCAAACATATAAATATATGGGAGTCATAACAACTCAAACGCACACATCCGATATGTTAGTTTTTGTTTTAATTTGCTTTATTATTGTTTTCCTCACAAAGCATGTTTGTTTCCTGATAAGAGAAAATTGATGTATTCCTTTGGTTGCAGAGGTAGAAAGAACTGGGAGGTATAGAAGAAGAGGAAATTATAATCAGGATACAATATGGGAAAAATCTTTTCATTAAAGGAAATAAAACAGAAAAATGTGTCTGTCTTCACTGAGACTATGCTGTGCCTATCTTTCCTCGTTTCCTATAAACTGAAAACAGGGACTCATCATGTACCAGAGCTCTCCCATTTTCTCTTTATATTTGGTTTAAAATCCATTATTAACATTTACTATATGACACAATTCCTCTACTTTTTTCTTCCATCCTTTATTCTCTGTTATCTATATTATGCTTTCTGTTGGTGAGATTTTCTCACTAATATTTTATTTAGCTTGCTGGGCATTTTAATTTCCAACATCATAACAGTTGTGAATTTCTTCAGAGACTGTACTTATATTTTCATATCTTAGATGGATTTTCTGACATCATCTGCATTTTGGCTTCTGTTTATCTGAAATGTGTTCATGTTTTCTTTGAATTGTTTGGCATGATTAGAATCATTCTTCTGAAAGCTTTGGCTGCAGTTCCAAGTCAGTTTTATTAGATTCCATTACTATGGATCCGTGAGTTTTGCTTGTGGCAAATTTTCTTGGCCTTTCTAGCTTTTTGTTTGTCTGTTTGTTTCTCATGTGGCATACGTACATCGGGAGTCAGTTTGTTGGTTGAGCTTTTCTTGCCTTCTTTACATTTTACTTTTATTTTGAAAATTCTAGTTATGTTTGGTAAGAACATTCTAGTTTCTTTTATTGGTGAAATGCTTGCAATATTTGTAGAGAAATAAATCTCAGTAGATTGTTAGAATCCTTTATCTCTATGGAACTGGCATTTAAGAAATGAGTCTCTATTCAAGTCTATCTCTCAAGATCAGATATTGTCTTCTGTAATCTGGAGCCTGCAAAGTGGGAGTTCAGCTATCCTTGAAAGTTTAGGAATATACTTAATTTTGGGCCTTATGCAGAGTCACGTCTGATTTCTAACCTGGGTCTGCAGCCATATAAGTTGAACTTGTATGGGATGTGAGTCCTCCCACACGCTCCTGCATCTAACCAAGAGTTAAATTTTTATCCTTGTTTTGTATCTTCCTAGAAGATACTGCTATGTGGAATTTTCCAAACATGGATAGACTTTAATGTCATTCAGTACTCATTGGCCCATAAGAACTTCCAAAGCTTTGGAGAAGAGCTGGAACTTTCCGTGTTCCTGTGGGAAGATAATCAAATGTGATTCATACCCATGCTATATTTTTAAGTTGATTGATTTTGTGCACGGTCTTAGTTATATAACTATTTCTTCTATGTATTTATGTGTGCAACAGCCAAATCAGATGCAGAAAAACTAACATTTAATTATTTGAGTATTATGTTCTTTCCTCCTCTCTTTTTCTATGTTCTCTTAGTCTTAGGATATGTGTATTTATAGATATGTCATGATGGATTGCACTCATACCCACTTGTTTTCAGCCCATTTAATGGTTTATTTCATGCCCATATTTACAACTGTCAATGATATTAAGAAACTAAACTGATAGACTTTTGCAGCTGGAGATCTGTGAATATTCACATAAATATCTAGAAAACATCCTGACAACACAATTATGAAGTAAACTAACATAATTAGGTTTTCCCCTAAAGCCTATGACTTTTGTAGACATGGGTTTTTCTTGTCACGTTTGCAATATCAGGCACAAATTCCCACCGGTAGGTAAGGCTTCAAATATGCTCCTTTTCATACTCCTATGGCAACACAAGTTAGTTGTCATGCCTGCAGATCTGTATTGAAGCTTTTAGTGTCCCGTGTCCTATAAGACTACTGATGTCTTGTCTTCCCTAGTGGTCGGCATAATACCTTCTAGCATGATGAAAGCTAGCCATCAGGTAGATTTTGAATCAGTTTAGCACTGATTTCCCTTTATTGCCCTGGATAGCTTAGTGTCAGCTTCAAATAAACCTGAAAGAAGGAAACCTAAGCTGGGAAAATACCTCCATGAGATAGATCTGTAGGCAAGCTTGTAAGATACTTTATTGATTGATGTGAAAGATCCAACCCATTGTGGGTGGTACCATCCTTGAGCTGGTGGCTCTGGGTTCTTTTAGAAGGCTGAGAAAACAATGTAGAACGAGCCTTGAATCACTTCTCTATGATCTTTTCATCTGCTCCAGCCTCTAAATTCTGGCCCTGATTGAGTTTTCTTTCTTTCTTTCTTTCCTTCTTTCTTTCCTTCTTTCTTTCTTTCTTTCTTTCTTTCTTTCTATCTCTATCTATCTATGTATCTATCTATCTATATCTATCTATCCATCCATCCACCTACTCATCTATCTATCTATCTATCTATCTATCTATCTATCTATCTATCTATCTATCTATCTATGTATCTGTCCATGTATCTATCTATCTATCCCCCTCACAGAGTCCCTCCTCCCATCCTCTCTACCTTTCTCCTCTGAGAGTGTGTGAGTCACTGATACCACAGTCATGTTACAACTTTAGCCAGAGCCCCCACTCCATTTGTTGGGTGACCCACATGGACACTGAACTGCATATCTGCTACATATGTGTGTGTGTGGGGTGGGTCCCTGAATTTCTCAAATTTTGGTTTAAAAGCTTTGTGGGTGAGTTGATGCCCATATCCTTGCACTGCATTTACTACTAGGAAGTTCCAGAAACTTGAGATGGGGACGGCTCCCAGTGACTGTAGCCCAGATGCCTAAGAGTGGAGAAATGGAACCTGAAGAAGCCACCTCCTGATTGAGTTTCCAACTGGACTTCCACTGATGAACAGCAATGTGGACTTTCAATGCTTCCATCTAATAAAATCCTAAGATGTCTGAATAATGCAACTAATATGTATGGTTACTTCAGTGTTAGGCACTTTTCATGTAGCATTTGGAGAAAAACAGAGAACTGATAATAGCTCACATGGTATTGGGGGCCTTTGCCATCTAACAAATAGGTAAACTGATAACCCATGCTTGTCACAGATGTTTTACACTTAATAAATTTGTTGCTAGCAATGTTGCTTAGTGATGTAGGAATATACTTCTTTTTATTCAAAAAGTTAGTTTTAGAAGTTGTGAGTTTTCCCAATAATTCGGCACATGTGTTAATTTTGAGCAACCCATCCTATATCCCTCTTTCTCCCATGCCCTTGTTTCCTGCCCTGCTTAACCCTAAAGCTCCCAGGATCCTCCCGTTATTCCATATCACACATATTATATTATCTTAGAACTTTAAATTATGTGAGCCTGTGTAGATTTATGCTTCCCTCATATGAATTTATGCAGACTGACATCAGTGTATGCATTTCCCTCTTCACTGCTATAACAGAGATTATCATTCATTTTGAAGAAAACTATGACTGCCAAGTCAAATTAATTTCTGAATCACAACACAGCACAATGTTGAAAGATCATATCCCTTTTTTGTCTGCTGTGTGAGTTCATGCTTAAATTCTACCTGTCTTTAAGTGTATAGATTAAGAATTAATAACTTAAGTACCTAACTACTTGCTTGATTAGTATTACTTACCCAAACAATGTTTGTACCCATACTATGAAACATTTAAAAATTTATTTTATGGATTCTATCTTCTCAGGCCAGTAAAATGTTTCGTGTGTCTGGTTTTGTTTATTTATTTTTTAATGAAATAGGTAGATAGTTTATTACTTTGAGTCTAGAGTAAGGGTACTTTAATAAATCAGTATATGTAGAAAGACAATTAATAAAGTAATTCAGATAACTGCTTTGTTGTTTCAGGAGCAAGAAGGTTTTTCCCTAATAAACTTGTCCTAATATGACTGAATGCCAAACATACTGGTTTTATGTTACTGGGTTTTGAAATATGTCTATGTGTATGGATTGCGAAGATTTTGCATTTACATAACTCTTAACATTGATCTATACATGATAGGATCTATCAGATAGTTCTGACACTTGCGGATCTGACAGTTCAATTTATACTAGCCTAAAAGCAACCTTTTTACCATATTACATTCATTATTATTACCTATGAATTTGTATGGCTTTCTTCTCCCTCTCTGGTTTCCCCTCCACAAACTCCCTATCCCATTTCCACCACCTGCCTCTATGAGGATGCTTCCCATCCCATCCACTGACTCCTGCCTCCATGCCCTAGCTGGTGCATCAAGCCTCCACAGGGCCTAGGGCCTCACTTCCCACTGATGCCAGACAAAGCAGTCCTTTGCTACATAATTCAGCATGGGTCCCTGCCTCTGTATTCTTTGGTTGGTCTTTAGTCCGTGGGAGCTCTAGAGGTCGGGTTAATTGATATTGTTGTTCTTGCTATGGGATTGCAAACCCCTTCAGCTCCTTCGGTCCTTCCCCTAAATCTTTCATTAGGGTCCCTGAGATCAGTCCAATGGTTGGCTGCAAGCATCAATATGCATATTAATCAGTCTCTGGCAGATCCTCTCAGGGGACAGCTATATCAGACTCCTGTCAGCAAGCACTTCTTGACATCAGCAATAGTGTCTGGGTTTGGTGGCTGTAATTGTATGGGATAAAAACCAGGTGGGGCAGTCTCTGGATGACCTTTCCGTTACTCTCTGCTTCACTCTTAGTTAAAATTTTAGATATGACTGGTTGGTCCCGTCCCTCAACTGGGGACAATACCTATCCACTGAATATGGTCTCTACATGTTTTAGCTCCCTTTTGTTGGGTATTTCGGTTAATGTCCCCCATTGGGTCCTGGGAACTTCTTGCTTTCCTGGCATCTGGGACTTTCTAGTGGCTACTCCCAGTTCTTTATCCCCCACGGCTACAGAAACTATTCCATTTCCTGAGCCTCTGTACTTCTCCCCTGTCTCCTTCCACACCTGATCCTGCCCCTTCCCCCTTTTCCCTCCTCTTCCTTTCTCCCTCCCAGGACTCTACCTCCCAGGATTATTTTGTTCCCCCTTCTAAGTAGGACTGAAACATCAAAACTTTGGTCTTTCTTCTTCAAGTGGATATTACCCCAGAATCTCTGAATACCCACAATATGACTCACAGAACATATGGGTCTGGTTTTAATTAGACTACATTTTTCTTATGGCAGCACGAGGATTTTTGGAAATTTTTATCCCTATCTTCCACAAGTCTTTTAAGGAAAGGCTAGTTAGACATTGACGGTTAAAATATAGACTAAGGTCATAATTCAAAAAATCTGCACAAGTACTTAATATCAGTAATATCCAGTTTAGTGTCTCTTTAGCAACACTGCTTTTATTACCTTTTGATATCTAGCAAGAAAAAAGTAACAAAATACTGGATAAGAAAATCATATTGTATAAATACTTCCTTAAGGATGCTAACCACTAATATGTTGTTCTTCCCTGTAGGTCAAGGAGATGTGCAAATTTATGAGAGTATATGTTTATAAATCTTAGGCAGACAATAACATAAAGAATTCAAATGCATTTTGGTGCATACTTGGCATTTTCTGTATGAACTCAATAAGAATATAAATGAAACTTCTAGACAGTGCATAGATATACTTAGTATACTTATATTGAAGTGGTCAAAAAGAGAAATATAGTAAATAAATTTATTTTGACTCTTAGGCCTGTGAAAATGTCTGACAGTGCAAAATGTCTTCTTTAATGTTGTTTATACTGACTGTGTATCGTAAGATGAATGTCAAGTCATGGGCAAAACCAGGTGGTGTTGAAAATGGGAAAGGTAATATCTTTACTCAAACATACTTAAATTCCAGTTGTGACTGAAAATGGAATACTGCTGAGCAGAATCAAAAAATATTACAGTGAGAGCATAATACAGCCTTTGTCTCCTTAGCATTATGAAATCACAACTTCCTACCGCTGCCTTTACATACAATTTTCATACATTTATTTCTCAAAAGGGAGCATAGAAGAAAAATGATTTTCAAGCAGAAGCAAACAAAAGAGCTTTTTATTTATTTTTATTTTCTTAGACTCAGATCCATTCAGAAATGAGCAAGTGGTGATATCCAATTCAATTACATTTTTGGCTCCCCAAAAATTTCAGTACAAGCATTTTTAATTTACAAAAATTCCTCATGCATTAAAAGCCATCCAGATATATTCTAAGCCTTTTTTTTAAAACTTGGCAAAATGATATGACTTCTGTTTATATTGATGGATAGAATTGGAGATTTTAAAATCAAAAGAAAATTCTTAAAGAAAAAGAAAATGATCTCTAAACCACTCCCAAACCATTTAAACTCCAGGGCCCATGAAATATCACATGAATATTGAGTTGGTTCCCTCTGTTATCATATCCAACGATTGTCCACCTTCCTCAATTCAGACCTCTTAAATCTCCAGTTCTCTTGTGATATTTGTTCTCTTGACTGGGTCTTCATAATTACTTTTAACTCCAGAGGAAGTAAAAAAGGACACGAAATAAGGAATCCTGGGTGATGTGTTCACATTAAGCCGTAAATTGATCTACCTTTTCAAAAAAAAACAAAACAAAACAAAAAAACTTAACATTTCCATATCTATCAACGTGAAGTGATCAAAATGCTTGCAGTGACCAAGAGTAAATATTGTAAATACATTTATTTTAAATTTTAGACCTGTAAAGAAAGTATCTGACTCTGCAAATTTCTTAAACAACATCTCTTGTGAATAAAAAAAGAAAGAAAAGAAAAAGAGGAAGAAAAAACAAAGCAAATACTAAATACATTGTTACCCAGAGAAAAGGGAAAAGTAATACAGATAGACATTAAAATTTACAACCCATAGTAGATTTTCTCCCAGTATAAAATTTTTCTATAATTTTAATTTTTTCTGAAATTACTTTACTTAGAATTCTAACTTTAAAGTATCTGTGATAAATGTATTGTTTCAGTCCCGTAAGTTCATTATGACATATAAAATCGTTTATTAGGAAACACACTTCATGGTGGAGCACTTCACTTCTACCAAGTTCGAGAATGTATAAGAGAGAAGAATCTCTTTTAATTTTGCCAGTCCTGTGTACTTGAAGATTCAAGGCTCAAGGATTTGGTTAACAGGCAGAGACTAAATAAATTAATAAATAAAAAAACTAAAACAAGAACAAAAAAAACCCAAACAAACAAACAACCCCTCTCCAAAAACCCACTTTGCATTAAAAACTATAAAATAGTTTGCTAAACTCAATAAAAGAAAAACAAAAGTCCAAAGTTACAGATGGAAATACTAAAACCGGAACACCATGTCACCCTAGCGCCAGCGCTGGTGGGTCACATGGCACCAGCAGGGTGTTTCCATCTTGGTAGATTGTCTGGCCCAGAGCTCTTGAAACATCTCTACCCGGCTCGCTGTTATGCCAGCACCATGAAACGGTCTGTCCTCTGCGGTTATAGTCACAATTTCCAGAAACCCGGTAAAATCAAAACCCAAGAAGCTTGTAATTTATCAACCAGATTTATATCAGCAAATTCTCAGCCCATAAAAGCTCCACACAATAAACTCAGAGCCAATTAATATTGATGTAAAGTGCCCACCTAGATAAGACAAATTGTCCTGTGATTATATCCCTTATAAGATATTCGTACCTACCTGTGGCTATTTAAAGCCACTTGGATCTGGGTCGTCCTTGTCCTCTTCCATCCTGGTTCTTCCCCTTCTTCTCCTATCTCTCCCACCTCTCAAAAACCCTGTGCCCACCTTTCTTTTTCACTGTCCAATCACAGACCTTATCTTATCTTGTGCCCGCCTTCACCTGCGTATAGACATCAATCCACAAAAAGTAACTAGAATCCTATTATAACTTTTGTCAAATATGCCCGATCAGCAAAAGAACTTGACAAAATTTCATCATCGCTGCTTACATAGAAATTGTAAAGCAAACCAGTTAGCTACCATTCCCTCTTTATTACAATGGCAAAACTTGAAGCAGTTTAGACAACCGCAAACACTGGGTATTTACTGGTTTCCATCTAATTCTAGAGGACCTGAAGCAGGACAACCCTGTAATAACATTATGCTTGTCTTGACAATATATGGACAGTGCTAATTTCAGCCTTGGCTTATAAAACAAGCTTCTTCCAGAATACACGGGCAAACACAAAACAGCATATGAAACCTACCGTTGCTTCGTTTGCATTCTCCCTGCAAGTGAAGCAACAAAGGAAAGTATCCGTGGGTAAATGGACTGTGACAAGGCAGTGCTGCAAATGTAACTTTTATTCCCCATAGGTCATTGTCATCTCAGAGGTTTACTGGTGATAAGGTTACCCTTCTAGGTCTTTCTGAACTCTGGAGGGCTGGTTCCACTCAGCTGTTCAGGCTCGAACTCTTCTCCAAGCTGAGTGATCGAATCTGGCTGTTCTCAGCTTCTCAATGAATTGCTCTGCTCGGCCTCCAAGTAACTGACAAGTTGTTGTAATCTTCTAGCTCCTTAGTTGCTGGCTTCCGCTGTCTCTGCTGACCTGCACTGAACTGCATGAACCCAGGACCAAACTCAGCTCCACGGTGCTCTCTCCAGTCTCCCGAATGACTCCCAACTGACTGACCTCTCTCCCTGCCTTGCTTTCAAATAGATTCTCTTTCCTGTGCTGTTCTCCTGACACTTCGACACATCCTATTTCTGACTCGTTCTGTCAAATCTTTCTCTGGTCTGTCACTGTGTCTGCGCCTCAATTAGATATCACTTTCAAACATGGCTGATTCTGTCTACAAACTAATTGACCTTAAAAGGCTACACTAAGGTTGTGTCTGCATTCTAGCCAAGGGGATTAAAGGTGTGTGATATGTCGGTATTCCAGAGTCAAACAGACCTAGGTATTTGGATGTGATCCCTTGCCAGAGCAGTCAGCCATGTTGCTGAATTAAAGATTCCTCTACACAATGCATAAAGAATATTAGTTGACAATAAGCAGAAGGGATATACTTTAGAAATTAATCTTTTTTAGAAGACTAAATGTTGGGAACTCTAGAAAATTGAAACCTACATGCTAAAATAAGTAAAGGGATAGGATTTATCAGAAATTGACAGAAAAGGTAGTTAACACTAAAATGGATAAACTTAAAACTTATAGGAGATTTCCATGAAATTTGTAAAATAAAAATACTCCTCAGAGTGGTGAAACTTCTACATGATACAGAGCTCTAAGGTGCTGTTAAAACAAAAAGAATGAAGTTTACTCATTGAAATTGTAGTATTTACCTAACAGCAAAGTCCCATGTTACAAAGTGTGTGACAGAGAAACCCAAATTCATTATAATCATCTCAAATTTTCTTTTGCTTTTCATAATATCTAAAATGAGCCATTCCACACTATATGGAAGAACTGTAGAATTTTGTCTTATCTTTGAAATAATATTTAAATACTTTCACCACACTTATTGCACATGGTGCTCTATTATATGTTATTTCCCCAAATATGATCAATTATACTTGATCATATTTTCCCATAACCTCCTAAACTCCCACGTATCCTGCTTTCTGTAGACCTCTTGTTCTGCTATACTTCTTTGATTCTGATTTCATGTTATTTCATGTCATACATGATTAATACTATAATATATTGAGGAAACAAAACTAAAAGAAAACATAATATTTATGGTTTGGAGACAGGCTTAACTGACTTAGTGTGATTATTTCCATTATTATATATTTTCCTAAAGTTAGCCTAACTCTCTTCATCATGCCTAAACTCATATACTTATATATATATAAGTATATATAAGTATAATATATATATATATATATATATATATATATATCATTTCTCTAACCCATTACAGTGCTGTTGGATAGTTACAACTTAATTTTTGGAAATAGTGCTTCAATAACCGTTGATTTTGATATTATACCATTTTAACATATTAATTTATAATGCTTTTGATAAACATCTAGGAGTAGTATAGATGGGTCATATGCTGTGGTATGCGTGCAGGAGTCCAGTTGTGATTTCACATTCTCTGTTTCTTCCTTCTCAGTGTGTCCAGATGCTACTGCTTTCAAGATGGAAGGATGAAGTGGAATCTGGAACTGGAGGGAATTGCTCTATCCTGGTCTATCTAAGAGAATGTGCCTTGGGGGACAAGTCCTTCTCCAAAGATTTTAATGAAACAGAACTCTTAGATGATATTAACCAATGTGCATTCCTTTACTTGGAGTGGACTTGTATGCATACACTTTATTAAAGTAGAAAAGGGATGTGTGTGTGTGTGTGTGTGTGTGTGTGTGTGTGTGTGTGTGTATGCATACTTAGTCTTAAGGTAAAGCTTCATTGGCTACAATTCAAAGAACTCTGAATGTCTCATTTGCATGGCGAGGCATCCCAGAAATCCTGGATGAATTCTTAAAAAAAAAAATAAGAAGTTGAACTTGGAGGTTTGCCAAGGACTTTGTGACACTCCTCAGATAGAAGGTTGGGCATTGGGCTACCCAGATCAGGCAGAGTAAAGGAAACTCCACTAAGAAAAGGAATCCACTATTTTGTGCTGGGCTCAGAGGAGCTAGCTGAGACTACAAATTTAATAGTAAGGTACAACATCATGGTGATCTACTTTTAGTTTTAGAGAAAGGTTTATAATGACTTTAGTAATGGCTGAAGTAGTCTACATATCTATCAGTAATATAAAATGGATAACTCTTGTACATATCCAAACTCAATATTTGTGACCTGGTTTTATGCAGGCAGGAATTGTGACTAGCATGAGAAATCTTAATTTAGACATAATTCATATTTCTCTTATGCCTAGTGAGGTTGGACATTTTTCCTGCTTATTGGAAACGCATTTATCATTTGATAGCTATCAAAACTTCATTAGCCTATTTATCAATTGGAATTTTATTTCACATTTTATCATTTCTTTTATTCTCCATAAACTTTCTGTATAAATCCCTTGTCAGATGTACCTTTAACAAAAATCTGGTTTTCTATCTATATGCTATGTTTTCAGTAAATTATAGAATATATTTAATTTGCCAAAGATTTGTTTAACTTTATGAAAAGTGTCATCCATCATCCCTGTGTACCACTTCCTGATGGTTAAGTCTTACTCTCAAAGTCTCTCAAAGTCTCTCTCTGTCCTTGCACTTCTTATAGGTGTGCTATTTTTTTTTCTGACAGTTCCAGAATGAAACCTTTAAATTAAGGACTTCAACCTATTGTAGTTGCTTTGGTAAAGACCTAGATTCTTTATCCTAAACTTGAATATGTAAAACTTTCTATATAATAATAAAACTTGGGTTGAAAAGTGATGACTTAGGTAACTTTGTAAATAAGTAGAGCTTTTAGGGTTTATGTCCAAAGAAAGTGAATACACAAATTATATCTTTAAAGGCTTTCTTTCTTTTTTCTTTGTTTCTTTGATTTTTTTGGTTTTTTGTTTCTTTGCTTCTTTCTTTCTTTCTTCCTTTCTTTCTTTGAGTAATAGTTGTGACACTGCCATAAATTCACATTTTTTCCTAAGGCTCATATGTCTGAATACTTGGTTCCCAGTTGGTAGAACTGTGGAAAGGATTTGGAGTCTAGGTGGAGGAAGTGTGTCACTGCAGACAGAATTTGAGGTTTTAAAACACATGCAATTTCAGTTGACTCCTTTTGTTCTCCAACTGCTACTTGTGGATCCCATGTAAGCTTTCAGTTACTACTCCAACATCATGGCCATGGGCCTGCTTGATTTCTTCCTGCAATGTTGGTCACAGACTGTAAGCCTTTAAAATTGTAAAGAATGGCCTAATAACTTCTTCGTTCTATAAGATGCTTTGGTCTTGATGTGTCTTACAGCACTAGAAGAGTAATTAAGACAGCCTATGTTGCTCCTAACATGTCTTCCTGCATATTTATGACATTTTTGACAGCCCATAATGTACAGTCAGTGTTGTCCACATATGTAGAAGTGTGGAGCCCTCCATTGAAGCATCAAATGCTACCAATGGCCAAATAGTGAGAAACAAAGAGTTCTCTCTCTCCTCTCAACTGTATGTTGACAATGATCTTTCAGTAAATGATGAGACTTAGATGTCAATCACCCTATCAATGCTGTAAATTGGGTAGGCTTGATCTTTTATAGGAGTTGATGATCGTCAAGGCTGTGCTATGCCTACATCAGCCCACATTGTTTAGCTGTTCAATTCTTTCTTCCTTGTTTTCTGCATTGTTCCCTGAGTCTTAGGCATAATGTAATTAATATGCAGTGTAGACCAGTTTTCCTGTTCAATGCTCAGCATTTAGTCTCTTATTCTCAGCACCATGACGAGTTACATTTATTAGTATTTAGTAATATCTATCACAGAAATAAACTTTTCTAACCAAGACTGAGAACAGCACAAATTTATAGATGCAAACACCAATAGTTAGAAGCAATTTCAGAACCCAGTCATTTAAAAAATAGCAATAACAAGTTCTATGCTAGTGCCTATGACCTCCCTATCCATGGGATTTTGACAGGAATTGTACTAACAGGCAGGAAATACCCTATTTTGGAATCCAAATCTAATCAAACAGAAAGTCATGAATACTTTTAGAACAGTCACGCCACTATAGCAGGAACAAGGATTATTTCACAAATCAGATTTTTAGTGCAGCATTCAGGACTCAGCACTGGTTAATCCCATTCATGTCTTTTTCTATAACTCCCTATAGCACCTGCTACAGTATAAAAATAAGTCAGTCAGGAGATATTCCTGCACAGGTCACAACTGATCTTTCAAGCCCTTGTAGTAGTTTGAATAAGAATGGCCCCAAATAAAATCGTATATTTGAATTTTTAGTCATTAAGAGTGATCCCCATCAATCAAATGCTTTCTTTTATAAGAGTTGACTTGGTTGTGGTGTATATATACAGAAATAAAACTCTGACCAAGACAGAAGTCACTACCAGGGAACCGAGTATTTCTATGACAGGCTTGACTACACTGTTTGTTGACAGAATTTAGACTGTGGAAATTTCAATTAAAAAAGCAGGTAAACATTTTAAGTGGGTCCTCATGGCCCACGCTAGGAATGTGGAAGAGAGTGGTCCTGAGAGCAATATCAATTACGATGGCTGAGCTTAAGATGTTTCAGAGCAGAAAAATATTGGTAAGTGGACTCAAGGCAAGTGTTCTGATTTTAGCAAAGAATATGGTTGCTTTGTACCTTTGTCCAAACAAATCACAATGTAGCTACATTTTAGAGCTTTGGATTAATAGCTTTGGAAGAAAAAGGGTCAAGATAGCTTAATATTGAGTGTGTCACATGGTTCTTGCTGGCCACTCTTATTCAGATATATAGCAAAAATGAAGAAGCTGAGCGAGGAAAAATATAAAATATATAGATGAAGAGAAAAGAAATGTAGAGGAACTAAGTCCAGTGGTCAAGGAGGAAAAAAAAAAAGACTCCTGTTAAATGGACTAAAGGGAGTGGTGACTTCAGGGCAAGACCTCCACTCAGTTAAGCTTCCAAATTGAGAAAAGGATTAAAAAAAAAAAAAAAAACAAAACAAACAAAAAAAACAAGCAGTGAAAGAAACCATCAATAACAGAAAGCTCATAAAAATGTATTTGAATGAGAAGGGGGTCAAGTTCCATGGACAGCAAGCAGAAAAAAATTGACAGCTTTGGCCATGTGTTTCTAGATTTACAGTTGAAGATAAAGGACGGATTTTGGGATCTCTCTTCACTACTGAGAAAAGCCTCTAAGGCCAAGTTTGTGTCAGGAGGGTCCATGCAGGGTTTAGAGAGGCCACTGTCTGAAGCTGAGAAGTTGAAGCCTGGATTATGTGGGAGACCCAAAGATTATAAAAGTAATTTTTATTAGTCAGATGTAATTTTTATCTTAGAGGCTTGCTGCTGAATAATGCTCTCCATTTTAGTTCTTTTTCACATCTGTTGGTTTGGTTCATTTCAGATGTTCAGGGTCAAAATCCTCTCCAATGTCACTGATTTAAGGTGGTGTCTCTTGGCTTCTCACTGAATTGTCCTTCTTGGCCTCACAATAACTCTATTTGTGCTATTCATCTGGCTCCTTCTCATTCTCCTGCTCATTCTGTCTTTGCCTACAACCTGTCTCTGTAAAACTTCGCTAGTAAAACTCTCTCCTCTTTCTCTCCTGTCTCAATCTGTCAAATCTTTCTCTACATTGTGTGCCTCTCAATTAGAAGTCACTTTCGAGCATGACTGCTTCCTTTTACCAAACTAACCTTACCTTCATTGTTTGGGATTAAAGGTGTGGAGGAAAGGCTTGTATGTACTCTGGCCACAGGGAGTAAAGGTGCTTTAGAGTGATTAAAGGTGAGTTTGTATTCCAACTGGGTCACATGGATCTATTATGTCTTTGAAGGTGATTTCTTGCCACAGTAGCCATGTTGCTGGATTAAAATAACTCTTAACAAGATGTTAGAGATGGCAGAATCAAGGGACTCCTGCCAAAGAAAAGCTGCTAACAAACTGTAGAACTAGACCAAGAGAGACAAGTTTGTTTCAGTTGACAAAACAGAAAGGAGTTAAAGATCTGAAGAGTGCTTTCTTGTTAAGGATATACAGAACCTTGACTTTACCCTTCTGGCTTGAAGTCATGTTTTGTACCAGTATTTCCCCAATATGCTCCCTTTCTTCCCTTTTAGAGTGGTAATGTATATTCTGGTCAATTTTATATTGGAAGTATGTGACATGCTTTTTCATTTTTATCTTATATGAGGTTAAAGTTAAGAATTGCTCTGAGTCTCAGAGATGTTAAAACTTGGACTTTTGAAAAGTACTGAGACTGTGATAGACTATGGGAACTTCTGCAGCATGACTGAGTGATTTTTTTTCACTATAATATGGTTATTGGCCTATGGAAGTTGCAGTAGTGGAATGTGGTGGTTTGAATAAGAATGTTCCCCAAAGGTTCTTATATTTGAATGCTTAGTCATCAGGATTGGCACTATTCGAGAAGGAATAAGATGTGTGTAGTTTGGTTTTTGTAGTAGGTCAGTCGTTATTGTAGAAAATGCCCTATTGTGGCTGGGCTTTGACATTTCAAGAACCCATCCCAAGCTCAGTGTCTTTCTTCCTGTTTTTTTAAGATCTAAATGTAGAACTCTCAGCTACTTGTTTAGAACCATGACTGCCTGCCGGCCTGCTACCGTGCTCCCTGAATACTTATAATGAACAAAACCTCGGAAACTGTTAAGCAAGCTCCAATGACATGCTTTCTTCAATAAGAATGGTCATGATCATGGTATTTCTTTACAACAATAGAGTACTGGCCAAGATAAAGCTGTAACATAATAATTTATGGTCTTATCATGTAGCTTTGTTGGGAAAGTAAGAACAATATCAATAGTTTATGTGATTTCAGTAATGTTTGTGGCCTCCCTGATCAATAACTTAAAGTAAGGTGTCCTTTGCCTTATACTGAAATTTTCATTTAATATTCCCTATTTTCCTGTATTTCAAAATTGGGATGTTTATTCAAAAGAGGTTTTAACAAATTATTCCACACACCTTTATAATATGTTTTATATTTTTTTTTCACAGTACAGCACTTTTACTCCTTTTGGCAAAAGCTTTGCAATGGAATACTCTTTATGATGCATTTCATCTAGTAAAGAAGTCATCAGAAACATTCATATTTTCCTTCCAATGATGCCTATCTTTAAAACTACATTCAGTAAAATACAATATCAATATTTTCTAACCCTTTTCACTAAGAAACCTCTTAAGATATGGCATAAGAGTGTAGAGAAATAATTACAGTACATGTTACTTCTAATAGGTACATTTAGTTCATGTGGAATATTAACAGTCCTTTTGCAAAAGATCTTGTTTCAAAGCCTATTTAATTTTTGTTTGTGGAATTAAGAAACTGTTTTTCTGTTGAGACTTCTACAGTAGCTTAGGCAAAAAAAAATACCAGGAGGTTAATTACTAAGTCAACTTCAAAGTCAGTAGATTATTTTCTCAGCAGCTTTTCCACTGACAAAGTGTCTTGGGGGTTTAATCAGTGGAAGCACATCACCACTATTACAGTTTTTACTCTTTGTAAAGCTACACATTTCAAACAAAATCATTTCCTAAAAGAAAGCCTGTATTATTTCTAAGGCAGATGAAGCAATTTCCCAAATAACAATTTAAGTACAAAAATATATTCTCAAACCTTAAGTATTGTGTATTCTGAACTACAGCTATTTGGAGTTATTACAAAGGAAAATTCACCACGATATAGTTCAGTGTGTATTATTTTATGTATGCTTTTTTTAAGACAATAAAAGCAAATTTTTTAGAGGGGAGTAGAATGTCCCCTGAAGACCACTTCAGGTTCTATCCATGTAAGTTCAGAGTTGGTGCCTTTTCCAATTTCCCATTGTGGTGAATGACGTCCAACTTCCCAAGCCAAATGTCAAGGCATCCAAAGACAATATCCTGAGTACTGTTCACAAGATTCTAGCTCCTAGTGAGCCTACTACCATCCTGTATTCCACATTTACAGATCTTGCTTGAATTGCTGGAGCAGTAAATCCAAATTCCTTATTCCCATTCTTCCTCTCCTCCACAGTGACCATTTTATCAAAAACTCTGCCATCCTTCAACCTTCAGATAACTTCTGAATCTTTGGAGTAATGTTCTGGCTCCCAAACTCATGTTCTTAAATTCTGACTCATTCTTAGAAATCTGGCTCTCAATGACTCACCTAAAGTTTCAGTTCCTCTATAAGAACATGCCTCTTCCTCACCATCTTTCTAACCCCCCTTGAGACTCTTAGCCTTTACCTAGACATGTAGGATTTATAAAAGGCAGTACTTGATTTCCATGCATTCCACAATGTTAACTGCCCCACGTATAAACCCAAAGCTCATTTCTATGTCACCATATCTTACTTGGAAAAAGCATAGGTCTCAGCAATTTTTGTAAATGTGGTTGCGTGTTGGGGAAGGAAGATTTGCGTAAGAAATAAAAATCAGTGTGTGGTTCTCCATCTAAAATGACTGGTAGTACTTAAAAGCTTCCCAAGTCTACCTCTTCCAGAATCTCCATAATGCTGGTATTGTGTACCTATGGTTCTCTGACTTCCTTCTCCTGCCAGGTTTCTACATGGATTTGTTAATCAGGTACCAGTTTTCCAGACCTGCTCAAAGCTTTGAAAGGGAGGTAAATAAGATGAATTCACTGGCGCCTCTAGAGCTTCATGTATTAGACCTCTCCATCTCCTGCAAAACTGGTCTCTTCACACCTTACTTTTCAGCAGAGTAGCCTGAGGAAGAGCTTTAGTCTTCTGTAATCTATGATGCCAGAGGACTGTGCACGACTAGACAGGCACTTTGGAAACAAGGCTAATAGGAAATATTGATGAGATGATTCACATATTCAGACATCAGTTTGACTAGATAGTGTTCCTCATCATTTTTAATCACTTTGGTTAAACAATGATTTCCAGTCTTAACTGCTTCACTCATCAAGGACATTTCATTCTGCAAGAACATAAACAGACTATTCCCAAAAGTTGAACAATGTATGGGGCAGGGCACACTTAAAGTCACTTCAGAATTTATTTTCTACCTGCCACATTATAGTTAGGAAAAAATGCAAAAAAGGCTTGGAAATTAACTTATCGGACCAATTCAATGATTCAATATATAATTCAATTAAATCTGGAGTTGTCCTCAGTAGTCGTTCATGACTATTATCCTTGTTTCAATGGCTATAAATTTAATAAACTAATATTACACATAATCTAATACCCCATTTATAGCATATTAGATATTTTAAGAAACATTAAAAATGACTTTTCAAGGCTATCGAGTTTAATTTAGATCTAAAAGGGATTTAAACCTTCAGTTATTGGGTTTCCATTGCCTAAGACCCAGGGGTTATTGGCTGTAAAATTTTGACCATGAGCATTTTGAGTTTCACATTCTAGAATGTCTCTATATTCCCTGGTGAGACATTCTCAGTGGATTATCTTTAGGAGTTCAGATGGTTTCAATTTGTCATTCTTCACCTCATCCAATTATCACATTGTCACATGTGTCTCTGAGGAAGATGTCCTCAGCAGCTTGAGCACCGTTAGCAATGAAGGACTTATTACAAGATAAGATGGCATCATCTACTTTCAGGAAGTTTAAATGTGACTTCTAAGTTCAAACTGAAGCATTAGGATCAGCTATATATAAAAAAATTGAGTTTCTTTCTGTAAGGAGCATGAAGAACATGTCAAAATTTCTGACAAAGGACTTTGAAAATCCTATAGACATGGGTTGAGAACTAACTGGTCATATTGCTAATAAAGCTGCTATGAATATGGTGGAGCACGTGTCCTTGGAGTATAGTGCAGCATCTTTTAGATGCTGCCCAGAAATGGTATAGCTGGATTGTTGGGTAGAGCTATTTCCAATTTTCTGAGGGACTTCCATATTGATTTCTAAAGTGGTTGTACCGGTCTGCAATCCCACCAACAATGGAGGAGTGTTCCTCTTTCTCCACACCCTTGCCAGCATCTGCTGTCACCTGAGTTTTATATTTTTTCCTTTTTCTTTTTTCCCCTCTTTTTCTTATTGGATTTATTACATTTTGATTTTAATTGTTATTCCCTTTCCCAATTCCCTCTCCAGAAACTTGGTATCCCATTCTGCCCACCTGCTTCTATGAAGGTGTACACCCACTCCTTCCCACCTCCCTTCCTTGACCTTCCCCTATAGAGGGGCATCAAGCCTTGACAGGACAAAGGGCATCTCCTCCCATTGACTCCAAAGAAGGCCATCCTCTGCCTAATATGCAGATGGAGGCATGGGTCCATCTCTGTGTTCTCTTGAGATGGTAGTTTAGGCCCTGGGTGCTTGGGGGTGTCTGGTTGCTTGATATTGTTGTTCTTCCTATGGGGTTGCAAATCCCTTCAGTTACCTCATTCCTTTGCTTCTTGGCCATTTGAAATTCCTCTGTTGAGAATTTTCTGTTTAGCTCTGTGTCTCCCCCCTCCCCTTTGTTAATTTGGGTTATTTGGATTTCTGGAGTCTAACTTCTTGAGTTCTTGGTATACTTTGGTTATTAGCCCTCTATAAGACTCTAGATTAGTGAAGATCTTTTCCCAGTCTATAGATTGCAGTTTTTTTCTTTTTTTTTTCTATTGACAGTGGCCTTTGCCTTACAGAAGCCTTTCAGTTTCATGAGGTCCGATTTTTCAACTGTTGATCTTAGCGTCTGAGCCATTGTTTATCTACTCAGGAAATTTTCTGGTGTGCCAATGTGTTCAAGGTTATTTCCCACTTTACATTCTATTAGATTCAACATATCTGGTTTTGTGTTGAGGTCCTTGATTCACTCAGACTTGAGCTGTATTCAAGGTGATAGATATAGATTAATTTGCATTTTTCTACAAGCAGACCACCAAGAAGATTAGGACCATTGATTGAAGATGGTTTCTGTTTTCCTCTGTATCACTGGCTTCTTTGTCAACAATAAAATGTGTGTGCTTATTTCTGGATCATTTATTCCATTCAACTGATCGATCTACTTTTCTGTCTCTGTACCAATACCATTTGGTTTTCACCATTATTGTTCTGTAGTTCAGCTTGAGGTCAGGGATGATCATTCCTCTAGAAGTTCTTTTATTGTTAAGAATTGTTTTGGCTATCCTGGGTGTTTGTTTCTCCATACAAAGTTGTGAATTGCTCTTTCCATTTCTATGAAGAATTGTGTTGGAATTTTGATGGGGATTGCATTGAATCTGTAGATTGTTTTGCTAAGATCTCCATTTTTACTATGTTAATCCTACCAATTCACGATCCTGGATGATCTTTCCACCTTCTGAGTTCTTCTTTGATTTCTTTAAGGATTTGAAGTTCTTGTCATACTGATCTTCCTTTTGTTTGGTTGGAATTACACCAAGATATTATACATTATTTATGGCTATTATGAAGGGAATTGTTGCCCTAATTTCTTTCTCAGCCAACTTGCCATGTGTATAAAGGAAGGCTATTGATTTTTTTGAATAAATTTTATATCCAGATACTTTGCTGAAATAGTTTATCAACTCTATGAGTTGTCTGGTAGAATTTCGGGAGGCCTTATGTATACTACCATATTATCTGCAAATAGTGACAGCACATGAATGCGAGAATGTGGACAAAAAAGAATACTTGCTTATTGCTAGTGGGTTTGCAAATTGGTACAACTCTAGAAATCAATGTGGAAGTTCTCAGTAAATTGTAAATAATTCTATCTGAAGACTCAGCTATACTGCTTCTGGGCATATACTGTAAAGATGGCCTTATTTGTATAGCCGGACGCTAGGAAAAAAACAGAAAACAAAGAAGGAGCTGAAAGGGATGAAAATCTCATCGGAATACCAACAATATCAACTAATCAGGACCACTAGGAACTCTCAGAGACTAAGCCATCAACCAAAGAGCATATAGGGGCTGGTCAGTGGCCCCAGGAATATATGTAGCAGAATACTGCCTGGTCTGGCATCAGTGGGAAAGGATGTGCCTAATCCTATAGAAACTTGATACCTATGGAAAGGGGATGTGGGGAGGGGTGAGTTGGGGTTGGGTGGGTAGGTGGGTGAATTGGGTGGACAGTGGACACGTACAGTATTGTGTGGGGATCGCTCTCTTAGAGGCAAAGGGGAGTGGGTTGGTGTGAATAACTCTTGGAGGGGAACTGGAACTGGAAAGCCACATTTGCAGTGTAAATAAAGGAAACAATAAGAAAAATACAATATTGCTTTGGTATTTTGATGGGTATTGCGTTGAATCTGTAAATTGCTTTTGGTAAGCCGTCCATTTGAGCCTAATCTTGTAGCAAATTGATGCACCAGGTGGGAGATACCAAGTAGGGGGGCTGCCCTCTCAAACAGGAAGCAGGGGGGTGGGAACTCTGCAAGTGGGAACTGAGAGGGGTAGAAGCATTTGAGATATAATTAATTAATTCATAAATTAAAAAAGAACCAGTCATATGACTGTAAATAGCTACAATAAATCAGAAGACATAATAAGCAGTTTTAGGTAAAATGTATTAGCTGGTGGGATGCTCGTGACAGTATTAGATTTGTTAGTTTGAGTGAGGCCTGAGATGAGCACAAAAACTGGGAAGTTCCATCATTTGGTTTGTCCGGCTTTAATCAGATGAAGTTTGAAGCTATGGTTAAAAATACAGGGCTATGCCAACTTAGAGCACAAAACAGAGATTGGGTCAGTGTCTACCTTAGAAACTGTAGGTAACAGATAAACCAGGGATAAGACCAAAAAATTGATGCTAAGATAGACTCAATATAAGTTTTGATACTGATAACTTCTGTGTCCATCTGACTAATATCATGACTTCCTTTTTCATAGAACATATGTATAGCCCCATCCACATCAAATGGGTTTAAACACAACTACACTTCTTTTTTTTTTTTTTTTTTTTTTGTTCTTTTTTGAACTGGGGACCGAACCCAGGGCCTTGCGGCTTCCTAGGCAGCGCTCTACCACTGAGCTAAATCCCCCAACCCCATGCAACTGCCACTTCTAATTATAATCTCATGTCAATAAAAAGATACATGACTCCAGAAGATGAAGAAGTTCTAGACAGTATGAAAGTAAGATTACTAACTTCTCTTGGGGAAAAAAAGCTACCTGAGTTTTATGAAATTACTACTTTAAAAGCATGATAATCTTTTGTACTAAATGTATGTTGATTCTGTAATTTCAATATATTCCGAATATTTTATTTGTGAACTAAAATTTTTGTTAAGACAGTGAGGGTAAAGTTTTAGTATATAAATGTTTGAAACACACTTAAAAACATTTACTTCTTACAGTCATTGGTAAAATTATTTTAAAGGGAAGTGAAGAGCAAATTTGTTCATTTTACCATGGTCCTAGAAAGTCCAAGGTGAATTTTTCTTAATTAAGATAATTTGGTTTTTATCTGAAGATTAAAGATGTTTCATATATATATATATATATATATATATATATATATATATATACATATATATATAAAACATACTTGATATAATCTATGAGTCCTACCAAAATCTACTCAGAGCTCAGAAAACCTGACCATGTGCCAATTCCTCCTTGGCCATGTGGGAACAATGGTGTGACACAGTGTCCTGCCCCTGGAACAGAGCCAGAAGGCCATGGGCCTTCATGAGCATTGACCTTTGCTGGGTGTGAGGTTTGTTTTTATAAAATAATGTATATTTTATTTCTTCCTTCAAGGAATATTCTCCCTGCTGAGGTGGGGGATGGGTAGGGAGTGTGTCCTTTGCCGAGGTTAATAACTGGATGATAATCAGAGACAGCACAAGTCCAGAACGTGATGGTGTGAGTATGTCTTTAGCAAAAATGTTAAACACTGAGACTTTTGGGTCAGCTCTTTATGTTGTGGGAAGGATCTCTGAAAACATAAATAAAACTATTTTATTTCTCAACTATGCAAAATAGAGGAATGCAATGTCAATTGTATAAGGAGCTTCATGGACCTAGAAGAGCAGAGTCAGCTGCACTGAGACAGCTTATCAGAAAGATTCAAAGGCGGGCAGATTCCTGAGTTCAAAGTCACCCTGGAACAGAGCTAGGTCAGGTCCAGGTTTGGTAGGAACGGTGATCTCAAGTGGCATCTCCCCTCCCCACAGCTGGCTTATTTTCCATGTTTACAAACAGAGGCAAATCTCTGAATTCATTTGCACTGTTAAAAAAAAATATGCTCAATGCCATTTTCTAAGAATCAGAGCAGGACCTGGGTCATGGAATGGTGATATCTGAGATAATCTGGAATAAATGACAGAATTGAACTCTCTGGAGATATCCGGAAAAAGCTGTCACAAGCCAAACTCAGGCTTGTACCCTCCAATTCAACTTCCAGTCATAATTCCACAACTCTAACATACCTTTTCTCTCAGGAACCCCTATACAAAGCAAGGCCAGTCCTTGGCAGTCATGCATATGCATACATTGTAAAGCAGAGATAGGACAACCCAGGAGTGCACTGGACACTAAGCCTAGTAAAAAAAAACAAGCCTCAGATGCATAAGGAGTCTTTCTCAAGTATTAAAGGCAGACAAAAATAAAGATACCCAATGTCCTATTGGCCTCTCCATGCATAAACAGATTTATAAATGTACAGACTGCATGAGCATGCACCAAACTTATAAGCATCACAAACACACAAAATGCTCACTTTTCTCTGTCTCTATATCTGTCTCTGTCTCTCTCAACACCCCCCCCCCACAGACACACACCATGTTATGAAAATATCAGTGAGCGGCTGGAGGCAAATCGAGAGTTGAGCATGTACTTACTGTTCTTTTAGAGTATGGGTATCTGTATGTTCATGGTGTAGGCAGTCAGTACCACACATAAATACAAAATAAACAAATAAATAAACCCTTTAAAAGAAATTAGGGAAAGCGTAAGCCAGTGACTAGAAATTATTTTAGGAGCCTTGGACAATTAGGGAAGGAAAGGACAATGGAAGACACATTAAAATGTTTGAGACCTGTTCATCACCTCCAAGGAACTGGATTGATGAATGGGCTTTGTTTTTCATTAGTCTGTGATTTTGATTTATAATATGTTATTTACTACCAAGTAATGGTCACATTTTCTCTTACTCCAAAGGAAATATGATACTATTTGTGTGTGTGTGTGTGTGTGTGTGTGTGTGTGTGTGTGTGTGTGTTCCCTATTCTTCTGTTTCTGGTTGAATTTTTAAACTACTATACTGACATATTTACACATGTATATTTCTGTGCTATATGATACCATGTACTTAATGATACACATGTATACTATGTAATGGTTATAATGGTCAGAAACCCTGTCTCTTTAAACACTTATTTTCCTATGTGTTTAATGGTTGATACATTTAAAGTTATTTTGGAATGTATAAAAATCATTAGGGACTATGGTCCTGCTGTTCTAGAGGATGCTAAGGGCAGTCCTCACATCTGAGTGCGTTTTGACCTGGTAATCCAACCTTTTACTACTTGTCCTCTCACCTCTCCCTCCTCACCTTCATTTATTTCCAAGCTATTCCATATTCCGGGGATACGTAATTACTCAGCCCCACAATTGAGATTGGATATTCTTGTCATTGTAACTGCATGATTGCCTTTTAAGGGTCTTCTCATTGGAAACAATGTCAACGTTTGAGATATATTTTTCACATTGTTTCTTTAACAGGCGGTTGTGCTCACTATCCCTGCTAACTTTATTATATACCTTTCCACAGGGAGCAGGCAGGCGTTACAATGTACCTGCAAACAGCAGGACTGCTTGTGGATATCAGGTCTCCTTCCCTTTGTGGGAAACAGGAATTCAACATTGCTCATCAAGCTAGGAGGAAGGCACTTCTGCATAGGGAGCCAGGTTACCACCTCATATCTGTCTACTTTTGAAGATATGTTTTTACCTTAACTTTTTCTTCTAAACTAGTCCACTGGGATGTTAATTTAGCTTTCCTGATTATAACCATGGGTGAGAAATACCACCCATTGTGAAATGGCTAAGCATTGTTAATAAAATGAAATATATCCCGAATTAACAAACTTTAAAAAATACATACTGATATTTTTGAAAGGATGGACATTTTAGAACTTTAATCAAATCTTTCATGTTTGCAGTCCTTTGAAACTTCTGGTTATTCAATTTTAAATTCACCATTCTTATCAAAGGAGATATTGTGTTTCATTCACTTGCTTCAGAGTCCCAAGATTCTCAAATCTAAAATGATAAAAGAATGGAGCCCAGAAATTTTATACCAATAATAAATAAATAATGTGAAATAAACAATTTTATAAATAAGGATTCTAAGCAAATTACACTGTAATTGGAGCATGATCTCCTTTAGAAAATTATAGTAGCAGAAATTCAATCATACATATCAATTGATCATTTTCTGTCATTAACTTTCTGTAAGCAAGTGCTGAGCTTTCAATTTCCTGGAACTTAATTTAAAAGGCATTTATTTGAGAAACTACCGAATGTCCTTGTGCATTAAACTTGTTTGTAAGATTTAGAAGAATGCACAGTACAACACAATGCAACTATTATAGATATTTTGGAAAAGCTTCATGGATTGAGAAAGTACACCTAAAAGCCAAAATGTGATGTTCTGTCTTTTGATACAGCTAAATGCAGTAGCATACAATTGTGCATGGAAATAGGAACAGGGCTGATCCTGCTGGCTTGAAACTGTCTCTCTGGTGTCAATAAACAGACAAATGTTCCCCTAAATTAAATCCCACCCATTGTTTTTCTCTTACTCATTAATGACATTACAGGGAAGGAACAGAGCTATTAAAAGATGAAGTGTGAATGTGATAGAAGGGACTGCTAACTTTGGTGCAACACACAGGATTTGCTCGCCCATGCACTGACACATAGCCAGCAAATACATGCTTGTTTATATCTTTTGTTTGTAAAATTTAGTTTCCTAATGTGTATTTATATAAAAACGCACCCAGCTAAACACTAAGTTTAGATGTTCCGTGTGTAATTTTATTTTAAAATTATAGGTAGCAAATATCATTAACACAGGCTTGGATCACATTAAAGAAGATAGTGGAGGTTGGGGGTGCAGCTCATGGGATCAGTGTTTATCTCGCAAGTTTAAAATCCTTCCATTTGAAACAAGATCTGAAAGTAGAAAATAAACAGTGGAATAGAAAAAAATTATTATTTTTAGTTAATATGTAATGGCAGAATACAGATGCAAACTCAAATTCACACGTAGGTATTTTCATAAATAAAATGCAAATTATAAATAATTTGAATACATTCAATCAAATCATTTTAAATGTTTAGAGAGTCATACTCTCAGAACATCTCTCATACCACAATATGTGCCTATAAGCAATTATAAAATAACTGCATTTTCTCCAGCCTTATTCTGCTTTTCACCTGTACAAGGTAGGGCTCATTTTGGTCTTACTAGGTGTAGCCTTTCTCATTTAAATATTTTTGGTCTTTCCCACTAAAATGAATCTGTTTCTTACTAATCAAGTATTTGTAATTGTTCAACCCACATTGTTCCAAAATGTCCTTCCAAATATCTAATTGAGAACATGGATGTGATTCAACTGAGTCACTAAATGATGAATTCCCTAAAACAACAGATAGATTCAATGTACAAAATGGCATAGGAGCAATCTGCTTCATTCATTTCGTAATCACCATCTGTTTGTCCTGATGAGGTAGAATCTGCCACTGTCATATCATGGCACCAAGGGGAAGTTTATAATTAGTAAAACTATAAGTGGCAGATCATTATTAGTGGCATATTGGATACAGGGTGGCTCAAATGTAGAAAGTCCTATGGTTGAGCATACTAAATGCTCCAATTGAACGTAAGTCAAACTAATGACTTAAAACCTTTTCCTCTTTAAATTTTTATCAAACCGTTCATGCTTATAAAAGCAAATTGCTACTCAGCAATAATATTTTAGTATTAAATAGTATTAAATTCATTTAATAATATTGGTGTGAAGTGCATTACACTATGGTTTATCAATTTCTGACCTGCCGATTCAAAGATGGCGCTAGTATCCATCGACTGTCAAGATGCTATCGTCTGTGTAGACTACGGATGGCATGAAATTAAAAGTATTGTACTAGAATTATAAAGCATTCAGCAAAGAACATTTTATTTCAATAAAGTTTCAAGGGCAACTTCCTAAAGCCTCGCCATATCATTATCTATATGTGATAGCCTAGGAACTATCTAGTGGCAATTTTAAATTTAGGCGCTATGAGAAAATATAGTAAATGACATAACACAATCTATATAATTACTAGATTACTAAATATATTTAGTATATGTATGTTGAGAGATACCACACGGAGTAAGAATTATCAGGCTCTACTAACATATATTATGATCTTTTAATGCATTTATATATTTGTGTGCATGCCTGACTGATAACGCAGTGTTTAATACAAATGGAATATTTCTGTAATAAATACTAAAACGTGTAGCTCAGAGTTTGAGATTGAACATATCATGGATTGAGACTGGGGCAATTCTAGAAAAAGTATATATGTTCATTGAAGAACTAGAAGTATTATGGATGTAACCGTAAAAGGTTCAGTTTTAGAGAAAAAAATTATAATCCTATTATAAGGAGAATTTCTAGAAATATAAATATTGGAATTCTTTTTACAAGGATTCATAGAGATATAACAAGAATGTAACTGGAGATTGGCAGAGGCATGATCCACTTCATATGGAATGGCAGAGAACTTCCTGGTGTCTTCGGTTTCCAAAGCACAGTTACCTCCTGCGTTCATCGTTAGTAACGAACGTTTGCTGATAGGAGGATGAAGTCCTTCTAGAAAGAAGATGACCTTAACTATATCACACTGCCACGACATAAAATGTTTAGTTATGTAATGCTAGAAAGTCACAAAAGGAGATAAAAATATCTTGATTCCAGACCGAATCTTGTGCATGCTTTTAAGTCAGTCATAACATTTGTCTATAAGAAGACTCCTAAGTGTCACTCCGTGGGTGGCTTCTGTTTTCTAGCGTATCATGTCTAAAAGCGTTCTTATGTGCATTTGGTTACATCATCTCAAAACTGATGAATTTTTGTAATAAGGTGTCATGTCATTCATTCATCAAAAGACACCCTTAAAATGCTTTATGAGCAGGTGTATATGCATGCATAGAACTTATGTACATATATGGGCTGATATATAGAGTGGTTTGTAAATGTCTACCTAGTGTCATAAACTGTACTGTGTTTTGTTTATGCCACAGAGTTAAATGCTCTTTTGTCTAAAAGTTTTTTTTTTTACTTTTTTTTATTGGATTTTTTTTTTATTTACATTTACGTGTTATCCTCTTTCCAAGTTTCCCTTCCATAAATCCTCATCCCATCCCCTCTCCCCCTTCTTCTTTAAGGTTATTCCCCCTCCCCAAACACTCCCTTTTCCCACCTCCCTGTCCTGACTATCCAGTAAAAGGGAGTTTGGGTTTTTTTTTCCATCTTTATTAATTTGAGTATTTCTTATTTACATTTCGATTGTTACTCCCCTTCCCGGTTTCACAGCCAACATTCCCCTAACCCCTCCCCTCCCCTTCTCTATGGGTGTTCCCCCCCCATTCCTCCCCCCATTACCACCCTCCCCCCAACAATCACGTTCACTGGGGGTTCAGTCTTAGCAGGACCCAGGGCTTCCCCTTCCACTGGTGCTCTTACTAGGATATTCATTGCTACCTATGAGGTCAGAGTCCAGGGTCAGTCCATGTATAGCCTTTAGGTAGTGGCTTAGTCCCTGGAAGCTCTGGTTGCTTGGCATTGTTGCTCATACCGGGTCTGGAGCCCCTTCAAGCTCTTCCGGTCCTAAGAGTCTCACATTAACACCACAAAGACAGGAGTCAAGCAAACTGTGTTCTCCCTGCTCAGCTCAGCAGAAACTACTTTTACATCCACAACCAGGATTAGGGTAGAAAGTCCATCAGTTACCCCACGTACCAGGCATGAAACAGAAGTCGAGATGACATTTTTTTCTTCGCTTCAACCACCTTCTATTATTTATTTCTCAGAACTTGTGTGGGGAAAAGGACCAGGGTATGATGAACACTGACAAAGCATTCTCATTAATGAAATTTCCCCTAAATATTTCTTTCCTGATTATTTTCAGGCCTTTTAATGTATAAGTGAAGATGAGTAATGGACATGTCTTATCAAATAATTGTGGAATCGTGTTACAGATTCTAAGTGGACAGTTCTACAGGGACGTTTTATCCAAAACTGTATTTAACATGTTTCTCCAAGCTCATGAAAAATATTATATTGTCTATTCAGAGAAAGAACTGGAAGAGCTTGAAGGAGCTCGAGACCCCATATGTACAGCAATGACAACCAAACAGAGCTTCCAGGGACTAAGCCACTACCCAAAGACTATACATGGACTGACCCTGGACTCTGACCTCATAGATAGCAATGAATATCCTAGTAAGAGCACCAGTGGAAGGGGAAGCCCTGGGTCCTGCTAAGACTGAACCCCCAGTGAACTAGACTGTTGGGGAGAGGGAAGCAGGGGGGGGAGGTTGGGAGGGGAACACCCATAAGGAAGGGAGGGGAGGGGATGTTTGCCCGGAAACCAGGAAAGGAATAACACTCGAAATGTATATAAAAATACTCAAGTTAATAATAATAAAAAATATAAAAAAAAACCAAAGTAGAAATTAATGTGGTAGAATAGAAGTAAACAATAAAGAAATATGAGCCCCCCCCCAAAAAATAACATGTTATTTCTTTCCACCCTAAATACATAGGGAGATATACTTATAGCTTTGTTTATTCAAATATATGTTTGGTTATATAAATGATTTCTTCCAATTCCAGAAAAAAGCATATATTGTTATAAACACAGATTTTAAAAGTAAAATAAGAAACTGGTGAACAAATGGACGTAAGTATATGCACAAGATTGTATAATACCTGATTACTAGAGTTATGCATTTTCTTTGTAAAATATATTTTTAAAATACTAAATTATAAAAGATTGAGTCAAGCATGAAATTCTACATACATTTTCAGTGTTCTATATTCCTATTCATCACACACTCAATTTTCTAAGACAAAAAAAATGCATCAGACTATGTATTTGTGGGTTTTGCATTTTCATCCTTGTGAAAAGCAATGCCAGGAAAAATGGATTTCAGGATACACCAATGTCAGTGACAGTGGCCAACTGTGTGAAAAATGGCAGATAATGACACAGGAATTGATGGCAATTTACAGGACACCAGTTAAGGCGTATTGGTTCTCTCCTGCTGATTGTGAGCACTGTTCTGTAATGTTCGCACAAAGAGCTGAAGCTTATTAAGGACTCACCATGGGACAAGGTGGCAGGAAAAACTGAGTTGAGTGTTTCATGTGTCTCTTGGGGGTATATGTCTGGTAATACTGAGGAATGCATCCATTTACACATAAACCAAATAAATAATATCTTTGAATATTTAATAAACAAGTTTATTTAAAATGTATATTAAGAGACATGGATTGCTTTCTTCACATTAACATAGCAAGAAAGACAAGATGAGAGGAACCATACATTGCTTGTAATAGTTATTTACATGACTGGGAAAAGAATCAGAAAACTGAGATCAAATTTTAAGTTCATGATGTTTTATATCAACATCTGTAATATGGTTTCTTTTACTGTTTGTAGAGATATCAGGATACAAAGCAAAGAAAGTACTCTAATGTTGATGTATTAGAGAATTGTAGATCAAAATACAGTTGAAGTGGAAGAAAATGTGCTTATTCATAATATATCAGAAATTTGCTGGAAGAAACAAATAAAAGCCTAAATGTATTTCATTATTGATATGTTGTTTATAACAGATTGCATAGCAATCATTATTTGTAGATAGAAGCATTCTGTTCACAAACACTCTAACTCCCTGGGAAGGAGTAACTGCACATTACAATAGAGCCTTACCCAAGGTAAATAAGTTTCTGCAATTCAGTTGTATTAAGCTGTCAGAGTTACAATGTAGTTATGGGCCCAGGTTTATAATTTACTGAATTAGCATAGTTTGTACAAAGTCTCGGTATCAATCCCAAGTAAACCACGGGAACAACAAAAAGCTAAAGAGCATCATATTATGTATTTAATGAACGAAGTAAAGTGATTTCTTAAGTTTAAAGTTTGCGTAGCAGCAGGTTGGAGAAGTATGGTTGCTACCAACACTAAAACTTTGAAAACACCAAGTTTTACATCGGGGAGACATTAGGTACAAAAGAGTTGAGAGCAAAAATGAAAGAAAATATACAATGATATTTCCAGATGAAATTGTGACCTGAATTTTAACCAAGAAACAGAGAATAAAGAAATTTATTTGAAATATGAAAACCTGAGCCATGGGAACGTACTCATAGGGTCTTCAGAACCCAGCATGGGCTGACATTCTAATCCCACTTATTTCATTAGAAGTACATCTTTTGCCCACTGAAGAAGGTCAAGTACTTCACAAGCCTGTGAAAATTAGGGGCAGGTAGAAAGAAAGCTCTATTATTTGTACAGCTCTATTATTTTGTCACTGTTATCTGCTTAAAAGGCTTCACTCTAATATATTTTCAAGAGTTCTAATATTTGACTTCCTAAGCTGTTCTTCAACTTGCGCTCAATTTTGTAATACCATTTACACGTTATCTTAAGATATTTCCCTCTAATACGATAGGTGAATCTTGAAAATAGTTCTCATAGAAGTTAGCCGCAATTTATCCTAAAATGTAGTTTCTTAAATTATTTTAGTTTTATTGTGACCAAAATAAACATACAGTTGGTTACTTTACTTTGTATGATAACCACACCCTTCAAACAAGAATTTATCTCCGATAAAACAAATTTTTGTGATTACAACTAATTTTTTTTTATTCTCTGAGGGTAGAGGGTCATGGTGAAATAAATTTAAAAGAATGTGGATGTTCTGACTTCTGTTACATTTACAGAATAAAAGCAGTCCTGTAATAGTTCATGATTCTCACTCTTGGAGAGTATTATGAAATTAAATTTATTTAGAATAAAATACAAATTTTAGGTACACTAAACAAAGCCTTCCTGTCCTAGTGGTTGTGGCCTGGACAATTTAAATTTGGTAAGAAAACTGAAAAAGGAGAGGTTTTGGTTTCTGTTCCATGATTAAACTAATTGCCATATTTTATTTTGTATCAGTATTCATCCTTTATGATTTGAATGGCATTCGAAGTGGTGGGATTCCACATCTTGTCTTAGATAGTTTTGTAAACATAAAGGAAGGTATTAAAGATTCACATAGCACTGACATGAGATACTACCTCTAAGAAATAAACAGAATTTTCCACTAAGGTTATCATTTCATTATTGGGTTAGTGGAACTGAATTTGCAGAGGGAAAGATATTCAAGGGATGAAGAACAAAGCAGAATAAAAGGGCAGAAAGGACCTCACAAAGATCTTGGTAAATATGGCAATATGCATGGTGTACTTGGAGAAAGTTGTATTCATTAAATCCAGTAGTATGTTGAATAGACATATGATGTAATCATGCCTATTTCAAAAATGACAAAACAGACCCCAAATGGGAAGCTACCCACGAAAGCTAGGAGAGATCCTTCAGTGTATCAATTGTAGAAAGAACCTGAAATTGTGCCTACAGAACTGCATGATGATGAACTCTGCTGCTATAACCAAGATATTTCAGGTGAATTATGTCAGAAAAAATTAAATTAACACAGGGGGTAGTGGCACAGTCTTCTATCCCAGCCATTGGACGGCTGAGGCAGATGTAAGCAGATGGTTGTAAGTTCAAGAGCAGCCTGGTGGAAAGAATGGGTCCTAACGAGGCAAGAACAACATAGTGACACTAAGTCTCAAAATAAAAACATAAAATAAAATAACGAGGTATAATAGAAAACCACAGCATCATCTTTTACTTTGCTAACTCAAGGTAATAAGGCTCAATTAATTTATTCTTAGGAAACCACAATATTAATGATTTATATGAATAACAATTACAGACCTTAGTGTTCTATTTACAGCTATACTGGATGTAGAGGAAACCAAACACTTCATGCAAGATGTCTGATTTACTATTTAAATACTTAAGAACCAATGCAACCTGCTCATGTCTAGTATTATAAACGTAATCTAGAATACACAAGATTATATACTTTCTTATGTTTAGAGATATTGTTGGTTCCAGGAACGACATCATCAAAATATTATCTCAACGCATAGAAGCACAAGGTGAAAATAAAGCCTACACACAAATATTAAATTAGATAATTAATTAGTTTACTTAAAACCACGCTAAAAGGACAACAGTTTCAATCTACTATAAGATGAACTACATAGATAAATCACATTTTTCTTGATATTTGTCTCCTCTTTTCTATTTGTTTAACTAAAAGTTCAATGAGCAGTTTGGAAAAGATTAAAACCATCCAATAGTACACGAAGGTCACTGTGTTAGAGTAAAAAGAAAACAAAAATTCACTAAAGGCTTACAGTGAACACTTGAGATCTAAATCCACATTTGCTGTGATACTTGGATTTATAAGGGAGTGCCTGTGAGTTATAAGGAAAGCGTTATAATAAGAGTGGTCATCATATCAATTTTAAAGCCTGCTTATTCTCTACTATCTAGTTTGTTAGTATCAGGAATTGCTTTCACCTCCAGCAGTGACACCACCTGGTCACCGTTGCCACGGCAACGGCCATACATTCCCATCATACCATTGGCTTAGCTCCCACCTTCCCCTGGGAGCAGTTACATCATATTCCAAATAAAAGACAGGCGTTTTCTGCTCCCCCTCTCTCTTTCTCCTCTTTCTCTTGTTCCTTCCCCTTTTCTCGTTCTCTCATTAAACCTCTCCACATGGAACCATGTTGGTTGGGTGCGTTCTGTCTGGACTGGAGCCGAGACTGAAAATAGGACATAGATGGCCAAGTCAGATAAGATAGTGCCAAGCCCAAGGTCACACTTGGGTTAACAGCGATGTGAGCATCAAATGGCATGGCTTTGTCAAAGGGCACTTAGTAAAGAACCAAGATGAACCGAAGTCCAAAGCACACACTGCCTGTGTGCCTAAGGAACTCACAAAGAGCTGAGGTGATGGGCCAGCTGTTTCTCGCTTTAGTTCCAGGAAAAAAAAAAAAAAAAACAACCAAACAAACTAAAAACAGGCTTTTTCCTATCCACTGGCTCACTTCAATTTCATTGGGTTCACTGTTGGATCAAACCTAACCTGTAAAGGTGTTTTATGTTTGTTTGTTTTTAGGGTTGTTTGTTTTGTTTTGTTTTGGTTGGTAGGTTTTTGTTTTGCTTTTCTTTATAGTTGTAGCATGAGCCATTCAGATCCGCTTTTTGTGCAACGTAAATTGAATACTATAATACAAGTTGTACAGGTGCTAATGGTGAAGGCGTGGTCCCAGGTCTACCCTCCTCCTTGAATGGTGTGTTTCAGACCAGATTCAAACCAGCTCTGTCTCTTTAAATGGCTATACAGTCGATAATTTTCTCTTTTTTTTTAATAAATTTTATTTTTCTTGGATAATTTATGTATTTACATCCAAATGTTATCCTATTTCCTCCCTCCCTCTGCTTCTATTAGGTTGCTTCCACTCACCCACCCCAACCTCAATGCCCTGGCAATTACCCTACTTTGGGGAAACAAACCTTCATAGGACTAAGGGCTTTTCCTCCTATTGATGTTGGACAATGCCATTCTCTGCTACATACGCAGCTGGAAACATTGGTCTCTCCATGTGTACTCATTGGTTGATGATTTAGTCCATTGGAGCTTTGGTGGGGTCTGGTTGGTTGATATTGTTGTTCTTCCTATGGGGTTGCAAACCCCTTCAGCTCCTTCAGTCTTTTCTCTACCTCCTCCATTGGGGTCCCCTTGTTCAGTCCAATGTTTAAGTTGCAACCACACTCATCTGTATCAGTAGGGCTCTGGCAGATAAGTGAATTTTGACACATACTGAACTCCAGCTTCATTTCCCTATTGTGTCTCTTCTCTTGGGATATTCATATTTGTTTTTGAAGGCATGTAAAAGTTAATTGCAATGGTCTATCATTTCCATTTTTATAGAATATATGTTTCAATCAATGCAAGTGTATTATATAAACCTTTCAATAAAATACTTAGGTATAGTTTCTCAGTCTGTGGAGGACATAATTATTACCTATATGACCTAATAATCTGTGGGCCTAGTGTTTCCAATGGCAGCCCAGTAAAGTTCATATAGGTATGAACTTTGAACATATATAACTTTGTACTGAATAGCAAGAACAATTAAAAGTTCCAAGATATTACTTGTGATTCTTCAAAATATTAAGGAAATTATTTGTTCACACAGGAGTTCTTTTCTCACCTTATCTTTATGATAACAGAAGTCATGGTTCAACTCTGTTATTAACTGTCTTTTCCAATGACATGAAGTTCACGTTGCTCACTTTTCCAGCATCAATTCTTTATCATCCACCTGGTGATACATACTTTTAGATACCCACAATTCAACTTGAGTTTAACAATTCCTTAGACTGGAAGACCACAGGAAGTGTTTTTGCTTACTGTTATATTTTTACCGTAATTAATGAATGTAATTTATAGGCCAAGTCATAGGCATATGTATTACAATGTATCACAAAGTATCACAAATGGTCTTTTCTCTTTGGCTCATAGTGCCAATCCTCATAGTGCCTCCCTATAGTCACCAGAAAAAAATTTTTTTAGTGCTACATTGTTTAGGGAATGTTAGGTAGGATTTCTACATCAGGCATTAAAAGTAGCATTGTTTTCCTGAATCCTCTCCTCATTTTTGAAGGTCCCTCGTAAGAGGGGGACACAAAATTCCAATCATACGACTGACCAAGTTTCTGTTGAGCAGCCCTCTCCTATAAAATCCTAAGCCACAGTCATTTAGTAACCCAGATGTGTTTATATGAATAAATTCTCATTCTTTTCCTAGTTCTCTATTTTGTGAAGAAATTCACTGGCAGCTGGTGATTTACATATATGGTATTTCTCTCAAAGTCCATGGAATTTTTCTTTATTTGAAAGTTATTTTTCAGATTTTTTTAAGTTTTGAGATTATGCTTACAATATTTCTCCCTTCTTTGCATTCAATACATGACCTCTTTTTTTGTAAAACTTTTACAAACAATATATTCATAAACATAAGCTTTTCAGTCTGGATAACTAATTGCGTAAGTTTTCAGGGGAAACCATTTGATGATGGTTGGATAAGCACTTCCTGTGTTCTTCCCTGGGAAAGACTGTTTCTAATCTTAGCATTCCTGTTGGCTGTAGATCCTAGTGTAGGGTTGAGAAGTCATACGGCCTTTTCCTGAGAAGTTTGCTATGTTGACTGGTTTCAGTCTCCTCCATCTTTACTCAGTCATGTTGATGAGAGTTCATGTGTGTAGCTTTTGACCTTAGTAGTGGACTCATCCACCTGTGCAACTCCCTAATATTCTGGCTATTACAAAGCTTTAAGGATTCCTGAGAATTAAGTGGAAGAGTATCTGAAAGATATACTCATTGGTTCTGCATTTTGGTTGTTTGGTTTTCTGTAATGGTCTCCATCTATTGCAAAGAGAAGTTTGTTCCATAAAGGTAAAGACAGCACTTTAAGTCTTTAAGGTGTGGGTGTAAGGCTGATACTATTATTAGTCTGGTTTACTAAAGGAATGATGGAGACTCTCCTCCCCTAGCAGTGACCTAACTAGTACTGAGTAGTTATTTAGATTTCCAGTACCGGGCATGGTTTGCCTCTTCCTGAACAAATATTAAGTCTTATTAAAGAGCCAATGCTTACTACCAAGGTATGTGTGCCACAAACGCAGCATTAGAATTACTGTGTATACTGTTTGTTGATGTATTTTTAGGTGTCACAACTATGTTGAACAGATGGTGGTTGTCTTTCTTTGTAAATTGATCATTTTTTAAGTTTACTACTTCTACTACTACTACTACTACTACTACTACTACTACTACTACTTTACTTTACTTACTCACTTTATATCCTACTCACTGCACTCCTGCCAGTCACCACCTGCCACAATTCCTCTCTCATCCCCCATTCCCGATTCCCTTCTCCTCTGAGCAGGTAGGGCACCCCCTGGCTATTTCCCTTACTGTGGCAACATCAAATCTCCATGAAGCTAGGAATAGCTCCCAGTGAGGCAAAACAAGGCAGGCCATCTAGAAAATACACATCCCACACAGAGGAAACTGCTTTTTGGAATGGTTCCCTTTCCAGTTTTTTGGGACCTATATGAAGACCAAGTTGTACATCTGCTACATATGTGCTGGGAAGCCTAGCTCTAGCCCATGTTTGTTCTTTGTTTAGTCAGGATCTGAGAGCCCCAAGGGTCTCAGGTTAGTAGATTCTGTTTGTCTTCCTGTGGAGTTCCTATTCCCGTCATGGGCTGCAATCCTTCCTCTGAGTCTTCCAAAAGAGTCCGCAAGCCATTCCTTGTTTGGCTGTGGGTATTTGTATCTGTTTGAGTCAGTTGATGGGTAGAGTCTCTCAGAGGATAGCCATACTAGACTCCTGTCTACAAGCATAACAGAATAATATTAATAGTGTCAAGGATTGGTGCTTGCCCATGGGATGGTTCTCAAATTGGGCCGGTTATTAGTAGGCCATTCCCTCAGTCTCTGGTCCATCTCTAGTCCCTGCATTTCTTATATAGAAAAGATAAGTTTTGGGTTGAAAGTTTTGAGGGTGGGTTGGTGTCCCTACAGCTCCACCTGGGTTCCTGCCTGGCCTCAGGAGGCAGTTTCTTCTGGCTTCATATCACCAATGCTGTGAGTCGTAGCTAAGAAAATACCCTTTGATTCTTGGGTACCTCTCCCATCCTGTTTCCCTCTCTTCTTCAAGATACACCTACCTCTGTCCCTGCTCTGGTAAGTTGCAAATATCCATTCATTCTCATGGCCATCTGGCCTTACCCCCTGCCCCTCCACATACCTGAGCCTAAAGGCCCCCAACTCTCCTATGGATCCCCTCTCTAACCCAGTTTTTAACCCCTCTGACATCCACGATCATTCCATTTCCCCTTCCAAGTGAGACTTGATGATTCTTGCTTGTGTCCTTCTTCCTATCCAGCCTCCTTGGGTCTGTGGCATTTAGCATGGGCATCCTGTATTTTGGGCTAATTTACACTTAGAAGTGAATACATACTGCTATGCATCTCCTTTTGGGATATTCCAATGTTTTCCTGCACAATTCATTCTGTCTTTTTCATAGCTGATAGTATGATACCATTGTGTAGATATACCACATTTTATTTATCCATTTTTCAGTTCAGGGGCATTTAATATCTTCCAGTTTCTGGCTTTGAGAAATATAGCAGCTAGGAACATAGTTGAACAAGTGCTTTTGTGGGAGGGTGGTGCGTCTTTTGGCTGTATACCCATGAGTGATATTGCTGGGTCTTGAAGTGGAACTATTCCCAGTTTTCTGAGAAACTTCCAAACTGATTTCCAGAGTGCTTGTACAAGGCTGCACTCCCACCAGCAATGGAGGAGTGTTTCCCTTGCTCCACATCCTCACCTACACATTCCATCACTTGAGGTTTTGTTCTTAGCTATTCTGACCAGTGCAAGATGGTAAACTGCTCTTTTTCTTTTTCTTTTTTTCTTTTTTTTTTTTTTTTCCGGAGCCGGGGTGAACTGCTCTTTTAAATTGAGTTTTTAAACTAAATATGGTCATCGATGGTTTCACACACACACACACACACACACACACACACACACACACATATATATATATATATATATATATATATATATATATATATATATTTCCAGCACTTGGGGGAATCAGGCAGAAGAATTGCTACAGTTTTAGGGCCACCTTTTCTTACTAGTTTCCTGGCCAGTTTGGTTTTGATAATTTGTATAAAAAATAAACAAAACAAAATGAAAGAACTGTAAATGTCTTTGTCTTCTCTTCTATTCATCCCCTGCATCCATTTTCTTCAAGTCTTTTCTCAATCCTTCCTGTCATATTTAAGTCTTGA
The DNA here is from genome assembly GCF_011064425.1 of Rattus rattus. Taxonomy (NCBI): domain Eukaryota; kingdom Metazoa; phylum Chordata; class Mammalia; order Rodentia; family Muridae; genus Rattus; species Rattus rattus. The sequence goes on from NC_046165.1 coordinate 17,167,361, forward strand.
CTTACTTTTAATCCTCTATTTCTAAACAAGTACCATTTCTGTAACTCTTTTTAAAATAAACTCCTCATTTGAACATTGAAAATCTTGGATTTTTGTCTCCCATGTTTCTGATTTCTACGACAGAGACTGATATCCAGGGAAAGAAAACCTCTGATTCTCTACTCTTCTCAAGTGCTTGGGATGTATTTGGTTCATCATACATCTTCACTATATGATTATCGATTTCATGGAATCTTGTTCTTACCATTTTCCATTTCAAACTAGTAGCCCATCAATTTTATCTTTTAAAGAGAGAGATAACAATTCTCTTTGGCATTCTAGGTGAAATGAAAAAGTTTTCCACATTTACTGGGAATAAAAGGAATCTCTCAAGACTGGACATATAGCTTAGTGGTTAAAGTTTTGACCGGTCCAAGGTTTGAGTCCCAGAACCCATGTTGAGACGGACATTCACAACCAAAACATCAGCAGATTAATTACACTTTCCTCTGGTAATACTATTAAAATTTGACATCTTAGAAATTCAAATTATATTACAATTAATTATTTTGGATTCATACATTTCTAACATATTCAAAAGATTAAATACATAAATATGAGTTTTAGCGACTTTTATGTCAAAGAATCCTGTTACTACACAGTCACTCAGATTGGATATAGGCACAGAAGCATTTATTTGTGGTAGCTTAGCCAATAATATTGTAGATAAATTAATTCCTTAATTGTTTAGTTTGAAACAAAAATATTTTCTTAAACTGTTCAATAATTTGAGTTAGCTGTATTTTAAGAACTTTGCTTTTGCATCTTTAAATAACAGTTTTTGAGAAACGTAGGCCCTCTAACCCTTATCACTTTTCTTGTTAGCAAAAAGGTATTCAATAATTTGACCTGAATTTGGCCATTATTATTCATAGTTGTCAAGTTAAACAGAAAGATTTCTCAGTCTTCCCTGGCCTTTTTAAATTCTGACTCTAGTGACTGCCACTCAAAGTTTGAAAAGTCAGTTGTCATTGCTGATCACTAACTTGGAAGGCACTAATATGATTCACAAGCCAAGAGATAAATGTCCTTGCAACCAACAGAGTTTTCTGATGCAGTTATTCACTCCAGTCTGACAGAAGAGAGAAATGTTTGTTATCAGAGAAAAATAGAGATGTAGGATTACCCCCTTTGTGAGGACCACAAGTAGCTTGTAGAGTTCTGACATTTATGAGAAATAAAACCAGGAACTTCTGAGGGTTTTTAAATCACTCTTTACAAGCTTTCTTGCTGTTCGCAAACCCTTCAGAATTTGAAATGATCAGATCATGCGGGGAATTGATGCTGTAAATCAATGAAAGACAACAGAACTAGAAAACCCAGAAGACAAGAAATACTTCTGCCTAATGTCACCCACACATTCCTGCATTTCCAAAGCAGTTCTTCACAGCATATTTCAACGTTAAGGATACTGTGATCTGACATAATAAAAGTAAGGTATTTACTCCCAGACACCTCATTTGGAGAAAAGAAAGAAAATATTACAAGACTATGTACCACATATATCTATGTCCTTAGTATTCATTGCCTTCCTGAATTGATATTCTTCACAGTCTGTTGCTACCTTTTATTTTCTACAGCCTTGTATTCCAAATGTAGCTGAGGAAAAACAAGTACAAATGTTCTTTCTCTCGGAGATGTCGATATGAAGTGCAAAAGAACTAAATATTCCCTCAGTACAGCTGCTAGTGTGTGTGTGTGTGTGTGTGTGTGTGTGTGTGTGTACACCTGTGCACACACATGATTTTCCTTGTGCTCATGTACACATGTGTAAATAAATTTCAAACTGAATCAAATAACTCAATTTAAAAAATAGACATAAGCCAAATTACTAATATATTAAAGTGAACTTTAATGAGTATTGGATAATTACATTTTGCTTAAAACAAAAGTAGTTTCTTCCCTAAAATATCATCAGCGCCAGAAAACATGTGCTAAAATGACAATGTTTTATCTATAAGCCAGTATGAAGAATTATTTCTTTTGAGTTCAAATCTAAAATCATGATAATGCTTATACCTTTATTTTTTCCTGTTATTGAACAGTTTTCTCACATAATCTATCCTGATTAATCATTCTCCTTTCTCTTCTCTTCCCAGTTCTTCCAACCTGCCCTCCCATCAGGATCTATTCTTTCTTTCTTTCATTAGAAAACAAACAGGTTTCCAATAGAGAACATTAAAAATCAAATAACATATATTAAGATAAAACAAAAACTAAGTCATCTGATTTTGTATGAAAGAAGCAAAAAGGAAAAAGCCCAATAAAGGCCACAAGAAAATAGACACACTTAGGATCAGTCAGGAATCTCATAAAACCACTAAGCCGGAACCTGTATTATATGTACAGAGGACCTGTTGCAGAAAGTGCAGGATCCTTGCATGCCACCCCACGCTCTAGAGGCTCACATGAGAATGCACTGCTGTTGATTTAAAGGGCCTGGTTTTCTTGGTATACTTCATACCACATGGCTTTTACCCTTGTTCTACCTCCTCCTCCTCAGAGTCCCCTGAGCCTCTGGGGAATGATTAGATGGAGACATGCCATTTAGGACTAAGGGTTCTAAGGTCCATTCCTATGTGTGTTACTGTATTTGTTCTTGTCTTCTGAAGGGGGAAACATTTTAGATGATGGCTCAGTGAGGTCTAGGAGTTTAGCAGAATGCCACTAGCACTAGATTTCTTTTTAAAAGTAGTCTTTGTTTTACTCTGCATTCCCTTGCAAGGGGTTCTCAACCTTCCTAATGCTGTAACACTTCCTCATGTACAGTTCCTCATGTTGTGGTGACCCAAACCATAAAATGATTCTACTTGGTACAGCATGGCTATAATTTTCGACTCTTATGACTTACACTGTAAATATGTTGGAGATGGAGATTTGCAAATGGTTGTTATCTACAGTTTGAGAGCCACTGCCCTGGGCTCTATACTCCTTTTGCTTGGTCACCTCAGCAATGATTTTTTATGGGTTCCATTTTGTCAAGTGAGGCTTAAGTCAAATCAGATATCGACTGGTTACTTCCAAAAGCTCTAAACCATTATTGTATTAGCACATTTTTGAGAGATCACATCGAAGAGACTGCGGCTAGGTTGATGTTTACCCTTCTCCTTCATTAAAGTGCTATTGTGTTTGAATAAGAACACTGTGTCCTTTATAGCTTCAAATATCCAAATATACTGTGGATTTGTATTTTCTATTAACATAATTTAGACAAATTCAAAGTCACAATATGTTCCAGAGATAAAGGAATGCATAAAATCTACAAAGAGAATTTTTTCTCTCAATCTTCAGCATTGTACAGTACATTTCCTCTTAATTTAATGAAACAGCCAAGTGCGACAAGCATAGATTACTATATTGAATAGGAAATTAGCAAAGAACATTAAATGACTTGTCTCAGGATTTTTCAAAAATAGGATCATGAGTTCTTAAAGGGTCATTATTATAGTTATGTCGATTTTCATTTTTTTTTGTCATGAAATTCATACATTCAGCCATATAGAGTGATTCTGGGAAACTTTCATTCTAGTATTACAATGAAATGTTAGACGTTATAGTCCTGAACTCCACAGAACTTTATTCTAATTGCTGGTAATACGACTTGACATAATGGTGAATAGATAGTCTCCAGTCCATAGATTGAAAGTGTATGAAGCCAGAGAAGTGTAGGAGTATTTATTTTCATTCCACCTCCTCTCTTAAAAGACTAATACCTATGTTAGTCACACTCACCCACTATAAAGTCCAGAGAGATGCTACGGAAAGAGAATCAAAACAACTCATCAAATTCTATCATGCTTCAGAAAAAAAAGTCTAAAAATTTCAAAGTAGTTCGGGAGTTTATTCCAAGAAGGAATAAATCACTCCTGTGGACCTGCAGACTCCTGCAGGGTTGGGAATTTCTAAGAAGCCTCAGGTAGTCCATGAATTCAGAGAAGAACCTGTAAAAGCCATACTTAAGGGATGTCTTCATATTTCTCTTATCAGGAATTCTTGTCAATTTCTAATCTAGCATATTTATTTATTCAACTATGTTTATTCTAGACTAGTCATTCTTTAATTCCACTCTGTATAAGAGCAGAGTCTGGAGAGATATCAGGGTTAGAATACTGCCATTCAAGCACAAGACCTTAAGTTTGGATTTATAAAACTTAAAAAAAAAAAAAAGCTAGACATGGTGTAACTTCCTCTAACCCTAGCCTTTTGGGGTTGGGTAGAGACAGACGGATTCATGCCGTTCATTGACACCTAGCTTAGCTGTAAAGATGCACTTCTATTTCAGTGAAAGACCCCAAATTTAAAAAGAAAAGTGGAGAGAGTAAAGAAAATTTCTTATGTTGACTAAAGGTTTACACACACACACACACACACACACACACACACACACACACACACACACACACACAAGTGCAAACGCAGGAACTGATGCCCCAAATGTATCCATAGAGATCAGCACAAAGACATAGTACAAAGCTTAGATCCTACATAAGTTAAATTGCATTATGAGTATCATTTTTCTTCTTCCGGATTCTATTACATGCCAAGACTGAACCCCCAGTGAACATGATTGTTGGGGGAAGGGCGGTAACAGGGGGGGAGGATGGGGAGGGGAACACCTATAAAGAAGGGGAGGGGGAGGGGATGTTGGCTTGGAACCTGGAAAAGGAATAACAATTGAAATGTAAATAAGAAATATTCAAGTTAATAAAGATGAAAAGAAAAAAGAAAGAAGAAGAGTAGCACATTAAGGTGAAAGGTGCAATTCTGTGCAGCATTTTGTCAAAGTAAATAATATTACATCACATCTACAAATTGATCCTCTTTCCTAAGAAAGCTTCTAATATAGTTATATTTTTCTTTAGGGTAAACTTCAGTAGGTTTTGTACCCATCATTTCAGCACATGATTCGAATATACATGTTTCACAGAGAGTTCATCTGTAATTTTTACTGATTCTGTAAAGCCACATTTCTTCTTGGAGAGAACTATTAATATAAAAAGTAATTAACAAATAATGTTGCTTATTGTGAAGGAGAACTTTAAAGAATGCTGTCTTGAAAACAGATGGATTTACAATATTCACCACACAACCCTGAAAGAGATCCTTTTGACAACTGGCTTGTGTTTCCCATGGCTTACTCCATGGTGACAACTGACACTGCCTCTTTTCCTTTAAGGATACCGCCTCTTTTCATAAAATATTCAACAAATTCATCCTGAAATCAGTAGAGGAGAGCTATTTTGACTCTCTGAAAGTGCTGAAAGGAAGAGTAATTTGGGGAAACAGTATGAAAATATAAAAGAAATCCTTGAGCATTTGAGTTAAATCCAGAGATGGCAAACATGTTTTGTAGTTCTCATTTTATGTCTGATCACATGCTGTGTTGAAAATGAAGATGCGTATTGATCAAGCTACTGAATAGAGGAGGATGCTCCCAACTCCTTTAGGCTGATGCTATGGGATAATGAGTGCTCATGCCTGCAAACACAGTATAATGTTTCTGTGAAACTCTTCCTGTCACAGGATGTATTTTCGGGCGCTTGTGTCTTAGGCTGTTTAGATTTCTCTAACAGCCTCTAAAGGGCTTGCAAACAGCACACGTCCAAAATAAAGCTATTTCGGCTTTGTATTAGAAAGGGACTTTTCCACAGGAATGATGACCTCCCAGTCCCCCAACTTGGACATAATTCTGGTTGTTTAAAAGGATATAACAATGGAAAGAATGTATATAAAGAAAGATTTTATTTGGATGGATACATGAGGAAGTCTAAATAACTATCATGGTTTCTTCCACAGGAAAGGCTGAAAGGACGCTAATATCTCGTTCCAAGGGGATGGATACTTCAGACTTTCCAAAGTGGTATGAGGCTTGGAAGACTTCTGAAGAATCATTGGTCTTCAGTTCAGATTGGAAATCCAAACTAACGGGGTTCTCATACCAGCAGAAAAAATCGCAGCCAAGGTGGCAGCAGCAGCTTCAGCAATAAGGAAAAACAAAACAAAACAAAACAAAAACACAGAAAGGTGATCCTGACACCAGGGTAAACTCCAAAGGAAGACATGTAACTTCAAGCTTTTCCCCTCGGCCCTCACTTTATCATGCCATCACCATATCGTACTGCCCATATTTAGAAGAGTCTGTCGCACTTGCGCAAACATATCTCAGCACGGAGATCTTCAAGATGGGAATTGGGCATGGATTTCAACCCCTGGAAAGAAGCTTGCATTCTGAAACGGACTCAGATATCTCTAAAAATGTACACTTGGAAAGGCAGCCACACTCCAATAGAAGTCCACACATTCAAGAATAGGTGTCTCCCTTAAGGGTAGTCGTAGTGCCACCTAGAAGCTACTGGGAAAAGGAAGGATAAAGTTCAAAGCATCCACAGTGGTTCTATGCACCGTGGCACTGCTGGGTGCTACTAGGAAGCAGGAGCAGGCTATATTTCCCCTGAGTGTCTATGCACCAGGAAACCCTTTCTGAGTCTTCAGTGAGTGCGGAGAGGAGGAAGGAGGCTGAAAGAGAAAAGGCGGCCCTGTGGAGTTTAGGTGTGGCTCTTTAAGAGTAATGCCGTCCCCACCACTGCAGTCTTTAGTGAAGAAATGACCTTTGCTTGTCCATGCCAATTTTATTTGATGGTTTATTTGATGACAGGTGTGAATGCATACCCTTTATTCAAAGTGAACCAGAGATTAAATACCTTTTGCAGAAACGAGTCCCCAGAAAGGGAAGCTCATTGGCAGAAGGCTTTGGGGCTGTTGGTTACCTCATTGGCATGAAGGACTCCAAGGCTTTATCCTATGCGGCTCAGTGTCCATGGTCCTCAGTGGGCTGTCATGGTTACCTGTTTCGGAGCAGGTAGAAGGACGTAGGGAATATCTCCACTCCTGCTGTCCTCAATGCTGACATTCCCAGGATTTGAGCTCACTCAACCTTACTTACCATTCTTCGGCCTGCTTGTAACAAGGTCTCCACGCCCTACAGTTAGTTGATGCAACATTCAGTCAAGTCGAGAACCAAGGTTTATTGCCACAGCTAAAGAACAGAACAAGTTCCTTCACTCCACTATTATACAATACTGTGTGGTATTCATGGAATGTAAGCCTCATGCATTAGAGGTCCTACTCAGGACCTATTGCTCCATTTGCATATGAAATCATATTTCTGGTTATGTTTCCATATATGAATTTGGGACAAAAATACCAGAAATATTATTTTTGTAATTTTTAAAAATGGTTAGGCTATTTTTTTTAATTTTGGTCACTGAATTATCTGTGTTTTGTAAACTCAAGGTAGGCTGTGAATGTAGTCCTCCCTACTGAAAATACTGGGGTAGAATAGCCTATATTTTGGGGAATTGCAGAGGTCAGCACACCATCAGCGCAGCTGCTATGCCTAGTCCTCGGGACAACAGCCTTGTGATCCTGTGATCATCTACATACTTAGCCAGAATTATGTAGAATTCTCAATAAATTAAATCTGAAATTTGGCCGGACTGAAATATTAGTTTTTTTTTTTTTTGATGTAACAAAGCACATCTCTTTTATAAGAGTATGGAATTACATGCTATTGTTTAATTATAATTTATGTTTGCCAATTTAATGAATAAAATATAAGCTTACATACTTTTATTATCTATTTAATGTTTTCCAATATATACAGTAACATTTGTCAAATCAGGGAACATATGAAGATCATTCTAAAATTGGATTCATAAATAAAATTTAAGCATATTAATTTTAGAGATATATACCTTTTCCATTCTTCTAAAGTAAATAATAATTGACTATAAACTTCTGATATTACAAACATATTTTTTAAAAAATCTTCATTTTTGTCATTAGAAAATAAGTCTTAATAAGTAATTAAGTAATAAGTTTTACTGCCAAGATAAATAATTTTTCTTGTTGCTAAGTGTAATATTTTTCTTCTTTACCTATGCTTTAATAAAATATTACTTTTTTAGGAGATAACTAAAATATCCAAGAAACTCCTTAGAGCACATGGTCAGGTTGAGGTCCTATGCTATAGAGCTGAAGGCATGTGGACCCAGAGTTGTAATAAAATAAAATTTCAAGAGTCTTGCCAATGTCATTGATTTTCATCCCCTTCAAAAAATCAGAATCATTAAAATTGAATCTGATATAAGAGAGAAGTTCTTCTCAAATGGATGGCATTTAATAGACCAAGAAAACAAATGATAAAACATAGAATTTATTTTTGGACTGCACTGTAAAATCATATAACAGAATTTCTACCAATGAATGTCAAGTTATGCATTATTGTCTCTAAAGGTCATGACTAAAGAACCACAAAAATGTTAGTCCCATTGTATTCATCAAATTTATTAGAACTAGAGGTGCAAAACAAAAGCATGAGTAATCTGAAAATTGCTGTGAACAACCAGAAAATTAGAAATGATTTTGAAATCAAAAACATAAGAAGTAAATGCTCCATATACTGCAGTGTAAGGTTTCATAGGGAAATATGAACATATTTCTATTTACCCCAGATAGGATGCCTACAAACCATAAAAGAAAATATTCCACGTAGGTCATATTGGACTGACCAATGAGATGTTTAGAGTTATGAGTATCTCAATGACAGTCTTATCAGTAAAATTCCCAGACTGGCATGGGTCATGAACCTCCAAACCATAATCTTGGATCTCAATGCAGATTTTTCTGTCAAACTGGCTGCTTTCAGGTTCCTTCACCCACTAGTTCAACAATTGTTTATGTTGCCCTGGGGAGTGGTCCTGGGCATGCTCTATTTTTCAGTACCCCCCTGCTTCTTGTGAGTTTCTTTACTCCCCATCCTCTTACTTTAAATTTGTAAAACTAATGTTACCCTCCAAGAGGAAATGTTGCAATTTAGAGCAAATAACTGCACAACACCTGAATACGTGGTTTAAAATACACTGTTAATTTTCCATTTGTCTGTAACCCTTTCCTACACTCATTAACTTTTATTACGTACTGGATAAATTGTATTTTGATGGAAAAAATCGAAACTATTTTTAAAATACGGCAGAATACTATTTTGTAAAGCTTCAAACTTTATATGAATTAGCGATAATAAATATTTTCATAAACTGTTTACAGTGTAGCAATTTAATATTCTTTACTATGAGACCATATCTGACAACAGCAACTTTAAAAAAAGGAATCAATTATTTAGACTTACAGTTGGAAGATAGAGTTCCGCATGGCCAGAAAGCCATAGTGAGAGTTGGAGTGGTAGCTTGTCAAACTGCACTTAGAATCAGAAAGAGGTGAATCCTGTTGTGTGTATATATATATATATATATATATATATATATATATATATATAGAGAGAGAGAGAGAGAGAGTGTGTGTGTGTGTGTGTGTGTTACTTAATTTGTCTAAAGGTTTGTCAGTCTCACTGATTTTCTCAAACAACTAATAATTCATTCCTTACGTCTTTATACATTATCGTTTGTTTCTATTTTATTAATTTTGGGCCTGAAGTTGATTATTTCTTGCTCCCTACTCATTCTGGTCATGTCCTCTGCTTTCTGTTCTAGAGCTTACAGGTATGTTGCTCAGTTATTAGTATAAGATCTTTGCATTTTTTAATGTTTATGTTTATAAGCCTGTTTCTTTTCTAAAGAGAGTAAAAAGTGGGTGGACCTGGATGGGAGGGGAGGCGGTAAGGAACTGAGTAGAATAGAAGAAGGGGAAATTATACTCAAATCACATTGTATTAAAAAAGGTTTTTTTCAAGAAAGGAAAGAATATTTCTCGAAGCGTGTTCAGTTTTGTGATATTGTAATGATGTGAGCACTGTGAGTGACCCATGACCCTGTAAAGGTCTCCTCTTTCAGCTTTGGAACCAAGACGTTTCACATTCCACAGCAATACTTTGCAGAGAAAGATGGATTGCTGTGCTGAGTCTCACCTTTCAAAGTCTCCAGTCTTAGGTGAAACGTGCTTTCACAAGAGTGTGCATGACGGTTACTTTCATGACCATAAAATACTCCTTTTGGTATTTGCACTCTTAGAAACTTTCCTCCTATCTGACTATCATTCTGGAATAAACTACATCAAATACTAACATCAAATAAATACCTTTAACTTTTGAAAAGTTATGAGATCTGTATCCATAACTTTATATCAAATAATTTATAAACATTTGTCCTTTTGGAGGGAAACACACAAGAAACTAGAAAAATAACTATATCAAATATCTATATGATACAAAGTATGTAAAGTGTTTTATTGTTTGGCTCTGTCTGTGATTATAAAATCATTCTTACATGCAATTGTATCATTGAAGCTACATTTAATTTAATTTTTATGTTTTTTTCTGAGGGAAACAGTGTTTGACACATTCTGCATGAATTAAAGTAATTACACAACAGATGCGCTTTATTTCTTTCTCTCCTTTTGGTACAATCATTTTCGGGACATAACTGACCTGATGTCTGAGTGTTTTCTGTTGCATTCTTGAAACAAGCCCTATTCCATCAGCTTCCTGCTGTACACAGGCTCTCTTCCAGTGAGGTAGACTCCAAGCAGATGGTATTTCACAACACCATTTTATTTTCTGCTGCTCTCTCCAGTTTCTGAGTATACAATGGAGAGAGTGATGGATAGCCAAGTAAACTTTGAGAGATCTTCACGCCCTGCTTATGTAAATATTCAACTCTTTGTATAGCCTTCTCTGGGTCCATACATCTATTTGTGAAGGCGTCTACCTATACACATTTGGATGAATCGAGATTAGGGAAAAGAACTTAGCGACACATGAAGACAACGTGGGAGAGCACTTAGTCCTATACTCTATACGTTCAAGCCAGTGTATACAGAAGCATTCACATTCACAATCCCCTTTTTCGCAATTTCAAATTTCCTCTTGTAGATTGAACACTCTACCTCCAATAGTTGTTTAAGGGTTTCATTAATATTATTTGATCTTACTTTATCTTTCTTCCCACAATAAACACAGAGTTGGGGAAATAAAGCATTATATCAAGCAGTAACAACAACAACAACTACAGATTTAATTGCCTCTTGTTCCTATTTGGTTTCAACAAGGCTATTTTCTAATGCAGTAAGGTTGTTTATCATTTTTAATACTGATTTGAGATTTGAAAATATAATAAAATTTATGTTTCTGCTGTACTTGCAATGGAAAAATGAGAAAAGCACATTTATACAAGGAGGCTAGGGGGACATATATAACAGGAAAAGTTTGTGCATATTTTAAAAATCATAAGTTAAGCATTCAAGTTTTAAAAAGTCACTGCCTAAGAAGAAATAAAAAATTTATTTTACATCAGAGTTTCAGTGGAGCTGGGAAACATAAGGTTATGCTCTGAGATGCATGTTACCTTGAATGTGTCAAGGAAATATATCAATCTTATTTTTATTTGGTATGAGCACAGTAAGCTGCTTAATGACATCAGTGTCTAAAGCGTTTGTAAATATAATAACTTAATCCCCTATAGACTTTGAGTGTTATACACATAGCTTTTAATTCGGGAGTTAAGCAAGTGCAACAAGGAGAAATTGCCTATCAGATGGTAAACTCTGAAATGTAGCTATGCATTAAATACAAATAAACATGACTTCAAAATTACACACAAGAAAAATCATTTTTATAAATATTTCTTCTGGAAGTTGGAGAACTGGATTTGTGAACAGCTACACACCTTGGTTCAGAAACCCAGCATCCAATACCACAAAAACCAAAAGAAACCAAACAAAACAAAACAAAAACAAACAAACAAACTCAACAACAAAAACCATATGGGATAAAGCAACAGCAAAACAGGTTTGAAAGGGTGGGGGACGGTAATAAAAGGATCCCCAGTGTTGTTGATCAGCCAAGCTAAAGAAAACAGTGAACTCTAGATTGTGTAAGAGATTTTGTCCCAAACACTGAAGTACACAAATATAGATAATGACATCTGGCATTATCATTTGGGCATCTTACCATAGAATGTGCAATCAACATTCACACACACACACACACACACACACACACACACACACACACACACACACACACATAAACAGAGGTACATGCACACAAACACACATAGAGAGACAATGAATATCATCTTTTGAATTTAGGTTTTATTTACTTTATATTATGTTATTAAAAACAAAGGCATTCACACAATCTCATAAAGTGAAACTCTTCTATTACATTTAATTTTAATTAATAATGAGAGAGTTGAACTTCAGTACAGCCACATGCTATGCAAACCAAACAGCTGAAAAGTGTTGGAATTAAGATCTGAGCCAAGGTTCATATTCCATTACACACTCTTTTTTAATCCTCTCTAACAACATTTTATGAAGAATAGTGTGATGGACGATTGGTTCTAATTTAGTTATCTGTGTTTGTGACAAACACCATGATCACAAGATACATCGTGTGGAAGCATTTATTCATCTTATTGCATACAGTCAATTTTATAGGTCCGTCTGAGCAGGGACTCAAGGAATGAACCTGACAGAAGGAAGTGAAGTTGAAGGGGTGAAGGTAATCTGCTTTCTGTCATGCTTCCTTCCTCAGACACCTACATGGCTGTCTCTGTTTGCTTTTGTCCACAACACAAGAAGTACTGCTTAGGAATGGCACTGCCCATAGTAGACTGGACCTTCGAAATCAATCCAAAATCAGTCGCAGAGACTTGCCTACAGGTCACTCTGGGGGAGGAAATTTCTCAATTGAGTTTCCCTCTTTCCAGGTGACCATGGCTTGTATCAAGTTGGAAAATAAATTTGTAAATAAATAAATAAATATAGCTAGCTAGCTAGCCAGTGCATTGCCTTATAATTTTTGGCTGCTCTCCTTCTTCTTTTATATTTTCTCTTTAAAATAAGTGTAATATTAATCAGTCCTCATTGACCAGCTCAATCGTGTGTGTGTGTGTGTATGTGTGTGTGTGTGTGTGAGTGTGTGTGTGTGTGTGTGTGTTTGTGTGTGTGTGAAGTTGGGTTCAACATTAATAACATAGTATTTTCTTTATACTTTATTTTCTTAGAATCTCAAATGTTTATTTTCTCAATTTACTTATCTTTGTTAATAAAATCCCTTGGTTTGAAGAAGTCTTGGAAATAGCCTTTGGTCCTATCTATATCATTTTTGAAATATTTTGAGGAATTAGCCATGTCATTTCTTCTTAGTGGAAAATTATTCATTGTCTCTATTTATGAGTTTTTACATTGGCACTCTCCCATATTCTCAGTTCAGGTCTCAAAGACCCGAATCACTGCCAGCCTTTTCACTCCCACAGCTGTGCCCCTGTCCTCAACTCTGGTTGACGTGGTCTGTTCAGGAGCAAGCCTCTTCAGGAAGAAAAGACCAGACCACACTAGCCAGAAGAGGTAGATGAAATCACACAGAGAATCCCCTGATGGATCAGAGACCACACTGGCCTCCAGAGCTCCAGAAAGGCAGCCCACCTGTTATCCTCCTCTGCTTTTTCTGTGCAGTCCCCCAACACTGTCCCCAATTCTGCCTCTTCTCTTTCTTAACTTTTCCCTCCTCCCAACTGAGCAGAGACTTTCTACTGGGCCATATGTCATGCTAGCAGCCAGAGATCGTACACCAAAACTTAAAAATACGAAAAGAAAACATAAACAAGGAATAAAATACCCATCCATCATCATCATCATCATCATCATCATCAACAACAACAACAACAACAGCAACAACAACAACAACAACAAAAAAACAATATAAAACAAAACTCAGTTGCACCTAGAATTCTAACCAATCATTCCAAACCCAGATGCTCAGACATGTTAAGAACACAATCGACAACAGCCAGGCATATATGTTCCCACCAGAACCTAATTATGCTATTACAGTAAGCCCTGAAAATTACAACACAGCGGAGTCACAAGAAATCATCCATAAATCCAATCTTATGTAGATTTCTGAAGTCTATAAAAAAAAGTTGAAGGAAACAAGCAGTAAAGAAAGAACAAACTGAGGGAATTCTGAAAATGGAAAATCAAGGAAAGCAAACAAGAGCTAGAGATGCAAACATCACCAGCAGAACACAAGATATAAAAGAGAGAATCTCAGACATTGAAGATACAATAGAAGAAATAGATTCATCGATCCAAGAAAATATTAAAACACCCATGAAATCTGGAATATTGTACAAAGACCAATCCTTAGAATAACATGAATAGAAAAAGAAGAATCTCAGCTCAAAGACCCAAGAAATATTTTCAACAAAATTCTAGAAGAAAATTTTACTAACATAAAGAAAACCATACTTATAAAAGTAAAATAAACTTATATACCACCATTGGCACATAAAATAAATTCATCTCATCACATAATAATCAAAACACAAAACATAAAGAACAAAGAATGAATATTAAACTCTTGAAGACTAGAAGACCAAGCTACATATAAAGGCAGGCTTGTTAGAATTACATTTCACTTTTCAATAGAGACTTTAAAAGCCAGAAGGCCCTGGGTAGATGTTCTGCACACTCTGAGACCACATGTGAGCACACAAACTACTATATCCAGAGAAATTTTCAATCTGTATAAATGGAAATATCAAGATATTCTATTTTAAGTCAATATCTATATACAAATCTAGCTCTACAGAAGATAATAAAATAAAAACACCAAAACCAAACGAAACCCCCTATAACCAAAGATGCTAACTACACCCAGGAAAACACAAGCCATAGGTTCATATCAGCAAAACAAAAGAAGAAAAACACAAACATCCACCACTACCAACAACAACAACTACAGTAACAACAATAACAACTGCAAAATAGCAGGAATTAACAATCCTTAGTCATTAATACATCTCAACATCAATGGACTCAATTCCCCATTAAGAAAGACACCGGTTAACAGAATGGAAATGAAAAAAGTAACAATCCTTCTGCTGCATACAAGAAACATAACTAAACGTCAAAGAAAGGCATTGCCTCAGAGTAAGGGTTGGCAAAAGATATTCCAAGTAAATGTACCTAAGAAGTAAGCTCCTGTATTTATTCTAATGTCTAATTCTAATGTCTAACAAAATACCTACCAAGATTAATCAAAAGAGATAGAACACGTCATGATCATCAAAGGAAAAATCCCCCAAGATCATATTCTGATTCTTAACATCTATGTAAAAAATGCAGCAACATATACATTTGTAAAAGAAATATTACTAAAACTGAAATCATTCCAACAATAACTCCACACAGGTTAACAGTGGGAAACTTCAATATTCCACTATCAACAATTAACAGGTCATCTGGACAAGAACTATACAGAGAAATACTGGACCTAACAAACATTATGAACAAAATGGACCTTAGAGATATTTACAAAACATTTCACCTAAACACAAAAGCATATTCTTCTTATCACCTCATAGGACTTTCTCCAAAACTGATCCCATCCTTTGACCAAAAGTAAATTACAGCAGATAACAAGAAAATTTAAATAAACCTCCCACATCCCATCAGACCACCATCCATTTAAGCTGTATTTCAACACAAACAAAAATAACAGAAAGCCTATAAACTCATGAAAACTGAACAACGCTCTACCAAATGAATACTGGCCAAGGATCAAGCAGCAGAACTCCCTACTCCTAATTCAGCATCATGTCTGCCCACATAGCACCGTGTTTCCCACCAGGAAGCTAACAGACTGTGTCTGTGATGCTCTAAGACTTCTCTAAGAAATACTTTTCTTTATAAGAAGTACTTCGGCCATGGTTTCTCATCTCAGCAATAAAACTCTAAAACATATTCTTTACCATAATTGTGGGTATGATTTTCATTCATTTTCTTAGAATTCTAGGAAGTCTTTACATTTTTTCTTCTTCATCCTTGGCCAGTAGTCATTCAGTAGAGTACTGTTCAGTTTGTCAAAATGCTCTTCATATCTCCAACTCCTTTCAGCTTTGTGGACTGCAATACAATTTTCTCTCTTGGGCTGGTTCTACTCCTTGTTACCCAGCTTCCCTTAGCAGTACACCATGGCTCTGGCATCTCTGTCACCTGGGGTTCTACACACTTATATACACTTCACTTTTACAACCTCACACCATGGCCTTTTCTAGGCCTCCCTGTGTGGATACCCCTGCCACACATCTAGCCACAACAATACTCCATAGTTGCAGAGGGAGATTCTCAACCCCCTTCATCTACTCTTGACCCTAAAGGCAGAACAACATTGGCAAAGCTGTTGAGTTGGGTTCCCTGCTGGGGCTAGAACATGGCCTACTTGTTGCATTACATCTGTACCAGCCTTCTGTTTCCGATGATTTCCTTCCTTGCCTAAGTATTGCTATCCTGGAACTTGCTCTGTAGTTCCCAGTTCAGTAGGAACTTTAATTTAGATGTCTACCTGACTCTCTCACCTGAGTGCTAGGATTAAAAATGAATGTTCCATTAGGCCAGGACCTAAGATTTTCTTTAATTTCCTTTCACAAGATGGAAACTTTCAGGGTGAGAACTTGCCCTGAGATCATCATCCCCTTAATTCAGATATATATGTATCACCTTGAACACAGGATTTAGTTCTATTCTACTTCCTGGTACAGTTTTAATCCTAGAACTATACATTTCTTATTATTCAGTTCTAAGTGTGCTCTGCTTTATCAAAATGCTCTTCCAAAGAGGGAATAACAGGTAGTACTACCTGAGGACTCAGCTATACCCCTCCTGGGCATATACCCAAAAGATGCTCCAACATTATAACAAGGACAAATGCCCCATTATGTTCCTAATAGGTTTATTTATAATAGCCAGAAGACGGAAACAACCCAGATGTCCCTCAACAGAGAAATGGATACAGAAAATGTGCTACATTTAAACAACGAAATACCACTGAGCCATGAAAAAAATGACTTCATGTAATTCTCAGGCAAATGGGTGGAACTAGAAAATATCATCCTGAGTGAGGTAACCCAGTCACCAAAACCCACACATGGTATGTACTCAATGATAAGTAGATATTAGGGCAGAAGCTCAGAATACCCATAATACAACATAGACAATATGAAAGCCAAGAAGAAGGAAGACCAAAGTGTGCATGCCTTACTCATGCTTAGAAGGGGGAACAAAACAACCATGGGAGGTAGAAGGTGGGAGGGACTTGCAAGGAAGAGAGGAGGTGAAGAGGAAACAAATGGGGGCAGTATCAGGTATGGAAGGAGACAGGGGAGATGTACAAAGGGTCAGGAAATTGAACAGAGGAATGTGGCAATGGATGATGGGGATACTGGAGATAGCCACCAGCAAGACCCAGATGCCAGGAAAGCAAGAGATTCCCAGAACCCAACAGGGATGACAATTGCTGAAATCCTCAACAAAGGGGAGAGAGAACCTATAGAGACCATATCTAGAGGTTAGGCACAGCCCCTGGTTGAGGAATGGGGCCACCTGCCCTTCTCAAAATTTTAACCCAGAATTCCTCCTGTCTAAAAGAAACACAGGGACAAAGAGTGGAACAGAGACTGAAGGAAAGGCCAATAACAAAATAACTGTGAAAAGAATCAAGAAAATAATACCTTCACAATAGTCACAAATAAAGTAAAATATCAAACAATAGAAAGACCTGTAAGCCAATAACTTCAAGTCTTCGAAGCAAGAAATTGAAGATCTCAGAAGACAGAAATATCTCCCATGCTAACTGATCAGTAGAATTAACATAGTAAAAATAGTCACCTTCACAAAAGCAGTCTACAGATCAAATGCAATGTCCATCAAAATTCCAACAGAATTCTTTTTAGATCTTGAAAGATCAATACTCAACTTCATGTGGGGGGAGAAAGAACCCTAAAAGGTACCTAAAACAATCCTGTATAATAAAAGAATTTCAAGAAGTATCACCATCCCTGATTTCAAGTTGTACTACAGAGGTATACTAATAAAACCACATAGAGCCCAGACTACTCTTCCAGAGGTCCTGAATTCAATTCCCAGTAATCACATTGTGTACATCGCATCTCATAACTATCTGTATTTTGGGATTTAGTGCCCTCTTCTTGTGTGTTTGAAGGTAGCTACAGTGTACCCATATACATAAGTAAATAATACTCAAAAAAGCCACATAGTGTTGGCATTAAAAACAGGCAGGTTGTGGTTGGGGATTTAGCTCAGTGGTAGAGCGCTTGCCTAGTAAGCGCAAGGCCCTGGGTTCAGTCCCCAGCTCTGAAAAAAAGAAAAGAAAAAAAAAAACAGGCAGGTTGTTTGGTGTAATCAAATAGAAGGTCCAGATATAAATAATTCACCTGTGAACACTTGAACTTTTATAAAGAATCGAGAAATATGCAATATCTAAAGAAAGAATTATCATCAGGGGAATATCACATGGATAGAAACACCTAAATAAATGTTTAACATCCTTAGCCATTAGGGACATGCAAATTAAAATGACTTAAAGATTCCATCTTAAACGTATAAGAATGGCTAAGGTCAAAACCACAAGTGACCACTCATGTTCACAAAGATGTGTAGCTTGGTATGCATTCCAGTGCTACTGGGAGGGCAAACTTGTACAGCCATTTGAAAGTCAATGTGACCACTTTGCAGAAAATTGAAAATCAAACTATCTCAAGATCCAGCTTGACTTGGGTGCATGACTCCTGGGCATATAACCAAAGGATGTTCCATCCTACCAGAAGGACAATTACTCAATTCTTTTCATGGTATTTTTATCCATAATAAACAGAAACTGGAAGCCATGTAGATGTCCCTCAATGGATGAATGGATAAAGAAAATGTCGTATTTTCACAAAATGAAGTTCTTTAAAAATAAAAAAGACATTATGAAATTTACAAGCAAATAAATGGAATTAGAAAAAGATTATCCTGAGTATTGTAACATAGAACTGGTTAGACAAACATGGTATATAGTCACTTATAAGTAGATATTAGCTTTAAAGTAAAGAATGGCCATGCTATAATCCACAGGTCCAGAGAGATGCAGTGCTCAAGGAGGGGTATGCATAGGTCTCCCTGGGAAGGAAAAATGGGATAGATTTTGTGTTTGGACTGGAGCAACGGGGCATGGGAACAGGAAGAATCAATTGGGGCTTGGAAGGAGAGAGTATTAGGAAAGACTACTGGAATTAGGGGCATTTCAGGGACAATGTGGAAACCAAGTGCAATACAAACGTCCTGCAGTCTATAAACTCACCTTAGCAAAGACTCTGAGTAATGGAAGAGATGGGGTCTGAATTGACCATTTTCTGTAACCAGGCAAGCCTTCCACTCAGAGGAATGGGACCCAGCCACAAAGCATTCAATATACAATTAGTCCTGCACACAAGACGTGCTGGAGTAATGGTGGTGCAGGTCACATAGCATCACCCAAGAAATAACTGGTCCATCTTGTGACCTTGCAACAAAGGGGATCCCAAATATGATTCTTCTTGGATAGCCAGGGAGTAGATGCTAGATAGCCTAAAGACCCAAGAAAGAACCAAATATAACTGGCAAAGAAAAAAAAATAGAATGATCCCTATATCTGTATACCAGAGTCTAGTATAATTATCATCAGAGAGTCTTCAAGCAGCAACTGATAGGAATATATACAGAGACCCACAGAAAAACATTAGGTGGAGCTTGGGACACTTCCTAGAAGAAGGGGAGGAAAGATTGCAGGAGCCAGATAGGTAGAGGAGGCCACAAGAACATCGTCCACAGAATCAACTTAGCTTGGCTCAGACGGGCTCACACAGACTGAAGCAACAATTGCAGGCTATGTGTGTGTCTGGGCTAGGTCCTCCTCCTATATGTTATGGTTGTTTAGCCTGATGCTCCTCTGAGACACAACACTGGGAGTGGTGGCTGTCTCTCACTCTAGTGCTTGCTTTTGGGGCCCTTTCCCTCCACTGTGTTGCCTGGTCCAGCCTTGATAGGAGGGTGTGTGCTGTTCATATTGTAACTTTTTAATCCCTGTTTAGTTGATTACCAGGGGAAATGGAGAAAGGATGAATCTGGGAGAAGGAGAAAGGAGGAAGGGCCTGGGAGGAGTGGAAAGAGGGAAAACTATTGTTTGGGATGTGACATATGAGAAAACAATTTAAAAAAGAAAAAAGAAAAAAAGTATCTCATAAAATATTTCACTGCCCGGAAATTCTTAATTAAAGCATTCTTAATCTTATTCTTTTCCCTTATTTTTCTATAATTTATATTTCATTGTTTCTTTGAGAAGTTCATATATTATATTTTCATCATATTCACCACCTCCAGTTCCATATCTATCCACAGAAGTTTTTCATTTGCCTCCAACCTTTCTCTTTCTCTCTCCCCAGTCTAGTTTCTGTTGGCCAACTATCTTTGTGTTAGGGGATTCCCCTGGTGTGTGGTTGTTAGTAAGAACTCATGCCATGAAAAAATGAGACAAAACAAAGCCCAAACCACACTGTCAACACCAAACATAAGACACAAAGAAAACCCAAAGCAAAACAAAACAAAAAATAAACAAAAAACATGGCATCCTTTCCCTGCAGCTCTCAAACGTCTCTAAGTCCTTGGGGAAGGATAGGACTACTCTGTCCTTCATCTTAATAATTGGATGTTGTCTGTCTTGAACTGGGCAGGATGTGTTCGTTCTATAGTAGAATGTGCTGTATGTTCATGTGTGCATCTACCCTGCTGTGCCCGGTCATCTACCTCTTCTGTCTGTTACTGTCCATTCCTCTTTGAGGAGAGAGATGTGATACAAATATCCCATTTAGGCCTAAGAACTTCACAGGCATTTATTCTTTTTGCACTTACCAATTATGAGTGCCTTTCTTAATAGCCATTTATTACAAGAACTAGGCAGTCTGATGATGACGGAGAGGTGCACTAATCTATGTGTTTAGAATAAAAGGATCATTCAGAATAATTTTAATGTTTTCTCAACTTAGCATAATATTTTAGTGGATGTTTTCATACAGCCTATAACTTAATGAAATAAACATTTTGGCCTTATTTAAAGGTTGAGTGTAATCATAACATTTGTGCCATTATTGAATGGGTATATAGATCATATTACATACGATATTTTATTAAGTTACCATGAAGTTAAGAGAAGATTCTCATTCGTGACATGTGAAATCCTCAGAGAAAACAGTCAGTAGAGTCATAGCAAACAACAGACTTCCCATTTGAAAAGGACAAGCAGTGCTGTGGTTTGCTAAAATTCTAAGAAAAATAACACACTCTGGTCTTTTTTATTCAACATAGTTTTGCAAGGCCACCCTTGCCATAGCACTGCCAGAGTGGCCCAGGATTGAGAAAGGTAAGTGTGTGTGACAGGTGACCATGCCAAGCATGCTTACGGATGCCTCACGTGATGCTTCAGACCCATCTGAACTTAAAGCCTGCTGATGCTAACGGCATAGAGGACAGAGGCATTGCACAGTAAACTTTGCTTTAAATTTCTTATCCTCTTCCTGCACAATTTTATTTCTGCCTATTCATTTCATCCTCATTTTGAAAGCCAGCTCCTGGTCATGCAGGTGAGTGTGGTATAAAACCATATTTACTATAGCATAATCTTGTTTTAAAAGTAGTAATTCAATATCTTAAATTATGTATGCATATACAGTAGACATAGGAACACTTTAACTGTATAAAATTTATTACTTAAAATGCTTTCCAATTAATGGAGGCATCACACCCCCAACATTAATCAGATCCAATATTTATATAAACCAGTAAAATTTCATACAGTTACAAACAATATTCAATGTAAAAACTATGAGAATTAATATTAAATTTTCCCTTTTCAGAATTACATACATTTTGCACATGTATCCATCACCAGAAAACCCAAAATCCTTGATAAAATTAAAACTGGAAAAAGAATCAGCATTATCTCTTAATTCATAAGTCTAGTCCAGCCTAGAGTTTACCCTTTCTCATTCTTTTTCTGTAAACTTTATTTTCTTCATGTTATACTACAACCACATGTACATTTAATAACACATGTGCATATATATATATATATATATATCATACAACTTGTTCAGTCTATATATTACTTGTATGCATGTATGGCGTTAATCAGGAAGTGTCTCAGGAACACTATCCAAATTTTACCAAAATAAAAAGGACTGAAAGAGCTTGAAGGGGCTCGAGACCCCATATGAACAACAATGCCAACCAACCAGAACTTCCAGGGACTAATCCACTACCCAAAGACTATACATGGACTGATCCTGGGCTTCATCCTCATAGGTAGCAATGAATAGCCTAGTAAGAGCACCAATGCACAGGGAAGCCCTTGTTCCTGCCAAGACTAAACCCCCAGTGATGGTGATCTTTTGGGGAGAGTGGTAATGTGGGGAGGATGGGGAGGGGAAACCCATAGAGAAGGGGAGGGGAGGGGCTAGGAGATGTTGGCCAGAAAATGGGAAAGGAATAACAATGACATGTAAATAAAAATACCCAAGTTAATAAAGATGAAAAAAAAAATTATAAGATATTACTTTTTTTTTTTGGTTCTTTTTTTTTTTTTTTTTTTTTTTCTGGGACCGAAATTATATCTACCACTAGCTAAATCCCCAACCCTTGATGTAAACTATTTTCTATTTTAAATGTTTCTGCTTAGGAATGCAAGTCTTTACAATTATCATTTGATTTGTTTATAAATGTGGTATATTAACCATTTCTAAATAATTTTCTGTGTATAATATTTTTACATTTCAAATGTTATCCCCCTTTCTAGTCTGTATGTAATTTTTGACGAATGAGCATAGTATTATAAACAGTCTCTCCCCGAGTATTATAAACAGTCTCTCCCCGGGTAACCATTTTTAATTATATATAATAATTAATATATAATATATAATAAAACTTATGAAGAACAGATTTTCAGCCACTTAAGGATATGTATGTATTGTACGTTTAAGCATTTATTCTCTTTTGACAATCCCAAATATTTTGCAAATAATTATATCTAAAATAAAAGTGTTCTTGAGGCAATAATGCTAAATAAAACCTCTGTAGTTATGTGTATTAGCCATAGAAACAGGACAGAATTAAACCTATATGAAGTATTTATTTGACATACTGGAAAAAGTCACACTTTTTTTCTCCCTTTTGCAATCTAACAATTGGCTTAATTAGCTTGTGTTCTATGGCTAGGAGCATTCATTATAATGCTTAACGTTACTGCAATTTGGAGGCTAAATAAGTTTATCTACCAATGTCTTCAAGGAAACGTCAACTGATCAAATTTGCTTAGTCGTTTGGTCATTTTTTATTAATTTTGTTTAAAGGTAGGCAGCTTTGCAAGGTATTTCCAGCATTAATTCATTATTTCCTCAGGAGGACAGTCACTTTGAGACTACTTACAATAGCCCAAGTATTCATAAGTACATGAAGCAAGAGATCGCACACCTGAGTATGATCGGTAAAAGAAAATTTATTAAAACACTGCTGTTCTCATGACCTTCAGTCTTCACCCCTTTCAATTTTTAAGTATTTTACAAGCTATCCTCAGCAAATTTATTAATATTTTGTTTTAGTTAAACAAATGGGAATTTTTAATGAGCCATCTTGGAAATAACTGGCACAGGCCTATTATCTTTAATCTAACCACATTGCCCTCCTTTGCATATCAATAGCCCAGTTCTCATTTCTCCTGTGCCAGGCAGTACTGATCCAAGCACAAAGCTACTTTTAAATTCATAGGAGATGAACACTGCTGCCAGTTTATCAGAGCGGGAAGGAGAAAAGAAATGAACGGGAAAAAAGGGGGAGTGATCTGGTATAGGAGGAACTGTGATACAGCACACATTTATAGTGTTCTAGTTTTGATTGTAGCAGAAAACCAAATAACATCTCCAAATTGTAATCTTGATTTTGTTTACTTTCATCAGTACTAATATGTGATTTAATAAATGGAAAAGATGAAGAATTTTCTTATAAATAATTATTTAATAAATCTCAACACAAAAAAATGTGCTTCCTGATATTTGAATATTGATGTTACAACTACTAATTTCTTATTGTTTTAAAGCCACACTTTTCTATAGATCTATGTGTTGACACAATCCTCTCTTGTGAAGACCCATAACTGAAGCTTTGGAAGGAACCATATGAAAACTAGTCTATAGCATACAATCAATTGTTGTTGCCATTGGATACACTAAAGAACTTGAAGGTAAGAAACTTGCTGTGAAAAACACTATGCATTTCAGACACAGAACTTGGAGAAATATAACTAGATTTATAGATTGTCCTGGGAGATTCTTCCCAAACACTATTTTACATAATGTTAGAAGGTGATACAAATACTGCAAAGGAGAGAAGCAATAATTAATCGTACACAGTTGTTTATACCTATAAATCAAAATGATCCCTGGAGAGCAAGATATCTAAACCACACAGGGTGACATATTTATCATGGGGATGATCAATAACTATCTAATTGGATTTAGGATACAGTAAGTATGATAGAATTGCTTCCTGATCTGTGAGCCTAACCAACAATCCATAACTGACAAAGCCATGGATGCAAGATGAAAATGAGTAACTGTCATTTTTCTAAGCAAATATGATGTCTAAGTATATTCTAAATATTTATTCTATACCTCCATATAAGAACCATTTATTCTGCATCAAGGAAGTTCCTTTTGTAACAGATATTTACAGAAATTCCACATAATTTAAATTAAGAAAATAAGTGACTGGTTGCCCATGCCCAAATGATCCATCCGCATTACAATTTCTGCACCAAGACTTAGACAATGCTACGGAAGAGAAAGTTCATAGATTGTTGAGAGTCAAAATTTCCAGACTCTTCCAACTATAACATATCCTCTAGACAGGACACGTCATGGAATACGTACCTAAGAAATCAATACAATATGTTTGCCTGAGAAAAAGTCAACCTGATGACACCAGCAGTTATCACACCAGGGTGGACATTAAACGAAGCACTCTGACAAATGGCGACTTGACTTTTTCCAATAAGGATGTATTATTTAATCTTTTGGCATCTGCACATATGAGCAACAGTAAATGGGACGAGTAGGCTGCTGATACACACATGCATGAATACATACACATGTGCACACAATTGAGAATAATGATGTAAGAGGGCATGAATTTGAGAAGACACATGGATAGGAGGAACTGGAAGCTGAAGAGAATGGGGAGACTACTACAGGTATATTGCTCATGTAAGAATTTCACAAAAATCATTTTCTAAGAAAGCAACATATTTTAGTCAACTTATTTATTCTACGTATATTTTCCTGTTTAAATTTAAATTATTCTGTCATATATTTTACCCCAGCTGCAGTTTCCCATCTCTCTCTTTGCCCCCACCTTCTCCTCACCCCTCTTCTCCTTTCCCAATTTCTCCCTTTCCATTTACTTTCAGAAAAGGGCATGCGTCCCAGGGATATCAACCAAACATGGCATATCAAGTTGCAGTAAATTAGGTTCCTGCTCTCATATTAAAGTTGGGTGAGGCAAACGCAGTATGAATATAAAACAGACAGAAGCATCAGAAACTCTCCCCCCAGCTCTGTTAGGAGTCTCACAAAAATACCAAGCTACATAACTGTAACATATATTCAGATGGCGTAGGTTAGACCAATGCCGGATTCCTTATCAGCTCTGTCTCAGTGAATCCTGTGATTCCAAGTTTCTTGCTTTTGTGGATTAATTTGTACCTCTCTTGAACCCTCTGGTTCCAACAATCTTTTTTCCTCTCTTCGGTAGGCTTCTCCAAGTTCTACTGTTTGGCTGTGGGTCTCATCTGTTTTCATCAGTTGCTGGAGGAAGCCTCTTCCATGACAGTTGGATTGGGCAGCAACTCTGAGTCTGTAAGTTTAGCACAATACGATGAGGCATCATTTCACCGACTTCTTTCCTTGTTTGTTTCAGTAGTGTTGGGTTCTATCTTAGGCCTCGGGACCATCTGGCCTCTGGTCTGTAGTCATTTGAGAATGGCATGGGTCTCGCTATAACTCAACTGAAAAAACAGTGGCATCATAAAATTAGTAGGCAAATGGATAGAACTACGAAAAATCACCCAGAGTGAGGTATCAGGAACCCAGAAAGACAAACATAGCATGTACCCACTAATAAGTGGATATTAACTGAAAAATTAAAGGATAATAATATTATAAGTCACAGACTCAGAGAGAGCTCCAGAAGGCCTCAAGGGGATATGCATGGATCTCCCTAGGAAAGGTAAATAAAATAAATATTCAAGTTGGACTGGAGGGGATGGGAGCAGGAGGTCTCAGGAATGGAGAGGATGAAGAGAGTTTACTGGGAGATAAAACTGAAATTTGGGAACAATATAGGGGTAAGGTACAAGCCTAATGCAATAGAAAAATCCCAGAAATTTATCAGGTGAACCCAGCTAAGACTTCATATGACAGGGAATACAGAGCCTGGACTAGCCATTTCCTATAACCAAGTAGGAGTTCCAGGGAGACGTTGGCACACCAACCCAGCCATAAAACCATAATCATGCTACCAATATATGCTGAGGTAATAGGGAAACAGAAATCATAGGCATGGGTAACCCATGACAAATTTTCTATTGGTCTAGCATGAGACTCATGTCATAAGAAAAAGACCACCTCTGATAATGCCAAATGTATTTTGCATGTATCAATATAAAGTCAGTAATGACATATTTTGTTCTAGCTTATAACAAATATTCAATATTCATTTTGCTTTTCATTTTTAATGCTTAGTTTCAAGTGCTCAGTCACCAAGTTAGTGTTGGGCTATAGAACTAGACCTTTAGATTAAAATACTGTCAATGCCTTTAATTTAAAATAATTTACTTGTTCAATTGTTTAGAAGGTAGTTCGTAGTGGGTAATCACTGTCTTTGTCAGAGCTTCCCAATAGAAGAGATTCAATACAGAATCATCTCTGTCTGTCTGTCTGTCTCTGTCTCTCTGCCCCCCTCTCGTCTGTATCTCTATCTCTAACATATCTATCTCTAGTTCTAGTTCCTATCTATCTATCTATCTATCTATCTATCTATCTATCTATCTATCATCTCTCTATCTATCATCTATCAACTATCATCTATCTCTATCACATATTTACATATCTATATCTATTTTCTATCTTTGTCTATATCTATCTATGTACAAATATATATATATATATATATATATATATGGTTTCATTTAGTTGACATAATTTATCAGAGGTAGAATAGATCCAGATTGTTTGCACATCTCTATGTTTTTCACTCCAAGAATCTAGGGTAGAAAGCCTGGAAAGTTAGTCACAGGCAAAAACTTGAAAGATTGAGGATATGGTATTCAGTGCCTATAACCAAACCAGCACTTAAATTGCTCTACTCAAGAGAGTCAAGTCCACATATGAGCATCATTTTTTTATTGTCTTCTTCATTCTCTCTGTGCCTGCTCACATCTGGAGAAATGTTTGCATCTTTGTTAACTTGAACATAAATTGTCTCTGGAATCTGCTAAGACCATCAGAATTTTCCTTGCTTCTTTTTTGTCAGTCCTGCTGACTATGAACTTTATGTCAAATAAACTGTCAATTAAAACTCACAGTTAAGTGTATATTAAATTTTTTCTACACAAAATATGGGATAATATTTATTTCCTACTGGTATCCCAGGTTCATGTTTATCAAAACAAATATAGAATTCTGTAGCATGGTATTAACACCTGGACTATTCTGAAATATTGTTAAAACTACTTGGGGGGATTTTTATTCCAATCTCTTTGTCTTGTTAGGTCAGTTACGAGGAAGCAAAGGTAAGGAAATTTGCTAAAAAGGGTTTTTGTTTCATGAAATTCCTTGCATTGTAAGTTACCAGGATTTAAAAACATAGGTTCATTTCTGGATCTTTGTACACCTGATTAATAATAATAGTAATTGATAATAATAATGATGATGATGATAAATCTTCATCATAAGAACTTTGCAGTAAGCAATGTGCTTTAGGTAGAATCTTCACATTTTGACTCATTATAAAAAGATACACTGGCCATTTGAATCTACAAGTGTGAGATACCATCACATTTGTGTCCCAGCTTGTCCTATGACAGAGAGCTTATCTCTTAGTGTATTTTTAACCAAATAAGTTTAAAGTGAGGGTTTTTTCAAATACTGCGAGATAAAAGATAAGTCAGAAAGTATTCAAGTGGGTAGTTCAATGCGTTTCCACAGTTTTGAGTATTGGTGTTTCAGAAGATACAGGGAAGAAACACTCTAAGAAACGGGACCATGGTTCTTATATCACTGGAAAATTTGTATTTTCAATAAGATGAAGATTCTCAAGCTGGGGTATTTAAAAATTCCAGATAGCAAGCATGAAATGCTCATAATTTTATGCTGGTGTTGTGGGACACTAAGAATCGAATAAACTATGTCAGATAGTTTCTGACTCGAAGAGCATGATAAAATAATAAAGAACTGTTTTCATTCAATAAATTGTAGTTATTTGTGGCATGAACAGTAGAAAGACACAATGTGAAAATAGCTTTTAATCTAGCAAGATGATTTCTCACTTCAAAGCATTGTAGCCTGAGCATATAATACGCTGACTTTTGTATATGGAAACTATTTTTAAATAATGTTCTTATCAGCACTGTCACCAAATGTATTGCTCCTTCTCATGGCTTTCAGTTACACAGCCTCACTGCAGAATTTTCCCAGCTTTTGAAAGTACAATGGACAAATATATGCAAGGCTGAATCGTAGTTGTTTGATATACAGAGATTGGTAAAGTGGCCTGAAATAGTCAACCCTTCCCCCATTGTGTGTACAGGGAACAATTGGATATTTGGATGTACTATCTTAACACCTTTGCAGAAAGCCAGAGTATTTAAACATTTATAATTTTTTGTACATGTTGTATGTGTGTGTGGCAGGTCAGGGTATGTGCTATATTGTAATGGGCAAGTCAGAAAGCTTGGTTATCTCAATTCCAATGACTGAACTCAGGTAACCAGGCTCTGAGATAAACACTTACACCAACTGAATCACTTTGCTGGCAAAGAATATTTTACCTCTTGTCAGTCCAATTTTCATTAAGGAGTAGGATATGTTAGTCAAGGATAAAACATAATATAAGTCATGGTATCTGATGATAATACTATTTTTCTTTTATGTAATTTTATAATTCAAGACGGTTTCAACCGTTACATGAATTTTATTACCAACATGAATTTATTTACCAACTTTTCATGAGCATTAAAGAGATTACTTTATTTCTCTCAAAATAGTAAACGAGTGAAATAGAACACTGTGGTGTATTTATATTGATTTTTCTGGTAAAAAGTTGCCCTCCCACAACCAATGAACAGAAGCCAGGACTCCTGTGGGTGAAATTAGGGGAAAGCTGGAAGAAGCTGAGGAGAAGGGAGACCTAATAGGAGAACAGCAATCTCAACTAACCTGGACCCTGAGATCTCTCAGACACTGAGCCACCAACCAAGCAGCATACAAAATAGCCTGAGGCCCCAGACACACATACAACATTGCCCTGCTGGGTCTGCTCTCAGTGAGAGAAGACACACTGTGAGAGACTCCAGGCCCCAGGGAGTGGGGAGGTATGGTGGGTGGGGTATGAGGGAGGTAGGGAAATCCTCTTGGAGATGAGAGAGGAGGTATGGGATGAGGAAAAATCAGAGGCCATACCTCTGGAGGGCAATAACGACTGGAATGTAAAAAATAAATTAAATAAATATTAATTAAAATAGTTTAATTAAAGAAAACATTTCTTTTATTTTGAAAAGCTTCTTAATTAATTTGATTAACAAATATGCTAATTTGGGGAAGCCCAGAGAAGATCATCATTGAAATTTTAAAACTACAAACACCCTCTACAGTGACTGTGTTACTTCTGACTGTTCTTAATTCTACTCTGTTCTTGTTGCCCATTACCAAAAGGTTAAAGATACTGAAAACAGAAAAGAAATTAAGAATAACATCTAATCGATTCACGGTGATACATTTAACCAATAATTATATTCTATATATGTCTTAATATATTACTTAAATTATCTTTAAATGTTTTCTATTTAGTTATGCGAGAGTCCCTGCTCTCAAAGCTTGGGGAGAGTGTGATATTTGGAGTGCTTCTAGTGTTTTTCCTGTCAGTTGAACTACCCTGTGAACTAGTCTGTGCAGTGGCAGCACAGTTGTACTAAGAAAAGTGGGACAGAACTGGAGAATACCAGCTCTAAGCTTGCAAAGTCTTTCTATCAAAGGTTAAACATCTATTCTCCAGAATAAAGATTTTTGAAGGTCAGCTTGCTGAATAATAATTTTTCACACCTTTAGAGATTTTAGAAGAGAAGTATAATATAAATGACTCCAAAGTTTTACCTTAGTCTATTTCTATAGTGACCTTTACCTCATTAAATATTATAAACACATACAAAAATTAGTAACAAAGCTTATTTTCGATAATGCTGATTGAACACTGCACACATAACTCAAAGCTAGTTTTATAAAATGCAGTCTGTTGCATATCATGGATTATGTCCTATTACTTAATCCATGATAATACATTAAATTTTTAGCCACAGCAATTCAACCCATTCAGCTACACAGATCTTCATGAGTTGTCCTGAGTTCCCTAAGTGAATTTGATGGCTGATTACATAAAAATTAGCTAAATACTTACAAAATATAGAATTTTAGTAATATTTTCTTTGTTTTCTAATCTGAACTAGTAGACCTAGGCAAACACAATATTCATTTTAAGTTCACATGTAAATTGCTTACAAGTCTCTATTCAATATTCTAACTGATTGTTTCATACATTTTAATAGAAACAGAGCAAGAGTCTTTCAGGACACAGAGGCTTCACTTTCTTTTGTTTCTTTTTCTTTTCTTTACTTTTCTCTTTCTTTTTTGAGAAATCTAGAAAGCTGGACAGATTATTTTATTTTTTCACATTTTTTTTACATCCATTTGCTCAATACATTTATTTTATTTTGCAAATAACTAAATAGACATATTACAGGAAAGGATACCTAATCTGTCATATTTTGAAGGAATAAAAAGTTCAGCTTTATTTTCAATGATAAATATTTCTAAAAGTATCTTTTTTATTTTTTAATTTGATATACTTTTATTTTGTTTTACTTTTTTCATGACAAGAGCTTACTTATAATCTTGCTTATCCTGGAACTCACTATGTAGACCAGGTTGGCCTCAAAATCACAGAGATTTCTGGGATTAAAAGCATTAATCAATATACCCAGAATATATCTCAGAGTACTTTAATCCTTTATTTTTTATTGGATATTTCTTTATTTGCATTTCAAATATTATTGCCTTTCCCAGTTTCCTGTCCATAAGCCCCTATACCCTCCCCCTTCACTTTTTCTATTAGGGTGTTCCCCTCCTCTACTCCCCCTTACCACCCCCCCGGCATTCCCTTACACTGGGGTCCAACCTTGGCAGGAGCAAGAGCTTCCTCTTCCATTGGTGCCCAGCAAGGTCATCCTCTGCTACATATGCAGTTGGAGCCCAGGGTCAGTCGATGTATAGTCTTTGGGTAGTGGCTTAGTCCCTGGGAGCTCTGGTTGGTTGGCATTGTTGTTCTTATGGGGTTCCAAGCCCCTTCAGCTCTTTCAATCCTTTCTCTAATTCCTCTGACACCGGTCCTATTCTCAGTTCAGTGGTTTGCTGCTAGCATTCGCCTCTGTATTTGACATATTCTGGCTGTGTCTCTCAGGAGAGATCTATATCCGGTCCCTGTCAGCATACACTTCTTAGCTTCATCCATCTTATCTAGTTTTGGTGGTTGTATATATGGGGGCCACATGTGGGGCAGGCTCGGAATGGACGTTCCTTTAGTCTCTACTCTAAACTTGCCTCCATATACTCTCCTGTGCATATTTTAGTTCCTCCTTTTAAGAAGGAGTGAAGCATCCGTATTTTGGTCATCCTTCTTAAGGATGTGGATTTTATCTTGGGTAACCTGAGCTTTTGGGCTAATATCCACTTATCAGTGAGCACATACCATGTGTGTTTTTCTGTGATTGGGTTACCTCACTCAGGATGATATTTTTCAGTTCCAACCATTTGCCTATGAATTTCAAAAGTCATTGTTTTTGATAGCTGAGTAATATTCCATTGTGTAGATGTACCACATTTTCTGTATCCATTCCTCTGTTGAAGGGCATCTGGGTTCTTTCCAGCTTCTGGCTATTATAAATAAGGCTGCTATGAACATAGTGGAGCACGTGTCTTTTTTATATGTTGGGGCATTTTTTGGATATATGCCTAAGAGAGGTATAGCTGGATCCTCAGGCAGTTCAATGTCCAATTTTCTGAGGAACCTCCAGACTGATTTCCAGAGTGGTTGTACCAGCTTGCAGTCCCAGCAACAATGGAGGAGTGTTCCTCTTTCTCCATATCCTTGCCAGCATCTGCTGTCACCTGAGTTTTTTTATTTTAGCCAATCTGACTGGTGTGAGGTGGAATCTCAGGGTTGTTTTGATTTGCATTTCCCTGATAACTAAGGATGTTGAATATTTCACTTTCTAAAGAGACATGCGGCTGTAGTTTCTGTTTCTGTGACTCTCAGGCGTTGTTCCCCTTTAAGCTGTATGCATCAGCAGTTTGATATTTTTTGTGCTACCCGAGCTTTTGTGATGATTTATGTTCTTCCAGTAGCTAGTTCTGAACTACCGTATATACCACGTCTTTGAATCACCAAACATATAAATTGAATATGTTGAATTTTATATAGCAGTTGCCGTATTTATTTCACAGTACCAGAAATAAGGTAAAGAATATACTATTAAAATTAATTGGTCATTTTAGCAATATACTACAGGCTACTCATTCCAATATGCAGCATTTTGTATCATCACTCAATTTTTGAGTTTTTTGCAAACAACTTTGTAGCCTAAGAGCATAAAATGTTTTATCAGAATACATAAATGCATGTATACACACACACACACACACACACACACACACACACACACAGTGATTGTTAAAGAAAATCTTCTCAGGCTATGAATTCTAAAAGGAACAGTTGACTAAATGTGGTATTAAAAATATGTTTGCATTCATGTTGTTACAACGAATCCACATTATGGCTATAGGTAAATGTGAGTTATGAGAACAGTTTTGAAGTACATTTGGTATATTTGAGACCTAAGTTAGTACAAATCTTACTGATCTATTTCAGATATGTGGATAGAGGTCAGGGACAGCAGAAAGTGGAAATGACATCCAATAATGGCATTACAAATGGCAAGCACCTTACTCACACGTAAGGTCTGAATGTGTGTATAAAATGCACAAAAGATTGACTTTGAGACCAAAATTGCATGGCTGTGCCTCAGACATCTAGTAAAGAATTACCTCCTTGATGTCAGATCCCTTACTGAAAGGAAGAAGTAAAGAAGTCAAGCTTTTTTCCAAGCAATAATTTACAACTAAACCATATTGAGATAATTTATATTTAAATTCAGGTATCCACATGTATGAAAAGAGTGGGTTAACCACACCAATATTATCATTGTTTTCTACTCAAATGGTACGAAAAACTGAGCTAAGAATGTTTAGAACCAACGGCTAGTGAATTTGTTTAATTTACCCTGCCCTGAATTGAAATTTCGTGAGTCTCAGCTGGATTTGTTGTTGTTATTGTTTTTTTTTTACCTTTTTTTTCTTTGCAGGATGGATAAAGTCAGATAAAGTCATGTGACTAGAATATTGTTTTCCCTTCACTTACAATTAGTTGCCAATTCATCTCTGAAACAGAGTCCCCAGGAGAATGTGTGCACAATGGTTTAACAAGGGCAGATCCCTTCTTTGCCCTGTTTGTGTCTCTTCGTCCTGTCTATGCTCCAGTGATTATGGAAAATTACCTTTTTATCTTTTATATACATGATTGAAGTTTTATGTAAGTATCATCTTTATTTGCCAGCCAAGAAGAATAGTAGCTAGTTATCAATATTTGTTTGTGTGCCATTTTATGTGTATGTGTGTGTGTGTGTGTGTGTGTGTGTGTGTGTGTGTGTGTGTTTCAGAAGACAACTTAGAGAAAATAAGTTATTTCCTTCATGTGGATGTTAGGATCAAGTATGCTGGGAACGGCCTTTATCCACAAAGCCCCATCATAGGCTATCAATTCATTAATTAACAAACAATTACTGAAATAACATTGATAAGAATTTTAAAAATATTGCTTACAGTAATTTTTTTCCTGTTGAGTTTTGCCTTAGATTTAAAAATGTAAGTCATATACCTTATTATGTCTATTCCTGCACACGAAATTAGAAAGTAATTTATGATGATGGTATGGGATTTACATAATTTTGCTTATTCATGAGCATTTTTAACAACACTGTGACTTTTTTGTATATACATAAGCACTTAGTTTTATAAGTTTGATTCATAGCTAATACTTCTCTTTAAATCATTTTCATACATTAATGTATTTCCACAATATCAGTCATTATTCATTTTAATAAAAATAATTTTTAGGGGTAATGGAGAATTGGGATATCATTGGAGATTTAAACAAATGGAACGATCAGTTAAAAATGAGAAAGAAAAAATTACAAGAGAAAAATCAATGTTATTATATCATTATGGAATATGATAATGAATCCAAATTGCTCAACCCAAATTTTTAAAATAATGGAACTCATACATGTCACCAAGGAGGATCAAATGACCCATTTCAACTAGTTTTTACAAAACTAAAACTTGTTCATGTTCTAACATAATATCAGATTATAAAATAAAAACTCTTGTTAAAATTTTGTTCCTCTTCATTAGAACTATAAAAAAAATGTGAGGCTATGTTTTACTTTATATAATTAAATAAAAATAGCATGTGCATCTGAAGAAAATAAACCTAATTAATATTTTAAAGGCATTAAAATCTGATTTTTAAAATGCAGTGATTCATATTGACTCTCAATTTTAGAAGATTCCCTGGATGTGCAATTGAGGCAGTTTCTAGAAACGTTAACTGAACTGGTATGGTGCACTGAGAATGGGCAGCAAACTTCCATTAGAAAGACAGAAGAGAGAGAGAGAGAGAGAGAGAGAGAGAGAGAGAGAGAGAGAGAGAAGGAAAGAAGAAAGAAAGAAGGAAGGAAGGAAGGAAGAAAGAAAGAAAGAAGGAAGAAAGAAAAAAAAAGTAAAATTGAGCTGAACACTTATTCCCCTCAGCTTCCTGACTGTAGATGCAATGGGTTCAGACACTTGAACTTCCCACAGCCTTGATATCCCCACTATGATTATCCTCAACTCAAATTGTGAAACAGATTAGTCTTCCTGTCTATAAATTTATCTTGTAACATATTTTGTTATAGCAATACAATATGTGTCTAATACAAAGAACATAAATCAAAAACCACACTTTCACATTTATTAGAAAATGCTAACTATTGATATTTGTGGTATCATTATTATTTTAAGTCTTATGATGTAAACTGTTGAAAATTATGATCCACAGCTTTAAACTTACAATAAATATGAAGGACATATATTCAAAACTTACATAGTACAAAAATACTACACTTAGAAAATTTTAATGGTGAATAAGGAGATGGTAGGTCTGACATATGTTGAGAAAGATTCCGAATATACATTTATGTCATTTATAGCAGCATAACTCAAGTTAGAAAACTAAATTCATATTTTGTAAGTATATATTTGCCCATAAATTCTTGGCTCCTTACATACACAAAAATACTACAAGTCATCAGAGTATATTCTAAAAGTTGCATGTTTGAATTGGCTGGTGATATATATATATATATATATATATATATATATATATATATATATATATATATTTTTTTTTGAAATTCCCTTCTCAGATATTGAACTGTGGTTCAGCCTTGGGAGGCAAGGGTTATCCTAGTCTTTTTAGATAGAGAAGTGAACATTATTTTATGTAACTTACTTATTAAATGACATTGAGAGATAGTGTTCCGCTAGTAAATGTTTGACTATGTAGTTCAATAATGATTCAATAATGTTAAACCTTCATTCAGTGAAATAGCACCCATCCAAAATTCACCACATTGATAAAAGCCTGACATATTTACCCACAGAATCTTCTGTAGACAAAATATCATTGGTTTCAAATCTCATTTTTTTTAAATTACTATTTGAAGTGTGAGCGACTTAACCATGGATTTGTGTTATCTAGAATGAAGAAAATGACTTTGTTGATTCAATGCCAGTCATTCCTCTTTAATATCAAGGCGAAGTTTAGCAAGGTACGGAGATAAATCTTGCTGTCCCAGTACAGAAAACAGCACAGGACACACATCCACTGAGGCAAAGACCAGTAAGAATGGGAAAGAATTGTCCAACTTGATAATTTATTATCTGGAAGGTAAGGATTACTGCTGAAAGTTAATCTAATTGGATAAGCATTTTCATTTTGTATAACTTTACATATTAAAATATCTATTTTATTTTATTTAATTTAAAAATATAAAACATCTATTACTGATTAAGCGGTTTCCACTTAAAAGGGGTAAAACCTGAAATATTGGTTTTTCATTTTAAAGTCAGGAAATAAATACAATAAACATATTAACTACAATATTAAGAGTTAGTATCCTGAAAGGTTGATGTCCTATGGTTAGCATGATACAAGATATATAAAACTTGGATTGTAAAGAGGTTCTAATTTTGTTTTAATTTTGTGAGGCAGAAACATAAAAATAACACAATAATCTATTTTTTCACTATGATAAATAAAAGATAAGAAAAATAATAAGATTAATTTAACTCTCAAGGAATGGGAATGATGATTACAGAATAACGCAGTATAGTATCTTTCACAAGAGTATTATATGAGAAAAAATTACAATAGTTACATATGCTTATAGCTAAAACCTGACTAAATTTTTCTTCTGGGACTGGAGTCCCGTAATAATATGTTTTGGATGAAGACATGAAAACCATTAAGCAAGTGTTAAAACGTGTAGTTATTTTACACAAAATGATTTTTGTTTGCTCTTTTTTAATTTTTTTTCCTTTCATTGAAAATAGATTCAGATGACTGTTTTTCTTCCCTGTAACTCGTTCTTGATCCTCCCTAATTGGCCTCCACCATCAGCATCCATCTTTCCCTTTAGAAAATGATCAGGCATCTAGAGGAAAATAATGAAAAAAATAAGATAAAACAAACCCACAAATTGGGATAAAACAAAACAAATGAACAGAAGAAAAAATGCTATAGAAGAATACTAAAAATGCAAATAGACACCAAGACATAGATTACAAGACTTACATTAACACACAGAAGAATCACAAAGCAATAAAATAAACAAAATAATAAATAGATAAAAACTGATAAGCCATGAAATATAGCCAAAAGATTTGTAAGACAAACCAGTAAATTAAAAATAAATAAGTAAAAACATAAAATAATATAATTTTGAAATAAATAAAATAAATGAATATCCTCTAAAGAATATAAGATGAAGAATATCTGAAGATACATTTGAGTTCCTTTTCTGTTGCCTATCTATTGGGGAGAATGGGGACTGCCCTTAACACTGGTTCAAAACTCCAGTGACCCTCTCTTGAGGAGCATTAACTTTTCATTTGTAGGGGGTTACTCACTGGAGAGAGCTTCAAGGGAATATGGGCCTGGCTTGTGTCTGCTTCCCTCAGCACTTGGTTCCCATTTGTCCCAGACCTGTGAAAGCCCTTTGTGTGTTGTCACAGTTTCTGTGAGTTCAATGAGCACCGTCCTGTGTGTTTATAGAGCCTTGTTTCCTTATTGTCCTTCATCCCCTCTGGATCGTACGCTTTTCCTCTCAACACTTTCATAAATCCACATGTACACTCAAGGGACAGATGTAATGGATACATCCCATCTAGGACTGAGTGTTTCAAGGTGTCTCACTCCCTGTATAACGTCTGTCCGTAGGTCTCTGCGTTTGTTCCCATCTACAGTGGGAAGACGCTTTCCTGATGATTGTTGAGCTAGGTGTTGGTCCGTGAGTGTAGCAGAATATCACTCAGAGTCACACTATTGCTGCATTCCTTTAACAGAATAGTAGTGTCTGGTTTTCCTCTTTGTCCCTGGCCTAATCATTCTCAGTTATTCGGCCACCCCACAGAAACAGTGCCGTGGATGGTTGCATCTCACGGTGTGGTCCTTTAGTGAACTGGATATTGATTGGTTGCTCCCACCAGGCTTTGTGCTACCAGCACACCTGGTATGCCCCATAGCTTGCAGACAGGCGATCGATGTAGATGGAAGAATTTGCAGCTGGGTTTCTGTTTGTCTTTCTTCTTTGGCAGCTTTCAGAGTGCCTTCTAGAACATTGAATCCTAGTGCCTAAGGATGAAGGCTGTAGGTAGATGTAACTTAGACAACATTCTTATATACCTGTGGTGGCAAAGTAACTATTGTTGACACAAACAATTAAGGAACTTTGAAAGGTCTGGAAGATTTCAATTAAGTCTCTTTCAACTGAAGAAGGGATGAAAGTCTGACCAGATGCTAACTATGCTGAAATAAAGGCAGAAGTACTTAATGTCTGTAACACAAAGATCTTAAGCTATCATGTGTATGCTAATTGGTCTCACACAAAGTGTTGACCTTTTCCTTTCCTTTGAGACCTATACTTACTATACAGAGTAGGTTGTTCTTTTAAATACATTATATAGGCCGCGCTGGCTTTTAACTAAGGATTTTCTTGTTATAACCTTCAAAAAGGATGTATGAACTATGCTACCTAACTTTGCTATGTTATTTTTTATAAATTAAATGTTTATTTCTATATATTAATTTAATGTTTCCAGGCTAGCATCAAATATAATTTGGTAACCGTTTTTCCTGCTTTATTACTTTTTTCCTTCCCTCTCTACCCTTTTTTGTTTATTCCCTAGTATTTCCATTTTTATTTCAAGTCTATTGATTATTTTGGCCACTCTTCTATATGTGCAAGAAAGTAAGCATTATATATCTTTCATGATCACATTCAGATCTATGTTCCTCTAAACAAATATAGTTTTATTCTTCTTTATAGAAGTTATAATTCACAGTATAAAGCCAATTATCTATTCAATTATTAGAGTCCTATATTTCTTACATTTATGGACGAGTTATAGAGTCTTGTGCTTCCTTATACATATCTGTGACTCAGTAAATTAAGGATATGGAACTTGAAGAGGCCACCTCCTTTGGACAGACAGGAACTCCAGTGGACTGATAGCAACATCAACTCACCAACAAAACTTCCAACCCAAAATTTATTCTGTCTACAAGTAATACAGCCAAGGGGGAGGGAAGAGAGACTGAGGGAATAGTCAACCAATAACAGGCCAATTTAAGAAGCATCCCCTGGGCAAGCACCAGTCCCTAACACTATTAATGATAATGGTAGTCTGTTATGCAAACAGGAACATGTTGTCTTCTGAGACTCGACCCAAAAGCTGATTCAGACAGATGCAGACACACAGAGTCAAACAAGATGGAGGTTGGGGACTCTTCTGGAAGAATTGCAGGCACAGAAAGGGATCGGAACTCCACAGGAAGACCAACAGAGTCAACTAGCATGAACCCTAGGGTCTCTTGTTGTCTGAACCACCAACCAAAGAACAGACATGGGCTGAACCTAGATGTCCATGATCATCTGTAGCAGATGTACAGCTTGACATTTATGTAGGCGATGAACACTGGGATGGAGCTATTTAAAAAGCTAATGACTGTATGTGAGATATGTTCTTCAAGCTTGGCTGCCGTGTTTGGTCTCCTCACTGGGAGAGGAAGCGCCTAGCCTGGTAGAGATTTGAAGTGACATGGTCAGGAGATTAGGTGGAGGTATGGAAGGAGTCTGGCTCAGAAAAGAAGATGAAGGGAAGGAGGAAGGACTTTGGGAGAGGGTGACCAGGAAGGGGTTGGTGAGTGGGATGTAAAGTAAATAAGTTAAAGATAAATTAATTAAATTAAATTAAAAAAATATATTTTGTTGATTAATATGCTATATTCTAATTATGTTTTTTTCCAGCTCTTCCTGGATCCTTCCAAATTCCACTCAACCCCACACCCTTTCTTCTCTCTGTTTAGAAATCAAACAGGAAATCAAACAAAAAAAATGACTAAAACAGGGAAACAAGGAAAGAACAAAACTCACAAGGTACTCACACAAAATCCATAAAAACACTGAAAAGGAAACTGTATTACAGAAATAAAACACAAGTACCAAAATGCTCCCAAAAGGTAATATTATTTCAAAAGTCTACAAACACATTTCTGATACTCGTCTTCTGAGCATGGGGCTTCTCTCAGGTGCACTTTGTGTAATTTTAGTTTTCTGTGGAAAATAAAAAATGTTTAAAGTAGTAATAAATTATTAGATAACAAATACATATACACATATATACATACACGAATACATAAAATTTGATATATTGAATATGTTGTGCGAAATATGTATTTTTGAAATCATATCATTATTAATATGAAAGCATAAATACAGAGCCTGATTGCCTTTTAGCAATTAAAAAACACAACCTAGTATCATCGCCTACCTGTTATGCAATTCTTTTACCCAATATCATAATTGTTTAATTGTTAAGAAATTCTTTAATAAAATAAGCAGCATCAATTGTTTTGTGAAATATCAGCTGGACGTATAAAGATTTTGCTATTATTCTATGTAATTAAATACAACATATTTATGCCTAATTATGAAATTGTTTTTCTTTTTTTTTCTTTTTATGTCCTAAATTTAATTTGAAAAGTAGGCCCTGTCTTATTTTCATGACCCTGCTTTCTTCACCTCGGGTGCTCTTGTTACTGGAACACTTGCTGGATATCCTAACGGACTAAGATTTCATTAGCGTGTTTTTTCCTTTGCCTCCCCAGTGTCAAAGAGCTCATACCACACTGTTTTTTCAGTATAAGTTTGCAGACTGTATTTGAACAGAAAATAAAGATTTAAAGAAGTTTTTCTTTCTAGGAGAAAATCCAAAGATTATGATAAATAACTTTGAAACAGAAGTATACAATAAGTATATATAGACTAAGAAACAAAACATAATTAAGCAGACTTCATTTATGTTTTAAAGGTCTAGAGTATGTGAAAGTAATAACCTGAACTGTAACGCTAGAGGCTCTTCACATGCACATCTATATTATGAGTACTGGAAATTTTGATTATTCTGTGGACATTGAGTACTAAATGGTATTTCGCTCAAGTTCTATAGTCTTCCTGAGATTTGATAAAATAAACAAAATTGTTCTATGTTTTCCTTTTCCTCCAAAAAAATGTTATAGATTTAAGATTTATACCCCTGACAATTGTTGCATTATTTCTGCCAAGTAAATATTGCCTCGGTAAAACTGAGAGAAACTGACTTCTTTGTAGAGCTATAAGTGCAATGTAACTCAATTGATGTGACAGCATCATAAAATTCACAGAATTTCTAATGTGATCAGATATGAGTATTAAATGACTTGATTGTAAGAAAGCATGAACTAGTAGACACCTTAGCAATTGACCAATCCCCATATATTGTTTTCAGTACTCTGAAATACTATTGTTGTTTAATATTTTATTAAATATTAGGAGAGTTCATGAGAGAGTGCTACGCACAAATGCCATTGCTCTGCTAACGTAAAATCAAAATTGCTTTATGAAAATAAGATATATGTAAATTTATATAAATTTTATGAAAAATATGCATTTTCTTCACTTCAAAGAACATTAACTAAATTGAGCACTCATGCCGTCAGAGAAAAATGAGATGAGGAAATCCTTAACTTAATATATGCTCTATATTGCTCCATAAACTATAATTCTATAGTCAGCTTCAAGTAGCAATCAACTCTTTGGTGAGGCTTTTGTGAGAGCTTATCGGAACAGAAAATGAATCAGAAGATTGTCTTCAGACAAAGCTGGTGCAGCCTAGTCAGTGAGCTCCTTGTTCTCTGATGATTTCTGCTTCTGTCAGGTTGACGAAGACTTCATCAACACACCTATACATCTACTATAGGCAAATATGATTCTCTTGTCTGGGAAAGGTATGACCAGAATGCAGAAATGCTCTTCGTAGATCAATATATGTAGCATTACCTTTTTATGGCAAGGTGAACAGAGAAATTACAAAGTCTTTGATTAGGTTCGGAGATCCCATACCTATAAACTGTGAGCTTTGCTGGGATTCCACAGTCCTATTCACATTCTGGGACAGAATAACTCAAAAGAGTAAAGGTAATGTAACTCCTTCTCCGTAGACGTAAGTGGAGTAGACCAACCATTCCTCATCCACCAGTTACCTTAGGTTCAGGAACAACTCCAGTGCAGTATAGCAAAAAAAGAATAAATAAATAAATAAATAAATAAATAAATAAATAAATAAATGTTTCTCTAGGTAAATATTCTCAAGAAGAATAGAATTCTCTAAAACATTAAAATTGTTTTCTTTTAATATGCTTTAAGGAAACATAGTAGGATTTATAAGATACCAGCCTTATAGATCGTAAAGATTGCTAACAAATGAGAAGAAAGTTTTCCTCCTACTGAGGTCTTCTAGGTTTCTGAACATTCTAATCAGCCTGTAGAAAATCAGCTGTGGTTTCAACCTCAGCTCATCAAGAATAACAAGGTTTCTTGATGTTGTTATTTTCTTAAGACTTACATTTTCTATGCAATCTAAGAGCAGCTGTTCATTATTCAGTTTGTTTCCTCTCTTATGTTCATGTTAAGATTAAATGTGGACTTCTGCTATCCGACCTGAAAACATGTAGCTTGGTGCTATCTTTCCATATGAGCAAGTTCCTGAAAAACTCTATTTTGTAATGTAATAATGTAACTTTACATAGTGACTTTTATATTTAAAAAAGTGTTTACTAGCCAATTCGAAATTTATGCCATTAGAGACTGGATATTTAAAAAGAATTTTCTAGCCATTTCTAGATTTGTTTTTATGGTCTAAATTATACTTAAGTTAACGGTTCCCCCTTCCTGAATTTCTCGTGTCTATTATTTTTTTCCTAAATTGGGAGTAAGGCAAAATGTTAGCATTTATTTTTCTTTGGAGTCTTGAAATCAGTTTTTGAGGCATTTCTGTTAATTTTCATGAATTCAATTTTTGTATTCAAGTTACAAGCATGCTTGGGCTACAATGAGTGCATTTTGTTCTCTACAACTCCTGAGGCATAGTTGTGAGAAATATGCTCAAGGTCATAGCTTAAATGAAATTTCTGCACTCTTGCTAGAGTAGCATTAAATGTTTCCCAACTCTGTGTAGGTGCTAAGAATAACTGAAGCTTTTGCTCTCAAGCAATTTTCCTTTGCATGGCCTCTCAAATTTTATTATATTCATGTTCAGCTTAGTATTCAGTCAAATACTTCAGTGCATTCCTCTTATTTATTTTTGGAACTCTTTT
Organism: Rattus rattus; assembly: GCF_011064425.1. Lineage (NCBI taxonomy): Eukaryota > Metazoa > Chordata > Mammalia > Rodentia > Muridae > Rattus > Rattus rattus. The sequence goes on from NC_046165.1 coordinate 17,210,741, forward strand.
CAAGACATTTTTCTGCTTACTTTTGCTTCTTGTCTCTGGAGATTTCAATTATCTTCATCTTTCTTATTCTTATCTTTGTCTTCTATGCAGCAAAACAATTGTGTTTTTCCTGAGTTCCAAATCCTATGCTACATTATAGAAATTAGCTCCAATTAAAATAATAACTTAGGCTTGGGCATTTCAAACATCTTCTCCTATTCCTTTAGTTTTCTTTAAAAAAAAATCAGAATCATTTGTTGCTGTTCTCTGTCAGAATGAATATTCTCATGCTGGTATTTGGTTCTGTATGGGAAGGTGCAACCTGGTTTTGAATGAACCATACGCGAAGTTTTTATTCACTATTTTTTATTGAATGCTTAATTAGAATATTCTATTATTATATGATATTTTGGGTCAGGATGAGGAGATATCGCAGTGTTTTAGGATGTATCACACACTACCCATAAATGTCACTCTTCCCGAAGGATTCTTAACTGGAGGTCTTATATCCAGATTGTTGTCTGTCTATAAAAAAATTAATTCATGTAAAAATTCATGTAAATGGGTATCGAATGACTTATGGAATCATAGTGCTCCCAAGTGTCTCTATTTTAAATTATATTAGGGAACATTTAAATTTGCTTTTGTTCTAAGGTCACAGTAGTGTGTTATTATTGCTTGTCTGCTTAACAACTTTTAACAAAACTAAAAACCAAGTAAATATATATATATATATTGGTTTTTAGAGATATATATGTATATATATATATATATTGCAAATTAGAATCTAAAAGGACTAATAACTTTGAGGTTTATCTCACTTGAGTAAGTGCTCTTTCCACCTCAGTGGAAGGCTCACATTCACTCCAACCTATGAAACAATGCTTTTTATACATTTAACTGAGGAGACAAATTCTTCATCATCTGATAAATAAGCAGTGGCATTCTCTGACAGAGATGCCAGTCAAGGCAACACTGATATCCCCAGGGCCCACCATACTTGTCCCTAGACATGTAACCATGGTAAGGAAAAACAGGTTCTTAGAAGGAAAATATAACGTGTAGTCTATGAGGAGGTATGGAAGATATAATGTGTAGTCTATGAGGAGGCACTCTTCCTAATAAACAGCGTAATGAGTTTGCTAACTTACTCAAGAGGAAGTCTTGGGAATATGTGAAAGAATAAAACTCAGGAGCGGGGATAATGGTAGGAGGCCTACAAAGCTAGATAAGGCTGAGTATATTGGTATGAATCAACTGACTGGGGATTCTAGGTTTACTATGGAAGTTCACACTGTTAAAATTTAAAAACCAAAAGGAAAGGGGTGTTAAAAGTTTGTTTGATTGGTTGGCAGAATCACTGTCATAAGATTGCTTATAAAAAGGTGTGGAGACACACGATAGTTCTCGGTTTATTGTGGATAAAAGGACTTTAAGGCTTAGGATGTTATAATGTTAGTGTGGGTACACTGGGTAAAACATATCACTTCACAGGGAAAGGACGAGAGGACACATTCTTTTTTTTTTTTTTTCAGATTCTAATTTCTTTCCCCCCATCTTTTTTAAATTGGATATTTCTTATTTACATTTCAAATGTTATTCCCTTTCCCGGTTTCCAGGCCAACATCCCCCTAACCCCTCCACCTCCCCTTCTATGTAGTGGTCCCCTCCCATCCTCCCCCATTACTGCCCTCCCCCCAACAATCCCGATGACTGGAGGTCCAGTCTTCGCAGGGCCAAGGTCTTCCCTTTCCACTGGTGCTCTTACTAGGCAATTCATTGCTACCTATGCAGTTGGAGCCCAAGGCCAGTCCATGTATAGTCTTTGGGTAGTGGCTTAGTCCCCAGAAGCTCTGGTTGGTTGGCATTGTTGTTCATAGGGGGTCTCAAGCCCCTTCAGCTCTTTCAGTCCTTTCTCTGATTCCTTCAACGGGGGTCCCGTTCTCAGTTCAGTGGTTTGCTGCTGGCATTCGCCTATGTATTTGCCATATTCTGGCTGTGTCTCTCAGGAGAGATCTACATCTGGTTCCTGTCAGCCTGCACCTCTTTGCTTCATCCATCTTATCTAGTTTGGTGGCTGTATATGTACTGGCCACATGTGGGGAAGGCTTTGAATGGGCGTTCCATGTTCTTTACTAATCCTATAGAATGCAAAATCTTAAGTGGGACACCAGTTCATTTGAGAAGCTTCCTTGTTGTCTGTTTTGCTTTTTCCAGAATTTAGGATTGGAGGTGCTACTGCTCAGTTCTAAGAAGTAAATGCAATCGATTTGATTGGGCCCCAAGGTAACATAGGCCAGGAGACGACAGCAATAAGTCATCAAAGAAAGGTGATCCTAGTTATTGTAACGGGCACATAGGCAAAGCAATATCCATAAAGGCCTGACCAGTTATGATTAGTATAGGCAAAGTGAATTTTATTATTTTTATTTTTCTCAAAAAATGGTTTTAATTAAGACTACCAAAGACATTTTTGTAGATACATGTTATTTTTTAATCTGTAATTCTTATTATATTAATGATTTCATTTATTACCATTCAAATATTTCCCCCTCACTGGTCCCCTCTCCTTGAGTTCTTTACCTCATGCCCTCTCCCCTTTGCTTCTGAGAAGTTACTCCTCCACCCATGCACCCACTCTCTCCTACCATCTAGCATCCCCCTTCCCTGGAGGATCAAGATTCTACAGGATTAAACCCATCTGTTCCCACTGAGACCAGACAAGGCAGTCTTCTGCTTCATTTGTACCAGGGTCCACGGAACACCCTATTTATGCTCTTTGGTTGGTGGCTTAGACTCTGGTATCTCTGAGGGACCTGGGTCAGTTGATACTGATGTTCTTCCCATTCAGCTCTGTCAGTCCTTTCTATAATTCTTTCATAGAAGTCCCTGACCTCAGTCCAGCAGTTATATGCTGCTGGTAGAGCCTCTCAGAAGACAGTCATGCTAGGCTCCCGTCTGATAGCGCAACATGGCATCAGTAATAGTTTGGTGCATGTACACTGGATGGATTCTAAGTTGGGGCAGTCTCTGGACGGCCTTTCCTTCAGTCTCGGCTCCATTTTTGTCCCTGCATTTTCTTTGGACAGGAACAATAATGGGTCACGAATTTTGATGACTGGTGGGTGGTCGCATGCTTCAAATGGGGGCCATGTCTATCTACTGGCGGTGGGCATTTTAGTTTCCATCTCTCTACCATTGAGCATTTCAGCTAAGGTCATCCCTATTGGGTCCTGGGTGTCTGGGACTTACTAGAGGTTTCTCCCACCTCCTAACCTCACATTGCTACATATTTATCTTCATTTTGCTGGCCCTGTGGACTTCTCTGCTGTCTCCACACATACCTGATCTTGTCCCACGTTTTTCCTCCCATTTCCCTCTCACACCCAGGTCTCTCCCTCCCTCAGCCTCTCACGATTGTTTTGTTTCCCCATTCTAAGTGAGATTGAAGCATCGACACTTGGGACTTCCTTCTTGTTAAGCTTTACATGGTCTGTGAGTTGTATCATGGGTATCCTGATCTTTTTTCTAACATCAACTTATCAGGGATTACATACTATGTATGTACTTTTGGCTCTGGGTTAACTCATTGAGGATGGTATTTTCTAATTTATTTACAAATTATTCCGTTTATTTGCCTGCAAATTTCATGATGTTCTCATAGTATACCATTGTATAAATGAACTACATTTCTTATATCCATTTTTAGTTGAGGGACATCTGGGTTGTTTCCAGCTTCTGGCTATTACAAATAATGCTGCTAAGAACCTAGTGGAGCACATGTTCTTGTGGGAGGGTGAGTCATCTTTTGTGTATATGTTCAGGAGTTGTATAACTGGGTCTTCAGGTAGATCTATTTCGAATTTTCTGAGGAACTGCCAGAATACAGATACATCTATCAGTTATAGAGTTAGTAAAGATCTGTCCACAATCTGTCGGTTGCCATTTTGTCTTATTGACTGTGTCTTTTGTCTCACAGACACTTTTCAGTTTCCTGAGGTACCATTTGTCAATTGTTGATCTTAGAGACTGAGCCACTGGGTATTCTCAGGAATTTTTCCCCTGTGGCAGTGCATTTGAGCCTCTTTCCCCTTTTCTCTTCCATTAGAGTCAGTGTATCTGGTTTTATATGGAGGGCCTTCATTTACTTAAACTTGAGCTTTGTACAAGGTGATGAATATGGATCAATTTGCATTCTTCTAGATACACCCAGGATCATTTGTAGAAGGTGCTTCCTTTTTTTTATTGTATGATTTGGCTTCTTTGTCAAAGAGCAAGTATCCATATATGTGTGGGTTTATTTTGGGATCTTCAATTCTTTTCCACTGTTCAATATATAACCAGTGTGTCTTTGCATAAATACTTCTAGATTTTTCTAACTATTGCTTTGTAGTATAGCTTGAGATCAGGGATGGTGATTCCCAACCAAGTTCATTTATTGTTGAGACTTGTTTTGGCTATCCTGAGGTATTTTTGTTTTCGTTTTTGTTTTTCACATATGAAGTTAAGAATTGCTCTTTCCATGCTTGTGAAGAATTTGTTGGAATTTTGATGGGGATTGTATTGATTCTATAGATTGCTTTTGGTAAGATGGCCATTTTCTCTAGGTTATTTCTACTGATCCACAAGCATGGGACATTTTTCGATCTTCTGAGGTTTTCTTTGAATTCTTTCTTCAGGGTCTTGAGATTTATGCCATATTAATCTTTCATTTGCTTGGATAGAGTTATACTAGGATATTTTATATTATTTGTAACTATTGTGAAAGGTGTTATTTCCATAATTTCTTTCTCATCTTGTTTATCCTTTGTATAAAGGGAGTCTACTGATTTGTTTGAGTTAATTTTATATCCAGTTACTTTGCTAGAGTTGTTTATCAACTGTAGAAGTTCTCTGGTAGAATTTTGGGGTCATATCATATTATCTGCAAATAGTGAGACTTTGACTTCTTCCTTTCCAATTCGTATCATTTTGATCTCCTTTTCTTGTTTAATTGTTGTAGCTAGAACTTTGAGTATTATATTGAATAAATAGGGAGACAGAAGACAGCCTTGTCCCTGGCTTGGCTGTATATTATTTTTATTGTCTAAGTGTGTGCCTTGAATTCCTAATCTCTCCAAGACTTTTAACATGAAGGGGGGTTGAATTTTGTCAAACACATTTTCAGCATCTAATGAGATGATCATGAAATTTCTTCTATGCTTTTGATTATATACTCGATTATATTGATGGATTTTCATCCCTGCATTCTGGGGATGAATCTTAGTTGATCCTGGTGAATGATCATGTTGAAGTGTTCTTTCTTTGTTCTGTGCATTTAGTGTTTTGATTATTAGGTGATGAGAGAATTTTTTTCTGGTTCCATCTATTTGATGTTCTTATACAATTATGCCCATCTCCTTCTTTAGGTTAAGGAAGTTTTCTTCTATGATTTTGTTAAAGAGCTGATATGTCTGATGATGTCAAATAACATTGGTTTCTGTTACTTATGTTCTTGTGTTTGCCTCTCACCATCTGTTTATCTCTCTGTTAACTGGGTTGGGTGTCTCTGCCTGGTCCTGCCCTTCCTTGGAGGCAACTAGACCTATGTGACTTGGGTTAGAGCAGGCCTCCTAGAAAGCAGTTAATGCTGTCAATGTTTAGGGGAGTCATCCTATATTCCTTGTTGGAGCATGCCTCTTGTGTTTCTGATTATTGTAGACCTCCAGGAAGACAGGCCGGTTGAGTCCTTGGTTATAGCAGACTTCCTAGGAGACAGGCAGGATGTTGGCTGTGGAAGGGGGATAGGTCTGTCCCACCTGACTCAGGGACAGTTACAGACTGGAAGAAAAATGGGGCATTGGCTGATCTGCCCCAGGTGGAGATGTAGATCAAAAGAAAGGGGAGACTCAGGCATAGCAGATAGGTTCTGTGTCTGCTGGCTCAGTAGGGAGATCAAAAAGTGCACAGGTATTACAGGTGGGAAGTCTCTGCTATGTCCCTGTTTATCTCAGAACTTCTGGAAGACAGGCTGTGGGGTCTGGGGGAGAGGCAGATGGGCCTGATGTGCCCAATGTGCCCAATGTGCCCAGAATGAATGTTTGATGCCAGGACTCCTATGTATCTTTGGTACTCACTAATCAATTAAAATATTTCCAGGAATAAATAGAAAAGGAGCCTAGTGAATTTTTTGTTTCATCTTTAAGCAAAAATAATCTCAAACCAAAGATAAAAAGTTACATTGGGTTGTGGCAAATAGAATCTCATGTCAGGACAGAATTTTTAGATTTCAGCCAATTTGCAGGCCTAGAACCTCTTGAATGAAGAGATGATCAGGTTCCCCTCAGGAAGGACCTTGGTAAAATATCTTAGAGTTTTACCATTAGCCTTTCTCCAGGTCTTCTCTAGAGAGACTGGTGGCCTTTGCAAGCGTAACTGTCCACTTTGGGAACGAAAACAATCAGATTTTCCAGGAGCTATTGGGGACTGGTTCTGAATTGGCATTGGTTCCAGGAGATAACAAGAAACATTCTGGCTCTCCAGTTAAAGAAGAGGCTTATGGACATCAGGTGATTAATGGAATTTTGCCAGAAGTCATACTCACAATAGCTAAAATGGGTTCCCAAATTCATTCTCTGGCTGTTTTGCTAGTTTTACAGTGTATAATTAGGATAAATATATTTAGAAGTGTCAAAATTCCCACATTGGTTCCCTGACATACATTGTGAGAGCTATTATGGATGAATGGCTAAATAGAAGCCATGTTTCCTCTGCCAGGGTAAATAGTGAGTCAGTAACAGTATCACGTCACTAAAATAATTGCAAAATATAGCTCCTGAGTCAGAGATTTGAAAGATGGTGGCGTGGTGGTCTCTACCATATCTCCCTTTAACTTTGCTATCTGAGCAGTACAGCAGATCATGAAGAATAACTATTGAGTGTTGAAACCTCATCCAAGTAGTGACTCTAGTGTAGCGGTGGTGTTCTTACTTGAGCAGTTACATGGTACTTGAGGTGCTATTGAAGTAGCGAATGTCTTTTTCTTGGTACATGGCTATAAAGACCACAAGGAATTTGCTTTCTTTTGGAAGGGCCAGCAGTATATCTTTATAACATGACATAAGGAGATATGGTTGTGTGTCACATTGACAAGGGATGGAGTGGTGATGAATTCATGGTTGTCAAGTTGATTACCTTGAATTAACTGTAAACCAGGGGTGGCCACGCTTGTGTGCACTTTTCTTTCTTTCTTTTTTTTTTAAATTTATTTATTTATTTTTTGAACCTTCAGAACACCCATCGGATCTCTTTACAGATGAGCCACCATGTGGTTGCTTTGAACTCAGTACTCTGGAAGAGCAGTCGGGTGCTCTTAACCACTGAGCTATCTCTCCAGCCCATGTGTGCACTTTTCTTAAATAGATCATTTGAACCTGGAACATCCACCTTCAATCCAATATTTTGAGGTAAGATTTACTTTTCATCTGGACCATGACACCTTTGGCAGCCTATTTAAAAGACATGGAAGAAGGAAGCTCTCACAGTTGTTGACAAGCTCATTTCGTCACTGGCATTGGAGTCTATGTTTTCCAATTTCTGGAGAGTAGTGAAGACCAGCTGAGAAATCCAGTTGCGTGGATTTAACAACCACTGGCTTCTCAAATTTTCTATGGATAGACACCCATTGTTAAGGACTAGGTGTACTACAGCCTGTAAGGCATTTTAAATATGTCTTCTATATTAACATATTCCATTTGTAAGTTCTCTTATTCTAGAGAATTCTGGCTAACTCAAATAGACTATTATCAATGTAAACTTTCTAAAGTCTGCACTAAATACTGCTGGTCTGAGTGAAGTTTTTAAGTTAGACTGGCGAGGATCCTGAATATCCCCAATTCACAGTGAGCTCCAGATCAATTTGGCTTCGAACCTCACATAGTGATTGTCTAAGTCATCCTTGATGGTTTGATTCCCTATGGATGTATCCTGATTCAGTGAGGCTCAAGATATGCTCATAGCAATTTCAGAAACTCTTATTTTGAACCCTGTACCCACTCTTTGCTCTAGTTATCTGCATCAAATGAACAGATTTTCAAATATCAATCATGTTCCTTTCACTTATTTGTCAGTATTAATTTTATTTTTTCCCCAGAGGAGTATATTACAATCTATGAATGACAATCGATTAAGTAAAAACAGTTAATCGAGTGTGTGTGTGTGTGTGTGTGTGTGTGTGTGTGTGTGTGCGTGTGTGTAATATTGTCAGAACCAAGATTCAGTATTTCAATAAACTGGTACAGTAGAGATGGTTATTATTGTTAGGGATTACTTTCGCATGCACTTAAATATATTACTTATTGGCCAACTGACATGGCAGATCCCTAATTTCTGTTATTTCTTTTGTCCATTGTCAAAATTTTCCGGTGCACTCATAATTACCCTAAAATAACCTCTCTTTTTCCCATCAGTATGTCACCTTCTCTCCCAAAGTACCCACGCCTGACCTGGAGCTGACAATTTGTTTATAATGAATATCTAATTGATGAAATACTGAAAATTGCAGTCCATTAATTAGGTCTGAGATTTTAGGATATAGATACATTTTTATCATTAAAGTGTTTCAAATGCTCATAAATGCTCATGTATCATGCTATAACTTTCTTTTATTTCTTCAATTTGTTTCTGGATATTTGATTTGATATATATAGATAGATAGATAGATAGATAGATAGATAGATAGATAGATAGATATAGATATAGATATAGATATAGATATAGATATAGATATAGATATAGATATAGATATAGATATAATTCCATTTTAACATTTTTAAGTGTTTGGAACAAGAGTTGTTTTGTAATATTGCATATCAGTAACAGCGCCATTCCGTATCTGTGAAATATTTAAGTAAGACTGTTGTGTTCAGGAGGATAGCATTGTTATTCTTCAGAAGTAGAACTCTGGAGAACAGGAAGATGTTGCCATCTGGAGCAATCACAAGCACGGGAAGACAGCAGATGTCCAGACCAGCTTCTCCTAGTCAAAATGAATGGAACACGTAGCTCAATTTTTCACTAGGGGACAGTTTGTTTGGGGGAATCTTTTTTACTTTCTTGCAATCATTGATCTCTCATTTGTATTTCTCATACTGCCCTAAGCTCAGGGTTGAGTTCCCTGGATGATCTTTTTTCTCATCATAAAAGAAAAAAACATCACTGGGTTATTGAAGACAGATTGTTGTTAAGCTCATGTCCCTCCTGTCATAATCTCTTTAATTGTTGAAAATGACTCATGTGGGAAGTTGGTTTCAAGTAAGGTGATTATTAAAATATCTAACTAGGTAACATCCTTACATTTCTTCTATTATCTGAATATATTGGCTTTTTTTCAATGTGATTCATGCTGCTTTTGATACATGCAGTTCTGGAATTTATAATAATTTATATGTCTACAATCTTGCTGATAATTACCAAAGTCTCATAGGTGAATATTATGTTGCCATTCAATGTCTTTCAAATATCACCTCTTTACACAGTTTTCCAGGTTGATTTGTCATTTATAAAATTAGATATTTTCATATTACTATTTTATTAAGTCTGTATGTTCATATAAAATTATCTATTTATTCATTGGCATACATCTGCTTGTGTTATTAAATTAAAATCTAACAAGCCATTAACAGTTGACATGACATAAATGGTGAATGTATATGATTTTTATTACATTCAGTAATTAATTTCTATTAATTACATAAGTTATTAGCCTGTTCTCTAATGAGACCAGTTTTATTTAAATTGTCCACAGGACAATCAGACAAAAATTTTTCTTAGATTACTACTGTCAGGTGATTCTACGTGGTATCATCTTGATGTTTAAGAGTTAATAGAGTAATTGTGTGTGTTAGTTTTCAACCACACAAAGTTTGCAATTGCCTACTTCTTTTTTATAAGTTCATCAAGATTGTTGTGTTACTTCACATAAAATAATCTTGCTAAAACTTACTTTAAAGTCTGTAATAGGTTTACTTATTTTATTCTAGTACAAAGTATTAGTTCCAAGTTGACAGACCCTTGTGTCTTATTTTTTTCAAGTTAAATGAAACTTTCTTGATTGTGTTCTACTGCTGTAAAGGGATGCTATGATCACAAGAACCTCAATAAAACAAAGCATTTAATTGAGGCTTGTTTATAGTTTCAGAGTTTTAGTCCATTATTATCATGGCAGGGAACATGACTGCACTAAGTCAGATGAAGCTGAGAATTTTAAATCTCGGTCTTTAGGAAGCAGGAAAGGAGACTGAGGGACATAACTTGTGTTTTTGAAATCTCCTGGTTCACATACAGGTTCCCAGTTTCTCCAACAAGTCTACGCCCCTAATCCCTTTAAATAGAGCCATTCCCTGGTCCCTAAGTGTTCAAACCTCTGAGCCTATGGGGTCAGTTTAATGCAAACCATTAGAAAAACATATTCAAATCCATAAGTTAGAAAGTACTAAGAAATGTTTATTGTTTTTCAATTAAGTACTACATATATAATATAAATAAATGGTGAGTTTAATATTGTATGGAAATATAGATATACAGAGCAAAAGATATATAGTACCTTCTTACTCATTGTCAATAGTTTAGTTCACTCAGTACATTTTATAAATACAACTTTATCTTTATGGAATATTTTATGTAAGTTAGTTATGTCTGAATATAAGTTCATACTGTGTTTTTATTACAAGTGCAAAATTTAATCATAATGAATTATGTCCTAATTTCTAACTAATATCTGAATTAGTTTACATGCTTTCTCCCAAAACATACCTCATACTACATACGCTCTCAGTAATGTTATTTGTGTGGATATTTAACAAGGAGCAAAGTGTTGTTATTGTTAGCACTTGGAAGAAAGTATTGAAATTTTCCTTCCCCGGAACAGGTAAAGATAAAATTTTCTTATTAGAGTTTAATTTGGCTATTAATATGATTTCAAAAATAATGGCAGATTTAGGCAAAAGAGTGAGGTAATTAAACTGATATCTATGCTTTTAGTTATTTGGCATAGTGAAGTATATGCTTAAGAGTCACAAAAAGATTTCATAGCATAGGATAAATTCTGAATATATATATTTTAAATATCATGGGACATTTTATATTGTATAATTTGTAAAATTTTTAAAAATCAGTTGAAAATTTTGGGTTACCCCAGATTCTAAAATTTAAAATTTGGGAAAATATTGTATAGATTATCTATAGTTTTCTTTTGTTTATAGGAACCACATAATTATAATATTTATAATTAGATAAAATTAGGTACTCTGTAACTCCTGAAAAGTATCACAGATTTTTGCATGAGGTCATTCTTTTCAGTTTCCAGGAGAATGCTTATCCCTTTCATTCAGTGGAATCTGAATAGCATCCTGATTTCTGTATAAACACAAACAGACAAACTATTTCTAGGAGATTGCTACACATGGTTATCCTAGAATTTTCATAATGAGAAATGGAAATACATTTGCAGATCATCCTACGGAGTGTGGTAAAGGTTTTTAGAGAAAATATTTTGAGACTGTATGTCAAGGTAATAAAATTTAATGATCAGAATTCCTGTTTTATTTCAATTGTTTGCAGATAATCAAGATCATATTTACAGTAAGTGGGATGCTAGCCTATTGTAAATAATCACTGTGTTTACTAGCATATTTAACATGAAAATCACAGATAAATACCTATGATCCATTAAACTGTTATCATTAGATATTAAGGTAAAAGATGAATGCAATTTTGACAGAATGGTAGGTAGACCTATATAGAATATTATTTTGCTGCATTTTACAAGGTATAATATCTTTCACAGTGAAGTATCGATATTCTATATTGGCTCTTTGTTTTATAGACAATACTATATGTAAATCTTTGTTTTTCTCAAATATTATGGGCTAGTTATCACATGAGTCATTTTCAGATTGCAAGTGCCATGTCATTTTTATACAATTGCAAGTAAAGTTTGATTGGTTAATAATTGTCCCTTTAATATAACCAAAGAACAATGTATTTAATGAATTGAAAAGCAAATAAATCTTCTTAAAGGATACATTAAGTCAATATTAACAAAATAATACTATAAAAGATATACATATATATGTATATCTTATGGCCTAAATCAAAGAGAATATGAGGGTAGTGTATTATCCTTTAATCATTAATATTAAGGTAGCCCATTTAGATTATAAGTAGGCTGATGTAATTAAAAAAATAAGCAAGCAGCAGAGAGAAAATTTCAAGTGATTAAAAACAGAGAACTGGGGGTGGGAATAATAATGAGTCAGTAGCCAGGGAATCATCGGTGACTCAGGGAAAAGCAGTAGGATTGCAAAGCCAAATTTAGAGGTAGGGATGACTCCCACTGCAAGTGTTCAGTCAGTTGCCAGACAAAATTAGCATTTCTCTGGAAATAAAATATTATAAAATGCTGTGCTGGATAATGACTGTTTAGAAATAGGAGATCTTAATTTTTCAATTTAGTTTTTCTTCTATCATTTAAACATCTTACTCTCAACTGTTTTTATTTGTTTTAGTGTGTAAATCTTCCCAAGTGGCCTGTGGTTTTTATGTAAGACTTTTAATGGCTATTTAAGGTCCAGGGATATCTCCCAAATTTTCTTTAAAAAAAAATTTAAGTAGCTGTTTTAGAAAATATTTCTGTTTTTATTCTGGCTCTGTGTTCAATCCAACCTCTCAAAAGGAAATGACCCTGACTAATTGCTATGAATGACTCTATTCATTATTATTTTATGATTCTACACTAGAAAAGGTTATTTTCAGAAGGTGGGTGATTATCCTCTGACAGTCATTTCAGGCAGTGAGCGCATCACGCCACATATGGCCCAGTCAAGGTGAGAGCATTGATGTGCTTTCTCCTCTCACATCCAGGCTAGCATTCTCCACAACCGAAAAAGTAGGACAATGGGACCAAATTTAGTGGTTGGTTACACATTGATTCCCCTATGTTCTGTGACCCGAATGAGTGGTAGCCTAAGTCATAGCCTCAAAGGTGATAGAGATTATTCCCAGCGTCCACTGCACACCCTGGAGCTGGTATAAGTTGAGAGTTGCTGGGGTAGAGAGAATCGTCTTCTGTGATGTGGCAAGTGATAGGGTCCCCCAGCCTGGTGGATGACCCCATGCTTGTGCATGTGATAAAAAAAGGAGAGGTTGGTCAGAAAATTTGAATACTAAGATGTTTTAACCTTTTCATCCATGACTTTCAAAATAGTTTTGCCTATTACCCAGAAAAACCAATAAACTTGTTGTAAACATTACAACGTTCCTCTACAGAAGCTTGAAACGATCTGAGCTTACCTCTGAGGCATGAGTCATTTGAATTGTACAGACAGATTTCTGTATTATGATCATCACAATACTTTTACCAGATGATTGCTCATGATGAATACATGCTCTGCATCTGTGCAGTGTCACAGACGTGGTGCTATGCTCTTGTATCTGAAAATACTGCAAAACATGACTCAATCTGTTACATGATTGATGGCACTCAGTTACTTGATGAATGTGAATGATACTCTTAGGCTTCCCTCATATAAAGTAACCTTTTGTCTTCATTTCTAATCACTTATTTTGTAGAAGGCAACTGGTTTTATTAATACCCCATTCTTTCCATTCCAATGGGTTCATTATTCATTTCAACTGGTTCTTGGTTTCTTATTTATAAAACGAGTCATAATTGATGAGATTTATTTCAATGTTTAAAACATCGGGTAGAAGCTTTTCAGTTCTCTATATTTGCTGATTATTTTAATAATTTTTATAGTACTGTATAAAATATTAGACAACCATGTATACAGTTTATATAAATTCTAGAATAAGTTTACCACAAGGAGTCATAGCTATCATTTACTTGATCCTGTGTTTATGAAGATTTTTAAAATAATTGTTCTTTGACCATTTTTACAGGTCATGGAGTATCATATTCAAAACAGAAACATACTCATATGCTTATATAGACCTCAATAAAAATTTGCACATTTATTTGCATATCGATAAAATTGAACTAACAGTGGTATTACAGATTCTGATCCAAATTATTTCTTGTTTTCCCTCCTTTTGGACCCCCCAGTGTAGGGGATTGTTGAGAAGGCAGTAAAAGAGGGTGGATGGGGAGGGGAACACCCTTATAGAAGGGGAGGGAGAAGGGTTGGGGGACTGATGGACAGGAAACTGGGAAAGGGAATAACATTTGAAATGTAAATAAGAAATACCCAATTTAAAAAAAAAAGGAAAAAATGTATATGATACTATTTGTTAAAATTTATTCGGATGAAATTGTGTGTGTGTGTGTTTGTGTGTGTGTGTGTGTCTGTGTGTGTCTGTGTGTGTCTATGTGTATGTGGAGGTGGATGGATGTGTATGTGGCTGTGCCCTGTGTAAGTAGAGTCAGTAGTGTGGATCCCTGTGGAGGTCAGAAGACAGCACCAGGTAGCATGGAGCTGGAGTTTCTGGTGACTGCAAGCCACCTGCTATGTGCATTGGAATTTGCACTAGAGTCCATTGGAAAACAGCCAAGCTGCCCTGATATTATTCTTTCAAAAAATGCTTTCTAGTCAAAGGATTTCATAATAATTATCTTATTTTCTCACTAGGGAAGGCATCGATAGATACATCTAAGATGGAATACAAAGACGAACAAGCAAATGCTGGGGAAAAGAACCAAAAGTAAGAGCTATTTGTGGGATTATATGAAAACCTAACATACCAGACGCTCTAAACTGTATGCATACATGAGCGGAACTTAAATGAATCAACAGTAAGCGTGGAAGACAGAGCCCACCTGGCTATCTTTTATCATCAAATAAAGCTTCTGGTATTGGGGTTGGGTACCATCCAATTTTGGTTTTGGACAAAGCAGCCCCATGAGGATCTTTGCTTTCTCCACAGAGCACCATTTGATTACATTATAGACATCACTTCTGGATAGGAACCTCAAGTTCAGCTCAGATATGTTAAGCTTGGTCAAATCCTGTATGCAAGCATTTCATCTAGAATGGAGACTAGTGCCTGAGAATATGCTTTTCAAGGTAGATTGCTTGGCTATTGCAAACAAACAAACAACAGCAACCAAACCTCTTGGACTTAATTCTATTTCAGCATAAAGCAGGTATGGCACCAGGCTGTGATCTCAACTTTACATGGTAGAATGAGGGATATTAGAAGTTAACTAGTGTTGTTAGCTATAAATCATCACATTACACCCTCATTTGCTCATGTCAGACCCTCAATATTTATATGAGGAGGGTCTGTGAATTTAGCTCAATTTTATGATTAAAAATAGCTGTGGCATTATGAATGTGGAGATAAAATAAAAACTCTCTGCATAACCAAATACTTGTTCGTCACAAGAAGGCAATGTTTTGTTCCATAGGCAATTGCTGTCTCAGCCTCAATTACCTTGGATATATTGGTTTGAAAATTATATAAACAATTGGATTCCTTAAAAGAGGTATCATGAAATAAGAACTCTGTCCTTCTGGAAGAAAACAAGAGTTACAGAGAACAACTCCTAAACAAACTCATGAGTGAGGAGTTAATTATTAGAAAGAAATGAAGCTATTACTTTTTTCTTTAGTCTTATCTCTTATCAAATATCAAATATCATCAGATATAAAAGATGCACAGTTCATGATATCCATAAAAATTTCATCGCCCATTGTTGAATGCCAACAATTACCTCAAAATCATTCTTGAGGCTATAAACTCTTACTGGATATGTTTTTGCTTTTGCCCTAATAGATGCCTCTGTTTATATTTGCTGATATATCTAGTGGTAGATGAAAAATAAAGTTCTTTCTTCCTATATAACCAGGTGAAGTTTCTGACCTCTGTGAATGCTACCTCTCCCCTAAGACCCATGCACTGGGTTCATTAAAACAAGAAGCACCTTTGTAAGTGTTCTGTCTCAGGTTCCAAAGCCCTGTAAGTTTCCATAGTCGTATGTACCTCTCTATTCCTGCAAGTCAACATTTCACTTTGATGGAAATTCTAGTACCCTTTGACTTGGCGAATGTTATTTTCCTCCATAAAATGTGATCTTGCTTTATGCGATCTGTTTACTCAATGTATGAGTGAATGCTTGAAATGTATATCCTTTCTGAGATAGAATTACTCTTATCAGCAATCAATCTAAGATCGATTGATAATTGCAAATAAAGAAAAGCCAAGTTAGTCTACCTAAGTAACAGTGACATTCTGTAGGAACAAATTTTGTTTGTTCCTTAAATTTTGTTTTAACATTTCCATATAGATATAGCTAGATATAGATATAGGTAGATATAGTCATTTTACGTAGTGCTTGGTTACATATGGAGATTTTTGTACAAATGTATAAAATATTTTGATGACATGATGGAATAGTTCACAATCTAAATTTAAAAATATAAAATAATTTTATTTATAGTTGCAATATTATATGGATTTTTTTAATTAAGATGTATTTGGAAGTTTTGTGGAATGTTTAGTGATAAATTTGGAAAATGAATGAGTTCTTCAAGTGGACACAAGTATGTAGTTTTCAGCCAAGAAGCAACAGGGACACTAAAGCTAGAACAAATTCTCAAGTCTATTGAAACATAAGTACAGAGCATGTCCACATACTTGGCTTGTCACTCTGTGGAAAGTATTTCCATTCTTTTTCTTTTCTAAGATTGCGAAAAATATCTTTCTCTTCTAAGGAAGAGTTACAGAGATGGGTTTCCAAAAGATGACTGATTATATCAGTTCTACTGTTGCAGTGGACATGTAATTTACTGTAAATGTTAGGGGTATTTCACTTTGTTTCAGTCTCCATATATTATAAACAATATATCTACTGTAATAGATTATATTAATAATAAGCAAGCAAAATAAATGTAATTAATTTACAAAATAAGTAAAACCATATATGCAGTCTGAAGATCAATTATTGTGACTACTTACTTAAATTTCTGTAGAGTATTTGACTTTTCCCAACTTCATCACACACACGCACAAACACACACACACACACACACACACCCATATATATATACATATATGTATATTTATATGTACATATATATATACACAGACACAAGGACACATATATACTTATGCTCATGCAACATAGTTAAATAGATCTCAATAATGGATTTAATATGTTTTAAAATTGCTGACATGTCAACATACAAAGTATCACTCTTTTCCATTACATTAATTTATTGTGATGTTTGTCTTATTTTTTCTGATAATAGTATTACTAAGATCTCATAAAATTGTTTTTAAATATTTTGTTATTTTTTCACATGTTATACAGAATTGGAATTTATTCAGGAATATGAAAAGTTGGTGTTAGTTACATTTTTTGCTCTTGTTATAAACAAATGTGATGAATGATGTGCTAAGTTATCTCTTACCTCTGCTGTTCTGATATCCTGTCTCTGATTCATTGTGTCACTTTGTCTGCCCCTCAATTATATATCATTTTGGGGTTTAAAGATCTCTATACCCGATATGTAGCAGAGGATGGCATTGTCCCACATCAATGGAAGGAGAGGCCCTTGGTCCTCTCAAGACTAGATGCCCCAATGTAGGGCAATGTCAGGGCAGGGAAGAGGGAGGGAGTGGGTGGGTGGTGGAGCAACCTCATATAAGCAGGAGGAGGGTAGTGTGATAGATGGTTTCAAGAGGGGAAACCAGGAAAGTAGATAACATTTGAAATGTAAAAAAAAAAGTTCAATAAAAAATTGGGTAGTGTTCCTTCTGTTTCTATTTTATGGAACAGTTGGAGAAGTATTGGAATTTTATCTTCTTTAAAATTCTAATAGAATTCTGCATTAAAATCATTTTGCCCTTTTTTTTTTTTTTTTTTTTTTTGGTTGGTTGGTAGAATGCTAATGACTGCTTCTATTTCCTTGGGAGTTATGGGGCTGTTTAGATGGTTTATCTGATACTGATTTAACTTTGGTGCCTGGCCTGTTTTGTTGAATAGATTTTTGTGGTAGGATCTGATTATTCTTTTGAATTTCCTCTGTTTCTCTTGTTGTGTCTCCCTTTTTCTTAGTGATTTTGTTAATTTGGATACTATCTCTGTTCCCTCTGCCTATCTGGCTATGGGTTTATCTATTTGTTGATATCCTCAAAAACCAGCTCCTAGAGTTTTTTTTTTTTAAATGTGTTATTTTATTTATTTACATTTCAAGTGTTACATATTCCCCTTCCCAGTTTTCCCTCTACAAGTTCCCTTATTCCATCCTCCCTACCCCCTGCCCTTAAGAGAGTGCTCTCCCACCTGCCTACCTCCCCTCCTAGTAATGCCAGATAATAATGGAATCCTCTGCTACATATCCAGCTGTGGGTACACTCTGTGTATTCTTTGGTTGGTGGGTTATATTGTTGTTCTTCCTATGGGTTGCAAACCCCTTTGGCTTCTTCAGTCCTTCCTCTAACTCCTCCATTGGGGACCCCATGCTCAGTCCATTGGTTGGCTGACAAATACATGGCATCCGCCTCTGTATTCTGGCAGATTCTGACAGAGCCTCTCAGGAGACAGCTATATCAGGCTCCTGTCATCATGCACTTCTTGTCATCAGCACTATTGTCTGTGTTTGGTGGCTGTATGTATATTTGCTGGATCCCCAGGTAGGGCGGGCTCTGAATTCCTTCAGTCTCTGCTCCAAACTTTGTCTCCATGTCTCCTCCTATGAATATGTCTGTTCCCCCTTCTAAGAAGGACTAAAGCACGCATACTTTTGTCTTCCTTCTTCTTGAGCTTCATGTTGTCTTTGAAGACACAGTAACACTAATATGGAAACTACAAAAAGACCCAACAAAGAAACAGAAGTACAGAAAATTTCCCTTATGAATATCAATGCAAAAATACTCAATAAAATTCTCACAAACCAAATTCAAGAACACATCAAAACGATCATTCACCATGATCAAGTTGGCTTCATCCTAGGAATGCAGGGGTGGTTCAATGTACCAAAATGTATCAATGTAATCCACTATATAAACAAACTAAAAAAATGATTATCTTACTACATGCTGAAAAAGCCTTTGACAATATGCAACATTCATTCATGCTAAAAGTATTGGAGAGATCAGGAATTCAAAGTTCACATATAAATATAATAAAAAGTAATATATAGCAAACCAGCAGCCAACATCAAACTAAATGGAGAGAAACTCAAAGCAATCCCATTAAAATCAGGGAAAGACAAGGCTCCCCACTCTCCCCCTAACTATTCAATATAGTACTCCAAGTTCTAGTCAGAGCAATTAGACAACAAAAGGAGATCAAACAGATACAAATTGGGAGGAAAGAAGTCAAGATAACACTCTTTAACGCTAATATTTATAGGAAACCTCTCCATGCCTACTTTGTTTCAGTTTGCAGTAGGAAAGAAAAAATAAGGAGATAAAAGACCTCAGAACACAATAAGCACAATTATTACCATGAAGTTGAATAATATTCATAAAAATGGAAAAAAGGTGAACACATTTAGAAAATATATTATAAGAACTACATATACAACAAATTTGATTCACTAATACTACTTTATAAATTTTATTTCTTGAAATTTATTAATAATTAAAATGAGTTTTAAATCCCCAAGGCTCCCAATTATTCAATAGATAGGTTGAGGAGAATCAGTGGTAGAAACAGAAACCCTTTTGTTTATCCACCTCATCAGTTACTATATTCCTCACTTTGCACAGTGCCTATAGGGAGACAGATTCTACTACACTATAATATATATATATATATATATATATATATATATATATATATATATTTGATAACTCTTGGTGTATTATACCAATAAATACAATGCAGGTTAATGACGTTGGCATAAGTGGAAGCTTTGGTGAAGAATATACCTTGGTTTCATGTCCCTGTGTAGATGACACTACTGGAAGATTGAAAGAGACATATGGAGAATGAGACTCATGGCACAGAGCCCATATGCCTCAGCAGTTGCTAACCCACCTTCAAGATGAGAATTATACACATAAATTAAATCTGAATCATACATGTGGGATCACATTTAAAGAGGAGAAATTGCACAGCTGTACCTCATATAAAATAGTGAGTTACAGATTTAGGATATAAGTAATTGACTTTCATTAAAACTCTAAATTTCAATGTGTTTGTTTATGGCATAATAACAAGCTTGCATTTATAAAGTAAAATCTAGAATTGATAAAAAATGTATGAGTTGAAAATTTATTTTAGTACTTGAACTTGTGGTAAATACTCCACCAAATATCATAACCATTTGAAAATCAATTTGATAATTCCTTACACAGTTACAAGACCACTGTAAAAACTTGGAAAAACGTAGCTTTATTTTAACTATGAATATTTTTCATGTATAGTATATCCCATGATCATGAAATGGAATATTACATTCTTTTAAGAAGGAATTGAATGGTGTCACCACCCTAAAAATACACCAACAGAAATTAATCAAGTATTCTTCAACCATATCTTATTCTA
The DNA here is from genome assembly GCF_011064425.1 of Rattus rattus. Classification (NCBI taxonomy): domain Eukaryota; kingdom Metazoa; phylum Chordata; class Mammalia; order Rodentia; family Muridae; genus Rattus; species Rattus rattus. The sequence continues at coordinate 17,231,214 of NC_046165.1, forward strand.
TCAGTATAAGTAGAAAATTCAGTGGTAGTTAGGTTTATAGTATTACTCACGAGACTATCTCTACTTCTACTAGAAAGAGGAGGGTTAGGGAACTTTCACTTAGGATTCCAGGTGTTGTTTACTTGGGCCTACCAGCTGTACTCATGGGGCTGGGGCCATGATGGAAGAGGAAGCCTAAGAGAAAGTCAGACAGCAGCAAGTGCAGGTTTTGTGAGATGGTAACACCTGACTCAGCAGGATGGCATGGGAGTCATGGGGAGGAGTTTTAGTGATGCAGCTGGCTTGTGTTTTGAAATTTTCACAGTTACATAAAATGGCTTTTGATCTTGTCTATACTGACCTCTTCCCTTCCATTCCTTCCCATAACCCACGACTTTTCTGTCCAAAAATTCTCTTCTTTATATGACTTTTGAGAATTTTATGCATGGATGTTATGATTATGTAATATAAACCCCTACCGTATATATATATATATATATATATATATATATATATATATATATATATCCTATGTCTCCGGACTGATTTCATTAATAACTTCCTCTAAATGGAACTCCTGATTTCATTCAGTGTTAATAATGTAACTGCTGCAGTTAACAGGGTCAGGCACTAATTAGGAAATGCTGCCAAGGTCAATATCTCTGAAGAAAGCTGACTCTCCCATCTCTGTGGGCTATCACCTGCCAATGTTCTTTCATTACTTCAGTTTTAAGCCCCATGGTATAATTTCTTCAACATACATGGCTGAGAATTTTCCCCCCACTGGCTTTGTTCTGTAATTGTGCTCACGATATAGTCGTTATCCCTAAACATTCTTGTACACTACTAGCACTTGTACACTTGTACCTGTAGCATCTGGAAAACACTCTTTTTTATTACTGCTAAGTCACTGAGTCTCCTGCAAGCAATCATTTATCCATGACATAAGATCAAAACCCCTTTGATTCACAAGGTAGATTTTGATTAAATGTTGTCATTGGCATAATGATAATTTTTAAAAAATTCTTTTAAGTAAGCTTTACAGAATATCATTGCAGTTGTGTGGTTTTATCATAAAGCACATTTTAAAATTCAATATTATCAATATTTAGATGGCGATTCAGAATTTTTCAACCTTTGTAATACTCATTAAATTTGATTTTGTTTACTTATTTACATTTTTTGCCTGCTCCATTTGACTTTAATATATCTGTTTCCTATTAAAAAAATACCATTTGAGTATGTGAATGGTGAAAAATAACGTATTTTATGATTTCTGCCTTTCTCTAGCTTGTGACTTTTTTTTATCATCTTGACCATGTTGTGTGATTTATTTTTATAAATTTAATGTCATAAATCATGTTCATAGTTCCCTAAGTCCAATTAGTACTTCCCACATTCATGTGGGGTTTTGGGCATTCACTAGGGCATGGAAATTCAAATGCATCCCCACTAGGAGTGGGGCCTTTCAAGTCTTGACAACTACATTAGAAATTTTATCAAGATTTATCTTGTGTGTTGTGCTTGTAACTACAGCTATTATGAGCTCATTTTGTAACTGAAGTATGTCCAGAGGAGTGTGTGTATGTGTGTGTGTGTGTGTGTGTGTGTGTGTGTGTGTGTGTGTGTATGTGTGTGTGTGTGTGTGTGTGTGTGAGTGTGTGTGTATGTGTGTGTGTGGTGTGTGTGTGTGTGTGTGTGTATGTGTGGTGTGTGTGTGTGTGTACCTGTTAGTGTGTACATTCACTTTTGTGAAATTTATTTACATATTTTAAAACACACTTTTTTTAGTATTTTAACACTGATTTAAACTTGCTCTTATTGAGAAATTCTGCAGCACTGAGCTCTATTTCATATTCCTTTTATAGTTCAAAAACTGAAAAAGAGAATCTTTAGGAATTATTCAAATTTCCCAAAATTACCTGAATTTTTAAATCTGGTTTTATATTTTTTGACATTTTCCACTAGTATAACTTTTAATTTTTTAAAGATATGAATATAATGTTTAATTATTTCTTTTTATGTATATATATTCAACAAAATCAAGAGTCATATTGTATATGCAGAAGAAATACTTTTTCACTATTGATATATCAATTATTAGAACTGGTTGTTTTCATTCCTCTATACAAGATATGCTTTATTTAAATGAATTTCAAGAGAACTGACTTTACTGAACTAAATATTAAATACTTATTTAAAAAACAGTGAACATATTTATAACCCTCATTTAGAAATATAGCACATTTTAAAAAATCATTTGGAAAAATGATTAAATAGAATATATTAGCAATCTTGACCCATTCTTCGTGCTAAATTTATTAATTATAAGTAGTGAAAACTATATTCAGTTCATTCTGTAGTCAGTCATTTCTTGCCATTTCAAGTTTTGTGCTTATAAATTATCTACAGAATGAAAAGAACACAGAATCTGACCCTTTAAAAGACTTTGGAAAGATGAAGTCTGTAAAAGATCAGTTCTACTGTATTTCAGAACAACTTTTTTTTCTCTTTAGGAGCTTTTGTTGCTGTTTTTATTATGAAAAAATAAAAATAATTATTCTTTAACTTTTTTTTTACTTTATCCCAATCCCTGTTTACCCTTCGACTGTTCCACATCCCACATACCTCCTTCCCCCATTCCCCTGTCTCCTCTCCAAGAGGCTGTTCCCCCACCGCACTCTAGACCTCCCCACTTCCTGGAACTCCAAGTCTCTCCAGGGTTAGGTGCAGCTTCTCTCACTGAGTCCCGACCAGGCAGTCTTCTGACGTACACGTGTTGAGGGCCTCATATCAGTTGGTGTATGCTACCTGGTTGGTGGCTCAGTATCTGAGAAATTCCAGGGATCGAGGTTAGTTGAGGCTGCTGGTGTTCCTTCAGGGTCGCCCTACTCCTCATTTTCCTCCAGCCTTCCCTTAATTCGACCACAGGAATCACCAGCTTCTGTTCATTGCTTAGGCGTAAATATCTGCACCTGACTCTTTCACCGGCTTGTTGAGCCTTTCGGAGGTCAGCCATGCTAGGCTCCTGTTTGTGGGCACACCATAGCATCAATAATAGTGTCAGGCCTTGGAGCCTCCCTCTGAGCTGGATTCCAATCTGGGCCTGTCTCTGTACCTCCCTTTCCTCAGGCTCTTCTCTGTTTGTGTCCCTGAAGTTCTTTCTGACAGGAACAATGATGGCTCAGAGTTGACTGTGGGATGGCAAACCCATCCCTCTCTTTGATGCCCCATCTTTCTAGGGGAAGTGGACTCCACAGTTTCCCTCTCCACACTGTAAGGCATTTCATCTAAGATGAGTTCTCCTTATGAGTCCTGAGAGTTCCTCATCTCCCAGGTCTATGTGGTACATTCTAGAGGGTCACCCCACTTTCTACCTTCCGAGGGTGCCTGTTTCCATTCTTTCCTGAAGCTCCTAGGGGTTCAGTCCTGCCCATCCCAATACACGGTTATATTCCCCTCTTCTTCTCCCTGTCCCCTTCCCACCCAGGTCCCTCTCTCTTTAACCGTTCTTGTGATTGCTTTCTTCTCCATCCAAGTGGGATTGAGGCGTCCTCACTTGGACCTCATTGAGTTCTGTATATTGTATCCTAGGTATTCTGTACATTTTTGGCTAATATTTCTATTTACAGGAATCTATAAACTTATTTCCAGTGATTTAAAAACATGAGTTATAAACAATATATATTCAGGAGCTATAATTTTTTAATACTTGTAATTTACTCGTGATTGATTATGGAATATGTGGTACTTAACATACATTGAAAATAAAAATTGTACTGTGCTAATACTTAAAAGAATAAGAAGAAAAATTTAGAAGAAACTCCATGCATTGAAAAATATTGACTATAATATATTAAAGTATTAATTTTGTTTGAAGTAATACCTTGAATAGGCAGGCTGAAATTTCTTTGTACACACACTTTGTTTATAAATCAAGAAATCTAATGTGTCCTGTCCACTCTGCAGCCAAAGCAACAGATATTAATATAAACATAGCTTTCATAATTCAAATTATTTTCTAGAAACTATTTGACTTTCATTACTAGTTTAAAGAATACTGTCCACAAATGACTTCTGTGCCTTTTGGTGTATACATATAAAATAAATCAGTGTGTCACTATGTAAATAGTATATAAAGGTAATGCTTCCTATAGCCTATAGCTATAGAATGAGAATAATAAATTAATCATATGGTAATTGAGAATTTGAGATTATTAGAAAATATAAGATCAACTCATTAATTGTTAAATAGTAATTGATAAAAAAATCAATCAATGATTTAAATCAAAAAACTACTACTCTTTTGTATGCAATCTACTGATTTGTCTTATATCAATTCTGGAAATTTCTTCTATGACTTATATAGCTTGGTACAATATGTTGTATATTTAATAAGTAGGGTAAATTCTAAGAAATTACTTATGATCATAAAGGGTCCACTTTTCATTCAAAACAAATTAAAATATAGTGGTATTGAAAGATTATTCCAGTGAGAGAGTGATCCTAATCACTTGAAATACAGAAGTGAGAAATCTTATGTTTGGAGAATTACCTTCAAACATATTTTTATTCAAACGAAATGTGCATATGTGATACATGTCACCTCATGTTTGTCAAGAAAAGGAATTTAGAAGACTGTATTTTACAATATATTTCAGTTCTGCCTTATAACTGCTCTCGATAAAACTCATGCTAGAGCTGTTAAGAATTTTAATATGTATTATCCATTTTAGATAAAAGATGCTATATTTGGAAAGTAAAAATAATATTAGCAGTCACAATTCAAAGTAGGCCATGGGAGAAAAGAAAATTTTCATGTTAACTTTACTCTGACAGAAAAATTTATGACAGAAAATTTAAATTGAACAGTCATTTTATTTCCAAAGTAAGTCAATCAAAACATAATGGATTCCAAGTTGTTAAAATATTTTATATAATGCTGACTAACACCTGAAAACCAGCGCATATTTTGCTCTAAATAAGTCAAAGTAAATGATGTGTGATTTCCATTTTGCCTCAAAATACACTTTTTGGATTTCTACTGAAATAGATGACTGTTCAGAGTCTTTCATTTTGTGCATTGCATATTTTCTAACTATCTCTTCATCAGGTCTGGATCTTACATTGTTTGCCTCCTCTTCTGCATAGAGCATGGGGCCATGGAGCAGGGACTTTGAAGAAGACATTCCACTTAGGACTAAACGCTCCAAAGTTTATCAGTCCTTGCAGTGGGGAGATTGTGGGAGAACTTGGAGAGGGGAAAATTCTACTCAGAGTACACGGTACTAAAATTTGTGTTTTGGAAACACAGATCACACAAATTCTAGTGATAGGAAAATTATAACCGTGCCAAAGGCTTGAGATACAACAAACTATAAGTAAAGACTTCTTTATGATTTGTTTTGACAGAGACATAGAGCTGTGAAATCCATACATAGCAGAAAGGTACCCCATGTCAAATCACAGAGAAGTAGCAGTTATTACCTATTGCTATGATAAAATACCATGACCAAGGAAACTTATAAAAGAAAAGTGTAATTTGTCTTATAGTTCCAGAACACTACAAATCTATCAGGACTGGGAAGCATAACAGAGTGCAGACATGGTGATGAGATCACTAACGTAAGAACACTCATCCTCAATTATAATCTGGAAAAGTAAACTTTACATATATATATGTATATATGTATATATGTGTGTATATATGTGTATATTTATATATATGATATGTGGGTAGTAGTTTATATGTTATGTGTGCAAATAGTTTTGTATAGATGATGTGTGTAGTTATATATATTTATAACTATATAGGTTTGCATATATACATAAATATGATAAATATTGCATTTAGTTTTGAGAGAATGGATCTGCGTTCTCAGTCAAAATCATATATTAGGAGGGAAGAAATGAACTCTCTGCTCCTCTCTGTTCCAGAGACAGCCACATCTTCTCGTGCAGTACCAGCTTAGTCCCATAACAGACAAGATGGTGAAAGTCTGTAATAAAGCAGTTTGGCGGTGTGGGTGCCCTGATTTACAGGGCTGCCTTCTTCTGCATCTGTGTGGACATTATTTGCATTCATGACCCCCTACAAAGGCCTACATGTTCAGTGTGGCTCTACCCATGGCAAGTTCAACGACACAGTCAAGGCTGTGGGAATCTTGTCATCAAGGTCACCATCTTCCAGAGCATCAAATGGGGTGATGCTGGTGCTGAAGTATGAAGTTCTACTGGTGTCTCTTCACCACCATAGACTGGGGCTCACTCTGTGTCATCATCTTCCTGATACCCCCATATTTGTGATGGAGTGTGAAAATGTGACAACTCCTGTTGTAGATACGCCCCCCCTGTCATCACGCTTTTGGCATGCCTGCACAGTCCAGCCAAACTGAGATGGCCCCTCAACTGTGGCATATGATGACATTGCTGCCAAGGCTGTGGCAAGGTCATCCCAGAGCTGAAGCAGCATAGCTTTCTGTGTTCCCTACCCCAATGTATCTGTTGGGTCCTGGAGAAACCTAAAGGCATCGTCTGGCTACATCTGGGCTACACTGAGACCAGGTTGTCTCCTGCGACTTCAACAGCAACTCCCACTCTTCCACCTATGATGGTGGGGCTGGCATTGCTCTCAATGACAACTCAACTCTGTAAAGCTCATTTCCTGGCATGACAATGAATATGACTGCAGCAACAGGGTAGTGCACTTCATGGCCTCCATGGCCTCCAAGAAGAAAGAAACCCTGGACCACCTACCCCAGCCCAGTGCAAGGGATACTGAGAGCAAGAGAGGCCCTCAGTTGCTGGGAATCCCATCCCAACCAGCCCCCCAGCACTGAGCATCCCCTCACAATTTCATCCCAGACCCCCATAACAACAGGAGGGGGCCTAGGGAGCCCTATTCTTCTCTCTGAATACCATCAATAAAGCTTGCTGCACACCCCCAAAAAGGAAGGAGGAAATGAATACCAGAAATATAGGAAATATTTCCTGTTCAAGTCAGTGCATTAATCATAATGTTTTGGGGACACGATATAATAAAAATTAGTTCTATTTATAATCTCTCTTAATTTGGGTATAGTCATTGGACATACACAATTTTGTGGGTTTTTGGTTTGTTTGTTTATTTCTTTTTTGTATGGGGGTGTATTCTGAGAAAGGACATTTTCATTTTCAGGTCGCATACCTGGCACTCACTTTGCTACATTCTTGATTGCGCTTTCCAAGTGTTGTGATTACACACATTCATATGCTTCGGTGCATGTGGTTTATCCATTTTAATATTTTTTAAAAGAAGCATTACAGAGGTTGCTTAATAATTCTCCATTCTTTTACATATTTCATTGTCACAGCCTCAAGTAACATGCATACAGGGATATATTTTCATTGACAATTAAGGATTCTATGAATACCAAAAATGCTACGTGGTTGGAAAATTGTTGAAAAAGTAACTTTTGATGGGAATATTTTAAATAGTTCTAAATTAGACCCCTTCATTTTCACAGACAAAGAAGAAATACTTAAGTCAAAGCAAGCAAAGTAGAGGTGATAAAGAAAGCTTTGAGAAAAGCAAATTTTTCTAATTACTATTCGTCTTAATTCCAGGTTAATGAATTAATTATTTTAATACAAAATTTAACTCATTAGTTCATCAATCAAGGAGAAAAGTACATCTTTCTATGTAGTAATGTTAATGTGGTTATTCCAGGCTGAGTGTTTTAATAATTTCAATTATATTAAGAATATCAGTGGTACTCTTTAAGTCCAAATAGCTACATCTATCCTGTAGTAAATACATTACTCGGGGTTCTTGTCCAGTTGAGACATCTATAGCTGGGAGTCGGTGAAAGTTGTCTTTTCCTGCGTGAACATGATGCAGACGTCCCGGGAGACTACAGAGAAGTAGTGGCTTCTCAAGCCCCTAGGAAGGTGCTTGGCTTCTCCACCTTTGTCACCAATTCTTCAGGTTCCTCTAGAAAAGTTGAAAATAAGAATGCTGGAGGGAACTCAGTCTGTGCTCGCCCAACTCCCAAGTGGCAAAAATGCATCGGGGAGTTCTTCAGGCTGTCCCCTAAGGATTCTGTAAAAGAGAAGCCGATTCTTGAAGAGGCAGGAAGCAGTGGCTTAGGAAAATCAAGGAGAAAACCATGTGCTTGGCAACCTGATCACAGAGACGATGAAAATGAATAGAACTTGCTCATCCGAATAATGTCTTCAGTTTACTTACACATTCCAGGATGTAAATGTGGGTAAAAGAGTTCCTCCAATTGGCTTGTTAACAGGCATTTACTTGAAAAAAAAAAACGAGGCTAAAGTTTAGCCATTGAGAAGAAACCAGCTTTAAAAGCAGCCAATTTTTATAATTTGTAAACTTGAATTGCATGCTCATATGTCCCTTCTTTTACCTGTTATGTTTCTTCCTAAAACCAACATTACATGATGCTCTAATTACTTTCTTTTTTTTTTTTTTTCCGGAGCTGGGGACCGAACCCAGGGCCTTGCGCTTGCTAGGCAAGTGCTTTACCGCTGAGCTAAATCCCCAACCCCGATGCTCTAATTACTAATCTACTGTCTCTGCTTAGATTTTTGTACTGATGCCATTTTATGGGCATTGATTACGGAAATAGTGCTATATTTTTATGTGCATGTGCTTGTGTGTTTGTGCCACAGTGCATTTTGACTGAGTCTTTTTTACATTAAAAATTCAATATTAAAAATACATACATACATACATACATACATACATGCATACAATACTTACAAAACACATGGAAATAAGTGCACTTTTCAATTGTTTTTGTGACTTTTGACAACTGATTTTCAGAATATATTGATATCATTTCTTTTCTAATGGGAGCCTCTCAGGAAATTCATGCATGGCTCTAACTTTCAGCCTGCTAGTAGAAGTCACATGAAGAAAAAAAGGGACACTTTGAAAGCATTAACCATTTATTACTAAGTGGGCAAAAAGTTTCTCATGAACGAATTCCAAGGAAAGGGGAAGAAGATCCTAAGGGACCAGGGTATTCTTCTTGTTGTCTTTGTCCTCTTTCTGTACTTACACACATCTTCTTCTTCAGAATTATAATCATATGTTTAAAAGTTCATCACAGTTCACATGTAAAATTAAATCATAAACTGAAATAGTAGTTTAGAGCAGAGAATGTTTACCTGCATCTCCATTAGGAGTAATTATCTGGTTAAACATTTGTCACCTGTCACAGCTCCACAGGTTCATTGAAAGTTAAAAACCGTAACTAAGTTGTTAGTGAAGTTTTGTATAGATAAACTCAGTCAATATTTTATCTTCTGTCCTAGCACCTATAATAAAACATTATTTCCCTTTTTATGACCTTTGGTTAATTGTTTTACAACCTTTTAGAAGGTTCTCTGAGTATTAGAAAATCTGGTTACAATCTAGATGCAATTAACTGGTGACACATGGTAGATTGACAGAGTTCTCATTGCAGTTTTGACTATCAGAAAAGGACCTAATAGAAATCCCACTATAAAACAGCTTAATAAACACCAATATAATTTTAGGAATTCTTGTAGTATCATCATTAAGAATTAAGAAGTCATCCATTTGTCTATATAACATCACTTCAGGATATACATCTTTGTAGACTTGCAGAGATCTGCTCAAAGAGGGTGGACTGATACCTGGTGATTGTTATACATGCTTAATAATAAGAAAAACATATTAATAGCAGTAATCTTTTCTAAAATGAATTTTCCCCAGTGTTCCCTATAAGATCAAATCTGTCATGGATTAAAATGTGAAGCTAACCATCTCAGGTAGTTATTAACTTGTCCTAAGATGGCTCCTGACAGTTTACAATGCTTCAACTTCAAGAAATGGATAGTAGACATTATAAAATGAATTTTAAAAGAGCACATACTTTTTCTTCCTCTCACTACACTGCAAAATATATGATGGCTCTTTTCCCACAATACTGTAAGATTTTTTTTTTTATGCACTGTGATATGTTCTATTGTTAAAGTCATGCAGTCATGATGTTAATCTTACTCAAATTGATCACGTCAACACTAATTTTAGTATATCATTTTCCATTTCACCAACTATTTAATTTTATTTTTGCATCTAGTAATGAAAAGTTGAATAGAATCATCTTAACTTATTTAAATTTGTTATGTATCAAATGAAAATTTTGTTATGGAGTTGTTATATATTGTAATATTCCCCATTAGCACCACTCTTGAAAACAAAATAAAACAAACACAAAACATGGTGATGTAAAGATTATCAGAGGTTTCTGGGGGTAGACTAGGTGCAGGCAGAAACAATGAAGGAAGTCTTTTCAGGTTGAGGGAATGTCTATACATGTGTGCCTCTGCAGCGTGCTTGAGTTATTGAAGTAATGAGAGAATATGACATCAATTACCATTAAAAAATAACAAACCAGTTTCAGGTTTATAGAGGTAGGAATTCATGAACAAAGAGAATAGCTAAAGAACAAACTTGAAACTTAAAAGCCCTAAATAGCATGGTCCTCTGTGTTACCTATGAAAGAAGACACATTATGACAGTGATTGGGTTAGGCTTCTCTCCTACATCCCATCAACAACGTTGAAAATTTTCCTTATAGCCAATGATTAGGTAAAAAGAGATTTTTCTTTTCTTCCAAGGAAAAGTTGCTTATAGCATGATAACTGGGTTTCTCTTCCTATATACAAGGGAGACTTCTAACTACCCAGTTCTTTATAAATGGCATGATCCTTGTACAAGAGCTCAGCACTAGGTTTTCACTGGGTACAGGTATTTCATTAGGTCATTCCAGGAGGAGAATAGTAAGGGACAAGCAATAGAGCATTGCTGAAAACAATTGGAACATGAGTTGGTTCTGAAACCTTCCATTTCCATTTCCATTAGTACAAATGCACATAGATATGAAAGGTTTCAGCTAAAACATATCTAATCCCGGATTGTAAAATGAATGTGACTCATTGTAATACTTTACACAATAATGAAACATAAAATAAAAATTACCAATTTTAGGGTGAAATTAGAGTTCCTAGACTTTTAACTAGTGAAAGCAGAAAATAGAAGAGAAAAGAACTTTTTCTTCTTTTCTTTTCTTTCTTTCATTTTTATTTTTTTTTCCATTTTACAATACTGGGTTCCTCTGTGAATCCTTGTTCTGTAACTCCTGTAGACCAGGATGCTATCCTTAAATTCACAGATCTGCCTGCCTCTGGTGGTGTTAAAAGCCTGTACCACTACAACCCAGATGGTAAAAGAAGTTTTATAGCAAATTAACCAGAGCTTTCCAAGTATGTGGAAACAGTACTCTGTTGAATTCTTTTCTTTAAATTCAAATGTCTAACTTTTTCAGTTAATTTTGGCTAAAAGTAATTTTGTTAGATATTAGAATGGTTACTCTAGCTTGCTTCTTGGATCTGATTGCTCAGAAATATTTTTTTTAACCCTCTACTCTAGTATAATGACCATTATTGCCGAGTTGTGTTTCTTGTATTCAACTGAATGATGGATACTATTATGACATCCATTATGCTAATTTGTATCTTTTTATTGGGGAATTGAATCCAGACATGACTCTATTACCTGCCTTTGATACCTTTTCTCTTATCTGGACTGCTTGATTGGGCCTTAGTGGGAGATGATGTGCCTAATACTGATGTAACTAGATGTACCAGGGTAGAGAGATAATCAAGGGTCCCTTCTTTGAGGAGAAGAGGAGGTTATAATGGGTTAGGGATTCATAAGGGCAGGACTGGGAGGAGAAAAGGGAGGGTGCTGTGATAGGAATATAAAGCAAATAAAAGAAATACATTTTTGAAGAAAATAAATATGTAGCTCATTGTCAACTTAATAAGGGTTCTACTGCTGTGAACAGATACCATGACCAAGGCAACTCTCATAAGGACAACATTTAGTTGGAGATGGTTACAAGTTCAGAGATTAAGTCCATTATTGTCAAGGCAGGAGCATGGCAGCATCAAAGCAGGAATGGTGAAATAGGATTTGAGAATTCTGTATCTTCATCTGAAGGCCCCTAGGAGAAGACTGGCATCCTCAAGCAGTTAGGAGGAAGCTTTTAAAGCTCAAACCTACAGAGACAAACTTGCTCCAACAAGGCCACACCAACTCAAACAAAGTCACATGTCTATATAGTGCCAATTTCTGGGCCAAGCATTTTCAATCCACCCAATTGTCTGAACCTGAGTTCCTTCTTTGCCTTCTTGTATTTCATAGGTGCACACCACAATAATCGTAGCTAAAATCGTCATTCATTAAAAAGAAGAATTGATTCCATAAATACAACATATTAATATATATTTATGGATTCTGTACACAAGTAAATACATTATCCTATAACTCATAATACTTTGAAAATTGCATCTATGTGAGGCTTGCACAAGAAGAAGTGCTTTATCCTAGTTATTTATAATTTTTTCATTGAAAGTAAAATGATCTTTTAATACATTATCTGGAAAATGATAGAAAACATATTTACAATTGAAAAATATAGAACATTTACATTTACATGACGTTTATGTTTCCTTACAAAAGAGCATATTGTTAATTGGAAGAGCATTAGTTAATTAAAATCTAACTGAATATTTGACAGATTCTGATTTCTGCTTCATTTTGTTCTTTTTGTTCTTTTTTTTCCTTTTTTAAATTTTTTTTCTTTTTTTTCATTTTGTTCTTAAGGACAAACTCATTTTCTGTAAGTAAATCTACAGTAAAAGACATAACATTAAAGTTCAGAAGGTATTTAAGGAAATGGGAAGCATGAGTAACCCGTATTTAAGACTTGCCATGGTTATGTAGTTCTCTACTTATGTCACCAGTAGTAAACATATCGATCCCTTTCTAAGACAAGGATAAGTTGTAAAATATAGAAAAGCAAAGATAATTTTTTTTAATTTGCTTATCCGTAGTATTTTTCTTACTTCACTGACTATTGCCTTTGAAAGGAAAATTATACAGATTTAAGGTTTAAAAATATGAAGTTAAAAGAATACGTTTCAAAATTCACAGACTCAGGGCTAAACACTGTGAAAAACAAGCCCTGCTGCTAGGACTAACATCATAAAGATAAAGAAAAGGAGTGCAGGAACCAGCCCGAGTTATCAGGACTGACTCAAAAACCATCTGGCAGAAAGGCACCTCCCCCAGCTTACTCAGAGTCACACCTTAACCAGATGTCCTTCAAACCCTGATAAGCCCCTGGCTTCTAAAATCCTGTATGCTCCAGGCAGCACATACTCTTCTGCTGTGCTGTAATCTCACTGCCATGTTTGAATGAGCCAATCACTTATAGCCGCGCCAGAAATTAGCCAATTGTGTGTAACCGCGCCAAACCCCCTAGCTTTCCCTATATAAACCCTTGACTTTTGAGTTTCGGGGTCGACTCCTCTGTCTCCTGTGTGAGGTATGCGGCGGCCCCGGAGCTGAGTTATTGATGATGACTATCTTGCTTTTACGTAAGATCAGTTCTCAAGTGATGTTCAGAGCGCCATCCAAGACTTGGTGAGAGTTCTTTCCTTGCCTATCAAATAGAATGAAATGCAAAAGCCAAGATTACTGATTCTCCTTTAGATCAATCAGTCACATACCAAAATATCAGTCAATAATGTAGAATCGTTTTGAGGAAACAGACTCTGAAAATGTGGAATTTTGCTTTCCTCTTTACATTTTTTTTTCTCATTCTTGCTTTCTAGAACATAGGTACAATATATTGGAACTAAAGACCAGTCTTGACAGTGAGTCAGAATTGTTTGTTTTAATTCCAATACCTTGTTAGAGCCATGATTTTGAAGTATGGCTCGAATCAGGTGTGATGCCTGGGATTTCAGGCACAAATTTATCTTACGCACTGAGCATGTCTGTGGCCTGATACACTTTCCGGGTCTGGATACTGCCGATGTTCTTACCTCAGTCTACAGAAAGTGGGTGGCATTGCTACTTTATTTATTCTACCCAAATCTGCCTTTTCATTTGGCTATGGGCATCTTTCCAGTATGAATAAACAAGCATTAGCATTAAATGAGTTACAGAACAGTGAGAAACCACCTCACTATATCCAGTTGTAAGAAGCAGAATTTTTATCTAAGCTGTAGCTTCCTTCCTTTTGGGACTGAGGCCGTTCTAATGGTTGGGTGGGGGGTGTTTTAAAGGCAAGACTAGGATTTACTCTGGTGCACTTCCGCTCCCACAAATGGGAGAGAATATTCCTAGTTTTCTGCATTCCTGGAATGCCTGGCATTGTCTTACCCTCTGGTTGCTCCCAGGGCAGGTCTCAGATCTAAAGTGGAGGCCTCAGCAGCTTCACTGTCCCTCCCTACATTTGTATCATCTTAAAACTAATTTTATTTGTTTGTGGTTTAATGTAGAGATTCTTTTTCCATGCTTTGTTAAAATTGTTTCTAAGTTTATTGTAGACTCGCTTTACGGTTTTGTTTTTACTCTGTTTAGGTTTTTGATTTGTTTGAGAAGATTGTTTCTTTTTTTCATTTTGTAAAAATTATCCACCTTGGAAAATAATTCTAACATTTTTTTTTCCTATGAAGCACAATGTGGTATATAAAATGGTAGAGGCCGAGGAAGGAAAATTGCCTCGAGTTTATGGTCAACCTGTAATACATTTTTTTTAAAAAAAGTATTGTGTGAATCATAAATTAATTTACCAGAGTTAGCTTAGTCAGGGTTTCTATTCCCGCACAAACCATCATGACCAAGAAGCAACTTCAGCTTACACATCTACATTGCTGTTCATCACCAAAGGAAGTCAGGACTGGAACTCAAGCAGGTCAGGAAGCAGAAGCTGATGCAGAGGCCATGGAAGGATATTTCTTATTGGCTTGCATCCCCAGCCTTGAGCAGCTTGCTTTCTTATAAAACCCAGGACCACCAGCCCAAGGATGGCACCACCCACAATGGGCTGGGCCCTCCCCACTTCATCACTAGTTGAAAAAAATGCCTTACAGCTGGATGTCATGGAGGCATTTCCTCAACCGAGGGTCCTTTCTCTGTGATAATTTCAACTTGTGTCAAGTTAGCACACAAAACCAGCCAGTACAATAGTTTAAAAAATACCTCTGTGTAGCTAGAGTTGTAATCTTCGTGGTGTAATGCTTTCTTACCATCCACAGGGCCATGAACTTTCTTACTTTACCACATATGTTCTACTTCTTTACTATATTTTTAACATCTTGACATTGTGTTTCAAGTCAATTGAGAGAGAAGAAAGCTAACTGGGAAAAAAGTGAATAAAAGGAGAAGAAAAAGAAGAAATAAAACTCTAAATAGAAAATTTTAAACTAGTAGCCTTTGTGTACAATAATAGCCAGAAAAACAACAAAAAGATGTTATATATATATATATATATATATATATATATATATATATATATATATATACAAAAAATAAAAAAAAAAAAGGTCATATTGAAGTCAAATCAAGTAGGTGAACTGTAGTAACCAGTTTGGTTCAAAGGTTTTTACGGATAAGTATGTAACAAACTCTGAAGAACATATATGAGAAAGATGGGGGAAGGACTAGCATATGGTGCAAAAGAAGCATGAATGAATAGACTTCCTTTACAAACATAAGGAAGAAGCATAGCATGTGTGATAAATTAAGAAACATAAGAGGATAATTGTAAGTTTCAGGATCATGAGCGCTTAATGCAAATGTGTCTGGGTGACCAAGGTTCAAATACAGAAATTGGATATTAGCAGCATTCAAAGAACCACTTCATACCCTTAGAGCCATTAACCTCCCTCATGCCCAGATGCAGACACTTGAATGATTCATGACTCTATTCATTAATTCTCGCAAACCTTGAACTTCTAATGGTGATTTGCGTGTCTCGAATCATGCTTAGTTTTATCTTTAATTAATGTTGCTCAATGAGAGTTCTTAAAATGTTCGTTGAGATTTCATACATTGTTATCATTTTGAAGATGACATGGCTATTTCTAGCTTAAGGCGTTGTCATATAATTTCTACAAGATTATTTTTCAATATGGCACTCTTTATCATTGAAATTATAATAATATGCATGTGAACAAAAGGTATATTACTATCACTAAATCGTTCATCTTCTAAACTATAATAAATTCTTCATATAACATTGAATCCCCTTGATTTCTCTTATGTTTTGCTTTTTTTCAAAAAAAAAGTTTGTCCAAGTAAATTTTGCTAAAATTATTTCAAGCTTTAGAATGCTTATGACTGGAATGTGAAATGTCACCCAATATTTGATATGTTTAGAGAGCTGATCTTTAGCTACAGAGGCTGTTTGGGGAGCTTTAGGAAGTTTAGGGGATCCGGGCCTGGTCAATGATTATGAGTCCCCCAGGTTCATCTTTAGGGTTATAGTGTGCCTTGTTTCCTGTACTGTATCTGCCTGCTGGACAGCACCTTCTGGATAAGCCACTGAAAGTTCCCACAAGTACAAATGTGCTGCTTCTTCTCCTATGCCTTGTTGGTACAATGGACAGTGCACTCTGGAACAGTGAGCCAAAATTGATGATTCCTTGATGAAGTTGTTCCTGTCAAGTGTTTCATCACAACAAGTAAAATATAATTAAAGCATATTGTGCACAAATATAAATGGATCTTCAAAGTCCGCATTCTCCTTTGGATATAGTCTGGGATTATGTTCTCTGAGTGCATGCATATTTTTTGGGAATAACAATAGTTTCTGCTTTCATATTTATTTCTCCATTTTATTTTTAATTTTTTCATATAAAGGCTAAAGATAGCACAACAATACCATCTGCGGTCTTTCTTGCCTCTCCAATTTTGTTCCCTAAGCAGTTTCCTTTCTACGTTCAAGTAAAATATACTCTCATAGTTAGGGTTTCTACTGCTATGAACAGACACTATTACCATGGCAACTCTTATAAAGGAAAGCATTTAATTGGGGCTGGCTTACAGTTTCAGAAGTTTAGTCCTTTATTGCTGTGGTGGGATTATGGAGGCTTGCAGACAGACATGGTGCTGGAGAAGGAACTGAAGTTTCTGTGTCTCTATTAGAATGGAGCAGTAAGAATGAGTAACACTGGGCCTGCTTTGAGATTGTATGAACTCAAAACCCACCTCTCTTCACACCCTTCTCCAACAAGACCACACCTACTCCAACAAGGACATGTCCCTTAAATAGTGCAACTCCCTAAGGGCCTAAGGTTGCCATTGACATTCAATCCACCATATACACATGCATGAATTTATTTTTACAAAATAGAAGAATTCTTTGGCTGGAGGTATGACTTAGGGGCTTGGAGCGCTAGTTGCTTTTGCAGCAAACCTCAGTTTGATTCTCAGCACCAACATTGTTATAGCCATCAGTAATTCAGTACAGAGAATGAAAGGAGTCATTTCAATTTTCTTTTATCTGTTGATACTTTCTTTGTGTTTCAAGTATGTGCTCAAATTTGGTGAAGTTTGAAGTGATAAAAATAAGGTACATTCTTTTGTGTTTGGGCAAAAGTTCTTTTAGTAGCTCTTAGGTCCTTCAGTTTATAATATCTATTAGCTCCAGCAATTCTCTGTTTACATTTTGCCTGCAGGACTTGTCCATTGTTGAGAGTGGTCTATTGATGGCTCCCACTGTCAGTGAGTGAGGGATTTAAGCTTTAGGAGTGTTTCTTTCACAAAGGTGAGTACCCTTGTGTTGCATCCTAGAGGCCAACACATATACAACAGAGGGCTCCCAGGTCTGGGTTGAGGCAAAGAAGATGCACCTAACCCTCAAGAGACTGGAGGCCCAAGGATGTTTAGAGGTCTGGTGGGGTGGGGACATCCTTGTGGAGACTGGGCAAGTGGGGAGGTATGGAGTGTGGAACAGTCAGGGGTGGACTAGGAGGGAAATAAAATCTGGAGTGTAAAAATAAATGAATTTTAAAAATTAAAAAAAAGAGTAAGAAGGCAAAATTAAAAAAAATAAAGAAAAATGAGAAGTTGCAAAAAAAATTGAAATGTAATCTTAGTGTACTTTTCTATTGGTAAGTATATAGTATCCTTTCCCATCTCTTTCGGTTATTCTGGTTTGAAGCAATTTTGTTTGGTATTAGAATGGCTACATCACCTTGCTTCTTAGGTCCTTTAGCTTGAGATATTTTTTTCCAATCCATTACCCTGAGGTAATAGTTTTCCTTCATTTTGAAGTGCGTTTCCCGGATTCAACAGAGAGGTCTAAATCCTGTTTACACATCCATTCTGATAGTGTCTTTTTTATTGGGGAATTGATTCCATTGATATTGAGAGATATCAATAAGCACTGGGAGTTGATTCCTGTTGTTCTGTTGTTGTTGTCAGAGGTAGTGCTGTGGATGCTGTTGGTGGTATGTACGGATTGCTTATTTTTGTCTTCCTGGTGTGAGATACTTATATTCTGTGTTTTCAGGGGTATGATTAACCACATCGATTTGGAGGGATTTTTTTCTTAGCATGTTCTGTAGGGCTGGATTTATAGAAAATTATTGTTTGATTTGTCATGGAATGTTTTTTCATTCATTTATGTTGATTGAAAGTTTTGCTAGGTATAATAACCTGGCTGTGGTCTTTCAGAATGTGCACTACTCCTGATTTTAAAGTTTCCATTGAGAAGTTGACTGTAATTCTAACAGGTCTACCTTTATATGTTGTAGTTTTTATTTGAGACTTTGAATATTTTTCTTTGTTCTCTATGTTTAGTGTTTTGATTATTATGTTGCAAGGGGAATCTTTTGTATGTTCCAATCTATTGAGAATTCTGTAAGCTTCTTTGGCTTTAATGACATTTCCTTCTTGGACATGGAAACATGTCTTCTGTAATTTTGTTGATAATATTTCTGACTGTTTGAGCTAGGATTCCCCTCCTTCCTCTATTGTGTTTATTTGTAGGTTTGGCCTTTCATATTGTCCAGGACTTTTAGGATGTTTTGTGTCAGGGAGTTTTTAGATGTAATATTTTCTTTAACTTATGCATCCATTTCTTCCATGGTACATTTTTAAAAAATGTTTATATTGACTATTTTATTTAAGTACATTTCAAATGTTATCCTCCTTCTGAGTTTTCCCTCTACAAGCCCCCTATCCCCTCTCCCTCCTTCTGCCTCTATGAGGGTGCTCCTCTTCCACCCACCCACCCAGCCCTGCTTCAGAGCACTAGCATTACCCTATCCTGGGTCAGCAAGTCTCCACAGGACCAAGGGGCTACTCTTCCAGTGATGCCAGATAAGAAAATCCTCTGCTACATATCTAGCTGGAGCTATGTCCCCCACCCCCGCCCATGTACTCTTTAATTGGTGGTTTAGTGCTTGGAAGCTTTGGCGGGTCTTGTTGATTAATATTTTTGTTCTTCCTATGAGGTCGCAAATCTCTTCAGCTCCTACAGGCCTTGTCCCAAGTTCTCCATTGGAGTCCCTCTGCTCAGTCCAATGGTTGGATGTGTACATCTGCATCTATATTGGTCCAGCTCTGGCAGAGCCTCTCAGGGGAGAGTTACTGGGATCCTATCAGTAAGGACTGTTTCCAGCAATAGTGTCTTGGTTTGGTGTCTGCAGATAGGAGACATCCCTAGAAGGGGCAGTCTCTAGATGGTCTTTCCTTCAGTTTCAGTTCTATTCTTGTTCACTGCATTTTCTTTTGACAGGAGGAATTCTGGATTAATATTTTTGAGGTGGGTGGGTGGCCCCAACCCTCAACTGAGGACCATGTCTATCCACCAGATATGGTTTCTACAGGTTCTATCTCCCTTCTGTTGGGTAGTTCCCTGTTGGGTCTTGGGAACCACTTGAGTCCCTGGCATCTGGGACTTTATGGTTCTTAACAAGTTCCCCCTCCCCACTACTACACACCTACTTTAAAATTCCTGAGCCTCTGTACTTCTCCCCCATCTCCTCCCATATCTGAACTGCTCTACCCCCATTTCCCTCCCTCTTCTTTCTCCTTCCCAGATCCCTTTCTCCCTCTACTTTCCAGAGTTCATTTTCCCCCTTCTGAGGAGAACTGTAGCATCCACACTTTCTTGTGATCTTTTTTCTTCTTGGGTTACATTTGGTCTGTGAGTTGTATCATGGGTATTCTGAGTCTCTTTTTGGCTAATATCCACTTATCAGTGAGTACATACCATGTCTTCTTTTGTGACTGGGTCATCACCCTGAGGATGATATTTTTCAAGTTCCAACCATTTGCCTAAGAATTTCACGAAGTCATTGTTTTAAATAGCTGAGTAGTACTCCATAGTGTAAATGTACCAAAATTTCTCTATCCATTTCTCTGTTGAGGGACATTTAGATTATTTCCAGCATCTGGCTTTTATAAATAAGGCTTCTGTGAACATAGTGGCACATGTATTCTTGTTATATTTTGGAGCATCTTTTGGGTATATGCTCAGGAGCAGTATAGCTTGGTCCTCAGGTAGAACTATTTCTAATTTTCTGAGGAACTGCCAGACTGATTTCCTTATTTCTTTCAACATAACTTCTCCCTTTTTTCTACATAATTATCACATTCAAACTCCTTGTCTTCCATTAATATTTAATATATTACCTTTCTATAAGGAGATCTGTTTCTTCTAGTACCTGCATTTTGTATGGATTTTAAGTTATCATTGATGTAAGAGCTAATATCCACACATAAGAAAATAAATGCGGTAGGTTTTGTATTAGTCATGGTTCTCTAGAATCACAGAACTTATGCATAGTTTCTATATAGTAAGGACATTTATTGATGACTTATAGTCTGTAGTCCAACTCCCCAACAATGATCAGCAGCAGCTATAAATGGAAGTCCAAGAATCTAGAGGTTGCTCAGTCCCATAAGGCAAGCAGGCAAAGAATAATGCATCTTCTTTCTTCCAATGTCCTTATGTAGGTCTCCAGCAGCAGGTGATGACCAGTTTAAAGGTATGAACCACAATGCCCGAGTCTGGGACTTGCTTTGTCCCAGATGATCTTGAACTCAGAAATATCCTTTCCTGGGATTCATGGCCACTGTGCCTCACGATCTCCATGCCAAGATCCAGGTCAGAAACATATCTCCCAGCCTCAAGACCAGGATCACAGGTGAGCCTTCCAATTATGCATTGCAGATATAGTCAGGTTGACAACCAGGAATAGCCACTGCATGTTTCCTTCTGAATCTAAGATACTTCACTCGGGATGATTTTTTTTCTAGTTCCATCAATAAGCCTGTATATTTCATAGAGTCTCTCTCTCTCTCTCTCTCTCTCTCTCTCTCTCTCTCTCTTAGCTGGTGAGCAATAATACATTGTATAAATGTACCATATTTTCTTTATTCTTTTCTTGGGGACATCTAGATTTTTTTCTTTTTCTCATTATGATTAATAGAATAGCTGTGAACATGTTTGAAAATGTCTCTGAGGTAGGATGAAACACTCTTTGTGTATAGACTCTTGAGTGCTATAGCTGGATCTTGAAATACATCAATTTATATCTTCCTTAGGAACAGCCATGGACAATGATGAATGTTACTCTTACTCCAATACTTGACACCATGTACTGTCAGTTATTTTGTAGCTGTAAGCCATTCTGTCAGGTTTAAAGTGAAATCTCAATGTAGTTTGACTTGCGTTTCCCTGATGGACCGAACCCAGAGCCTTGCGCTCGCTAAAGATGTTTATCCTATTTTTAAATTGTGGTATTTGATTTCTTGTTATTTCATATCTTGATTTCTTCATATATTTCACATATTAATCCTGTAAAGGATGTGTCAGAGTATTTCCCATATTGTAGTATTCTGTTTTTTCCAAGTAAGTTGTCCTTTGCACTGCAGAAGCATCTGAGTTGAACGAGGTCCCATTTATTGTTTATCTTAGTGACTATTAATTGTTTTCTGCTCAGAAAGTCTTCTTTTCTGCCAATGAGTCCAAGGATATTTCTTCCCTTCTCTTCTATCAAGTTGTGTTTGTCTTGTCTTATGCTGTGGTATTTGATCCATTTGGAGTAGATTTTGAAGAGGGGGGAAAAGTGTAGATCTTTTCAGATTCTTCTATATGTAGTTATCTAATTTGATCAGAATTATTTGTTGTAAATGTTGTCATTTTCTAGTGAGTATTTTTTGCATCTCTACATAAAAAGTAAAATATCCATAGATGTATGAGTCTTCAGTTCAATTCATTGATCTATGGATAAGTTTTTCTGCTAATACCATAGTGTGTTTATGACTGTATTTTTGTAGTATAACTCTTAATTAGGGATGATGATGCCTCCAATGCTTCTTTTATTATTTAGAATAATAATAAAATAATAAGTTTTAGGTATCCTGTGTGTGTGTGTGTGTGTGTGTGTGTGTGTGTGTTTTTGTAAGCTGATAATTGTTCATTAAATATCTGTGACGATTTGTGCTGAAATTTTTGAGTGGTTTTGCACTTAACCTATAAATTGCTTTTGCTAAGATGGCCATTTTTCTATATTTATTTTATAAATTTATGAATGTGTAAGATACACCTTCTTTTATCTTCTTCAATTTCTTTCTCCAAAGAATTTACATTTTATATGTAAGTGTTGTGTTGATTGTATTATGTTACTTGTGTTCCCAAATTGCCCATCATTCCTAAAGTTCCACCTCTCTCTGCCCAGCCATTGGTAGGAGAAATACACAAATATAAATAATATTAAGTTTATTCAAAACAAAGGATTAGTAAGGCCATAAACTTACATTGGTAGGAATTTTTATAATTGATACAAAATTGAAGTTATAATTTTTTACATTGGTATGGAATTCATATATTGATACAGATGTAAGGTTTTTGTTGATAAAAATCTTTTTATATTGATATAAAATCTGAAATTAATATTGTTACCCTTAGATAGGCATTTGCCTATGCAACTCTTAAAACTATAAGGATTAGATCCAGTCCTTCTACAGCTGCTCTTATAAACTTTATGGAATAATTCAGTAACTCAAGTTAAGGACCAGATAGTAAACTCATGGTTATATTAGATTGTGATTTAATTATAATCAATTTTTCAATATTATTCAAATAGAAATAGATAGGACTAATGTCTTTCATTTTGGGAATTCAGAACACTGGGGCAGGTAGGGAGGAACGCGTACCACCACTGGAGGATTAGAGCAGATTAACCCATAGAACCACATATAAATCTTTTACTCGACTGGCAGAGATACCCAAAGTTACTGTACGGCATTGGAGGCTACTATGAAAGATGTTGTCCTCTGACTTCTTTCTCATATCTTTTGCCATTTGTTTACAAGGGTTACTTATGAATTGGGATGAGCCAGGAGTCATGGATGGTGGAAGCAGGATATCCTACCAGGATATGCTTAGCCACTGGGAATGGGGCAGATAGTGAAGAGAGGCCATAGGAGAAGGTTGTTTATAGAGCTAGAGGTGAATTTGTGGATTAGACATGGAAGAATGAAGAAAAAGGTGAAGATCTGCAATTAGCTGACTTGTTTCCCTGATTAGAATGACCTGCGGGTTCCCAGGGAGTGCATCCAGTACTTCTGAGCTGGGATAAAGCAAAGAGTTGTGGTAGAGAGTTTAGGAGAGGTAGGTCTGTGAGATCTACTACAGATGAGATTGCAAGAGTGCCATCTCATGGATTCTGTTACAGTGATAGGAGTGGGACTAAGGGATTGACATTAGAGGAACAGGGAGAGTTGAAAATAGGCAGGTAGTCAGCCTGTCTCCAAGGATGGGGTAGCCTGTAGCTTCCCAGGAAGTGCTTTCTAGAGTAGTGAACTGGAACAAAAGGAAGGAGTAGGGGGAAGAAGGTTAGGAGGCAGGAAGGATCTGTTAGATCTTCTGGTGATGGAGGAGGGAGGTATAGCAGGGGTTTTCTGTGACAGAGCTATGGATGACACTGTGTGATTTAATTTGGAGGAGTAGGAGAGATGAAAGGTTTGCAGTTACTTCCCTGTCCATACTATGGGTTTGCAGGAGTGCCTGCCAGGTTTGAGGAGGACATAAAAGCTGTGTGATACCCTGGTCAAGAAAGCAGGAGATAGGAGGAAGCCTCTTGAGGTCTGCTGAGGAAGAGAGCAGGGGCAGGGGGCAGTGTTGAATTTGGAGCAACTGAGGAGAATTTGAAATTCTGATGTTAGCCTACCTGCTTAGCCAGCAGAGTCTACCCTGGTTCCCAGGGAGTATCTGCTGGAGTGTGAGGATAGATAAAGCAGAGTTTGGGCAGTCAACTAAGAGGGGGAAGATTTGTGGAATCCGCGAAAGTTGAGGTTTGGCAGGTCACAGAGTTGGGGAAGAGACTAGGGGAATCTAAGATCTTCCATTGATATACCTATTTCCTTTACCAGAGTGAACTATGGTTCCTAGAGAATGCCTCTTGGCGTTGGAGGCTGGGTGAACCAATAACAAGGAGACCTTGGAGGGGAAGTCTTGTGAACAACTGGAGTTTCC
The DNA here is from genome assembly GCF_011064425.1 of Rattus rattus. Classification (NCBI taxonomy): domain Eukaryota; kingdom Metazoa; phylum Chordata; class Mammalia; order Rodentia; family Muridae; genus Rattus; species Rattus rattus. Next base: position 17,255,576 of record NC_046165.1, read on the forward strand.
TGCAGGAGGGAAAGAGCGTGAGCCTGCAGCTGGTGTTCGGCTGCAGAACTAGGTGTGAGACTGGGGGATTCCTTGGATGGTCAGAGGGAGAGGATAAGAATCTGCAGATATCTCATCTGCTCCCATGCCCAGCATCTCACTACATTTGATTATTTCATCTTTTTGCTAGATCTATTCCACAACTAATATACTGCAAATAGTACCACAGTAACTATTGACGTTCTGATATTTCTGGAATAAGCTAACTTGAAAATCCTTTAGACAAATACTCAGTAGTTCTGTGGGTGGCCGTCTGGAAAAATCTATCTTGCAATGACCTAAGTCTTTGGTACAATGATTAGAAAAAAATTTTTGAAACTATAAGTTGGCTTGATACCCCTAAGTCTTAGACATTCAGTAATTCACTCTTCAACCTAATTTCTGTCATAGGTCATTTTAAAACACCTTTACCATGCAAACTACTGATTTTCTGCTAGTTTATTCCAGATTCTTATTCTTTCTTCAGTCTAATGAACATGGTAATGGCTATATCCAATACTTGAATATCATATTTATAATCTTTATATTGATATAATTCACTCGAATACCTTTTGCACTTATACTTTTAATAGGTGTGTGTATGTTTTATAAGTTGTTAGCATGATACATCATAAAATACCAGAGTCACTTTCATCTCGTCTAATGATCTTTCACATTTTATTAAATAGGTAATGTGGCCTAAAAGTACCAAAGTTGTCCATTCTGACTATAAAGTTGATATAATTTATCCATTAATTACACAAAGGTATTAACTGCCATCTGGACATGGAGTTTTGAATTTTAAATGGTGGATTTATATTTTAATAATTATGTATATGTATAATAATATTTGTATGTGAACATGAATACGAAAATATATGTTGGTATTTTTAAGACAGATTCCAAATTTAGTAAAAAATATTAAAAATACACTTTGAAAATAAAATGGAATATAATTTAGTAGCACAGTGTTTACTGAACTCTTAATAGGCTGTAGATCATTTGGCTCAATATTTGAATAAAATTAAGTAAACCATTAACATCTATACTACGAATGAAAGTTGTAGGTAATCATAGGGTTTGTTTGCAGTATAATTTCATTGGAGTCATTTTTTGTTGAATCAAAATACAGCACTCTTGAGTGAGTCCTCCTAATAATTCTTAAAGGAGCTCTACAGTTATGGATAACCCGAAACACTAACATTTAGAAACATTAAACAATATGCAGATATCAGAAATGTACTTAGCTATACATACATTTTTCCTATGGAATGAGCAGGACAGTGCATGAATACTGTGTATAAATTAGCGTGGTTAGGGGAGAAACCGAGAAACAGACAATTCCGAATCTCTCTTTATTCTGAGTGATTCATGAGACAAAATAGAGTTCTTCGCATATTATAGAAACAAGATGCAGAGGAAAAAATAGTGTAAGAAATTACTGTCAGACTCAGTAAGCAAAATATGAACAGATGTTAGCGAAGTGTTGTCATCATTCAAAAAAAGAAAAACCTGGTGTGCTTCCCCTTATTTGGTCATATAAATAACTCAGATAACTGTTATTCTCTGCTTTATAAAGTTCTCACTGACTTCTTTAACTGTCCCAAGTCTTCCTCCTACTACATTTCTATATTTGCTGCTACTCCTACTTGATAAACCATGCTGGCTCCCCAAGCACTTTCTCCGCATTTGTGTGTCAGCTATTTTGCTACTATCCATGAAGTTCTCTTTCTCCTTTGTGCATGTAAAATCATTTAGGGATATTGTGTTTTCAGAGGTTTTAAACTGAGATAGGCTGGAAAACAGCCAACACAGCTTTAGCCAAATACTCAGGACAAAATAATGCCCCCTTAAAGTGCAAGCTTTAGAACACCACAAGCGCATATTGAATTAAAGAGATTGTGGTATGCATACTCCATGGTGTATACAATAAAACCTAGTGACTGTAGGTATGTCATTGATATTTAAAAGTAGAAGAGAATCAGTGAGGGTATAAATATCAGAAAATATTTAACAAAAATGTCCCAGTGGAAATAAATGTAAAAGCAAAACTACAGTTTGTAATTGCTAACCTTAGAGATATCCAGATATTTTGTTACATAATTCCTGAATAACTACAAAAAATTGTGGTGAATGTACACTAGTCACTTCTTTTTTCTTCTTCTTTAGAGTAGATAAGTAGGAAGTATGTATTTAAGCTACTAACGTTGCTCAGTTATTTTATAAACGAGGTGATTGTACTAAACAATTGTTTGTTATGTAGGAAGAAAGACAGATTTTAAAAAAGGCTAACTTTCATTTTAGTTGAGCAACATTGCCATGAAAAATATTATATACAATTATTTTCTTAGAGGAGATCAGTGTAAGGGTGATGTAGCATGTGGACTGGTATGGGGTGTCTCATGCCTAGTGCACTTCTAATCACAGTACAGTGGCAACACTCTTTGTTATGATACATCTTGGTTTAACACAATTTTATGAAAAATTTCTCATCGACTCATTAAACATTTTTCCATCCTTAGAACATTATAACTTGTGTACATACTTCAGGTTAATAAAACATCTCTTAAGAAATGCTTAGAAATCATGATTAAAATGTTGACTGCTTTTCCAGATGTGATTTTGAACTTTTCTGATTTACATATTTTCAGAATAAATTACTCTTCATCCAAGAGTTCCTTTTGAGTATTATGAAAATTAGGAGGGGAATTAAAATGTATAAATTGCACAATGCCATACCTACACACTAATTGATAAACATTATTATTTAATTTAGTAGAAGTTATTTCTTTGTGTCAAACATTTATAATATGGTATTTATTTTCTGTAGAAACATTGGTTGTCACTACTACAATATCCACAATATGAAGAGTATAATTAAGAATAGCATTTCATCCCTTGTCAAAACTGACGACCCCTATAGATAATACATGAATAAGCATTTAATCTATTTCAGTATTAAATTAGAAATAAAATTCTAAAGCTGTAAAAATGAAAATATTAGATCAAAATGACTGGTTTACTTAGTTTACTCTAGTAAAATATGCTACAGGTATAAATATTTCTATTAAATTTCAAACCTTTGAGTCTCTTTCTTACCTCACAGTTCACAAGAAATTCTAGTACGATTGGTGGTAATAAACCTATTTTTCCTAAAAGTTATTTCAGATTTCAAAACATCTTAACTTCTTAGCATGTAACAAGTCTGTGTTTGTGTTTTCCATAAGCATGGCCATGGTTATTTAAAATACAATGCTTTTATGTGTGATTTCTTGAAGAATGTGGCATATCTGGTTGTCATCATTGCCAAGTTCAATATCTTCTCCACATCTCTTTTGACAGTGATATATAATTACTTTTGATCAATGTTATGTGTCATATTTATGTATTTAAATATACAATATAATGCTCTCTTCTTGGAAATTAATTATCTTTTAATATGATACCAAAAATCCCTGTTAATGTTCCACAGAAGGTGACAAATAGATATCTAACGATAGACATCTCAATGTACAAGGAAATATATTTGACAATGAAATCAAGAAAATGATATCTTTACAGCAGCACAAAATTAAAACCAAGGAGGAAATTTTCTAAGGATGTATAAGTTCTGTGCTTCTGAGGGTGTGGGGGTAAAAAAAAATCAATGGACAAGAAGGAGCAAGAACAAAATGAATAAAAAAGATTTTGATCAATGTACAAATCATAATGAACCTACATTTATGGTTTTGAAAAATTCATTCAGAATTTTAAAATCATTGATGTCTTTATTTCTATGAATCTATGAACAATCTGGAAGGACCAAAGTCACCTTGATCAAGGAGAACAGAGTGAGAGGTTCCACAATTTCTGACTAAAATTTCTAAAATACTTTCAACGTATAAAAACAATACCCAGAAATATAGATCTATGGAAAGAGTGTAGAGTCTATAAATAAATGTATTCATGTTGTCAATTTTAATTTAGTAAGTGCAACAAAAACTAATGGCAGAGAATCATTTCTCTAACAAATAATGCTGTATGTATATGCATCTGCAGAAGCATAAACCGAGTCCCCGATTATCCCATTTTACTGATAACCACACATAGGATTTATGTGTAAGAAAATAAAATTCAAGTTATACAAGCAGAAGACTGGAAAGGAAATTGTCAAAATTGATACTGGCAAATTCTTTGAATGGGAGCACAAATAGATAGGCCACAAAATCAAATATCGATAAATGAGATTACATCAAACTCAAAGATTAAGTCTATAAAAATTAAAAGTTTTGCTGTAGTTATTTTCTTTTTCTTTTTTTCTTTTTTTGGTTTTGTTTGTTTTGCTTGTTTTCTGGAGAAAAGCAAAAGGGAGGTGTGGAACAGTGAAGGAGTGGGAAGTCTAGGAAGAGATGCTGGAACAAAGTCCATGATCAAAATATATCATATGAAAAAATTCATTTTCTTTCAAAAAAAGAAGAAACTTCCCAATACCGTGCCTTCTAGAAAATGGCTTGCTCTAAAGAACCACTGTTCACTGAAACTAATTTAGGTAGGTCAAGTGCAAAAACAAGTATCATTTCATTTGTCATGTATAGCAGCAACAGATATCTCAAATTAGAATAAATAGCTTTCTGAGTTTCTTATTACCAAGCCATAAATGCGATTCCAGTCTTCTTGTAGAAAGTAACACAATCTTTCCAGAATCAATTACAAAACTGTGCTGCTTTGCTCACCACGTTATATCTGTTGACACAAAATGTTATACATGGTTAGTGTTTAGAAACATAAATTTACATACTCTTTAATTTAAAGATAAATGGCTATTTAATAGACTGTGTGTAGAATGTCAGAGTTTTATTTGTTGTGTGTATTCACAATATCATCTGCTATGTGAGCAAATCATAAAGTTATCAAAATATACAGCGATAAATATACTCTATTTACCATAATATGAAGTTAGATAAACTTGTTAGCAACCTTTTTAATAGAATAACTTGTTTTGTGAGAGGAAGATCACTTGACCATATTTAGATGTTGTTGTCACATTGCATTTTTCTACCATAAGATGAGACTGAGAGGATCAACATGGTTACATTATAAATGCATTAGTTTTATTGTCTGGTTTAAGCCAGTATTACTAAATTGTCATTAAATGCGTTGGCTCATTTCCCATTCTAATAAGAACTGGAGTGCCTTCTGCCAGCATGGATTCTAGTTCTTGACAAAACATGACTTAACTTGCAGCACTTGCCTGTTTTCTTAAAAATCTTCCTGTGACTAGGGAACTCAGGTCCACAGCCTTTCTTAGTCTCTGCTTTTCCCCTTGTACTTGATCTCTTTCATTTTGACACCAGCATCCCCTAAGCATCCTTCAACTACCAGTTAGTCATGATCCTTTCACTCAATGCTAACATGACGTCATTGGCCACCTTCCTGTCTTCAAATTACCAGCTAAGCTCACTCTCCTATTATAAATGTCAATTCAATAAGAGCATAATGCTTATGTCTAAGGCTATACCATTAAGCTATCTGTAACAGCGGTGTCTGTGTTTGGTGAGAGATTCTTTTCCCTACCAACTGTATGATACATGAAAAATTATACTCTAGAAGTTATGACCATTGTCTGACCATGAAAAAGTAGATATAGTTCAGAAAGGATAAATGTAATCAATATCTTTCACAGACACTTGGAAAGTATGTCTATTCGACATTCTTTTACTTCTTATGATTTAATTTACCTGTGTAAATATGGATCATGGAAAATTCTTGTATTTTACTAATCTTATTGTGAAATATTTCTAAATAAATATTTATTTAATAACCATCAAATCATGACCATCAAATCACTTCATATAATAATTAACTGTGGAAAAAATATCCCAAAATATTCATTCACTTTCCCTATTTCCACATAATACTTTTCTTTGTTTCATATAATACTAAAATGTATCAAAGATCAAAATATGGTTATCCAGTGAAACAAGAAGCAAATAATCACAATATAAGGAGTAGTTTTGATATAGAATGTTTTCTAGTATATATAATATTTAATTTACCTTGTCAAGCCAGATGGTGGAGGCAGAGGTAGGTAGATATCTGAGTTTGAGGCCAGAAAGACTTTAAAAAGTGATTTCCAGGACAGCTAGGGCTACATACTGTCTTAAAACAAAACAAAAATATTACCATGTCATATTAAGTATTCACATACTGTTGTGGTGTTCTAATTTATAACCTATAGGTATATAAACATATACAAACATATATATAAATATATATGCACACATGTGCATATGTGTTTTTAATATATGTGTGGATGTATAGCAGTAAATTATGATTATTTTAAGGAAACATTTGCACAGTTATGACAAATGCAAATACCTCTGATGTATGTGAAAATGTAAGAATCATATTTTTTGTTATATATGTATTTAAATTTTTTATTTATTTGTTTGGGGGTGGGTGTGTTTGTGTCATGGCCACTCATATCACGGTATACACCTAGGTTCAGAGGAAATTTAGGGAGAGTCTTCTTTTTCCACACCATCTGTTGCAAGGGTAGAGTTCAGTTTGTCAGGCTTGAAGCCTGCCATCTTTAGCTACTGAGCGGTCTTGCTTTTCCAACACTCACGGTTTTAGAGAGTGCATATTGTAAATATTATCTATGATTAATATATGTTAACTACAGGTGAATTTAATCATAAAAGATCCATGCAAAATCAGAATTTGTATTAAAACTAGTATTAATTTAAACAAAACAAAACACTTATATACTTAAATTTATACACACGAAATGGAAATGCTTTGGGACAACTCATGATTTCTACAATATTAACACAGGGCTAGAGGGAGAACAGAAAGGAAAAATGTTGCCTTATTTAAAGGGGGAATGAGACCTTACCCTGATACTTGGTTTTACTGTTGAGATTAGGCTAAGAAAAGCATAATAATATTTTTAGAAGATCTGTGAATCGAAACATTCTTCTATATTTATGTGTTAAATTGCTCAGAACAGGACTCTCATGAGGTGAAAAACGTATCCAAATGCTGCAAGGAAAATTTAAAGGAAAATTGTGTAATAGCTAAGAAGCTAAACTTGCTGAGTGAAATTAGTTTCATTTTCTTTTTAAATGCTATAGCATTTTGCTTTGAAAGCTGATATTAATAATATACTATTAATAATAAATTATCTCTCAGTGGCAAGTTTTGCATCTTAGACCCACTATGAGAGGCACACATTTTAAACTTTCCTAATGCCTTTGAGCTAATCCTACTTTTATCTTCATAATTCTTTATATTTTTATTTCAGTCCTAATGTAAATTAATTGAACCCCACTGTGCTCCAGATTTCTAAGGAAGAAGGCCAGACATCTACACATCAAGTCAATGTTTTGAAATCAAAAATGAAAAAGCACATAAAGTCTTACGATTCCTTAAAAAGCAAAACAAGGTGATTCTATAATTGAATTGGGTCCAGATGTAGAAAACGCTCATGCCTTTTTTATCATCGCAAAGATGAATATTGTTTTACTCATGAGAGTTGCAATATAAATAAAGGTTTGTAAAAAATTAAAAAGAAAGGATATTATAATGAACAGAGCGTAGAGCTATGGAGATAAAGCAGGTGGAAAATTGTTATTATAGGACAGTTAAGGTGGCTGGCAATTCAGAAAGGGCAAATCTGATTTTTAATATATTTTGATAATATTTTAGAAGATCTGTGGATCAAAATGTGTTTGTATACATGTTTGTTTAGAACAGCAGTCTCATGATGTGAAATGTAGTATTCAAATACTACAGCTACAATGCCTAAGGAATTCAGATGGGGAGAGAAGTAAAAACTGGCACAGAAGAAAAGCCCATCCATGCCAGTAATTACCTGGGCACTGAGGCCAGTCACCACTGGGGCAAGAACAAGAGACTGAATCTGTCCAGAGTTCCATTAGTATTGATAACATAAGCAAAAATTTGAGGAAAAAAACAGGTTGTTTTAATAAACTATACTAGATTAAAGTTTGTGTGCAAAAGGCTGGAAGAGAGACAAAGGAGACTCATAGCAAGCAGAAGGCTATGAAGGAAAAATAAAGTAGCTTTAATAATGTACTCATAGGTAACACTGTATTTTAAAAGTGTGGTTGGCCACACTTACAGAGGATCAAAACAAGGAAGCCTCTTCTTTTCCGTCACTGTGTTGAGTCTCTGACCCCTTCTTTTCTACTATAGCTTGATCCAGAGGTAAGGAACACAAAGCAAATGGAGGGTTGAAAAAATCACACCAGGGAAATCAGAAACATAATGAAAACTGTATATGAATATTACACTTAAACACTAGTGAGGTATTTGAAAACTAATTAGAAGTACAATTAAAATATCAAGGGTTCAAGTATTTAAAAACACATGCAAATATTATCTCAGTTTGTTGTGGCAATTAATAATTTTATTATACATTTTTGCTATTTACTTATCTCTTGATACTGCCCTTAAATACTATGAAAATAGATTTATAGCTGGGCGGGAATTGTTGGTACAAAATGTAGTTGTGCTAATAATTCTAAGGGGATTCATACTGATGTCAAACCAAGTTTGTTAGTTTCTAATGTGACAGAATCTACTGAGGATTATGGCTTCTAGTTCTATAATGGGTTTCAATTTTGCATGAATACATCTTGGAGATCACACTGAAGCTTTATGTGTGTTTGGAACTTGCAGCCGTCTTTCTAGTAAAATAAGTGGGGAAAAAGACAATCTCCATGACAATTCCAGGAACTCCTACTATTATTTTTCACCACATTGCATTGAACTTAATTTTTATTCTGTTTCAGGACAGGTTTGGAACTAACAGGGCACAGTTATCAAACATACCGAGACAATCAAAATTGAACATTTGCAGGCAAGAAGGAGATCTATATTTTAAGTAGCTAAAGGTTATTAAATTCTAAATATTTGACTGAATACTAATCAACAAGTCTAATTTGATAGGTTTTAAACCAGTTTGGGAAATGAAAGCAAGGGGCCTCATTAAAACTCATCTTGACATTGGAGAGAAGGGTAAAGCGCCTGAAGACCTGACATTGAATTATAAGAACCACATATAGCCAGGGCTGAGTCTGTAATGCTCCTGTTCCATTGGAGAATGCAAGCAGGGGAAAGACAGGAGCGTGAAGCTCAACCCAGGTAGCCTGTGGAATACACAGCTGTGACCAACAAACGCCCTGTGGCAAGCAAGTAGGAAGTCACAAAGTGACAGATGAGCGATTTCTGACCATTATACATACAAAATGGCGTGGGTGTGCTTACACATTCAGCCATTCAAACTGGCATATACACACAGCACACATGTGTGTACTATGTGTACACATGCACACTCACAAATTGATTAAAAATATTATAAATTTCCACAAATATTTCATGGTATACTTGTACTTATTAAAAAATAGTGGCCAAAATGTTTTGATAGCTTAACTTGAAAAATTCAGGAAATGTCAACATAATAATTTGAATATTTATAGTTTGCAATCATATGAAATGAAGAGTTAAAAATATTAGGGGCTCTAAGCATTACATTTTCCTTGGCTCATATTACAAAAATTTACAAGCCTAACATACCTAGTAGTGATGCACAGAAAAAATAAAGCATACTGGTCTTCTTCTTGAGAATTCTATCCTTTCAAAAGCACATCATTCATTTTATTATGCCCATTGTAATGTTCTATAGTTATTTATTCCAATAATAAGTTAGTTCTTGGTTATGGCTGAAAATGATATAAAGTGAGTAAATATTAAGAAATCACTTCATATTAAAGAAAAATATCTTAGAAATTTGAAGACAGTAGTCATTTTTTAACATTTGAGTCACATTTTTCTTAATTATACAGTGCAAGTAAAAGTGAGTTAGTAAAATATTATTAGATCATTTGATGCTAATTCTCAATGATGTGCCAAGCCAGAGAGATATTGTCATGGGTTTCATAGTGGTCCACTAATATAGATTTTAGATATTTTTCTCAAGAACATATGAAAGGGTTTATAAAATCTAAAAAAAAAATGAATGAATAAAACAAAATGCTATTTTAAATATGAAAATGACTAAAAATAACACTGTATGCTTGTGAGATTTTGGACATCATGTCGGCCAACAAGCCCCTCAGTATATAAGACTTCATAAATTCAAATAGTTTAATTTAAAGGTGCTTAGTGAATAGTCTGCTAGAGACCTGGATTTGGTCTTCTTTTATGGATTTTCAGATATGTTCAAATTGTGAAATGAAACTTAGGAAAAATTAAGTGTCACCAAATATTTATCTACCATCTGATTTGCAGTACATACTATAAAGATCCATTTAAAAACAATAATCATACATTAATCTGACAATAATCAATGCAGTGTAGAACGAAAGAAAATTCTCTTATTGCTATAGAGTTAAGCCTAGCAGTTAAGTTTAGGCTGCTCTTCCAGAGGACCCAGTTAATTTCCAGAGTGCCCAAAGGACAACCAGAACTGTCAGTAATTACCATACACATGTCACAGCAACAAACATGCAGACAAACAAATGTAAAATAAACATATAAGGAAACATTTAATCAGAGAAACCACCCCATCATTTAATTATCCATTTATCATTTCATAAATTATCAAGATACTACCTTTAACTTTGAGTGAAGTGTTAGTCATTAACTTTTATGCATAGTATTTAACGATTGTTTTAGTGTTTTTGTTGCTGTGGAAAACACCAAGACGACAGAAACTCTTAAAGAAAATCATTTAATTGGGACTGGCTGACAAGTTCAGGCCATTGTCATCACAGCTGAAGCATAGTGGAGCACAAATAGGCAGTGTGCTAGAGAAGGAGACAAGGGTTATATCTGTCTCACCAAACAGCAGGAAGAGAAAGTGAGGTGGATTTGAAACCTCAATGTCCGCCCCTAATGACATATTTCCTCCAACAAAATCATACATACCCTAACAAGAACAAACCTCCTAATAGCGCCACTTTCTATGAAGCTAAGGAGGATATTTTCATTCAAACCACAGTGTTCTAGTACCTGGCTCCCATAGATCTGTAACCATATCATAATATGGGAATGCATTCAGTCTAACTTCAAAAGTCTCCATAGTCTATCAGTCTCAGGACTTTTCAAAGCCCTAAATCCCTTCAGAGACTCATAACAATTTTTTAACTGTAACTTCTGAAAATTGAAAAAAAAGCAGAATACATATTTCCAGCAAAAAAATATGAAATAGAATACATATTACCTTACCAATAGGGAAGAAAGGTAAAGAAAGTATAGTGAAAAAATACTGGATCAGACAATACCGAAAATGAGATGGCCAGACTGCAGACTCTACATCTTCATGTGTAATAATGAAAGTTCTCTACAGATCTTCAAATCCCTTTAGCTCTGTTAACTGCAACATACTTCTTTCTGTTGGTCTATTTTCACTTCCTGTTAGCAGCTTTCTCCACAGGTATTCTACAACTCTGGCGTCTCTAATATCTTAGGATCCAGACTTCACCTTCACAGCTTCACAAAATGGCCTCTCTGGGCCTCCATGCTGGAATATTCCTGACATACGTGCTTAGCCCAGATGCTTTTCTTAGTCATGGAGGGATATTCCATAACCCCTTTCTTGTATCCTTGACAAAATCATATGACCAAATCTGCCAAGTTCTGCTCTTTGCTGGGGCTAGAATGTGACCTATATCATTCAAACACATTTTCACGGCTTTCTGTTTTTTATGCCTTCCTTCTTCATTAAGTTTGGTTGGAGTAGAACTCACTGTAGATCAAGTTGGCCTTGAAATCAGAGATCCTCCAGCCTCAGCATACTGAGGTATACCACCATGTCTTTCTCTAAGCTTTCTTTTCTTCTCACTTTAATTCCTTTGCACAAATTGGAAGTTTAGCTGGGTAGGCTCTTGCCCTGAGGTCACTACCCCTTCTATTTTACTTAGCATCAGGCTTTTCTTTAATCTTTTCTTTTCTTTAAGGTGCTCTCTTTTTTCTCATACTATACATTTTATATTTTTCCTTGCTCAGCTTGTTTATAAAATTGTAGCTATGCATAAGACTGTCTACTAATAACCATATGACACAGCCAGTGTGACATAGGCAGTGTCACAGTCAACACCAGGATGTTTGAAATCTCTGCAAATGCAATTAATACAAACCTCTTCAATTTAGCCTCAGACAGACTTTTCAGACTAGGGCAAATATCATCCATATTATTTTCCAACATGTCACAAGAATGATCTCTAAGCCACATACTTATTCTTCTCCTCTGAAAGGTCTTGAGCCTATCACCTACAGTTCAAATCTCTCCCTGAAACACTGTCTTCTGTGTTTCTCCTATGACGGCTCATTAAACACTGCTTAAATATTCAGTTGCTTCTCAATCAAAAATCCCAAAGTTCCAAAATTACCATTCCTCTAAACAAAAGCATGGTCAGTCCTATCAGTGTAATATCGAAGTTATCTTTGTTAGGATTTCTGTAGCTGTGAAGAGACAACATGACCACAACAACTTTTAAAAAGGAAAACATTTCTTTGGGGCTGGTTTACAGATTCAGAGGTTTAGTCTATAACCATCACAGCAGAAAGCATGGATGAGCAAAGGCAGACACAGTCTGAAGAAAAAGCCAAGTGTCTATGTCTGGATCAGCAGGCAGAAGAATGAGTTACTGGGTCTGTCTAGAGCATTTGAAACCTCAAAGCCCATCCCCAGTGACATACTTTCTCTAACAAGGTCACAAGTCCTCCAGTGCATCTAATCATCTAACAGTGCTACTCTCTAGGAGCCTAGGGGGACATTTTCATTCAAACAACCACATTTATGCATAAGTAAAACTATTCAAGTTGACTGTTAAAGCAAAATTGTTATAGTCTGTCTTCCCTGAAACTAGCAGGAGAGTCTCAAAGTCTACCTCTGCAGTGACACACTTCCTGTAACAAGGCCACACCTCCTAATAACAGCATTTCCCATGAATCAAGCATATTCAAACCACCACAGGCTGTGACATAGAAGTGCAAAGAAAAAAAAGTCAGCACAATCCTAAAACAAACCAATACTCATGTACCAAGTAATGTGAAATGTGTGTGTGTGTGTGTGTGTGTGTGTGAGTGAGTGAACATACTTAGAATCCAGTCAGATGATGTGCTAGACAATGACAAATTTTACAGAATTATGAGTCACATAAGAAACAAAGCATTTTCTGCATCTGAGAGGGTAAGTCTTTCCAGGGAGATTTAATTATGCTGAGTAGAACACTGCATGTCAACTAAAACGGGTTATCTAGAAACAAATAATTTCAAATGTTGTAATATCTCCAACAATATTTTCTGTAGGCAAGCGTGTGAAGCATTTTCTCAGTTAAAGATTGATGTGGGAGGGCCTAGACAACTGCAGGTGGTGCCACTCCTGGGCATATCGTCCATGGTTATAGGGAAATGATAGCTGAACAAGGCAGGTAAAGTATACTTATAATCAATACTCTCTCCCATGGTCTCTGCTTCAGGATTTTCCTCTAGGCCCTTGCCTTGAGTTACTGACTTGGTTTTCTTCAATGATCTCTAATTAAAAATAAGTAAACCAAATTAATTTTTTTCTGTATAATTGGATTTAAGTTGTAGTCTATATCACACTGACAGAAAATAATCTAAAATAGACCTCGGTACCTGGATCATGGGAATTGCTGTGGTAGAGCCAGTCAGGTTGCTTTTGGGAGGATTGTGGAAAAAGTTAGGGCCATTGGGTCCTATGAATCATTGAGTGCTTAAGCAGACTTGGTTATTTTTGGAACTTGGACTATAATGCTGACAATATTATTGGAGAACTGGAATTTAAAGTTTAAATTTGAAGTTTTAGAGTCCATGAAAATCTCTGTCAGGGTCTTTCCTTTAATGGTCTCAATTGAAAATTATAGGCTTAGAATTTTTTAAATCTATTTTTTTTAGATTTAATTTACTTTCAGTCTGAATTTTAATTAATATAATAACTGCACAGAATTATGATGAACAAAAGCAATTTTCATTTGAATTTATGAATCAGGGCAATTAGCATATTTATCACTCCAATGTCA